>NW_026991418.1:0-600000 GCF_036370855.1 Dromaius novaehollandiae
ACCCTAACCCGGCGTTTCTAACCCTACCCTAACCCTAACCCTAACCCTAACCCTAACCCTAACCCTAACCCTAACCCTAACCCTAACCCTAACCCTAACCCTCTAACCCTAACCCTAACCCTAACCCTAACCCTAACCCTAACCCTAACCCTAACCCTAACCCGAACCCTAACCCGAACCCGAACCCTAACCCGAACCCGAACCCTAACCCGAACCCGAACCCGAACCCGAACCCTAACCCTAACCCTAAATGGCTAACCCTAACCCTAACCCTAACCCGAACCCGAACCCGAACCCCTCACCCCTGACCCTAACCCTGACCCCTAACCCTGACCCCTGACCTCTAATCCCAGCCCCCGCTACCCCTAGCCCCCCCTCCCCCGGCCCCCCCCCCAGCCCCCCCCAGCCCCCCTGGCCTCCCCCTACCCCTACCCCCTCCCCTGGCTTCCCCCCTAGTCCCCCACCCCTAGCCCCCCCTGTGCCCCCTCTCACCCCTAGCCCCCCCCACCCCAGCACCCCCTCTAGCCCTAGCCCCCCCCCCACCCCCCTGTCCCCCAGCCCAGTCCCCTCCCTACCACCCCTAGTGCACTGTAGGCCCTATCCCTAAGTCCCAGGTGCTCATGTGTAACCCTAAAACTGTTATTGGGACTGCCCACCAGGGGGCACTCAAAGTCTAATAATAGAGGGTGTGGCATAACCCTACTGCTAGCATTAGGGGGCTCTCTAATGGTAATGCTATTTGGTGTGAGGATGTTAACCCTAGGTAATAGCTGAACTGTATGCCTAGTGTATGTCTCTTGGAGGGGGTGGTGCCTGGGATTAAGTGGGTGTGTATATTTTTTGGTGGGTACATGACAAGTGTGTGGCTCTCCTAACTGCTGATATGTGGTGAATTGCTTTTGCTGTGACTGTTGTCAGCATGTGATCCACCCTGTGTTTGTGTGTGGTGTATGTCATGGTGCATGGAGGGTATATACATAGTGTATATAGTATGTATACTATTTGTGTATGTGTGGTTTTTGTGCATATATACATGCATAGACTGTGTAGTATATGTGTATAGTATGTATGTACAGTGTGTGCATGTGGTATGTATAGTGTGTATATGGTATATATAAAGAAAGAAAAAATAATAAGTATAGAAAGGCTTAATTTGCATATTTAATGAATTCAGTAGCAGGGGTAGGATACTGGCTGGGAGCAAATAATTTTTTTTTTAAATAGTGAAATTATTATTATTTGCTCCCAGCCAGTATGCTAGAAAAAAGAAGAGGAAGAGAGGAGAGGAGGAGAGGAAGAGAGGAGGAAGAGGAAGAGAGGAGGAAGAGGAAGAGAGGAAGAGGGAGGAAGGAGGAAGAGAGGAGGAAGAGGAAGAGAGGAGGAAAGGAAGAGAGGAGGAAGAGGAAACAGAAGACAGAGACAAAGACAAAGACAGACTGAGACAAAGAGAGACAAAGACAGACAAAGAGAGACAAAGACAAAGACAAAGAGAGACAAGACAAAGACAGAGACAAAGACAAAGACAAAGACAGAGACAAAGAGAGACAAGACAAAGACAAAGAGAGACAAAGACAAAGACAAAGAGGGACAAAGACAAAGAGAGACAAAGACAAAGAGAGACAAAGACAAAGAGAGACAAAGACAAAGAGAGACAAAGACAAAGAGAGACAAAGACAAAGAGAGACAAAGACAAAGAGAGACAAGACAAACAACAAAAGACAAACACAGGACAAAGACAGAACAACAGAGGACAAAGACAACAAACAAAGACAAAGACAACAGAGGACAAAGACAGAACAACAGAGACAACAAACAGAAAAAAGACAACAGAGAGGACAACCAGAGAGAACAAAGACAACCA
The DNA here is from genome assembly GCF_036370855.1 of Dromaius novaehollandiae. Taxonomy (NCBI): domain Eukaryota; kingdom Metazoa; phylum Chordata; class Aves; order Casuariiformes; family Dromaiidae; genus Dromaius; species Dromaius novaehollandiae. The sequence continues at coordinate 1,862 of NW_026991418.1, forward strand.
GAGAGAAAACAGAAAGCACAGAAAACAACAGAGAAAACAGAGAACAGAGCAAAAAGCACACACAGGAGAGCTGAGAGAGCAGAACAGAGAAAAGAGCAGAACACAGAGAACAGAACAAAGCAAAAAGCACAGCAAAGAGCACAGCAAAACAGAAAATACAGAGCAAAGCAGAACACAGCAGAACACAGAGAGCAAAGCAGAAAACACAAAGCTGAGGGCAGAGCACAGAATACAGAGAAAAGCACAGAGAGCAGAGCACCACAGTGCAGGCAGACTGAAAGAGTAAATAGTAAAGACAGAGAAAGGTAGAGAGAAACCTGGACAAAGTGAAAATAGACAATCAGGGAAAAGGAGAAGAAAAAGGCATAAGAGACAGACAAAGAAAAAAAGAATAGGAAACAGAACAGAGGACCAAAAAATTAAAATAAGAACAAGACAAAACCTTCTGCCTTCTTCTTATTTTAAAAGGTCAAAAGAGCAAGAGCAAAGAGGAAAAGGGTAAGAGCAAATGTGTGGCGCATGCAGTTCAAATAAGACAACAGAAATAAACAGCAAAACCATCTTTATTTGAAAGGAGACACACACACCACCATCTTTATTGTTTTATTGCACAAAAAAAATCATCATCACAACATACAAAACATAACAAGCCCACACTCTACAAGAGCTGCACACACTCTTCAGCATTCACCTCTACATTCTCACCACTACTACTCTCATCAGTTGGCAAGCGCCTCCAGTCTTTTGGACAGCTCCCAGTAACAACGTTACTGGACACCTCCAAAAACTGCCCTGCCTACAAAACCCCCCGGTCCCCAGCCAAAGCTCCGCACCAACATTGGCGATGATCATCGCCTCGCAGAGCGGCCGGGACCGGGGGAAAAAAAACCCAGCCGGGGGAAAAAAAAAAAATCCCCCAGCTGGGTTTTTTTTTAAATATTTTAAAATAAATTCTAACTACAACCTGGAAAAAGAAAAACACATGCATACAAAGTTAGACACACTCACCACCAAGCCCACCCAACAACCACACAGCTGCCCACTCACTCCCACCACAATCATTCTACCTCCCTACAGTAACAGGCAAGCGCCTCCAGTCTTTCGGACAGCTCCCAGTAACAGCATTACTGGACACCTCCAAAAACTGCCCTGCCTACAAAACCCCCAGCCCCCAGCCACAGCTCCGCACCAACATTGGCGATGATCATCGCCTTGCAGAGCGGCCGGGACCGGGGGAAAAAAAACCCAGCCGGGGGAAAAAAAAAAATCCCCCAGCTGGGGTTTTTTTTTAAATTATTTTAAAATAAATTCTAACTACAACCTGGAAAAAGAAAAACACATGCATACAAGATTAGACACACTCACCACCAAGCCCACCCAACTGCCCACACACTCCCACCACAGACAGTCATCACAGCTACTAACAAAACCACATGCTTCCATCCTTGTTTAAAGATAACACTATCCTGCCATGAATAGAACCCCCCCCCCGCCCCCAAAATGGCCATGCCAATAAAAAAAATTAAAGAAAAAACCTACTTTTATCTCTTACTGACACAACCCCCCCCCCCCCCAAAAAAAAAAAAAGAAAAAACAAAATAAGTGTTTCATAGATACATTATTCTGCTCTGGCAACTACCATTACTACACCCACAGGCAAGGCAGCTCCAAACACACACACAGACACGTACACACAGACACGTACACACAGACACGTACACACAGACACGTACACACACCCTCCATGCAAAAAACAATGCCAGCACAGAAGATGCTGCCAGCCAGAAAGCCCTACAATGCCACGACCGTGCGGCTCTGGTGCTCTCCACGAGACCAGAAAAGAGTCAGATGCCACCATCTGTGACAGAAAGGGGCCAGCAAAGCGAGGAACGGCCATGCGGAAGAGGCCGGCAAGAAAGACCCGAGGCTCTGATGACACAGGGAAGAAAACCCTGAAAGGGCACCAGGAGGATGCAAAATAAGAGAGGCCTCAGAAAACACACGACCAACAAGACCTGAATGATGGCTGCCAAGATGATTGGCCAGAAACAATGCAGAATCACAGTGACAGACTGCTGCTTTCAGCTGCCTGCACAGAACAAGATGATCATTGGAGCAATGCAGATGAGTCGGTCAAGACCAGACAAAAGACAGCAGATGCCTGTTGCACTAGCACTACAAAGCATATGCTGTGCTCCTTGAGCACAAAGAGCAAGGGCAACATCAAGACCTGAGCAAAAGATAGCACAGCTACAACACACACCACATAGACTACACAACACAGACACAGGCTGGAGCTGCCCTGCCTGACACCCACCCTCACTTTCTGCCATGCACACCCCACTGCCTCTGCCTCACACACACAAACACACACACACACACCCCCCGCAACACCCTTTGCCCATGCACTTCGCTTTTGCAGTGCTCTGCATCACTGTTGCTCCTCAAGAGGCATCCTCAACAGCAGACACATCCTCTGCAGCAGCCACACCCTCTGATCTTCTTTTGCTCACCACATTTGCCTTCATCACCTGCCAAACCAGAGCACAAGCAGTCACCCCCTTGCCAGTCAGCTCCATCCCCATCTGCAAGGGCACCCTCCACCAAAGCGCCATTGGCGCTCCACTCACCTGCACCGCAACAACTCCAAACGCCAACATCCTGCCTGGGGGGAAGCCCGTGGCGCCTGGAAAAAAACAAAATAACAAAGTGACTCTTCTGCCAGGCAGCGCTCACCAGCCCTACAACATCCAGCTCCGATCCACTCACCTGAAAGTCTCAGCCACGCCTGGGAAAGGCCCACAGCAGACCTGAAAAAACAGAGAAAAAGGCATCACCAAGAGGCAGCCCAACACCACCCACCCCACAATAAAATCAGACCCAACAAGCTCCCCCGCTCACCTGCTCAGGCTCTTCTCAGCACTCAGCTGCTTCTCTCCACAACTTCCCGCAAAACCTGCAAGCACAGAGAGAAATCACACACTCAGGCGATGCCTGCAACACCACCACTCCAGTCCATCACGGACACACTCCACACACCACCATGGCTAACACCCACAGGCAAGGCAGCTCCAGCCCCAAAAACACACAGACAAACAAATAGCAGACACAAACACAGAGGACAGCCCTACACAAAAAAAACCCTATTCCCACACATAAGACTGCTGGCCAGAAAGAGCCGCACGGTCGTGGCGTCGTAGGGCCGAGGCTCTGGACGAGCCCAGAAAAGAGTCAAACGTCAATGGCCAGGATGGAAAGGGACCGGCAAAGCTCAGAAGAGTGATGCAGAGGAGGCCAGCGAGAAAGACCCGAGGCCATGATGACGCAGGGAAGGAAACCCTGAAAGGGCGCCAGCGAGACACAAAACAAGAGCGGCCCCGGAAGAGGTGCGGCCGATGAGGCCTCGACGGTGGCCACGACTATGACGGACCGCAAACGGCCACGATGCAGTCAGAGTCACAGACCACCCCTTTCAGCTGCCTGTGCAGAACAAGACGTAGTCCATTGGAGCAATGCTGATGAGTCTGGCCAGGCGAAAGACAATGGATGCCTGCCACACTACTGCTGCAGAGCATAGGCTGTGCTCCTTGAGCACAAAGAGCAAGAGCAACATCAAGACCTGAGCAAAAGATAGCACAGCTACAACACACACCACATAGACTACACAACAACACAGACACAGGCTGGAGCTGCCCTGCCTGACATCCACCCTCGCTTTCTGCCATGCACACCCCACTGCCTCTGCCTCACACACACCACTCATCCAGAACAACCCTCCACTCTACACTGAACATCAGCACGCACACACACACACACACACACACATACACAGAAACTGAGGATGCCCCAACACCCTTTGCCCCTCAACTTAACTGTGGCAGTGCTGTAGGTCACTGGTCCTCAAGAGCCATCCTCAGCAGCAGCCGCGTCCACACTGATCTTCCTTTGCTCACCACATTTGCCTTCATCACCTGCAAAACCAGAGCACAAGCAGTCACTCTCTCGCCAGTCAGCTCCATCCCCATCTGCAAGGGCACCCTCCACCAAAGCGCCATTGGCACTCCACTCACCTGCACCGCAACAACTCCAATGCCTGGGGAGGAAGCCCGTGGCGCCTGGAAAAAAACAAAATAACAAAGTGACTCTTCTGCCAGGCAGCGCTCACCAGCCCTACAACATCCAGCTCCGATCCACTCACCTGAAAGTCTCAGCCACGCCTGGGAAAGGCCCACAGCAGACCTGAAAAAACAGAGAAAAAGGCATCACCGACAGGCAGCCCAACACCACCCACCCCACAATAAAATCAGACCCAACAAGCTCCCCCGCTCACCTGCTCAGGCTCTTCTCAGCACTCAGCTGCTTCTCTCCACAACTTCCCGCAAAACCTGCAAGCACAGAGAGAAATCACACACTCAGGCGATGCCTGCAACACCACCACTCCAGTCCATCACGGACACACTCCACACACCACCATGGCTAACACCCACAGGCAAGGCAGCTCCAGCCCCAAAAACACACAGACAAACAAATAGCAGACACAAACACAGAGGACAGCCCTACACAAAAAAAACCTGTTCCCACACATAAGACACTACTGGCCAGGAAGAGCCACACAGTGGTGGCATCGTAGGGCCTAGGCTCTGGACGAGCCCAGAAAAGAGTCAAACGTCAATGCCCAGGATGGAAAGGGACCGGCAAAGCTCAGAAGACTGACACAGAGGAGGCCGGCGAGAAAGTCCCAAGGCCATGATGACGCAGGGAAGGAAACCCTGAAAGGGCGCCAGCGAGACGCAAAACAAGAGCGGCCCCGGAAGAGGTGCGGCCGATGAGGCCTCGACGATGGCCGCAACTATGACTACACTGCAAACGGCCACAATGCAGAGTCACAGTGACAGACTGCCCCTTTCAGCTGCCTGTGCAGAACAAGATGTAGTCCATTGGAGCAATGCTGATGAGTCTGGCCAGGCGAAAGACAATGGATGCCTGCCACACTACCGCTGCAGAGCATAGGCTGTGCTCTTTGAGCACAAAGAGCAAGAGCAACATCAAGACCTGAGCAAAAGATAGCACAGCTACAACACACACCACATAGACTACACAACAACACAGACACAGGCTGGAGCTGCCCTGCCTGACATCCACCCTCACTTTCTGCCATGCACACCCCACTGCCTCTGCCTCACACACACCACTCATCCAGAACAACCCTCCACTCTACACTGAACATCAGCACACACACACACAGAAACTGAGGATGCCCCAACACCCTTTGCCCCTCAACTTAACTGTGGCAGTGCTGTAGGTCACCGGTCCTCAAGAGCCATCCTCAGCAGCAGCCGCATCCACACTGATCTTCCTTTGCTCACCACATTTGCCTTCATCACCTGCCAAACCAGAGCACAAGCAGTCACCCCCTTGCCAGTCAGCTCCATCCCCATCTGCAAGGGCACCCTCCACCAAAGCGCCATTGGCGCTCCACTCACCTGCACCACAACAACTCCAAACGCCAACATCCTGCCCGGGGGGAAGCCCGTGGCGCCTGGAAAAAAACAAAATAACAAAGTGACTCTTCTGCCAGGCAGCGCTCACCAGCCCTACAACATCCAGCTCCGATCCACTCACCTGAAAGTCTCAGCCACGCCTGGGAAAGGCCCACAGCAGACCTGAAAAAACAGAGAAAAAGGCATCACCAAGAGGCAGCCCAACACCACCCACCCCACAATAAAATCAGACCCAACAAGCTCCGCCGCTCACCTGCTCAGGCTCTTCTCAGCACTCAGCTGCTTCTCTCCACAACTTCCCGCAAAACCTGCAAGCACAGAGAGAAATCACGTGCTCAGGCGATGCCCGCAACACCACAGCCCATCCACATCAGGCATTCGCTCCCACACCTTTTCCTGCTCCACTCTCCCATCCCAACTGCTGGGCTACAGCTCCCCACACCGAGGTCCGCCACACACCTGTAAAACAGGAACGGCACTGGGCGACGGGGACAGCGCCAACGAGGTGATGGCCCTACACCGGGCTCTATGTCCACTCCCGGACTGATGCTCACCTCACCCTGCTCCTCCTGGATGTGAGCGACCTGCTCCCCACAAGGCTCCACGCCTACAAGCACAAAGCAAAAATTAACCGCGCAACCCACTGACCGCAACACTCTCCTTCCAACACCAAATCTCTAGCTCACCTTCTTGGGGCATGCCCCTTTCTTCCTCCAGCTCCCTTGGGCCCACTCAGAACACTGCTCAGCATCTGCAAAAAACAACAAAACAAAACAACATAAAGTGGAGCACACAGACATTGACAAATCACCATTCCAGTCCATCACTGACACACTCCGCACACCACCATTCCTAACACCCACAAGCAAGGCAGCTCCAAACACACACAGACAGACCAAAAAAAAAAAAAACATTAGACACAAACATGAAGGAAAGCCCTATGCAAAAAGAACTATTCCAATGCGTTCCACATGGTATCTGATGACACCACAGCCCTGCGGCTCTGTTGCTCTGGACGAGCCCAGAAAAGACTAAGATGTCAACACCCGGGATGGAAAGCGGCCGGCAAAGCGAGGAACGGCCATGCGGAAGAGGCCAGCGAGGAAGACCTGAGGCCGTGATGACACAGGGAAGAAAACCCTGAAAGGGCACCGGTGAGACGCAAAAAAAGAGCGGCCTCGGAACGAGAGCGGCCGACGAGGCCTCGACCGTGGCCGCAAAGATCGATGGGCACGATGCAAAGCCGGAGGCACGGACCGCCCCCTTCGGCTGCCTGCACGTGACGAGACACCGTCCGTGGGTGCGATACTGATGAGTCAAGCCAGCAAAACATGACAGAGGCCTACAATGCTAGCGCTCCACAGTGTAGGCCGTGCTCCTTGAGCACAAAGAGCAAGGGCGACATCAAGACCTGAGCAAAAGATAGCACAGCTACAACACACACCACATAGACTACACAACAACACAGACACAGGCTGGAGCTGCCCCGCCTACCGCACCCTCACTTTCTGCCATGCGCACCTCAGCACCTCTGCCTCACACATACCCCACTCATCCAGAACAGCCCTCCGCTCTACACTGAACATCAGCGTGCACACACACACACACAGAGTTAAGACACCCCTGATACCCTTTGCCCCTCAACTTTACTGTTCAAATGCTGGGCATCACCATCGCTCCTCAAGAGCCATCCTCAATGGCAGCCGCATCCGCGCTGATCTCCCTTCAGTCACCACAGTTGCCTTTATCACCTGCCAAACCAGAGCACAAGCAGTGACCCCCTTGCCGGTCAGCTCCAGCCACATCTGCGAGAGCACCCTCCTCCAAACCACCATTATCATCGCACTCACCTGTACTGTGCCAAAGCCACGCTCCAGCACTGTGGCTGTGAGGCTGCCCATGGCATCTGGAAAAAGCAAAGCAAAATTACTCTTCTGCTAGGCAGTGCGGACTAGCCCTACAACTACTGCCACACCATTATACGCACCCATTCCACTTCACCTCAAAACCTCAGCCACGCCTGGGAAAGGCCTGCACCGTACCTGAAAAAGCAGAGCAAAACACATCACCGAGAGGCAGGCCAGCAGCACCCTACCGCATAATAAAACTCAGGCAGACAAGCTTCCCTTCTCACCTGCTCAGGCTCCTCGTTGCCGCTCAGCTTCTCCTCTCCAAAACTTCCTGCAATGCCTGCAAAACCACAGAGAAGACCACAGCTTGAGGTCATGCCAAAAACCACACCCCATGCACAACATTACCTCGCTACAATACCTTTACCTGCTCCGCTCTCCCATCCCGACTGCTGGGCTACGGCTCCCCACGCCGAGGTCTGCCACACACCTGTAAAACAGGAACGGCGCCGGGCAATGGGGACGGCGCCGACGAGGTGACGGCCCTACGCCGGGCTCTACGTCCTCACCCAGACTGATGCTCACCTCACCCTGCTCCTCCTGGATGTGAGCGACCTGCTCCCCACAAGGCTCCACGCCTACAAGCACAAAGCAAAAATTAACCGGGCAACCCACTGACCGCAACACTCTCCTTCCAACACCAAATCTCTAGCTCACCTTCTTGGGGCATGCCCCTTCCTTCCAGCGCCCTTGGACCCACTTGGAACACTGTTCTGCATCTGCAAAAAGCAACATAAACTGGAGCACACGGACACTGACCGATCACCATTCCGGGCCATCGCTGCCACGCTCCATACGCTACCATTGCTAATAACCACAGGCAAAGCAGCTCCATCCCCACACACACAGACAAGCATTAGACACAAAACAAACACACATAGGTACAAGCATCAGACACAAACATGCAGGAAAGCCGTACGCAAAAAGAACTATTCCCACGCATAAGATGCTACCAGCCAGAAAGCCCTACGATGCCATGACCGTGCGGCTCTGCTGCTCCGGATGAGCCCAGAAAAGAGTCAAACGCCACTGCCCGGGATGGAAAGCGGCCCGCAAAGCCGGGACGACCGATGCTGAAGCACCCGGCCGGGAAGACCCGAGGCTGCGGCGATACAGGGAAGAACCCTGAAAGGATGCCAAGAAGATGAAAAACAAGAGCAGAAACAGAAGAGGGGCAGGCAAAAAGGCCTCGACAATGGCCCCGAAGATGAGCGGCCGCAAATGGTCACGATGCAAAGCCGGAGCGACGGACCGCCCCTTTCGGCTGCCCGCACGGGACGAGACGCGATCCGCTGGAGCGATGCCGATGACTGAGGCCGGGCAAAAGACGGCGGATGCCTGCCGCGATGGCGCTGTGGAGCGTGGGCTGTGCTCCTTGAGCACAAAGAGCAAGAGCAACATCAAGACCTGAGCAAAAGATAGCACAGCTACAACACACACCACATAGACTACACAACAACACAGACACAGGCTGGAGCTGCCCTACGTACCACACCCTCACTTTCTGCCATGCGCACCCCACCACCTCTGCCTCACACACCACTCATCCAGAGCAGCCCTCCCTACTACACTGAATATCAGCACGCATGCACAGAATGAAGACAACCCCAACACCCTTTGCCCCTCACCTTAGCTTTTCCAGGGCTGGGGGCGGGGGGGGGGGGGCAGTCAGGTCACTTTTGATCCTTAAGAGGCATCACTCAACGGCAGCCACATCCTCTCTAATCTTCCTTCGCTCACCTTCATCACCTGCCAAACCAAAGCGCAAGCAGTCACCCCCCGTGCCGGGCACCTCCATGCTCATCTGCAAGAGCGTGCCTCTCCAAACCGCCGTTGTCGCTCCATTCACCCGCACCGCGCCAAAGCGATACTCCCACATCCTGACTGAAAGTAATCCCATGGCCCCTGCAAAAAACAAAACAACAAAATTACTCTTCTCCTAGGCACTGCGGACTAGCCGTAAAACAACTGACACGCCATTACACTCACCCATTCTACCTCACCTCAAATCCTCAGGCATGCCTGGAAAAGGCCCGCAAGGTATCTGAAAAAGCAAAGCGGACAGCCCCAGAAGCCACGGTAGGAGTCAGAAGCAGAGCCACAAAAGAGCAGATGGCAGTGGGTTCGCAGGCACAGATGAAAGAAAAGAGCTGCCAGGCGAGACTGCAAATTGTTTCCTGCCGGTCCCGAGAAGGCCAGCAGCTTTTTTCCTCTCTCAGCACTGAGGCTTGGACAAGAAAAGAGGTGAATTCGTTAGCTTGCAGGAGGTTGCTTTTTGACCCCTTCAGACACATGGACTTACTCACAGCTGCACTTAGTTTCCAAAGATGTGACTTCCTTTCTCATCATACTGCACTTCCAGGCAGGAAGAATGCTCACTTGGCTCTTCACACTCTTCACATAAAGTCTAGACTCTTCCATAACTCTGCATACTACAAAAAAAACTTACTCACTTCCTCTTGGAACAGAGCTGACAATATTTCTGAGGAGCAGCAGAACATCCGGCAAGCAAGCCGGAAACCAGAGTAGCTGACGAGAACGATATCTCACATGCATCCACATTACTGGACATAAGGCACACAAGCACTACGTAGAGCGGAAACGTAGATGGAAATGTTTTCCGGGGACCCCTGTTCTGTCCTTTTCTCTGCAATCCAGCTGAGGGACAAACAATTCTTCGAGTGTCATCATCTTCAAAGAGCCAAGCGATGAAGCTGCATCCCTTCCGCAATAAACACAGAAACGCAACAAAACAATACTGATGGTTAACAAAAGATACGACTGCAGACGCGGAAGCCCTCTTCCACCCCTGAACGCCCCGCGCTGAGACACCGACGCAAAACCAAAACTGCCTGCTTTAAGCGATTTTCTGGCAGGCTTACGGCTCCACCTTCAGCCATCCCGTTGCTCTAATCTTAAGGAACAGCCTTTGCATCTCCAAATGCAGCAATAACTCTTCCTGGATACCTTTGCTTCTTCAAATGCTGCTATTCGCCGAGGCAAGTCCAGACCACTAACCCCAAAGGACAGCAAATGCAGAATGAACTCCCTGCCACCAGGCCCTCGCTTTATGTACCCCTAGCCCCGCCCACTGCCCGACCCACAAGCCCTGGGAAGGGGAGGGGCAAAGCACTGCCAGCCATAAAGACAGAGGGCTAGGGAAGAGCAAGGCTTTTGCTTCCACTCTGTAGCTAGGCTGCAGAGCACAGAAAGGCTAAACAGACCTCTTGGATAAAATGGACCATCTTCTTTGTTACTAAGACTTCATATACTATATCCATAATACCAGGAGGTCTGTTATTAAATTCTTTTACCCTAACTAACACTAGCCTTTACACTGAAAACTAGAAATCAGTTCTACTTAGGCTTAGAAAGAAAACTACAAGATTCCACATAACCTATAAAGGGAACGCTACACCACACTGCTCTAATTGGTTCACACCTGTATTGAATACAGCTGTTGTAGGAAGACAGCATTTCCTCTAGGGCAAACCAAGATATCTAAATAACCCCCCGGAACAACGCTGCTTCTGTAATGTGAGTACTTCCAAACAGGGGTATTTCCTGTATAGTACCTAGAGTGCTTAGAAAAAGGGGCCACTGGGTGGAATGGAGCGTTCCCCACGGGAATACTACCTCTGTATGCCTAAGTGGAGGACGCGCACGAGGAGGGAAGAGGGATGCTAAGAGGGCTGGAGAACCCACGCAGGGCTCTGGGGCACAACAAAGGCTTCCAGAAGCAGTTATGAATGGATGGCAGCGGTCACACAAGGACTAAAGGGCCAAAACAGAGTTCAGGCACAAAAGACTGACAGAGTAGTCCAGAGTAAACTAAAGGGGTTCCTCAGAGCTCTACAGGACCAATAGAGGTCTATGCAGCACAACAAAGCTCTAAAGAAGAATCCAGAGCAGATTAGATATCTCTTACACAGACTAGAGAGCAACTAAAAGAAGGCAGAAGAGAACAAGTAAAGCCTCCAAAGGGGTTCAGAAGAAAACATGGGTACTCAGGCACCTAAACGATGAAAAAAGCACTCTAGGGCATAAGAGAGGGCTCAGGAAGAATTCTGAGACCACTAAATAACTCCTAAAGGAAATAGCCAAAAGACAGCTCTAGGGAACAAGGAAGGACAAAAGAGTAGTCCAGAGGCCACTAGAGAGGTGCTAAGCAGCCTGCATGGCCAAGGAATGACTCGGGAGAACAAGGAAGAAATCTGAAGGGCTTCTGAGCAGACTAGAGAATTCCAAAGGGGGCTGTGCAGCCAGAGGACAGCTCTGGTGCAGAACAAGCACCACACCCCAGGAGTGGTTCTCAGCAGACCAGAGGGCTCCTAAGGGGACTAAATGGCAAAAAAACCGAAACTGGCTAACGTGACTGACCTCAGCAGGTGCTCTGAGGAGACAGGAAGGCTCTCATACTATGCAGATGACCAAAACAGGGCTGTGGGGCACAACAAAGGCCTCCAGACGGGTTCTCAGTGCACTATAGGGGTCCTAAGGGAACTGGAGATCCAAAACACAGCTTTGGATCATGACAAAGGCCTTTACAAGCCTGCTGAGGGGACTGGAGGGGTGCTGAGGGGACTGGAGGACAAAGAGAGCTCTGCACGGAAAAATAAAAGCACAAGAGATGAGGCCAAAGCAGAACAGAGGGCTGCTAAGTCTGGTAGGGGAACAAAAAAGGGCTCCACAGCATGAAGAAAAGCTCAACAGGAATTCTGAGGCTTCTAACAGGGTCCTAAAGTACTCTAGATATCCAAAATGGAGCTCTGAGGCAAAAAAAAGGTTAATCGCATTAGGGCTCGAAGACAGCCAGGTGGCCCAATTCAGTGGAAAAGAGTTGTTGAGAGCACAGTAGAAGGGTGCTAAGGCGTATACACTGTCAAGAAATGCCTCTGGGGAAGAAGGGAGAAATCTGGAGGGGTTGCGAGTAGACTAGAGGGTGTCTAAGGCGTCTGGAAGGCCAGAAGAGAGCTGGGGGGCCCCATTCTGTGGTAAAGAGGGATCCACAGCGCACTAGAGGGGTGCTAAGGCGTCTACACTGTCAATAAATGCCTCTGGAAAAGAAGGGAGCAATCTGAAGGGGTTGCGAGGAGACTAGAGGGTGTCTAAGGGGCCTAGGGGGCCAGAAGACAGCCAGGTGACCCAAGTCCGTGGAAAACAGGGGTCCAGAGCACAGTAGAGAGCTGTTAAGGCGTCTACATCATCACGCAATGCCTCTGGGCAAGAAGGGAGAAATCTGGAGGTGTTGCGAGGAGACTAGAGGGTGTCTAAGGGGCCTGGGGGGCCAGAAGAGAGCTAGGGGGCCCCATTCCGTGGAAAAGAGGGCTCCAGAGCGCACTAGAGGGGTGCTAAGGCATCTACATGGTCCAGAAATGCCTCTGGGGAAGAAGGGAGAAATCTGGAGGGGTTGCGAGGACACTAGAGGGTGTCTAAGGGGTCTAGGGGCCCAGAATACAGCTAGGGGGGGCCCATTCTGTGGAAAAAAGGGTTCCAGAGCACACTAGAGGGGTGCTAAGGCATCTACACAGTCAAGAAATGGCTCTGGGCAAGAAGGGAGAAATCTGTAAGGGTTGCAAGGAGACTAGAGGGTGTCCAAGGGGTCTGCGGGACCAGAAGAGAGCTGGGGGGGCGCATTCTGTGGAAAAGAGGGGTCCAGAGCGCACTAGAGGGGTGCTAAGGTGTCTACATGGTCCAGAAATGCCTCTGGGGAAAAAGGGAGAAATCTGGAGGGGTTGCGAGGAGACTAGAGGGTGTCTAAGGGGGCTGGGGGGCCAGAAGACAGGTGGGGGGCCCCATTCTGTGGAAGAGAGGGCTCCAGAGCACAGTAGAGGGGTGCTAAGGCGTCTACATGGTCAAGAAATGGCTCTGGGGAAGAAGGGAGAAATCTGGAGGGATTGCCAGGAGACTAGAGGGTGTCTAAAGGGGCTGGGGTTGTGATTCTGTGGAAAAGAGCGGTCCAGGGCGCACTAGAGGCGTACTAAGGTGTCTGCATGGTCCAGAATTGCCTCTGGGGAACAAGGGAGAAATCTGGAGGGGTTGCGAGGAGACTAGAGGGTGTCTAAAGGGTCTGGAGGGCCCGAAGGGAGCTGGGGGGTCCCATTCTGTGGAAAAAAGGATTCCAGAGTTCACTAGAGGGATGTTAAGGCGCCTACATCGTCCAGAAATGCCTCTGGGGAAGAAGGGAGAAATCTGGAGGGGTTCCAAAGAGACTAGAGAGTGTCTAACGGGGCTGGGTAGCCAGAAGAGGGCTGGGGGGCCCCATTCTGTTGAAAAGAGGGCTCCAGAGCACACTAGAGGGGTGCTAAGGCGTCTACATGGTCCAGAAATGCCTCTGGGGAAGAAGGGCGAAATCTGGAGGGGTTGCGAGGAGACTAGAGGGTGTCTAAGGGGTCTTGGGGGCCAAGAAAGAGCTGGGGGGCCCAATTCTGTGGAAAAGAGGGCTCCAGAGTGCACTAGAGGGGTGCTGGGTCGTCTACATAGTCCAGAAATGCCTCTGGGAAAGAAGGGAGAAATCTGGAGGGGTTGCGAGTAGAATACAAGTTGTCTAAGGGGTCTGGGGGGCCAGAAGACAGCCAGGTGGCCTAATTCTGTGGAAAAAAAGGGTTCCAGAGTGCACCAGAGGTGTGCTAAGGCGTCTACATGGTCAAGAAATGCCTCTGGGGAAGAAGGGAGAAATCTGGAGGGGTTGCGAGGAGACTAGAGGGTATCTAAGTGGTCTGGGGGGCCAGAAGAGAGCCAGGGGGGCCAATGCTGCGGAAAAGAGGGGTCCAGAGTGCACTAGAGGGGTGGTAAGGCGCCTACATGGTCCAGAAATGCCTCTGGGGAAGAAGGGAGAAATCTGGAGGGGTTGCAAGGAGACGAGGGGATGTCTAACAGGGCTTGGGAGCCAGAAGAGGCCTGGGGGGCCCAATTCTGTGGAAAAGAGGGCTCCAGAGCGCACTAGAGGGGTGCTAGGTCATCTGCATAGTCCAGAAATGCCTCTGGGGAAGAAGGGAGAAATCTGGAGGGGTTCCAAGGACACTAGAGGATGTCTAAGGGGGCTGGGGGGCCCCATTCTGTCGAAAAGAGGGCTCCAGAGCACACTATAGAAGTGCTAAGGCGTCTACGTGGTCCAGAAATGCCTCTGGGGAAGAAGGGAGAAATCTGGAGGGGTTGCGAGGAGACTAGAGAGTATCTAAGGGGTCTGGGGGGCCAGAAGACAGCCAGGGGACCCAATTCTGTGAAAAAGAGGGCTCCAGAGCGCACTAGAGGGGTGCTAAGGCATCTACATGGTCCAGAAATGCCTCTGGGGAAGAAGGGAGGAATCTGGAGGGGTTGCGAGGAGACTAAAGGGTGTCTAAGGGGCCTGGGGGGCCAGAAGAGGGCTGGGGGGCCCAATTTTATGGAAAAGAGGGCTCCAGAGCACATTACAGGGGTGCTAAGACGTCTACATGGTGCAGAAATGCCTCTGGGGAAGAAGGGAGCAATCTGGAGGGGTTCCGAGCAGAATACAAGGTGTCTAAGGGGTCTGGGGGGCCAGAAGACAGCCAGGTGGCCCAATTCTGTGGAAAAGAGGGGTCCAGAGCGCACTAGGGGAGTGCTAAGGTGTCTACATGGTCCAAAAATGCCTCTGGGGAAGAAGGGAGAAATCTGAAGGGGTTGCGAGGAGACTAGAGGGTGTCTAAGGGGCCTGGGGGGCCAGAAGAGAGCCAGGGGGGCCAATTCTGTGGAAAAGAGGGGTCCAGAGCGCACTAGAGAGGTGCTAAGGCGTCTACACGGTCAAGAAATGCCTCTGGGGAAGAAGGGAGAAATCTGGAGGGGTTGCAAGGAGACTAGAGGGTGTGTACGGGGTCTGGGGGGCCCGAAGAGAGCTGGGGGGCCCAATTCTGTGGAAAAGAGGGATCCAGAGCGCACTACGGAGATGTTAAGGAGTCTACACGGTCAAGAAATGCCTCTGGGCAAGAAGGGAGAAATCTGGAGGGGTTCTGAGGAGACTAGAGGGTGTCTAAGGGGCCTGGGGGCCAGAAGAGAGCTGGGGGGCCCCATTCGGTGGGAAACAGTGGTCCAGAGCGCGCTAGAGGGATGCTAAGACGTCTCCATGGTCCAGAAATGCCCCTGGGGAAGAAGGGAGAAATCTGGAGAGGTTCCAAAGAGACTAGAGAGTGTCTAAGGGGTCTGGGGGGCCAGAAGAGAGCTGGGAGGCCCCATTCTGTGCAAAAGAGGGCTCCAGAGCACACTAGAGGGGTACTAAGGCGTCTACACTGTCAAGAAATGCCTCTGGGGAAGAAGGGAGAAATCTGGAGGGGTTGCAAGGAGACTAGAGGGTGTGTACGGGGTCTGGGGGTTCCAAAGAGAGCTGGGGGGCCCCATTCTGTCGGAAAGAGGGCTCCAGAGCGTACTAGAGGGGTGCTAAGGCATCTACATGGTCCAGAAATGCCTCTGGAGAAGAAGGGAGAAATCTGGAGGGGTTGTGAGTAGACAAGAGGGTGTCTGAGGGGTCTGGGGGTCCCAAAGAGAGCTGGGGGGCCCCATTCTGTGGAAAAGAGGGGTCCAGAGTGCACTAGAGGGGTGCTAAGGCGTCTATATGGTCAAGAAATGCCTCTGGGGAAGAAGGGAGAAATCTGGAGGGGTTGTGAGGAGACTAGAGGGTGTCTGAGGGGTCTGGGGGTCCCAAAGAGAGCTGGGGGGCCCAATTCTGTGGAAAAGAGGGATCCAGAGCGCACTACGGAGATGTTAAGGAGTCTACACGGTCAAGAAATGCCTCTGGGGAAGAAGGGAGAAATCTGGAGGGGTTCCAAAGAGACTAGAGGGTGTCTAAGGGGTCTGGGGGCCAGCAGAGAGCTGGAGGGCCACATTCTGTACAGAGGAGAGGTCCAGAGTGCACTAGAGGGGTGCTAAGGCATCTGCATGGTCAAGAAATGCCTCTAGGGAAGCAGGAAGAAATCTGGAGGGGCTGCGAGGAGACTAGAGGGTGTCTGAGGGGTCTTGAGGGCCAGCAGAGATCTGGGCGGCCCAAATCTGCACAAATGAGTGGTCCAGAGTGCACTAGAGGGGTGGTAAGGCGTCTACATGCTCAAGAGTGCCTCTGGGGAAGAAGGGAGAAATCTGGAGGGGTTGCGAGGAGACTAGAGGGTGTCTAAGGGGTCTGGGGGTCCCGAAGAGAGCTGGGGGGCCCAACTCTGTACACAGGAGGGGTCCAGAGCACACTAGAGGGGTGCTAAGGCATCTCGACTGTCAAGAAATGCCTCTGGGGAAGCAGGAACAAATCTGGAGGGGTTGCGAGGAAACTAGAGCGTGTCTACAGGGTCTGGGGGTCCCGAAGAGAGCTGGGGGGCCCCATTCTGTGGAACAGAGGGGTCCAGAGTGCACTAGAGGGGTGCTAAGATGTCTACACTGTCAAGAAATGCCTCTGTGGATGAAGGGAGAAATCTGGAGGGGTTGCAAGGAGACTAGAGGGTGTCTGAGGGGTCTGCGGGGCCAGAAGAGAGCTGGGGGGCCCAATCCTGTGGAAAAGAGGGGTCCATATTGCACTAGAGGGGTGCTAAGGCATCTAAATGGTCCAAAAATGCCTCTGGGGAAGAAGGGAGAAATCTGGAGGGGTTGCAAGGAGACTAGAGGGTGTCTAAGCTGTCTGGGGGGCCAGGATAGAGCTGCGGGGGCCCAGTTCTGTACACAGGAGGGGTCCAGAGTGCACTAGAGGGGTGCTAAGGTGTCTACACTGTCAAGAAATGCCTCTGGGGAAGAAGGGAGAAATCTGGAGGGGTTGCAAGGAGAGTAGAGGGTGTGTTCGGGGTCTGGGGAGGCAGAAGAGAGCTGGGGGGCCCCATTCTGTTGAAAAGAGGGGTCCAGAGCGCACTAGAGGGGTGCTAAGGCATCTACATGGTCCAGAAATGCCTCTGGGGAAGAAGGGCGAAATCTGGAGGGGTTGCGAGGAGACTAGAGGGTGTCTAAGGGGTCTTGGGGGCCAAGAAAGAGCTGGGGGGCCCAATTCTGTGGAAAAGAGGGCTCCAGAGTGCACTAGAGGGGTGCTGGGTCGTCTACATAGTCCAGAAAAGCCTCTGGGAAAGAAGGGAGAAATCTGGAGGGGTTGCGAGTAGAATACAAGTTGTCTAAGGGGTCTGGGGGGCCAGAAGACAGCCAGGTGGCCTAATTCTGTGGAAAAAAGGGTTCCAGAGTGCACCAGAGGTGTGCTAAGGCGTCTACATGGTCAAGAAATGCCTCTGGGGAAGAAGGGAGAAATCTGGAGGGGTTGCGAGGAGACTAGAGGGTATCTAAGTGGTCTGGGGGGCCAGAAGAGAGCCAGGGGGGCCAATGCTGCGGAAAAGAGGGGTCCAGAGTGCACTAGAGGGGTGGTAAGGCGCCTACATGGTCCAGAAATGCCTCTGGGGAAGAAGGGAGAAATCTGGAGGGGTTGCAAGGAGACGAGGGGATGTCTAACAGGGCTTGGGAGCCAGAAGAGGCCTGGGGGGCCCAATTCTGTGGAAAAGAGGGCTCCAGAGCGCACTAGAGGGGTGCTAGGTCATCTGCATAGTCCAGAAATGCCTCTGGGGAAGAAGGGAGAAATCTGGAGGGGTTCCAAGGACACTAGAGGATGTCTAAGGGGGCTGGGGGGCCCCATTCTGTCGAAAAGAGGGCTCCAGAGCACACTATAGAAGTGCTAAGGCGTCTACGTGGTCCAGAAATGCCTCTGGGGAAGAAGGGAGAAATCTGGAGGGGTTGCGAGGAGACTAGAGAGTATCTAAGGGGTCTGGGGGGCCAGAAGACAGCCAGGGGACCCAATTCTGTGAAAAAGAGGGCTCCAGAGCGCACTAGAGGGGTGCTAAGGCATCTACATGGTCCAGAAATGCCTCTGGGGAAGAAGGGAGGAATCTGGAGGGGTTGCGAGGAGACTAAAGAGTGTCTAAGGGGCCTGGGGGGCCAGAAGAGGGCTGGGGGGCCCAATTTTATGGAAAAGAGGGCTCCAGAGCACATTACAGGGGTGCTAAGACGTCTACATGGTGCAGAAATGCCTCTGGGGAAGAAGGGAGCAATCTGGAGGGGTTCCGAGCAGAATACAAGGTGTCTAAGGGGTCTGGGGGGCCAGAAGACAGCCAGGTGGCCCAATTCTGTGGAAAAGAGGGGTCCAGAGCGCACTAGGGGAGTGCTAAGGTGTCTACATGGTCCAAAAATGCCTCTGGGGAAGAAGGGAGAAATCTGAAGGGGTTGCGAGGAGACTAGAGGGTGTCTAAGGGGCCTGGGGGTCCTTAAGAGAGCCAGGGGGGCCAATTCTGTGGAAAAGAGGGGTCCAGAGCGCACTAGAGAGGTGCTAAGGCATCTACATGGTCAAGAAATGCCTCTGGGGAAGAAGGGAGAAATCTGGAGGGGTTGCAAGGAGACTAGAGGGTGTCTGAGGGGTCTGGGGGGCCCGAAGAGAGCTGGGGGGCCAATTCTGTGGAAAAGAGGGATCCAGAGCGCACTACGGAGATGTTAAGGAGTCTACACGGTCAAGAAATGCCTCTGGGCAAGAAGGGAGAAATCTGGAGGGGTTCTGAGGAGACTAGAGGGTGTCTAAGGGGCCTGGGGGCCAGAAGAGAGCTGGGGGGCCCCATTCGGTGGGAAACAGTGGTCCAGAGCGCGCTAGAGGGATGCTAAGACGTCTCCATGGTCCAGAAATGCCCCTGGGGAAGAAGGGAGAAATCTGGAGAGGTTCCAAAGAGACTAGAGAGTGTCTAAGGGGTCTGGGGGGCCAGAAGAGAGCTGGGAGGCCCCATTCTGTGCAAAAGAGGGCTCCAGAGCACACTAGAGGGGTGCTAAGGCGTCTACACTGTCAAGAAATGCCTCTGGGGAAGAAGGGAGAAATCTGGAGGGGTTGCAAGGAGACTAGAGGGTGTGTACGGGGTCTGGGGGTTCCAAAGAGAGCTGGGGGGCCCCATTCTGTCGGAAAGAGGGCTCCAGTGCGTACTAGAGGGGTGCTAAGGCATCTACATGGTCCAGAAATGCCTCTGGAGAAGAAGGGAGAAATCTGGAGGGGTTGTGAGTAGACAAGAGGGTGTCTGAGGGGTCTGGGGGTCCCAAAGAGAGCTGGGGGGCCCCATTCTGTGGAAAAGAGGGGTCCAGAGCGCACTAGAGGGGTGCTAAGGCATCTACATGGTCAAGAAATGCCTCTGGGGAAGAAGGGAGAAATCTGGAGGGGTTGCAAGGAGACTAGAGGGTGTCTGAGGGGTCTGGGGGTCCCAAAGAGAGCTGGGGGGGCCAATTCTGTGGAAAAGAGGGATCCAGAGCGCACTACGGAGATGTTAAGGAGTCTACACGGTCAAGAAATGCCTCTGGGGAAGAAGGGAGAAATCTGGAGGGGTTCTGAGGAGACTAGAGGGTGTCTAAGGGGCCTGGGGGCCAGAAGAGAGCTGGGGGGCCCCATTCGGTGGGAAACAGTGGTCCAGAGCGTGCTAGAGGGATGCTAAGACGTCTCCATGGTCCAGAAATGCCCCTGGGGAAGAAGGGAGAAATCTGGAGAGGTTCCAAAGAGACTAGAGAGTGTCTAAGGGGTCTGGGGGGCCAGAAGAGAGCTGGGAGGCCCCATTCTGTGCAAAAGAGGGCTCCAGAGCACACTAGAGGGGTGCTAAGGCGTCTACACTGTCAAGAAATGCCTCTGGGGAAGAAGGGAGAAATCTGGAGGGGTTGCAAGGAGACTAGAGGGTGTGTACGGGGTCTGGGGGGCCAGAAGAGAGCTGGGAGGCCCCATTCTGTGCAAAAGAGGGCTCCAGAGCACACTAGAGGGGTGCTAAGGCGTCTACACTGTCAAGAAATGCCTCTGGGGAAGAAGGGAGAAATCTGGAGGGGTTGCAAGGAGACTAGAGGGTGTGTACGGGGTCTGGGGGTTCCAAAGAGCGCTTGGGGGCCCCATTCTGTCGGAAAGAGGGCTCCAGTGCGTACTAGAGGGGTGCTAAGGCATCTACATGGTCCAGAAATGCCTCTGGAGAAGAAGGGAGAAATCTGGAGGGGTTGTGAGGAGACTAGAGGGTGTCTGAGGGGTCTGGGGGTCCCAAAGAGAGCTGGGGGGCCCCATTCTGTGGAAAAGAGGGGTCCAGAGTGCACTAGAGGGGTGCTAAGGCGTCTATATGGTCAAGAAATGCCTCTGGGGAAGAAGGGAGAAATCTGGAGGGGTTGTGAGGAGACTAGAGGGTGTCTGAGGGGTCTGGGGGGCCCGAAGAGAGCTGGGGGGCCCAATTCTGTGGAAAAGAGGGATCCAGAGCGCACTACGGAGATGTTAAGGAGTCTACACGGTCAAGAAATGCCTCTGGGGAAGAAGGGAGAAATCTGGAGGGGTTCCAAAGAGACTAGAGGGTGTCTAAGGGGTCTGGGGGCCAGCAGAGAGCTGGAGGGCCACATTCTGTACAGAGGAGAGGTCCAGAGTGCACTAGAGGGGTGCTAAGGCATCTGCATGGTCAAGAAATGCCTCTAGGGAAGCAGGAAGAAATCTGGAGGGGCTGCGAGGAGACTAGAGGGTGTCTAAGCTGTCTGGGGGGCCAGCAGAGATCTGGGCGGCCCTAATCTGCACAAATGAGTGGTCCAGAGTGCACTAGAGGGGTGGTAAGGCGTCTACATGCTCAAGAAGTGCCTCTGGGGAAGAAGGGAGAAATCTGGAGGGGTTGCGAGGAGACTAGAGGGTGTCTAAGGGGTCTGGGGGTCCCGAAGAGAGCTGGGGGGCCCAACTCTGTACACAGGAGGGGTCCAGAGCACACTAGAGGGGTGCTAAGGCATCTCGACTGTCAAGAAATGCCTCTGGGGAAGCAGGAACAAATCTGGAGGGGTTGCGAGGAGACTAGAGCATGTCTACAGGGTCTGGGGGGCCCAAAGAGAGCTGGGGGGCCCCATTCTGTCGGAAAGAGGGCTCCAGAGCACACTAGAGGGGTGCTAAGGCATCTACATGGTCCAGAAATTCCTCTGGAGAAGAAGGGAGAAATCTGGAGGGGTTGTGAGTAGACAAGAGTGTGTCTGAGGGGTCTGGGGGGCCCAAAGAGAGCTGGGGGGCCCAATTCTGTGGAAAAGAGGGATCCAGAGCGCACTACGGAGATGTTAAGGAGTCTACACGGTCAAGAAATGCCTCTGGGGAAGAAGGGAGAAATCTGGAGGGATTCTGAGGAGACTAGAGGGTGTCTAAGTGGTCTGGGGGGCCAGAAGAGAGCCAGGGGGGCCAATGCTGCGGAAAAGAGGGGTCCAGAGTGCACTAGAGGGGTGGTAAGGCGCCTACATGGTCCAGAAATGCCTCTGGGGAAGAAGGGAGAAATCTGGAGGGGTTGCAAGGAGACGAGGGGATGTCTAACAGGGCTTGGGAGCCAGAAGAGGCCTGGGGGGCCCAATTCTGTGGAAAAGAGGGCTCCAGAGCGCACTAGAGGGGTGCTAGGTCATCTGCATAGTCCAGAAATGCCTCTGGGGAAGAAGGGAGAAATCTGGAGGGGTTCCAAGGACACTAGAGGATGTCTAAGGGGGCTGGGGGGCCCCATTCTGTCGAAAAGAGGGCTCCAGAGCACACTATAGAAGTGTTAAGGCGTCTACGTGGTCCAGAAATGCCTCTGGGGAAGAAGGGAGAAATCTGGAGGGGTTGCGAGGAGACTAGAGAGTATCTAAGGGGTCTGGGGGGCCAGAAGACAGCCAGGGGACCCAATTCTGTGAAAAAGAGGGCTCCAGAGCGCACTAGAGGGGTGCTAAGGCATCTACATGGTCCAGAAATGCCTCTGGGGAAGAAGGGAGGAATCTGGAGGGGTTGCGAGGAGACTAAAGAGTGTCTAAGGGGCCTGGGGGGCCAGAAGAGGGCTGGGGGGCCCAATTTTATGGAAAAGAGGGCTCCAGAGCACATTACAGGGGTGCTAAGACGTCTACATGGTGCAGAAATGCCTCTGGGGAAGAAGGGAGCAATCTGGAGGGGTTCCGAGCAGAATACAAGGTGTCTAAGGGGTCTGGGGGGCCAGAAGACAGCCAGGTGGCCCAATTCTGTGGAAAAGAGGGGTCCAGAGCGCACTAGGGGAGTGCTAAGGTGTCTACATGGTCCAAAAATGCCTCTGGGGAAGAAGGGAGAAATCTGAAGGGGTTGCGAGGAGACTAGAGGGTGTCTAAGGGGCCTGGGGGTCCTTAAGAGAGCCAGGGGGGCCAATTCTGTGGAAAAGAGGGGTCCAGAGCGCACTAGAGAGGTGCTAAGGCATCTACATGGTCAAGAAATGCCTCTGGGGAAGAAGGGAGAAATCTGGAGGGGTTGCAAGGAGACTAGAGGGTGTCTGAGGGGTCTGGGGGGCCCGAAGAGAGCTGGGGGGCCAATTCTGTGGAAAAGAGGGATCCAGAGCGCACTACGGAGATGTTAAGGAGTCTACACGGTCAAGAAATGCCTCTGGGCAAGAAGGGAGAAATCTGGAGGGGTTCTGAGGAGACTAGAGGGTGTCTAAGGGGCCTGGGGGCCAGAAGAGAGCTGGGGGGCCCCATTCGGTGGGAAACAGTGGTCCAGAGCGCGCTAGAGGGATGCTAAGACGTCTCCATGGTCCAGAAATGCCCCTGGGGAAGAAGGGAGAAATCTGGAGAGGTTCCAAAGAGACTAGAGAGTGTCTAAGAGGTCTGGGGGGCCAGAAGAGAGCTGGGAGGCCCCATTCTGTGCAAAAGAGGGCTCCAGAGCACACTAGAGGGGTGCTAAGGCGTCTACACTGTCAAGAAATGCCTCTGGGGAAGAAGGGAGAAATCTGGAGGGGTTGCAAGGAGACTAGAGGGTGTGTACGGGGTCTGGGGGTTCCAAAGAGAGCTGGGGGGCCCCATTCTGTCGGAAAGAGGGCTCCAGTGCGTACTAGAGGGGTGCTAAGGCATCTACATGGTCCAGAAATGCCTCTGGAGAAGAAGGGAGAAATCTGGAGGGGTTGTGAGTAGACAAGAGGGTGTCTGAGGGGTCTGGGGGTCCCAAAGAGAGCTGGGGGGCCCCATTCTGTGGAAAAGAGGGGTCCAGAGCGCACTAGAGGGGTGCTAAGGCATCTACATGCTCCAGAAATGCCTCTGGGGAAGAAGGGAGAAATCTGGAGGGGTTGCAAGGAGACTAGAGGGTGTCTGAGGGGTCTGGGGGTCCCAAAGAGAGCTGGGGGGGCCAATTCTGTGGAAAAGAGGGATCCAGAGCGCACTACGGAGATGTTAAGGAGTCTACACGGTCAAGAAATGCCTCTGGGGAAGAAGGGAGAAATCTGGAGGGGTTCTGAGGAGACTAGAGGGTGTCTAAGGGGCCTGGGGGCCAGAAGAGAGCTGGGGGGCCCCATTCGGTGGGAAACAGTGGTCCAGAGCGTGCTAGAGGGATGCTAAGACGTCTCCATGGTCCAGAAATGCCCCTGGGGAAGAAGGGAGAAATCTGGAGAGGTTCCAAAGAGACTAGAGAGTGTCTAAGGGGTCTGGGGGGCCAGAAGAGAGCTGGGAGGCCCCATTCTGTGCAAAAGAGGGCTCCAGAGCACACTAGAGGGGTGCTAAGGCGTCTACACTGTCAAGAAATGCCTCTGGGGAAGAAGGGAGAAATCTGGAGGGGTTGCAAGGAGACTAGAGGGTGTGTACGGGGTCTGGGGGGCCAGAAGAGAGCTGGGAGGCCCCATTCTGTGCAAAAGAGGGCTCCAGAGCACACTAGAGGGGTGCTAAGGCGTCTACACTGTCAAGAAATGCCTCTGGGGAAGAAGGGAGAAATCTGGAGGGGTTGCAAGGAGACTAGAGGGTGTGTACGGGGTCTGGGGGTTCCAAAGAGCGCTTGGGGGCCCCATTCTGTCGGAAAGAGGGCTCCAGTGCGTACTAGAGGGGTGCTAAGGCATCTACATGGTCCAGAAATGCCTCTGGAGAAGAAGGGAGAAATCTGGAGGGGTTGTGAGGAGACTAGAGGGTGTCTGAGGGGTCTGGGGGTCCCAAAGAGAGCTGGGGGGCCCCATTCTGTGGAAAAGAGGGGTCCAGAGTGCACTAGAGGGGTGCTAAGGCGTCTATATGGTCAAGAAATGCCTCTGGGGAAGAAGGGAGAAATCTGGAGGGGTTGTGAGGAGACTAGAGGGTGTCTGAGGGGTCTGGGGGGCCCGAAGAGAGCTGGGGGGCCCAATTCTGTGGAAAAGAGGGATCCAGAGCGCACTACGGAGATGTTAAGGAGTCTACACGGTCAAGAAATGCCTCTGGGGAAGAAGGGAGAAATCTGGAGGGGTTCCAAAGAGACTAGAGGGTGTCTAAGGGGTCTGGGGGCCAGCAGAGAGCTGGAGGGCCACATTCTGTACAGAGGAGAGGTCCAGAGTGCACTAGAGGGGTGCTAAGGCATCTGCATGGTCAAGAAATGCCTCTAGGGAAGCAGGAAGAAATCTGGAGGGGCTGCGAGGAGACTAGAGGGTGTCTAAGCTGTCTGGGGGGCCAGCAGAGATCTGGGCGGCCCTAATCTGCACAAATGAGTGGTCCAGAGTGCACTAGAGGGGTGGTAAGGCGTCTACATGCTCAAGAAGTGCCTCTGGGGAAGAAGGGAGAAATCTGGAGGGGTTGCGAGGAGACTAGAGGGTGTCTAAGGGGTCTGGGGGTCCCGAAGAGAGCTGGGGGGCCCAACTCTGTACACAGGAGGGGTCCAGAGCACACTAGAGGGGTGCTAAGGCATCTCGACTGTCAAGAAATGCCTCTGGGGAAGCAGGAACAAATCTGGAGGGGTTGCGAGGAGACTAGAGCATGTCTACAGGGTCTGGGGGGCCCAAAGAGAGCTGGGGGGCCCCATTCTGTCGGAAAGAGGGCTCCAGAGCACACTAGAGGGGTGCTAAGGCATCTACATGGTCCAGAAATTCCTCTGGAGAAGAAGGGAGAAATCTGGAGGGGTTGTGAGTAGACAAGAGTGTGTCTGAGGGGTCTGGGGGGCCCAAAGAGAGCTGGGGGGCCCAATTCTGTGGAAAAGAGGGATCCAGAGCGCACTACGGAGATGTTAAGGAGTCTACACGGTCAAGAAATGCCTCTGGGGAAGAAGGGAGAAATCTGGAGGGATTCTGAGGAGACTAGAGGGTGTCTAAGGGGCCTGGGGGCCAGAAGAGAGCTGGGGGGCCCCATTCGGTGGGAAACAGTGGTCCAGAGTGCACTAGAGGGATGCTAAGACGTCTACACTGTTGAAAAAAGCCTCTGGGGAAGGAGGAACTAATCTGGAGGGGTTGTGAGGAGACAAGAGGGTATCTACGGGGTCTGGGGGGCCACAAGTGAGCTGGGGGGCCCAATTCTGTCGAAAAGAGGGTTCCAGAGTGCACTAGAGGGGTGCTAAGGCATCTACACTGTTAAAAAAAGCCTCTGGGGAAGGAGGAACAAATCTGGAGGGGTTGTGAGTAGACAAGAGGGTGTCTGAGGGGTCTGGGGGTCCCAAAGAGAGCTGGGGGGCCCCATTCTGTGGAAAAGAGGGGTCCAGAGCGCACTAGAGGGGTGCTAAGGCATCTACATGCTCCAGAAATGCCTCTGGGGAAGAAGGGAGAAATCTGGAGGGGTTGCAAGGAGACTAGAGGGTGTGTACGGGGTCTGGGGGGTCCCGAAGAGAGCTGGGGGGCCCAATTCTGTGGAAAAGAGGGATCCAGAGCGCACTACGGAGATGTTAAGGAGTCTACACGGTCAAGAAATGCCTCTGGGGAAGAAGGGAGAAATCTGGAGGGGTTGCGAGGAGACTAGAAGGTGTCTAATGGGCCTGGGGTCCTTAACAGAGCTTGGGGGCCCCATTCTGTGGAAAAGAGTGGTCCAGAGCGCACTAGAGGGGTGCTAAGGCATCTACGTGGTCCAGAAATGCCTCTGGGGAAGAAGGGAGAAATCTGGAGGGGTTGCAAGGAGACTAGAGGGTGTCTAAGCTGTCTGGGGGGCCAGGATAGAGCTGCGGGGGCCCAGTTCTGTACACAGGAGGGGTCCAGAGTGCACTAGAGGGGTGCTAAGGCGTCTACACTGTCAAGAAATGCCTCTGGGGAAGAAGGGAGAAATCTGGAGGGGTTGCAAGGAGAGTAGAGGGTGTCTAAGGGGTCTGGGGGGCCCGAAGAGAGCTGGGGGCCCAATTCTGTACACAGGAGGGGTCCAGAGCACACTAGAGGGGTGCTAGGGCGTCTACATGCTCAAGAAGTGCCTCTGGGGAAGAAGGGAGAAATCTGGAGGGGTTGCAAGGAGACTAGAGGGTGTCTAAGGGGTCTGGGGTTCCCGAAGAGAGCTGGGGGCCCCATTCTGTACAAAGGAGGGGTCCAGAGTGCACTAGAGGGGTGCTAAGGCATCTACACTGTCAAGAAATGCCTCTGGGGAAGAAGGGAGAAATCTGGAGGGGTTGCAAGGAGACTAGAGAGTGTCTAAGGGGTCTGGGGGACCAGAAGAGAGCTGGGGGGCCACATTCTGTGGAAAAGAGGGGTCCAGAGCACACTAGAGGGGTGCTAAGTCGTCTACATGGTCCAGAAATGCCCCTGGGGAAGAAGGGAGAAATCTGGAGGGGTTGCAAGGAGACTAGAGGGTGTCTACAGGGTCTGGGGGGCCAGAAGAGAGCTGGGAGGCCCCATTCTGTGCAAAAGAGGGCTCCAGAGCACACTAGAGGGGTGCTAAGGCGTCTACACTGTCAAGAAATGCCTCTGGGGAAGAAGGGAGAAATCTGGAGGGGTTGCAAGGAGACTAGAGGGTGTGTACGGGGTCTGGGGGTTCCAAAGAGAGCTGGGGGGCCCCATTCTGTCGGAAAGAGGGCTCCAGTGCGTACTAGAGGGGTGCTAAGGCATCTACATGGTCCAGAAATGCCCCTGGAGAAGAAGGGAGAAATCTAGAGGGGTTGCATGGAGAGTAGAGGGTGTCTAAGGGGTCTGGGGGTCGGAAAGAGAGCTGGAGGGTCAAATTCTGTGGAAAAGAGGGGTCCAGAGCACACTAGAGGGTTGCTAATGCATCTATATGGTCAAAAAATGCCTCTGGGGAAGAAGGAACAAATCTGGAGGGGTTGCGAGGAGACTAGAGGGTGTCTATGGGGTCTGGGGGGCCAGAAGAGAGGTGGGGGGCCCCATTCTGTGGAAAAGAGTCATCCAGAGTGCACTAGAGGGGTGCTAAGGCATCTACACTGTCAAGAAATGCCTCTGGGGAAGAAGGGAGAAATCTGGAGGGGTTGCGAGGAGACTAGAGGGTGTCTAAGGGGTCTGGGGGGCCAGCAGACAGATCGGGGGCCCCATTCTGTACAGAGGAGAGGTCCAGAGTGCACTAGAGGGGTGCTAAGGCATCTACATGGTCCAGAAATTCCTCTGGGGAAGCAGGAAGAAATCTGGAGGGGATCTGAGGAGACGAAAGAGTGTTTAAGAGTCTGGGGGGCCAGAAGAGAGCTGGGGGGCCCCATTCTATGGAAAAGAGGGGTCCAGAGCACACTAGAGGGTTGCTAATGCATCTATATGGTCAAAAAATGCCTCTGGGGAAGAAGGAACAAATCTGGAGGGGTTGCGAGGAGACGAGAGGGTGTCTATGGGGTCTGGGGGGCCAGAAGAGAGCTGGGGGTCCCCATTCTGTGGAAAAGAGGGGTCCAGAGTGCACTAGAGGGGTGCTAGGGTGTCTACATGGTCAAGAAATGCCTCTGGGGAAGAAGGGAGAAATCTGGAGGGGTTGCAAGGAGACTAGAGGGTGTCTGAGGGGTCTTGGGGTTCCAAAGAGAGCTGTGGGGCCCAATTCTGTGCAAAAGGATTGTCCAGAGCACAGACGAGAGGGCCACTCGGATCTCCAGAGGGCCAAAGAAGGGCTCCAGGGCATCACAAATGCCTCTGGAGGCGTTCTCAAGGGACTAGAGGGGTCCTAAAAGGGCCCGAGGGCCAGAAGTTAGCTCCGGGACAGAAGGGATACCTGAAGGAGTAGTCCAAAGTGCAGTAGAGGAGTCCTAAGAGGTCTACATGGCCGAAAAAGTATCACCTGGGGAGCAAGGATGAGCTCAGGAGGCGGTCTGAGGGGACAAGAGAGATTCTCTAGGGTCAGGAGAGCCCAAAGAGCTCTGGGGCCCAATTTTGGCCAAGAGAGTGTTTGAGAGTGCACTGGAGGGGTGCTAACAGGTCTACAAGGCAAAAAAAGACTCTAGGGAACAAGGACAGCCTGTGGAAGGGTTCTTAGGAGGCATTTGAGGGATCCTAAGGGGTGAGGAGAGCCAGAAGACAGCTCTGGGGCACAACAAAGGCCTCCAGAGGGATTCAGAGGTGACTAGCGGGGTCCTCCTGGTTCTAGAGGGCCAAAAGAGGGCTCCGGGGCACAATTTTGGCCAAAAGAGGCACCTAGAGTAGACCGGGGGGGGGTTGTAAAGGGACTAGAAGGAAGGAAAAAAATGCTATAGGGAACAACGAAGGCAAAAGGAGGGGTCTTGATGGGACTAGAGGGGTCCTTGGAGAGCTAGAAGGACAACAGAAGGCTCCTGCACAATGAAGGCCAAAAGAGGGATATTGAAGGAATTAGAGAAGTCCTACGAGAGCTGGTGGACCAAAAAAGGGCTCTGGGAGCACTACAAAGGCCACAGGAGGGGTTCTGAGGGTACTAGAGGGGTCCTAAGGACTCTACATGCCCAATTGAGCCTCTGGTGCACAATGAAGTCGAATGGAGGGCTTCTGAGAGGACTCGAGCAGTCCTAAGGGGACTAGACATCAAACAGAGGCCTCTAGGTCACAATGAAGACTTTGGGATCAGTTTTAAGTTAACTAGATTGCAAAATGGAAGAGCCTCGAAAAGATTAGAGGGCACACATTGGGTTGTAGGATGGCACATCAGAAGGTTGTCTCTGGTGCACACCGAAGGCTCACAGGGTGGGGAGAGGGGTTGTTAGGGAGCCCACAGGCCAAAGGAAGCATTCTGTGGGGATTAGAGGGCAAATGTGGGAGTCCTGAGGGGAACAGATAGCACACAATGGGCACTGGGGCACACCAAAATGGAAAAGGATGGGTGCTGATGGGACTAGGGTGCAAACAGAGCCCTGGAGCGCAATAGAACACAGGGTTCTGGGGAGTTTAGGAAAACAAATGCAGGGGTTCTGAAGGGAGTAGAGGGTAACTGAGAGGGTGTGAGGCACACCGAAAGGAAATGGAGGGATACGGTATGCACTAAGAAGCAAACAAAGAGGACAAAGGGATGTGAGAGAAATGGAGAACTCCCAAGCAGGAGCTGTGGTGGGACTTGAGAGCATTTAGGGGGTGCTGGAGCACAAGGTACTCCCAAGGCAAACCCAGGTGTCCTGAAGGGTGTGTGTGGCAATCAGAGGGGTTCTGATGGGGCTAAAGGGCAGTGAGATGGATCCTAAGGGGCTTAGAGGGCAAACAGAGGCATCCCAAGAGGACTAGAGGGAAAAGCAAAGGCTCTGGGATGCACCAATGGCGAACAGAGAGGTTTTGAGGGGACTAGAGGGAAAAGAGAGGGGACTTAATAGGACAAGAGGACAAACATAGGAGTCTGGATGCTACCAAAGGGCCCACAAACACCAAATGTCAGAGTAATCTTGTAGGAACTAGAAAGAGACAGACTTCAGAAGGGAGAAGAGAACAAAGAGTGCCTTGGAGCACACCTAAAGGCAAATAGATTGGACCTGAGAGAACTAGTGAGCAAGTGGGTGAGTCCTGGGGGGACAAGGAGAAAAACTGAAGGTTCTGGGGCATTAACTCACCTGCCATAATCCTCCTGCTTGGAGCCTGCCTCTTCCCTCTGAGAAGTTGGCCTTTGCTTTCATTGCACAGGCAGCTGTCAGCTGTCACGTAGTCTCGGCAGACAAGTTGGGGATCGCTGCCCAGGCAGTCGTGACCTGCAACACCGCATGCTCAGAACAGTTCTCAGGAAGTCATGCCTATTCATAACCTGAAGAGCAAAAAGCAAATCTCTCTTAAGGTCAGTTTTTATTTCATCATAGGAGCAAGTTTTCCCCTCTCTCCTGCACTGTACTGCCTCTAACAGCACACCTTCCTCATCACCATTTTCCCCTGCTCCTTTCACTCCTCTCAGTTGCCCCTGCGTCTTAGATCTCTAAAGCAGCTGTTTCTCATCCACATGTACTTTCATGTCCTGTCCCGATTTGCCCTCCTGTTTGTCCTACAGCAGGCAGCAGGGACACCCTGGCCTAGTTCTTAGGTGCACACGCCTTTTGATCTGGCGAGCAGCTCAGACAGAGCAGAGGGCAGCAAGAAAAGTGGATCTGAACATAGTAGACTTGGGCACCGAGCAACACAGAAGAAGCAGCAAGGCATCAAAGAGATGGCATCTTTGTAAAGAAAATGCATATAGTTCCAGATGCTTAGGGGCAACTGGGGATTCTCTGTACCTGTGGCCAGGGCTCCTTCCTGCAGGCTCTTTCCACACAGTTAAAGGTAGCTGAACGCAGTGCCCTCGGGAGGCAGTGACATGGTGTCCCTGGTGCTGCTGTGGGGTGGCTGTTCCAGGGTGTCTCAGGCTGTGTTAGGGTCCTTGGACAGAAACGGTGCTGTTCACATTTCCTTGAGGACTTTCCCTTGTGCTGCACAGCAGGACAGCTCTGCACTGCGCCCTCCCAGCACCGCCACTCCTCAGCTGCTGCATAACTGGCCCCAATCCTGAGCAAAGCTACAACTCCCAGGAGCCCACAGCACCCCTCCTACTCTCCCAGCCCTGCTCATTTCCAAGAGGGACAGCCCCAGCCCCTGGGGACAAGCCTGCCTGGTCACACCAGAGATGGAAAACGCTTCCTGCCCTGTACCAGGAAAAAACAGGGAAATTCCACTGTGTCCAGTGACCTACGGGGACTCTTGCGCGAGCGGCACATGTCCAGTAAGGAACAGACCCAGCGGGCCACTGCTGCAGGGCTGAGAAGGCACCGGCACCTGGAACTACAGCTCCTGGCCTGCCACAGAGCAAAACACGGCTGGCTGGTGGGAACGCCGCTGGCAGAGACCTGCCCTCCCCCCCCCCCCCCCCCGCCCACCTCGAGAGGCACAACATGGCTGCCCAGAAGCCCAGTCTGAGAAGACTACCACTCCCGGCATGCCGCGCAAACCAACATGGCCGCCCGGAAGCCCAGTGACGGAAGACTACCGCTCCCGGCATGCCGCACAAAACAACATGGCCGCCCGGAAGCCCAGTGCCGGAAGACTGCTGCTCCCGGCATGCTGGGGGCCGCAGCGCTCGGTGAGGTTTGACTCCGTGGAGATTCCGTTCCGTCCCGCCCCCGTTCCCCTTCCCCCCGGAAACCGCTGCAGAGCCCCGAGCGCGGCCCCGCGATCCCCAGCACCGGCCCGGGGCTCCCCCGCCACCCCCGCGACCGGCCCCGGCTCAGCTGCGACACTGCCCCCGACCCCCCGCGACCCTCCCTGGGGCTTCCGCTGCGATCCCTCCTCCCCCCCGCTCCCCGACACGCTCCCGAGCTGACACAGGAGACCCCCCCCTTCGCGCTCCTCCGACCGCGCAATAAACTGCACGACAGCCCCGGCGCACCCCCTTCCTCCCCCCGCCTCCGTGGCCCCAGGGCACCCCTCTTCCCCACCACGTCCTCGGCCCCCACTGCTATCCCTGGCCCCGGTTGCGCTGCGCTGCCCGGGACGCTCCCAGCCACCGGGACCCCCGGCACATGTGGGACCCGCAGCCTGCAGCGCGCCTCCCCCGGCCCCGCTCACCTCCTCTGCGGGGCGGCCGCCGGGCCGGTCCCAGTGGGCGGTGCTCCGCGGCAGCTCCATTGTCCAGGTCCGGCCTCAATGCAAGCTTCCCCCAAACGCGGCTGCAGCCCCAGCGCATGCCCGCCCTTGCCCTCAGCCCCACCTGGGGCTCGTCCTGCCACCCAGCTCACCCTGGCATTCATCCCAGCCCCAGGGCCCGCAGCTGTGGTCCTGCAGGAACTGGGCAGGGGGCCTGGCCATCAGCCCCTTCAGGGACAGCTGGGGCTGCCAGGGCAGCAGAGGCACCCCCACTCTCCTGCCAGCAGCTTCCTGAAAGCTGAAGGGAGAGCCCTGGGGTGTAGAGAGAGGAAAGGGGAGTATGCAGAGGACAAGAGAACAAATCGAGAGCTCTGGGTGCAACATAAGTCAAAAAAAAAAAAAGGCAAAAAAGCAATGACAGAGCAGAGTGACTCTGGGGGCACCAAAAGGAGGGCCCTGGGGCATACCGAGAAGCACCCAGAAAACTCCAGGGCAGGAGAAAAAGCTAAACAGAGATCTCTGCGCCATGCTGCAAAACACACAGGGGGCCCCGGGGCAGCCTGAAAGGCACGCAGAGGGCTCAGGGGCAACCCAAAATGTGAATTGAGGGGTCCTGAGGGCATCAGAGGGCAAATGCAGGGCTCTGGGACAAACCAAAATACAAATGAAGGGCCTTGGTGCACACCAGAGGGGTCATAAGGCATGTCACAGGGTTCATCCCTCCCAGAAATTATCTCCCAGCTCCAGGCACATAGGCCCTGGCCCCAGACACACAAGGGACACTGTGGAGTGCTGAAAGCAAATCCAGAAGCAGTCTGGGGACCTCAGGCAGCCCTGCAGGGGCTCTGGCTGCCCCCACGATGATGGGAAACACCCCCAAGAGCCCCAGGGGTCCAGGCAACGCAAGGGAAATTCCCCGCAGCTCTGGGAACAGCACCTGGCTCCCTGGGAAGCGCAGGGACTCCAAAGTACAAGGGACTCAGGGACCAGCTCCCAGCCCCAGACAGATCTTCAGGCAAACCGACAGCAGGAACCACAGACATGAGTGCAAAGAATAAGGCAACTATTTATTGTTTTACTGCGCAGAAACAACACCTGGAAGAGAGTCTGCCATGGAGCTCAGTGTCAGCATGCTTCCCCTTACCTGTGATGCCTGAAGAGTCATCACCACACCAGTGTCCATCCATCCGTCGGAAAGGGTCAGCTCCTGCTGCTGCCCTTGACGTGGCAGCTGTCCGAGTAGCCGACAGCCTACTCCTCTGCTTTTTCCTTCAGGGCTAGGATTCATCTCAGAGATGAGAGGAAAATGCCTGATCTCGCCTGTCTGCACTTCTGCCCTACCCCAGACTAGAGCCCTGCAAGACACTTCCACAGCTCTCAGCTCACCTGTCACATTGCCAGTCTCAGTGTGATCGGCCTGCGCCATATCAAATCCAGAGCTCAGGTCAGCACGCAAAGCTGAATGCTGGGTATAGGGGAAGGTTACAAAGCCCAAAGGAGGGTTTGCAGCCTGCTGCTTAGGCTTCAGGGCTTACAGCTTATTATCTAAGGATTTAGCCCTTCTCATTTCTCAGCAAGTCATAAGCCCTGAACGCTAAGTGACAAACTGCAAGTCTTGGAACCCCAGTGGTTGCCGAGGCTTTAAAATTTATGGATGAGGTTGGATTTTAAATCCTGCACCCTGATCACTACATGAGCAAACTGTAAACGCTGACTGATAAAGACTGAGCCCCACAAAAGAAAGGAATAAACTGTAACTCCAGAGTGAGAGACCCTCAACAACAAACTAAACAATAAACCTTAAGTGAAAAATTCCAAACCCTCAACTTTAAGCAACAAGCACCAAAGCACCCACGAGCATGAAAAGTCAAGAGAAGCCAAGGAGTTCTGCCCACAGCTTAAGTTTTCCCTTCCTTCAGAAGTACAGCAGAACAGGAAGACACACACCAGAATTGCGTTACAGTTGCTGTTTAGAGGCTTGGTTTTAGCCACCATTCAAATGTGAGCATGTGCAAGCGTCACTCCACGGGACTGCACTAAGCTGCACTTGCACTGAACCTATCTGAAACCCTGCAAGCACTAATTCATCTCCAGGTCAGGCAATTAGTATGTTTGGTCCTCTCAGCTCCGTGGGCAAACGGCCACGGCCAGCGGCGCCAGTGACCACACCTAGGGGACAACCGCCTTGCACCTCCCAGCCCCGCTCGCATACAATGTGGCCCAGGACTTAGCTGCGTCCATGCTGCAAGTCAGAGCTCATCCTCCACGGCCGGCCGCGCATCTCCACAGAGCTCCCAGCTGCAACGAGGCTCCTTCGACTGCCCGACTGGGCTTCGGCACCTGCAAAGAGGCCAGAGCAGTTACCAAGAGGCTGGGCAACCGCACGGCCCTCCTGCTAGAACTGCTCCCTAGTCCAAGGCCCGTGATTGTTCCCACAGTCGTGACCGACCCTCCGTGCTGCTTCAGTCACCCTCTCTGGCTCCATTTCATCGCAAAGATGTCAGAGCGGCTCTCACGCACAGGCAGGCTCACTCAGGCACCCAGCCACCTCCAGCCTTCGCTAGATGGTCCTCCGCAGGGAAACTCCGCCTCTGACGGACACTCTCAGAAAGCACTGTCCAGCCAAGGCAGGATAAAACTAAGGCCTCCAAAACCTCCAAACTCCAGAGAGACAGAGCTGATGGGTTTTGCTGTGTACTCTGGCGCTGTTGCTCATACACACGTAACCCCATTTCTCTACTATAGCAAAGTTACTGTTGTAGCTGGCTCCTGAAAGAAACAGTAACTTGCGAAAACAAAAATCCCAGATAAGACAGTTGCATACTTAAGACATCAGTTGTGAAGGACCTTTACTCTTAAAGTACAAACAATACTGGAACTCCTTGAACTCCTGGACTTCAAAGAAGGAAGCTCTGGAAGGTTTACGGCCCAGCATTAATAATACTAGAAGCAGTAATTGTTTGGAGGGACCAGAACAACAAAGAGCAAGGAGTTCCAAGGAAAGAAATGAGCCAGAAGCTACGTAAACAACTGCACTTACTAAGATAAGCTCAAAGCATCCTTCATCAGGAAGCGACAGTGGAGAGGGGGGTGGGGGTGTTGACAGCACAGCATGGCCCCTCAGGAAGCACTAAATCAACAACGGGTCGAGCTGTAGACATAGGGAAGACACCAGTTTGCATAAAGGCAGACCTGACAGAAAAGTGGGCTCGATGCCAGCGTTACGATCTCGAGTCAAGCTGCACCATGCGGCAGCCCTGGCTGTGTGCAGGCAGACAAGAGGCAGTGACTGCAGACCGCGCTGACGAGCAGGACAGACAGCAGCAGCAGCTCCAGATCGCCCTACTGCGAGCGCCTGTCCAAACGCCCAAGGACTCGGAGCCTCTGCTGCTCTCTGCCTCCGCGACACCTTTCCCGGGAGCCTCTTCGCTGTCGACTACACACCCCATGGCATCTCTAGCTCACTAGCGCTCCCCCGCTGCACACCCACAGCCCCGCGCCTCCGCGGGCAGAGTCACCGCGGAGGTGTCCGTGACCCGAACGAGGCCGATCGATGGCACCCTCTGGGCGCTGCCAATCACCAGCTCTGCTGAGCACCAACCGCCTCTCGGCACCCGCCGCACCAGCCCAAATACACAGCAATGACAGACCTCCAGCTGGACACGGGGACAGGGGGCAGAACAGAAGAAAAGAGGGGTAGAGAGCGTGGCAGAGGGATGGAGAAAGAAAGAGAAGGATAGAGACCTGGACCCAGGGTCAGGGCGCTGGACAAAGGAATAGAAAGAGAGGGAGAGAGGGCCACACAGATGGAGGGAGGGCTGCACAGAGGTCCAGGGAGCAGAAGAGAGAAAGAGAGGGAAGGGGAGGTGGGCAGAAGAATAGAGAGGGGCGAGGAGGGAAGGAGAGGTGGGCAGAGGGACAGGAAGCAAAAGAGAAGGGGGGAGAACCAGGCAGAGGAATGGGGATGGGAAGAGAACGACAGGGAGCCGGTCAGAGCGATGGGAAGAGAATGGGAATGATGAAGAGCTGGCCAGAAAGGTGGGGAGAGAAAAAGAGGGAGGGGAATTCAGATAGAGAGATGGGATAGAACAGGGGAAAAGAGGGAGAGGGAGGCAAATGGATGGGTGAGGAGCTGAACAGAGGGACGGAAAGAGAAAGAGAAGGCTGGAGGGGTGGACAGAGGGCTGGGAAGGCAAAGAGAAGTATGGAGAGACAGAAGAGAGCGGCAGAGGGACGAGGAGCAGGACAGAAGGACAGCGGACAGGTAGTGGGATAGGGAGAAGAAGAGGACGATGAAGAGCCGGATAGAGCAATAGGGAGCCAGTTAGAGGGATGGAGAAGTAGACAGAGGATGGAAAGAGTAAAAGCGGGGTGGGGAGCCGGGCAGAGGAAGGAGTGGCTAAACGAAGGGATGGGGCACCGGACAGAGCCACGGGGAAAGAAAGGAAAGGATGGAGCGCTGGACAGAGGGACAGGGAGCGGAACCGGATGGATCCAGATCCAGACAGCCCGCAACAGCCCTCGCCACGCTCCGACCCCACTCACCTGCCGAGCCCGCAGAGCTCGCTGCACGCTGCTGTGCCCAAAGCCCGCTCGTGGGCCCGCTTGCCCGTTTCCCTGTGGCTCCAGGGCGTCTGCAAGAGCAAGGGCGCGCGCACAGGCCCAGGCCGGGGAGGAACCCTGCGTTCGGTCATGGTATTTTACTGTTCCGTGCACATTAGCCCCTTTCAGACGCTTAACCTCAAACACCCTTAACAACTTCAGTACCCGTGGCACCTAGTTTTTCCACACCCTCAAATCTTCCTTACTCTTTCCCATCTTGTTTGAAAACCCTCCCAGACCCCTTCTGTACTTACGTGCTTCCTCAAAACAGCATCACCGAAACCAACAAAACGGGCTGAGCTGCTCCTCTTCGAGCTGCCGGCCCTCAGAACAGGATCCTGCAAATCAATCAAACCACCAAGGTCACTGGGAGACGCTCGTTTTAGAGCTCTCGCCCCCCCCCCCCCCCAAGCTTTAATGATGGCTCCCTAACCTGGGCAAACGCAGCTCCTCCATGAAGCGCTGCAGCAGTTTTTATTCTGCGGTCCCAAGTTGCCGTTATGACATTAAGCAGCAAAGCAAGGCAAAGACAGGTGGGCTCACGGCTTACCCATCTAGCCATGAAAACTCCTGTTTTAGGCCTCACTGGTTATTCCAGGTAAACAGACCAAAACAGAGCTCTAAACAGGCAGGTGAGGCTTCACACAGACCTCGTGGCCCTGCCAGCAACAGCAACGCCATAGTGACCGGGCTACCGGTCGCTATTCCCCCCCTCCTTTGCCAGTCCCTGAATCGCGGCTTATTATTCACAAGTCCGGTAGGGATGCAGCCAACCTTCCTACGGCCGAAGGCTCCTCGTCAGGACCAGGCGGAGAACCTTTCCACTGGCATTTGGATTCTCCCGGCCGCTCTCGACACGTGACAACTTACAAAGGCCTGAGGGCGGCAGTAGCCTGTAGCTCTTCGCGGCAGCATATAGTCGTTCCCCGACGTTCCGAACACCTAGGATTAACACAGTCTATAAATACAAAAAAATACTACCGCTACAGGGTGTAAAGCCAAGCTAAAATTTCTGCAACCGAAAAAAAAAAACCCTCTTCGCATCTGACAGAACAAGCCGTACGCACCAGCGCCTAGAGCTCAAACAACCCCTCCCGGGCAACGTTCTTCTGGCAGGCTGCGGATCCGAACTCCTCCTGTCCTGCCTAAGAGTCTCCACTGGGACACGACGACTTTGCCAGCCAGCGCCTGTTGATGGAGGCAGAGTAAAATCCATCGCCCTGCAAAAGTACAGAACAAAGAAAGAAGAAAAAAAAAAGAAAAAAAAAATCAAACCTCTGCAGAAAAGCGTAAGAATCCAAAGTTGTCTGTAAGCACAAAAGCGGATCTAATACGCACACGAGCAAGGTAAACGAGACTACGCGAGCCACGAATACCGCTTCCCCCAGCCCCGGGTTTGGAAGCTATGATGAGTCGGGCTTGCCGTGACAGGTAAGTTAGACTAAGCAGCCGCTAGAGATTAATCTTTCAGAAACCTTCTGCGTCCGCA
Organism: Dromaius novaehollandiae; assembly: GCF_036370855.1. Taxonomy (NCBI): domain Eukaryota; kingdom Metazoa; phylum Chordata; class Aves; order Casuariiformes; family Dromaiidae; genus Dromaius; species Dromaius novaehollandiae. The sequence goes on from NW_026991418.1 coordinate 39,930, forward strand.
TTTTTGGCACAACTGTGCCTGCCCCTCCGTCCATTCAGACACGCGCAAGAAGATCCACTGCTTGTAGCACTTGCACAGCAACCCCCCCGCCCCCGCTCATTAAGGTTAGCACCCGCTGTGCCACTTGGATAGACGATACTCTGCTGTCTCTTCATTTCCCCGTCATTCCTACTTTAGAGGGAACTAAGGAGATTGCATTGCCTCTGTGTGATCAAGGGTAAAAGTCTCAAAGACAGTTACAGCCCAGATCGCTGCTAAACAGTCTCTCACAGCTGGAGAATTTTTGTTCTGGCCCCAAAGGGGACGTAAGGATCGGGCTACTGGCACCCAACTTTCCCTTACCGCCGCTTTCTAACGGTGTGCTCCCAGGGAGTCAGCAGGTGTGGAAAGCGTTACTGAAAAAGGCTCGCCTCATCCCAGGAATCCGAGGGCACGAGGCGTTATGGCCGCTTCTCCCAGTTCAGCGGAAGCGGCGTCACGCTCCTCGTTCCAGCTCCGTTCATGACTCCCTCCCGGTAATTTCCACCGTGGTCTGCCGATACCAGCAAAGCTATGTTAACGCTGCTGGAGGAAATTAAATCCTCCTAAAATTGCTCCAAGTTGTAACCGACGAGAGGGCGCCTTAATTCCACGAGGCTTTAACCTTTCTTCTCTCTACTGTCCTCCTCTTTCCCCAAATACCATTGCCAGGTAACTAACCGGGGGTTGCACCCATCGAGACTTCCTGAAATTGATGTTATGGAAATTAGGCTTGTCGGCCACTATAACAGGGTTCGACCCTAGGTTCCCGCAGAAAAATTTCAGAGCCAAATCAAAACAAATTAAAGAATTAAATTTTAATGATGCGCGTGCAGTAACTACAGCTCAAGCTGGGTGCCTCCGAAGAGGGACCCTAACATAAACAAATCCTGGGCAATTATAGTTTTTTCAACTTACATTTCCCACCCCTCACGCAGTAGTTAGACCAGTAGTAATTTTTTTGGTCTGGGGTCTCCTGCTCCTCATTGGGTCTCATCATCATTCTGAGGTAAGCTGTTTTTCTCCTTTTTTTTTTTTTTTTTTTTTGCGGTCTCTGATGACGGTTGTACCTCTGTTTTTCTTGAGTCTTACTGTTGTGTCTCAAGGTCCTGAGGAGGAGGTGATTCTAAATCATAACAATTAACACTGCCCCAGCAGTGAGCTAAGGCTTTGCCCCTCAAGGTCCTAATGCCCTGCACTGGTCTTATTTCAAAGCCTTGACATCCTCCCTTTCGGAGTGTGAGACACAGGAATGCAGACTGCTTGTACCTTCCTTATCTTCCCAGCTTGAACCAGCTCTGAGGCCCTTTTCTTACTGGACTAAGTAAAAGTTCATTATTTTATCTAAGTGTGGCCTAAGGCTTCAGCAAATTTAGCTACTCATGCTAAGCAAGTTTTACAGAAGTTGTGCTAAGCGGCTACCTCTACACAGTTTCAGTTCGCTATTCTTTAACAATTGATCTTTTCATTTTACACTTCAGACGCTTTGTGCTCTCGCTCTCCAACTCTCCCTTCCTCTACGGTAACTCTGCTCCCTTGACCACCATTCCCCTAAGATAATAATTTGCTGTCTCGCAGCTCTTAAAGTATGACGCTTCACAGACGCGTCAAGTCACACGCACAGAAATGAATGTACATGGCCTACTTTTTCTAACGCGTACAGACCTTCCGTCATATGTTGGCAATCTATTATTCGGATCGCTATTAACGGTGATCCTTCCTCGCCAGGAGGAAGGGGCTTTGCCTTTCTGGCAGAGACAGCTTTCACTTGGTTCCATTTGATTTTATTACTTCAGCTTGCCCACGTTTTTTAGTCTCTTCAACTTCAGCCATGGCAATTAATCTAAAAAAGTAAGTATTACATCTTTCCCTTTCCATTGCTGCGTGTACAATAACAAAGCAAAAGAGAAACAGCCAAAGCAAAGCTAAAGCAGATGCAGGTAACAGCAGCCACAGGGTAGGAACGGGTTACTTAGCCATCAGCGCTGCCTCTGGGAGGCGAAAATAACTACTAACAGTCATTAGCAATAGTTACCTTAGTTACCCGTGCCAGAATGCCTCCTCCTGTAGCAGTTTCTGGTGATATCGAGGGTCCGCTGCATTTTGGCTTCCTCGTTTCATCCCATCCCTTAGGTATTAATCACACAAAAACGCTTGTCCGTCTCTTCTCTTCATCAGCATTTGCTGTCCTTGGTTCCATCTCTGTAAGAAAAGTAATAAACTCACGTTTTACTTTCAGGGAAACACTTAGGTTTATGCATGATCTTTCTCTCTTTACCCTTCTGTCTTCACCCCCCCCCCCCCCCGCTTTTTTTCCCCCTTCTTCTTTCCCTTAAAGGAAAGGTCTTAATACAGCACTTTACATCATATGTTACAGGGTAAACAGTCTGGAAACGTTACACACAGCAATTAGGGCTAGGTTATTAGGCAGGCAGGCATGTCGCCTAATACCTACCTAACGCCATCTTCTGTGAAACCTTATTTTTATTCCACTTCAGTATTACTGTGACTATTCTCAAACCCTTGTAGACGCACGCTTGACTGACAACTCTCTCGGTCTTTAACTACATGGAAGAACGATAGCCCTCGATTTGCCCGTCTCCCTTTCAAACCTATTACCTTTTTGAGATGGCTTCTAGATTCCTCTGACGCTCGGATGCCAGCCTCACAGGCGACAAACAAAACGAACGACCGGATCCCCAGGTCTTGCTGCTTCTCTTCGAGAGGTCCCCCTTTGGTGGGCTACCCTGCCAAACAAACCAAAAAGACTGCCGAGGCCGTGACGGTATCGGGCGTTTGGAACGCTTTTCCGAGGCGTTTGGGGTGACTGACATAACCGCTTCGCTTCACATTGCTCACAGCTACCTTCATCTATTACTTAGGGCTAAACCTGTTCCTATTTGCAGAGGGGCTTGTTGCTTGTTTAAACTTGACATATAGCCCACAACCTGCTCTGCGTGCTCCCTAGTCCCTTCTGCTTTCGCAACACTTGTGGTAATTCAAGGCGGTAATTAAGAGTCCCCATTGTCCCATAGGCTGGAGCAAGACATTGCTGCTGCTCTGAGGAGATGCCTAAAAGCCATGCTGTTTTCTGTAGCATCACTGGGGCTTCCCAGAGCCCAACGGTGTTCTCTTTGGCTTTTCCCGAGCCTTTTAGGTTTTTTAGGCTATTCCTTAGCCCGCCATTTCATGGCAATGTTCTCCTTAAGCATTGTGCACAGCACGATTATCCCAGATCAGCCACATCGTGTACGTACAGAGGCTTCTGAGAGGCGGCTCAGAAGAAAAGAGAGAAAAATCTCTTTGTCATCAGCGCATCCACCCGCCAACACTCTTCACCAGGAAGCACTGTAAACTCCCATTTCTCTAAAGTGGGACTGAGTCAAGGCGGAGACGCAGATCACACCCCATCTTTGTTAGAACGCCTCACTGCTGCGGGGCCTGGGCCTGGCAGCAGTTTTAGGAATGTTTGGGGCTTTGGAGAGAGTGCAGGGGAAGGTCTGGAGTCAGTGACAACGTTGAGGCAGGGCTCGGAGATGTTTTGGGGCCTGTAGGGGCGTTGGGGCAGGATTTGTGGGTGGTTTAATGGCTTTGGGGGGGCTGGTTGCAGGAAGGGTGGGACTCTGCGGGGCCCTCAGGGCAGGGGTGCCATCCCAGATGTGTAGGGAGCACATAGGGGTGCCCCACGTTGCTGTCAGCTCGGCGGGAGGAGCCACTGGTCTCCCACCCCATCAGATAGGGTGGCGGGGGGGGAGGAGGAGGGATCTATGAGCTTGCACAGAACGCCAGAGAAGGCAGCAGGGAACTCACCAAGGGCCCCGCATCCCAGAAAAGCTGCAAAGGAACCCGCGTCCCAGACGAGAGGAGGCATCAGGCTGCTGTGCCGCTGCTGGACACATCCAGACCCCCGCGCAGACACCACCCCCCCGCCCCGCTCCTCCAGGCTGCGTCCACAGCGGTGAGTGCACGCCCTGGCCCGCGCTGGGGAGGAACTGGGGCCCTACAGGCGACACACGGAAAAGGCAGAGTCAGAGCCACGCTCCGGCAGACCAGGCGCGGCGCGGCGCCAGGTCCAAACCCCCCGCCCCCCCGCCCCGCCGCCTCCACGAAGTGACAGCCCCGGCGGGCAGGACACAGCCCGACGCCCGCGGCCACCCGAAAGCACACGCTCGCCTCACCGGGATCCCCACGTGCTCGACTCCAGGCGGCCTCGGCCCTCGCCCGCAGCCGCCGAGCGAAAACACCCACCCTGCTCGCCGCCATCTTGCTCCCCGCCGCCGCGCATGCGCTGGCTACGGACAGCGCGGGAGGGGCGGGGGCGAGCGGGAGCGGGAGCGGGAGCGGGGGGGGGGGGAGGCGAGACCCGCAATGGCGCCCTCGTGTGGTCGTAGCGCGGCGCTGCAGCCGGCCGGCTCCCGCGGGTGACCCGCAGCCCGCCGCGCCAGCCCGGTGCTCAGGCCGAGCAGCGAGCGCCCCGAGGCTGCTCTGCCCGTGCCCGAGAGAGCGGCGGGGATCAGCGAGCAGGCGCTGGGGCTGCCCCGGTCGCGGAGCAGCTCTGAGACGGCACTGCCCGTCCCCGCACCCCCAGGAAGCACCAGGAAGGAAAAGCCCTCTCGGGAAAAGCGCTCCCGGTCCGTGAGCACCGGGCAGGGGTGGACGAGCGCCTTCGCTTACCCGTCCCCGAGAGAGCGGAGAGTAGCGGTGAACACGGTGACCGGCAGCGCGCACGTGTGCGCCGGCTGCCTGCACTGTTCTTCGTACGCAGCGGTGGCCGGCGGCGGCTGCAGTGCTGCCTTGTCGACACGCGAGGACAGCGGTGAGCGGGACGGAACGCAGTGCGCATGCGCTACGCCGATGAGTGTGCAGTGCCGCTTTTCAGACCCGCGATGGCAGCAGTGAGCGCGGCGGAACACAATGCGCATGCGTGCTCCCTTTCGGTGCAGTACCACCTTCTCCCCAGTATCAGGGTCCACTCAATAAACAAAATAGTATGATAAATGTTGTCATCTGCTCCAAGTGCTTTCGCAGAAGAGAACGACATCAAAATGAGGTATTATTGCATTTAGTCTCCACTACACGTGCTACCCCAGTGCCACGGACTTGCTTTAAAGGATCAGTGACGTACGCGTTCTGGCAGTAATATTCACGGAATGAATATGCACTCGATCAAGTAGGAGTGTTCATGAAAAGCTTTGCCAGTGCGTCGCTAGGTAACAAACCTAGACAAGCAGCTATTTGCCCTGATCCTTTGGCTTACGTTTCTTCTGCCGGATGTAGTCTAACGTACCTGAACGCAATGGCCTTGCGAGGCAGTGACACGGTGTCTGTGGGGTGGCTGTTCCAGGGTCTCTCGAGCTGTTCCAGGGTCCTCGGACAGCAACGGTGCTAGTCGACTTTCCCTTGTGCTGCACAGCAGGACAGCTCCGCACCGTGCCCTCCCAGCACTGCCGCTCCTCCCAGCAGCTGCCTAACTGGCCCCAATCCTGAGCAAAGCTACGACTCCCAGGAGCCCGCAGCACCCCTCCTTCTCTCCCTGCCCTCCCCATTTCCAAGAGGGACAGCCCCAGCCCCTGGGGACAACCCTGCCCGGTCACACTGCTGTCCAAAAAGCGGATTCGTTGCCCCGTGTGCACTAAGCCAATAATTACACGCTCAGGAGAGACATTTGCTTATTTATTTCAGAGTTGCGCAAGCCTGGCTGCTCGGTGGTTTCCCACAAATCAAGTGCACCCCCACCCCCCCCGGCTTTCCAAGTAGCATTTACACAAACAAATTGCAAGGTTTGCAACTTTCCCTTTTACACCGGTTGGTTAGTGATTTACCTACAACTGTAATATTGCTTACACACTATTTTACTACTACACATGCTCAGGGGAGGGGTCTTCACCCGGGCGTGGGTCTTTCTGACCTATCAGCGTGATTTTCTTGTATTATAATGAGGACAGGTCAGTTAGGGGATACCTCGAATTCTTTTGCTAAATTGGCAATGTATGCATAGAAAACAAAGCATCTTGATTTACAGTTTCTTTAAGGCTTTAGCAGTTCTAGGACGGCCTTGATTAAAGAATTATTTCCTCCCAGGAAATAGAGAGGTTCTCCTCATCTGCCTAGTTTAAAGAGCATGAACACTCTTTCTGAGCTTCCAAGATTGTCTTGCAACACCACCAGAGATGGAAAATGCTTCCTGCCCTGTACCGGGGAAAAACAGGGGCATTCCACTGTTCCCCGTGACCTGTGGGGACTCAGGCGTGAGTGACACACGTCCAGTAAGGAACAGACCCAGCGGGCCACTGCTGCAGGGCTGAGAAGGCACCGGCACCTGGAACCACAGCTCCTGGCCTGCCACAGAGCACGATGCGGCTGGCTGGTGGGAACGCCGCTGGCAGAGACCTGCCCGCCCCCGCCACCTCGAGAGGCGCAGCATGGTCACCCAGTAGCCCCGTCTGAGAAGACTACACCTCCCAGCATACCGTGCACGTGAAAATGGCGGCCCGGAAGCCCAGTGCTGGAAGACTACTGCTCCCGGCATGCGGCGGTGAAAACTACGGCTCCCCGCATGCCAGGCCGCCAACTCCCGCCCCCCCCGCAGCGCTAGGGGAGGTTTGACCCTCGGGAGATGCCGTTCCTTTAGGTTTATAAGTAGCTGATGGGAGGGTGTTAGATTACAGCATGTGTAGAAGGTTTTTTAGAGAATGTCATCAACCAGAAAGACCCAGAACATATCTTGTATTTACACTCCTCTTACCAGCACCACTTTGTCTGCCTGTCTAGTTGCAGTGTCCTTAAATGATGGCAGCTATAAGCAACTTTTGCCCCCTGGTCTCCAGGACTGGCTCTTTAAACAGGTGTTGTTCTTTCTGATAGAGCCCCGAGTGACATACCACTGACTTCCTCAGTGTGTGGTGATGTACATATTTGTGGTACAATGCCAAAGTAGGCCTTGTTAGCAAGACTATTTGTATCATCAGAAGACAAATACAGTGCAGTCTCCATCCTTCAAGATATTCAAAATCCAACTGGACATGATCCTGGGCAACTTGCTCTAGTTGACCTTGCTCTGAGCTGGGTGGTGGAGAGGGGAAGGGTGCTGGACTAGATGATCTCCTGAGGTCCCTTCCAACCTCAGTAATTCTGTGAGAATTGTCTGAGATGAATCCCACACTTGGAGTTCTACTTGGTAGTTTTTCTATTTAAAGAAACAAGAAGAGAATATAGACGATTAACACTGCTTATGTGTGTGCACGTGATTTACATAGGTCCATATCCTTGTTGAAATTCCAGAGAACTCCATGTGTGAATACAGTACCACAGGAATGTTTCCTTATGCATCGTAATAGGAAGAGTTTTGTATTTTAAGATTCAGAAGTGCAAAGAGATGTTGTCAGCCGAAAATCCTCTTCTGTTCAGCAGGATTATTCAGCATAATGACATTACGTATTCAGCTTTGAATATCAAAAGGCAGTATTATGTTTCTTCTTTAATTCCTGTATTTTCATGGGCCAATGATTTTTTTGATCCCGTTGGTATTCTGTAATTACATATTAATTGCATTAAGTTCAGAAACATCATCAAAGAAGCACCACGCAATGGTAATCTTAAAAATGTTAGGATTCAGATTTCTCTCGTCTTCCATTCTACATTGTTATAACCACGGCTCTCATCTTTTAATCTTTTTTCCTTGGTATAGCCTTTATCACGAATAGAGATTCATAATATGCTCAGAATATGATGCCTCAAAATATTGTATAAATTGCAGCCATGTGTTGTCTTGCTTTGATGCTTGCACTGATTCTTTAGCTCAGTGCATTGTCCTTTGTCTTGACCTCGTTATTTATGGCTCCAATGAGCTGTGGAAAATGAGCAGCCAGGTCATCCTTTCCAAATTAAAACACTAGCAAGGTCAATGTAGGACAGGAAATAGAACATTTGGAATATTGCCACTTTTCTGCCTTATTTGCATATAAAAAGTGGGGACTGGAATGGTAGGAAATGGGTCCATTTTAATTTATTACAAAAAGTTATGATCTTACCCTTCCCTCTGCCCGGTTTATGCCTTAATATCAAGAGAGCACTCTTGCCCTTACTGTTTCAATCTTCCTAGTGTGACTGTATGGGAGAGGGGGGAAAGCGTGGCTATGTATGTGGAAAAGGAATGCTTTAAATAGCTGATCTTCTTCAGCATTGTCCTGTAAACACATTTGCTGCCGTCATTATTTCTGAAGCGCACGTTAAAAGTTGAATATTTACCATAGTCTTTACCAATGTTTCTGACAGAGCAATGGAGGAAGGGAAGGACGTCATCAGCCTTTCAATTCAAAAATGTTGTCCACAGTCTGCTGTGAACAGTTAACCTGCTATGTCACTCAGGGGCACTAGAGTCTTGATTACACACAAAACTATTTTCTAATCATTTTCTGTATTACCCTGGAAATTAGCTGTGTATCTTTGGTGTGACTTATAATGGCATCTAGTAGCTAATAACCTGTATCAATATACCTAGTTAACTTTTTGTTAGAATCAAATGTAAATACAGGGATTCTTCTTTTCTGCTTATTTCAGAGATGCTGCGTAGCAGGATAACGAAGTGTTTGCTTTCATGTCACCTGTTAACTGGTTAATGGCCTATGGAAATTTTATGTCTTCTCCTGTTCACTTTTGCCAAGAATATATCAATGATTCTTTTTTTTTCTTGGATATCTTTTTTTTTTAAATACCAAGTGGTTACCTTAGAAAAATATCGTATGGTGAGTAGACAGAGATCCTTTCTTATTGTAAAAATAGAAGAAGAAGATGGATTAATTAGGCTTTGGACCTAGGCAATATCATTCACTCTGTTTTATTTTTATGGCTTCTGTGTTAATGAATATCTTGTGCATCTCTTTGATCCCCTGAGAGAACATCCACACAATGTCCTCTATGTTTTATGTCCCAGGGTTGGCGTTACATATTACAGGCTATCTGGTCATCATTGCACCACTGCTATTTCGTCTTCTGACTGTGAATATCCAAGTGTGGTGGTTGACATTGCCAGACTGGTGTTGCCACCTGATGGGTACATGAACTTTTCCTGCTCCAACCTGTTTGCCTATATGCATGTTTTCATTCTTTGTCAAGCATCTTTTTCAGCTATTATAAGGAGGATGTATTTGATGAAACATAGGTGTCTAGATCTGGTCTAGTCGTCTTAGGCTCCCTTTATATTCAGAAAAGAGCAAAAGGACTTTCGCTGGCTCAGTTCATCTTATCCCAAAGTAGAGGTTTAAAACAGGTCAGATAAGCAGCAACTTAAAATTACTTCAGTCTTTTACTGTGCATAAAAAGGGCATAATATGATTAGCTTGGATGTAGATATTTACTATTTTTTATATATATGTATGATATATATATGATATGCATATATGATATACATATATGATATATATGATGTATATTTGATATATATATATATATATATGTATGATATATATGTGTGTCTGTGTATGAGATATATATATGCAGATATTTACTAGTGCCATTGCCTGAAAGGCCAGTGGCAGGGCCATGGCTGCTGGCTGTGCTTCTGAGGTCACAGCAGCCTCAGTGCCTGATAGGGTAGTGGCAGGCCCCTGGCTGCTGGCTGTGCTTGTGAGGTCACAGCACCCTCAGTGCTTCATAGGCCAGTGGCAGGCCCCTGGCTGCTGGCTGTACTCGTGAGGTCGCAACAGCCTCAGTGTCCTATAGGCCAGGGACAGGCCAGTGGCTGCTGGCTATGCTTCTGAGGCCACAAGAGCCTCAGAGCCTGATAGGCCAGTGGCAGACCCACAGCTCCAGGCTGTGCTTGTGAGGTCACAGCAGCCTGAGAGCTGGCTAGGCCAGTGGCAGGACTAAGGCTGCTGGCTGTGCTTGTGAGGTCACAGCAGTCCCAGTGCCTTATAGGCCAGCAGCAGACCCATGACTGCTGGCTGTGCATGTGAGATCACAGCAGACGCAGTGCCTGATTGGCCAGTGGCAGGCCCCTGGCTGCTGGCTGTGCTTGTGAGGTCACATTTCTCTCAGTGGCTGACAGGCCAGGGAAAGGCCAAAGACTGCTGGCTATGCTTGTGAGGTCACAGCAGCCTCAGAGCTGGCTAGGCCAGTGGCAGGACTAAGGCTGCTGGCTGTGCTTGTGAGGTCACAGCATCATTAGTGCCTGATAGTGCAGTGTCAGGCCCTTGGCTGCTGGCTGTTCTTGTGAGGTCGCAACAGCCTCAGAGCCTGATAGGCCAGCAGCAGACCCATGACTGCTGGCTGTGCATATGAGATCACAGCAGACACAGTGCCTGATTGGCCAGTGTCAGGCCCTTGGCTGCTGGCTGTTCTTGTGAGGTCACAGCAGTCCCAGTGCCTTATAGGCCAGCAGCAGACCCATGACTGCTGGCTGTGCATGTGAGATCACAGCAGACGCAGTGCCTCATAGGCCAGTGGCAGTCCCATGGATGGACGCTGTGCTTGTGAGGTCTCATTTCTCTCAGTGGCTGACAGGCCAGGGAAAGGCCAATGGCTGCTGGCTGTGCTTGCTTGTGAGGTCACAGCAGCCTCAGAGCCTGATACGCCAGTGGCAGGCCCCTGGCTGCTGGCTGTGCTTGTAAGGTCGCAACAGTCCCAGTGACTGATAGGCGAGGGCAGACCCACAGCTCCTGGCTGTGCTTGTGAGGTCACAGCAGCCTCAGAGCTTGATAGGGCAGTGGCAGGTCTAAGGCTGCTGGCTGTACTTGTGAGGTGACATTTGTCTCATTGCCTGATAGGCCAATGGCAGGCACATGGCTTCCAGCTGTGCTTCTGAGGTCACAGCAGTCTCCGTGCCTCATAGTCCAGTGTCAGGCCCATGGCTACTCACTGTTGTTGTGAGGTCACAGCAGCCTCAGGGCCTGATAGGGCAGTGGCAGGCCCCTGGCTGCTGGCTGTGCTTGTGAGGTCACAGCAGCCTCAGTGACTGATAGGGCAGTGGCAGGCCCATGGCTGCTGGCTGTGCTTGTGAGCTCACAGCAGCCTCTGTGCCTCATAGACCAGCAGCAGGGCATGGCTGCTGGTTGTGCATGCATGTGAGATCACAGCAGTCCCAATGCCTCATAGGCCAGGGACAGGCCCATGGCTGCTGCCTTGGCTTCCTTGTGAGGTCACAGCATCATCAGTGCCTGATAGGCCAGTGACAGGCACATGGCTTCCAGCTGTGCTTGCGAGGTCACAGCAGCCTCCTTGCCTCATAGGCCAGCATCAGGGCACGGCTGCTGGCTGTGCTTGCTTGTGAGGCCACAGCAGCCTCAGAGCCTGATAGGCCAGTGGCAGGCCTATGGCTGCTGGCTGTGCTTGTGAGATCACAGCATCATCGGTGCCTGATAGGCGAGTGGCAGGCACATGGCTTCCAGCTGTGCTTGTGACGTCACAGCAGCATCCGTGCCTCATGGGCTAGTGGTAGGCCCATGGCTGCTGGCTGTGCATATGAGGTCAGAGCAGTCCCTGTGCCTCATAGTCCAGTGTCAGGCCCATGGCTGCTGGCTGTGCTAGTGAGGTCACAGCAGCCTCAGGGCCTGATTGGCCAGTGGAATGCCCATGGATGCTCGCTGTGCTTGTGAGGTCACTGCTATGGAAATGAGGCTCGCCGGGCACCATAACAGGGTCTGACCCTAGGTTCCTGCAAGAAAGTTCAGAGCCAAATCAAAGCAAATTAAATAATTAAATTTTAATGATGCACATGCAGTAATTACAGCTCGAGCTGGGTGCCTCCGAAGAGGGAGCCCAAACAAAGAAATCCCTGGGCAATTATAGCTTTTTCCAATTAAGTTTCCCACCCCTCACGCGGTAGTTAGACCAACAGTAATTTTTTTGGTCTGGGGTCTCCTGCTCCTTATTGGCTCTCATCGTTGCTCCTAGGCAGGCTGTTTTTCTCCCTTAGCTTTACTGTTGTGGTTTCTGCTGACGGTTGTACCTTCGTTTCTCCTTGCGTCTTACCATTGTCTCTCAAGGTCCTGAGAAGGAGGAGGTGATTCCAAATCATAACAATTAACACTGCCCCAGCAGTGAGCTAAGGCTTTGTCCCTCAAGGTCCTAATGCCCTGCGCTGGTCTTATTTCAAAGCCTTGACATCCTCCCTTTCGGAGTGTGAGACACAGGAATGCAGACTGCTTGTACCTTCCTTATCTTCCCAGCTTGAACCAGCTCTGAGGCCCTTTTCTTACTGGACTAAGTAAAAGTTCATTATTTTATCTAAGTGCGGCCTAAGGCTTCAGCAAATTTACCTACTCATGCTAAGCAAGTTTTACAGAAGTTGTGCTAAGTGGCTACCTCGAGACAGTTTCAGTTCGCTATTCTTTAACAGTCCCCCCCTTTGTTTTTATGAAGCATCCCTGTTAATCTTTTAAACAGAGTTCTCAAAGCCTTTCGAGGCGTACTATCGCTTTCCATAATCTTATGTATAATATAATTGTAAGTAATAGGCACAACACAGTTAAACTGAACACAACTACTACCGGGTGCAACACGTGATTATAAATCCCTGTTGCAGTTGGTGACCATCCTAGAAGAGTTTCCCAGCCATGATGTTCTCCGTCCCTCTTTACCCTTTCCAAGACGTGGTGTATCTCTTCCGCATCACAATGAATGGTGATTAGAGTTTTTTGTCCATTGTTCCGGGTGCATTCTAGCAGTCAACGCAAATCATCGCATTGTAGTAGTTTCTTTACTAGCATAAGATTCATTCCAATGGGGATAGGGAGTAAATTTTGGCTCAATGTATAATTAGATTGTAACAGTTGCATCCCATAATTTGGGGTAAAGCTACAAATACAAATGTTTGAGTGATTACTTGTATCTACAACACTGCTCTCTGTAAGATTACAAAGTGTTCTTACACAGACACATCCTTTTTCAACATATACAAGTACAGTTCAACTTTCACAGCAAAAGAAGAACATAGTATGACAGTATATGGACTGTTCCATTCAGGTTTTAACTTGGATTTTTGTGGAAATACTTTAACTAACACTTCGTCCCCAGGCTGTATACCAGGCACTTGTATTTCAGGTGGTGCGGACTGATATCACTGAGCATTTTTTTTTTTTTAAGACTTTCAAACCTTTTTTTTTTTGGCATACTTAGAACATACTCTAGACAGTTTCAGTTCGCTATTCTTTAACAAGGGAAGCACGCTCTATCAGGCATAAGCTGACAGAAATCGCCTTCCCCCGAACATTGCCATTCACTCTGGCCGTGGCACAGCCCCTCTGTCCCCGCTGGGCCCCGCTTCGCTGCATCCCTTCCCCACTTTGGTGTGTCTGGCACCTCTGCTTTGGCTGCGATGGCCGCACGGGGCTGTGTTGTCAGCACCAGCTGCCTGTGAGTGGCCCTGCACCCCAACACACCCCGTCATTCTCCAGCTGGGCCTCCGCCGATTTCCCTTTACCTTAGGCAGTTGCTAGACATCACTAGTTCCCTTCAGCCTCGCTCCCGCCACCCAGGCCCAGGGAAGCGCTAGCAGCTTCTGAGCAGCCGTGCTGACACTTCACCTGCCCGAGCAACAGAGCGACTTGCTTGCCGCACTGCTGCCGGGCGCTCCTGCGGCGCCCCATTCGCGCCTTGGCTACTGCCAGGCCCCGTGTGCCAGCGCGATCTCTGCCGCCCGTCGGCATTACCGGCACCTGTTAGAAAAGGACGCCTAAGGGAAAAGGACTGGGAAAAAAGCATTTCTGCTTTTCATGGTGAAATTCCGCACAGAAATCTGAAGCACTGCCAAGGACTGGGTTTTGTTTTGACGGCAACTTTATTGCTCTGAGAACACTCTTCAAGCTCGGATTGGTTAGCATTGTTTGGAGAACGGCTCTCTGTTGGGTTGGATGGTAAGTGGTGGTGTAGATGGTAAGCTTAGTCAGTCTTGACGGCTCCCGTCCTCAAGCTCTGCAGCTGAACGACAAAAGGAAGCAGGCTCACTCCCTGTCATGACATTCAGCACAAACCCATCTGCTCAGCGGTTTGCTTTCTAAACAGCAAAGACCTGAGCCTGCCCGCAGCTTGACGTGCGCTGTGACTCCGGGACTGGAGCGACCTCGAGAGGGAGGCTTCCAAAAGCCTCCCAGGAAAAGCCACCGCCTGTCCGTTGCGTGCTAGGACGGGCGTACTGTGCAGAAGAGCAGGACACAGCTACCTGCTCTCCTGACCCACGGTAGACCTTAGGGACGTGACATTTGGTGGCAGTTTTGCCTTCTTTCCTAGTGACCATTCAAAACTGGAAACAAACACACACACGAGGAAAACTTGCGTCTTTTTCAATTGAGGCAGAATATTTGGAAGCCAGGGCATACTGCACAGCCTTCCTGACGCAAGCCCTTGAAGGCTGCCCGCCCCGTGGAGTTGTTTACTGCCATGGTTGCTGTATTGTTCCCATAAAGAGCCGTCTGGAGGATGGCCGTCTCCCTTCTCCTCCCGTGGGTACTTCTGGAAAGGAGGATCTGAGCATTCCAAGCAGCTTTCCAGCTTCTTGATGGGTCTGCTCTTTTTCTTCTTGCTCTTACGCTTGTGACTGTCCATGTGGAGTGCAGAGAAATCCAAATCATACTGTCGGAAGGAAAGGGGCAAGTTAAGAACAGAAAAAACAGATGTGGCACTCGATGCCTACATGGGACTGTATTTTATCAAGTCTACTGCAGGGGATGATTTGCAGCTGCTCTGCGGTAATTTCTGAACGTCTGCCTTACTAAGAAACGCACACCCTCAGAGGTCGAGCGGACATTAGGTCTTGGCTTGTACACACATCATTAATTGAGGCTAGTTCTGGAAGAGGTGCCAAAGAAAACAATCATTCTCGTAGCCTGATCCAGAACCGTGTGCACATGTGCCTCTAACTGTATGGTCCGGTTAGTGGGTAAATTGGTCTCGTTAGTGGGTAAATAAAAGTGGAATATTGGCGAGGAGACAGGAGCATGTTGACCGGCCAACTAGTGCAGCTGCCAAAACACTTGGTGTTCAGACTCCAAGGGGAACGGCAGGTCGCGACCCTTAGGTGCACCACACAGGCATCAACCTGGACTCACGTATTCCTAAAGAATTATTGCTTCCCTTGTTATCTGTACATCTAAAGAATTACCGCTCTCCTTGTTATCTGCAGCGCGTGCACACTACGCCACATTGTAGCCTATTCTTTCGCCTTCAACCCCCACCCCCCACCCCCCGAACGTCGCCAGGGGCCGATGCTCTATGGTGCCTGGGGCAGCCCGGTCACCTGCCTGCAAGGTTCCTGGGATTCCCCTTGTGGTTTGGGGATTTCAAGGTAATAAACATCTAATAGCTTTATTCCAGAGCGGTGTCTTCTACCCCTGCGTATTCCAAGCAGCAGTCAGCACCGTTAGCAGTCCCCTTCTGAAGTGCTAGCACAGCTCAGCAGTATCTTTCCTGCCTTCACTTGATCGACCTACCCACGTGATCTCCAGACAGACGCCGCACTATTGAGAGCTCTTTAAAGCCAACTGGGCGGACAGGAGAAACAGCCAGAGAAGAACAAGAGGAACTGCGGAAATCTCTTTTCTCGGTCTTTCTCCGTTTCCCTTCTATTTTGTTGTCGCTCCCTCTGGCGTGGGGATGTCCTCTTTTTCTGTTTCTTTGCTTTTCAGTCTTCCGGGAAGAGCCCTCAAAACCGGAAGGAACTGACACAGCTGAAGGTGCTCGTCGTTGAGGAGAATAGTTTTCAGACTGCTGCTCCGGGACTGGACAGCGGCACGCGTCTGCTTGGTGGCTGCTGAAGTGATGCCCGCCTTCCCCTCTGGCGTGTGATGACAGGTGGAGCCACCTGCTTTTGCAAGAATGCTCGTGTGACCTCTCTTGCTCTGTTCGTCCTCTGCTTCGGGATCGGTAAGGAGGACATTTTCCGGAGCTTCTGCCCTTATCCGGGCAGTTTCTGTCACTATGGGAAGATGTGCGCCTGCTTCCAGGGCAATACTGCTGCAGGTGGCAGTTTCGCTTGTTTCTTTCCAGCCTGCGAGAGCACCTCCTCTTGTGGGAATCACCGCCCATTTCTGTGATGCCAATGGTACTGGGATCCTCTTTCAGGGCTCCATTTCTCTTTAAATGACTTGAGCTCTGTATTTCAAAAGAAGAGATCGTGAGATGGCTATGTGCAAACACACAGCTTGGAGAAGCCCCAAACACAAACCCCTCCTACCAGGGAGTCCCACAGATTGCCTCAGGAGATGAAGAGGAAAAAAACAACAACAAAAAATGCCCCACTCTGCTTTAATTCGAAGTGCAAGGCCAGCAAGTGTTGTTCATTCCTACTTTTGGTTTTTGGCCGACTGGAAGCAAATGAGCATCATTTTTGAAAGCCCATCCAAAGAGCTGAGCACGGATTAAGGATGGCCCCAAATCGCGCGCTCTCTCTCTCTCTCTCTCTCTCTCTGTCTCTAGCTATGTACCTGCGTCCATTTTTCCCCTTTCAACTTTCCCTGAAACCCCCAGCATACTTGTTCCAGTGCTCAGGAATAAGCCATTCTGGTTTTGCTGTCTCAGCTCAAGTGACAGCACTAAAAATAAACCAAGCAGTCTTTCCCTTTTTTTTCCCAGGATTTGAGCATGACTAGGCTCTACTTCCAATGTCTCGCTGTGCTTCAGGAAGCGGAGCTGCAAGTAAAGAAGCAGCAGGGCTGCACGCAATTCAGCAGCAGCCACTGTTTGAGTGATTCCGGCTGCAGCAGGAGAGCTGTGAAGAAAGCTGCAGGGTGGGAGGGAAAATACAATGCAGACGCTACCAAAAAAGGAAAAAAAAAAAAGAAAAAGGAAGAAAAAGACAATTCCCACTACCCATTTGGTGCCTCTCTCCTTCCCTCTCTTCCCCCCTCCCCGTTACCTTCAGCATATGAGGAGCAAGCTGCGGTCTCAGAAATCCAGCCCCCTTCTTATTAGCCCCCGGCTGACCAAGGCATGAAGGGGGATAAGATGGCACGGGCGCGTCAGAAGTGCATTCTCCAAGTGTCTCACCATCACACCTTGGGAAACAACAGTGATCTCAGTTGAGACATGCCCTGTCAGCCTCCTCTTGGGCTGAATCCCATCCTGCCATCATCTAGGAGCAGCTGATACGTCATACTGAGAACGTAACCAAGACTACAAGCTGAAAATTAGATGCTGCTCTTCCTACCACGGCCGTCCCTTGCAGAGCAAGAACTCATCCTTACACCACCTCTGGCCTGAATTTCTCCTCCTTTATGGCATTCGCCAGCTCCACAGAGCACGTACGTAGCAAGTTACGCAAGTGCAGCAGGTGAAGGCCAAGCAATGAAAGACACTGCGTGACATGGGGAATTCCAGACTGGACAGAACGCAATTCTACCAATAGTCCTTTCCGCCCAGGACAGAAGGAAAAACACGTCAGAGGAGCAGAAGAGAGGTTTCAGCAGCGCGAAAGGGAAAGGTACCCCAAACCCATCTGAATACTCGCTCTTACCTGATATAAAAAAGTAAATACGCCTGCTGACTGAGAACGGTTTGGAGGTCGCAAAGGACTACCGAGGCATCATTCATCTCATACCACAGTCCATTACTGGCCTGCAAAGAAAGGCAACGATGCCTTTAGAGCAACTCTAGAGCGTGCTCTCTACAGGAAAACCCAGACAGAACACTAGCAGACAAAGGAGACACCAAGACTAGTCAAAGGAGACATGTAACGAGCTCTTTCCCCTTCAAAACAATGGTTGTCAGTAACATGCTGGGACAAGTTTCTCTTCACCAGCACAGATTCTGCCCTGCAAGAAATGAAGCTGATGCTTACCTTGGTGAAGCAGAAATAGTGTCCTGCACGACCGCTGGCACCTCTGTGCACCAGGACTGCATATAAGGCGTAGAGGACTGGTTCTCCAACTGGCTGAGACATGTATGCTCGCAGGTCCAAATACTCTGGATATTCCACATCCTGAAGACAGAGCAAGAGGATTCAAAACTCATCTGGGAACACTTCGTGAAAGAGCCGGGGAAGAACACTGCTAAGAATGTGGGCTGGAAGCTTAGACAGACATGTTTTGCCTCCTCAGAAATCGGTCTTCCCAGAGACAACATTTAATCGCTTCCATTGCAGAGAACTGCTCAATGCAAAACCAGCTCTTTCAGAGCGGAGCATACGCTTATCGTCACACGGGAGCTTTGCTGTTACCGGAAGAGAAAGAGTAAGACCTACTTCTTGCGCTGATTTTGCCTAGACATCTTCTGTCGCTATGGTTACAGTCGGCCGACATTAACAACTTTGAACAGAGCGTTCCGCCTTGGGAAATCTCCCTTCCCAAGAAGGCATTACACTTGCATAGATACCTTGCTAATCTTTCCACCAGTGAAGTTGGCAAATCTTTTCAGGGCTATGGTGAGAACGTTGGAAGAGCGATGTATTGTAAACCTCTTGGATGCAGCAACCATCTTTTCACACCTTCAAAGCAAGCACAGGCAATTGTTTCAAGGCATCTTCCCCCCTCCCCCTCACGCCAAAAGTCAAGCAAGTTTCCATGTCTCTCTCACGCTCATCCTAGCTGAATGGTATTTCCTTGCCTAAGACGGGGCTTCTTTCCTTAAAGCCACACCCTGCATTTCAGCCTTGCTCCTGCAGAGAACCTGGCAGGATGTAGGAGGCCAGCTCGATAAGGAGCGGGAACGTTGTCTTTCGGTAGCCAAGCAAATGCCTGAGCACGTATCTTTGCTGGGCCCAAAAGTAAGGCTTGCCAACAACACGCAAGGCAGCAGGAACGTGACTCTCTCACCGGAGCGTGGTTCCGGAATGCGAGCTAGCGCCTGCGCTTCTTATCAAAGATTTCCAACTAGTTGAACAGAATGACACCGATTCCGCTCTAAGAAGCAAATGTACTCTTTTCCAAGCTTTGGGTGACTTCAGGGTTCATTAGCTGCACAACCCAAAGCCGCTCCGAGGCGGACAATGGGTTCGGCCACTATCTCCTAGTCCGATGGCATTAGGAAGACTACTTACTTGCTACATTTGTAGCAATTCTCACCATCCAGCAGCTCAGGTCTCACAAATTCTTCGAGCGCCCCGGGGACAGAGGAGGCTGCCTGGAGGAGGAAGAAAGGAGGGCACTGAGTTGCTGGAAACTCAAATGCCAACCCGCAACTCCTCTTTTGCCGCAGGGCCTCCCTCGTGCACACGTGGGAGACCTACTTGCGAAGCAGCGAACACCGCGAAGAAGGAGGCAGAAGCAGAGTATGCTGAACACTGACCTTGTTTGAAAAGGACTGTACTTTGGTACCAAGAGCTACCTGTCTGTGGTAGCGCACAATCAAGTTATCTGTGGTATGCCTTTGCGTAAATCACAAGAGCAAAAAAAGCCATCGCGTACCAATCAGAAGTGTATCGGGGTAGTCCAAAACTGGGAAGTATCATAGGACGAGCATGCGTGCGGAGATACGCTAATTGCTCTCTCTCTGGCTTAAACCCCCCCACACACGGAGACCATTCACGGGGCTTCCAGAGGAGGACCAAGTCCAATCCACCTCCCAGCCTCCACCAAGCGTTTTTGCCGTGAACAGCATACATGCCTACGTGAACTCCGTCGAGTTTAGAAAGCCACAAAAAGAAAGAACAGCCCCCGAAAGCTCGGGGCCTTCGACGGCATCGTCAGCCACCGCTCCAAGACGTCTTACCTTTATCTCCAACGGGATATCGAGGAAGGCCTCATAGGACTCTGAAACTGCTTGGCAGCTCAAGCACGTTACTGGAAGCCAAACAGAAGCACTTCACAAAATGGGAAGGAGACTCACTTTGCCCGTTTACATTATTGAGAGCCGCTACTTCTTGGCACACCGCAAGCTCTTTGCGACAAACGGGCACAAAGGCACAGATCAGTTCCAAGGACAGTAGCAGTTTCCAAAAGTACCTCTGGATCTTAGGAATCCTCCAAATATTTGGTGAATGACCGTGGTGGCTTGCGACGACGTGTCCAAGCTGGAAACAAATTATCATCAGCGCTCAGAAGAGCCGAGGCGGAGAGGTAGCTCTTTCTTCAAAGAGCTTTTCTTTTCTACGAAAACCCTGGGCAAAGGTTTTCACGTAGGGTAGGAAAGGAAGGCGTCAAAAGTGCTAGAGAACACTTCAAGGTTAACTTGGTTCTGCTTACCTGGTGCTTCCATTCAAGCAAGCTGTCTGCATAGCAGCCACGGTGTAACATAAGAATTCGTGAGCATCTTCCTGTCTGCCAAAACAGAAATGCTCCCCTATTCCTAATAAACACAAAGGGCACAATGCTTATCTCTTCAAAAGGGACAGGAAACCTACTTTTCTAAAAGCTCTCTTTCCTACAACAATTAATCTCTCCAAGCCCTTTGCACCCGTGAAATAACCCTCTGAAAATTCAGACGTTTCTGCAAAGAACGCCATCTGAAATGACTTACGTCTAAGGTCACTGAAGACAGCCGTAGGCTCGACGGCGTTGTCAGAGCAGAACAGGACATGCTTAACGTGAGCTTCCATCGTACACAGCATGCAGAAGCCTTGCTCACGACCTGTCAAGAGTCAAGGAAGAAACCACCTCCGGCTAGTGCAAGATACCTACGTACCTGTGGAAAACCTTAAGCACCAACAATCTCCAAGTTGGAAGTGCGGTCTCTGCTCTCCGTTCCACGCTCTCTTCTCCAAAGGTGCCAACAGCCCAGTCTGTGCGCATAAGCATTAACCAGTAAGCCTGCACTAGCACGCATTTTCTGACGAAGCACCTGAAGGACTACTGCCAAGCCCTCTTCTGCAGGGAGGTGCACGGGAATAGCCCGACTAGCTCATATTGCTTTCACGGTGCTCTGTGGTAGTTTTCCTCTTCTTCCGGTTCAGCAGTGACCACATCAGGTCTTGCAGCGGTCGTGCATTAGGGAAACCCGGCTGGGAAGGAACACCGAGAACCTGTGATGCCCTCCTCCGAAAATTTATCATCTTTCGAGCAGCCGGAAAGCCACAGGCCAAATATTCATGAAGCGCCTTACTTCCCAATGCCCTTGATCATTCACAGGAGGGAAGAAAGAACCCTCCTTCGACGCCGGAGCACGGGGCATTAAAGGAAAGCAAGCACTCCCTCAGCTATCCTGAGCCTGCCGTGCATGCGCTCTTAAAAGGGAGCCCCTGCAGGGACACTAGGAAAACCCAGAGTCTGCTTCACAGAGTCACTGCTGTCCTTTCACCTGCAGAGCTGTCCAGCAGCTTGCAAGGAACGTGTTCACAAGTACTCACACGACTGGCTGTGTTCCCCAGAAAGCAGGTAATTGGCCAGAGGGGGCGTGTAGGTCAAACACTGTAGAACAGAGTTGAGGAAACACGTATTGCCCAGGTTGCGGAGTCCAGCTCCAACGCTTTGCCTTTGCCGCCAAGCCACAGAAATCTTCTCGGGTGGGAAATGCATCCTTTGTGGCGGAGCAATTCCGTCAGTAACGCCTGCAAGGAAATTAGATTCTAAGAGAGACTGCCGGCCTTTGTTTTAGGAACGGAGGTTTCAAAGGCAGCGTTCTGGAGAGCAGCCCCCACAAGAACCAGCTGCCCTGCAGAACACAAGCACGTAGTAGAGACAGCCCAGGAAGGCTGCCACTCACGTTGGCTGGTCAGCGCACAGTTGGGGAAGAAGAGTTTACTCATCTGTTTGACTTTTTCTCATGGGCAACCACGACTACTCGGCCTTCAGGAACTGTTGCCGAGTCCCTTCCATCCCCAGGCGCTCAGCTGATAGTCCAATTATGCTGGCCTTTTTCCTTAGCCACTGCCAGCGCCTTTGGGGAGTCACAAAATTCACCTTTACTCTTGAAGTCTTTACTCACAGGAGTAGCTCCTTTCTAGGCCAGCTCCTGCAGATGGGGCCTGACTGCAACTTGCAGAGCATGACTTCATTTCTGTCACACACAATTCCAGTTGGAAAAGGAACGAGCCCAGTTATCCAGAAGGCTCGCTGAGCCCACGCTCGCTTCCGCCAGCGCGACCGCGAGCACCCGGGCAGAGAGCGCGCGAGGAGCTGCTGCGCCGCCGCCCTCTCTGCCGCAGAGTGACCCCAGCTCTGCGGGCCATTGTGACGGCGGGCAGCTCGGCCAATGAGGAGGCTCGTAGCAGCCGAGTGGGACGGTCCTGATGCGGCGCAGCCAATCGGATCGCAGCGTGTCTGTGACGGGCAGGTACCGGGGTGGCGTGGCCCTGCCCCCCTTTAGGACCCGGGGCCGTTGCAGAGACAGGGCTCTCCTGGCGCCAGGGACCCGACGGGCACCATCCGCAGCCTGCGGCCACTGCCCAGCCCTGCTCACGGCGGGGGCGGGGGCTGTGCTTCCGCCGGCACGGCTCACACCTCCTTCCCAGGCAGAATAAGCCTACTCAGAAAAACGGGCATGCTGCTGTCACCGTACCTGTTGTGCAGTTTGCGCTGGCATGTTCACGGTGGTGCGGGTTGTCTTTTCCCCTCTTGGGGACCCAAGTATCCAAATGGTACTCCACTTTGACCTTGCCTCTCCGAGCTGCTCTGAGGGAAGGGCTCGGATCTGCAAGTGCAAAGCAATGCTTTTGAAGCCAGCCAGCATTTCATTCCTAATAGGAGAAGAGGAAGAGGAAGAAAAGAGGAAGGAGGTCATTTAAAGCAAAGGCGCATTGTGTGACGTCTTACTATGAGCTGCTTAGACTATGGACAGATATCTAACTCTGACTCTGCCAGCTGAACATGTTAGCCCCCTCGAGTAAAGATCCCATAAAAGGCTACACTCCCTCTCGCTGGGGTTCATCGCTCATAGCAACACATTCTTCACATCCTGAACCACTCAGACCCCTTAATGTGTAAATGTAGTGTATGAGGAAGGAATATGTTCCATTATTCCATATCCCTAGATTTATCATTGAGACTGACAGGTGTTATTAAAAAATAACCAGTCAGTTTCCAGAGCAACTCTGGCAGGATCTAGAAGCACAAATTTTCTGAAAGCAAACATTTTCATGCTTCCTGTAACACCCTGGAAGTTTCAGATATTTCTGACTAAATTGTGAGAGAAGACTAAATGAAAGAAAGATAAATAACCCAGACGAGTAATAGCTGTTCATCCAGTCTTAACCCAGCTATCCACTGAACACCACGGCTTTCACATAGTCTAGATGACAATTCAGAAATCCATTACATTGTCAGTCTAATCCAGGCTAGAACAGGACTCAGTCCAATGCAGATACATTGCAGACTTCATGGCGTAGCCCAAACAGACTAGCTTCCCTCACTCATCATCTTACACATGGCACTGTATGGGCATTGTCCCAGGAGTTGCCCCTGCTCCACGACACGAGCAGCCACCGTAAGCACAGTCTAACTAAGGCTGCGTTGCCTGTGACATCTCTGCTGTCTAAGCTCCACTGATGACTTTCCCTGCTAGGGACGGTCAGAGCAGATCACTCTTCAGCTGAGTAACCCAATTCAGCTCTCTGCTCTGAAGGCCAACAGTTTGTCAAACAACCTCTAAGCCCTCTAAGTAGCACAAATAAGCTAGTTTTTCTGGCAGATAGAGATGTCCTTAAACTCATGCCAGAATCAGGGGAAGGGTCTTCATTCATATGTTTCACAGGCTCCAGGCCAGCTGCAGCATACTGGGAAAAGAATGAGATGTTGCTCCAAAGGCAGTACTGAATTGCGTAGTTCTGTGAACATCTAAGCAAATGACATTTATCTGGGGAGGTGGAGCAGGGAGGGGCTCTATTGCAAGTCTGAAGTCCTGAAGTTTTTCTATTTAGATAAATCTTCTGATTTGTTTTCAGTAAGATATCTTTGGAGTGAAGAAGGAAGCTATTCAGTATTATGAAGGTGCATTAAATGTTTGAAGCTTTCAAAATAAGAGTTTATTTCTGGGATCGATAGTGCACAAAATATCTCGCACCTTCATGCAAGGAAGGTAGGCCTATTTCCTCATTTAAGAGATAAAAAGATCATTCTCAATCTGCAGATAGAAGCATAGAATAATTTAAGTTGGGAAGGATTTCTGGAGGTCATCCAGTCCAACCTCCGCCTCAAAGCAGGTTCAGGCAGATCAGATTGCTCAGGCCC
Organism: Dromaius novaehollandiae; assembly: GCF_036370855.1. Taxonomy (NCBI): domain Eukaryota; kingdom Metazoa; phylum Chordata; class Aves; order Casuariiformes; family Dromaiidae; genus Dromaius; species Dromaius novaehollandiae. The sequence goes on from NW_026991418.1 coordinate 63,974, forward strand.
TATCCAGCTGAATTTTAAGTATCAGCACAGATGGAGAGTCTACAAATTTGCACCTAATCCAGTTTTTGATCACTCTCGTTGGGGCAGGAGACAGAAATTTCCTTCTTCAGTTTCCCAAGTAGTCCATGGCTAGTTGCTGTGTTATAGGGCAGAAAATGTTTGGTAGGTTGGAGATAAACAACAGCCAACTATTCAAAGATAACTCAGTGTCTAAAAGCAGTCTGGTCTTTTGTGTATCTAAGCAGGGTAAGCATTTTCCTTGTGTACCTAACCATTATAGGCTGTTTTTAATCCTGTTGTCTGTTTCTTGAAATGGGCAAGTACTTCTGAAGATCTGGCTCAAGGGGGGAATAAACTGGCTTGATATCTATGGTACCTACTCTTATCTTTCTAGATGAAACAGGTCAGTGAGAGAATAGTTTTGTACATATGCAATACCTTGAAGCCTATGCTAGAAACAGACCTCAGCAAGAACTGAAACCTCAGTTCAGTCACCCATATGAGAAGAACTCAGCTTTGAGAGCATCAGCCAGGTTACTGGTAACCTCCAATAGAATAACAATAATTTTTAACAGGAGGTGAAAATGGCAGAACCTTTACAGTGATGACTGATTCCCTTTTTGTTCATGATTCCTTCCCTTTCAGCATGAGATTTTTCACCCTCTAAAGGGAAAGTATTTTATTTGGTGAATCGTCCCAACTTATTCTTGAGCGGAAAATGGCCAATTTTCCTTCACAACAGGGATGCGAGCAAATGAGAAATCCTTTCTCAGCCAAACCTGGATGATCTGGTGGTATCTCCTCCTCTCCGGAAAGATGAAAAGCTGAGTTTTCCTGCTGCTGTTGCCATTAAGTGCTTGCCACCACTTCATTAAAGAGAGAAAACTCTCTTACTTTCTTCTGCCAGGATCTGGATTTGTTATTTGTATGTTTACAGGTTGCAGTCACAAAGGTCAGGATGGTGGCAGGTCCATGGAGCTAGGCCAGGTCTTACCAAGTTGGCACAGCTGCAGCCTAACCATTATGTTCATATTTCAGCAAAGCTGAAATCAGGGCTACTCTGCCCTGTTAATGGACTTTGTAGCCCATACGGAGCTATAACTACACTGCTACCACCTTTCCAAGGCCTTGACCTTATGGCATAGCTGAGCTTTATAATTTATCAGAGCAGCAATCCAAGCATGATTGCATGCCAATCAATGTTGGAGCCACAATCCAGTTTAATTATCGGGATATTTTTCACAGCTTTGTTTAAAGACTGGATGAAGTTTCATACTTTGGCCGGTCCTCCAGTGCTTTACACTACAAAAACCTAAGGACTAGGTATCCCAGTAGAAATACGGGGATTGAATCTCTCTCCATACTGGAATATAACCTAAGTCCCAGCTGAACACTGACAGTTTTCCTAAAATTCTTAATAGTACTGTTCTTGATTCATTGAGTTTTCCTCACCTGCTTGCAACAGGGAAACCCCAAATGCCCCTAGGACCTCCTGACTCTAGGCAATGCTGTTCTACCACACATTGACTGACTTTAGCATTGCTGTCATGACAAGTCATTCGGCAGGAATTTTCCCAAATCTCCTACTGGAACTCAAATTTTTGGGAAGGAAAGAAGAAGAACAGGATTCTAGATGGTGGATCATAAGGCTTTCTTAGAAAAGCAAACTGTAGCTTTGAAGAGACATCAGATCTTTAACATTTTAAATTCCCTAATTTTGTCTGGGTTTCTCTAGGTGGAGACTAAGGGATAGATGAATGCAGGGCTTATGAAAATCTGTTCTTTTTGATGATATTTGTCAGAAAGCATATTTAGGTTTGAGATTTTGATTCTTGATTGAAACATGCTGCCAGTTCTGCTGAGGCTTAGCTCTAGATGGCTTTGAATATCTTAAACATCAGCACAGAGAGAGAAGGTGTGCAGATGTGACTCACTGCTGTGGAGGTAAGCTCTTTGATGACCAAAGGATGTCTATGATTTCTTTTCAAGCTATTTCCTTCCTTTGAGCTGGCAGTCCACTGAAAAAGACAGTTTTGGACAACTCAGAAATCTGGCTTAAAAAAAACCTCACATCTCTGTTCAAGATAAGGACAGTGCAACATTGATAAGTATAAAAACTGTGAACTTCACATATCTGATGAAACTTAATAATCAGAAACAAGAGATAAACCTTGAGCTTCAGCCTCTGCAGCAACAGAAGGATGACAAATAGCAGGACCAAAAGGTTACACTGTCACATTCTTTTTCCTACTTTTTAGGACTGTCAGGCCAGTGGGATAATAGTGCACATAGTCCAAATGTTTTTACTACCCTGTGCATATTCTAATTTTAGCATTCTTGAGATAAATGGCTTCTGAGATAGCAATGACCTTTAATCATCACTACTTGATCAAAATTCAGACTATAACATACTGAAGATAAGTTTTCTCCTTAGCCATGTGTCTTTGGGCAAAAACAATTATGTTTCTCAGTCACGTTACCTCTCAGTGTAAAATATGCTGGCAGCAGTTTGACAAAGAGAGACTTGTAAAATCCTTCTTTAGTGTGCCATAGATGATCATAGGGACACAAGCTTTGCTATCTCTATGCACAGCTTTAGGGAGAGGAAGTCGGGGAAATAAAAGCCCTAGCAGTCATGCAGTGGAATGCAAAGGGAATCTGCAAGACCTCTTTCCATCCCACTTTGACTGTAAGCCTCATTCATGCAGAAGCAGGGACCTCTCACCTGTCTGAGATTCATTCCATCACTTTCAGCTCAATAAAGATCTAAACTCCTTCTGCCAACTGAGGGACAATATTCATAAACTCAGCCAGAAGGGATGGAACATCTATTAGTGATAGAACACCTATCCCTAGAGCTAGCTTAGTTGAATCGATAAAAGGATGCCAAAGCCTTTCCCAACTTTCTCAACTGCCAGAAGTGATTTGGCATTTATTCTCAAAGCCACATTGACGACAGATGTGTAGTTGGTAAGTCACAATCTTATTTCAGTATTCTTTTTTTGGAGTGAAAGAACACTTCAGCTTGATTAAATTTCAAATTATGTCCAATGTCCTTAAAATAACTACCAGTTCACTCAGTTGCCTCAAGTTAACTGATGATACGTAGAGGTGAAAAGCAGGAATAAGTTCCTGTTACTTTACAATAGTAGCAAAATTAGAAGTAAACCTTTCTTGAATTTCTGTGATTTTTTCATGTTTCCAGGCAGAATAGGAAAAAAGGTGGCAGTCATGACTGACGGAAGAGAGAGATTTGACAGAAGAGGGAGAGTTACTTTCCCTAGTGTTGGGGGGGGAGGGGGGTGAAAACACAGGTGTCCATTCTCTAAGACTTCCTTTCCAGAACTTCAGGTTCTTCGTGTTACACTGGAAGAGGCTACTCCTTTCATTTACTGAAGACGTAGCAGAAATGGCCATAAAATTCAAATCACATTTCTTTTCTCCTCTTGAATATCTTTGAAAGCTTTTTCTCGTCTCCATGGACTGGTGGTTTTCCTATAAGGGCGAACGTTCCTAATAGAACAGAGAACTGAAATGCTGTGCCACACGCTCCTCAGCCAGGAGTCCTGTTTGTGCTTGGAACTTGGAAGTTGAAAGCAAGGATTCCTCCAGGTTTCAGTAGCAGAGGAACACAGTCTTTCAAGATAAAAATTGAAGATACAACCAGTTAAAAGTCTACCTAAAATCACTTCTAACAGTTAAGTACCTTTCCAAATCTCACCCTTAGAAGCTGATCAAGTCTTCCTTGGAAGTCCTACTCTTCGTATCAAGCTTTTGATAAATTTTCCCCAAAGTTCTCTTTCTAACAATTCTTCTGAATTTTCTCTACTATGACCTAAAACTCTCCTCAGAGCACCCTTCACCTCCTTATTCCTTAGGCTGTAGATTATAGGATTCAGCACCGCAGTCTCCACTGAATAGAACAGAGAGGCCCATTTATCTCAGTCCAATGAGTAGCTGGACATTGGCCTAACATACATAAAAACGGTAGTCCCATAAAACAACAAGACAGCTCTCAGATGGGAAGCACAGGTGGAGAAGGCTTTGCATCTGCCCTTGGAGGAGTGGATCCTCAAGATGGTGGAGATGAGATAGATACAGGAGATTAGAATTGCCAGAGATGCGAAGATGCCATGAAATGTACCAAAAATATGAAGTACCATCTCGTTGCTATAGGTGTCAGAGCATGAAAGCTGGATCATAGGGGGAAAGTCACTGAAGTAATGACTGACAACACTGGAGTCACAGAAAGAGGGTGTGAAGGTGGAGATAGTTTGTGCAAGTGCATGGACAAAGCCAATGAAATAGGAGATGATTACCATCTGTGTATAGGCTTTTGAGGACATGACAGTTGCATAAAGTAGAAGGTTACAGACAGCCACACGCAGTCATATGCCATTACTGCCAGCAGGAGACACTTAGCACGAGCCCCGAGGAGAAAAGTGAATAGCTGTGCCACACAGGCACTGATTGAAATGGCTCTCCTCACTGCTGAAGAGTTCACCAGCAACCTTGGGGAGATAGCTGAGCAGTAACAGAAAGCCACAAAAGCCAAGCTACCGAGGAAAAGGTACGCTGTGTATGAAGCCGGGGGATCAACCTTGATCTGCGTGATCATTCCAAGATTCCCTATTAATGTGCTTAAAAAAAAAGCAAGTCACCTTCACCTCTTGGCTTTGTTAGTCCAGAGAGGATAAACCTCAATGGCCTCATAGTGATTCCTCTCAGGCATGCTGGTAGCACACTCGTGTTATCTCCCAACAAGAAACTGATTCAACCCCTAGAAGTAATGGGAAACTGGCAACACACAATTTATTTTCTCAGTAGTCACAAGTATGGGGCATTTTCATCATAGCTTCTGACCAGACTTCTTTAATTACACATTGAAATGACCTGTGATACAAGGGAGTACTGTTCCTATTTTTCAGGTCAGATAAGAAAGCCCAGAAAGATGAGATAGCTTATTTAAAAGGCAACAACAGCACTCTGAAACACTAGTGCTTCTTTCTGTATTGCAGTTACCAATACATTTTTTGCCTACTAACTAACCCCCAACCCCACCCCAATCCCCCTCCCCCAACTGGCCCTAACCTAAGCCCAACCAGCCCTAACCACAACCCTAAATGGCAGACCCTAACCCTCTAACCCTAAACCCTTAATGGCCCTGACTCCAACCCTCTAAACCCCCTAACCCTAAAACCGTAACTCCAACCCCTAACAACTCTTAATCCCAACCCTAACCCCAAACCCAACCCCAACCCTAAATGGCTCTAACCCTAACCCTCCCACTCTGCCTTGATGGCTCTGAGCGTAACCCCAACCTCTGACCTGCTACCTTGAACTTGTAGTCACCCTTACTCCTTGCCCTGTCACCCCTAAACTGGCTATGTAACCTGCTAAGGGTAGCTCTCTAAGCCTAAGGTGTATATGTGTATGACTGTATGTATGTATATATACAGTGCATACACATTTTATTATTTGTATATGTGTCTAAAAAGAAATAAGTATGGGAAGGCTTAATTTGCATATTTAATGAATTCATTAGCAAGAGTAGGATACTATCTGGGAGTAAATAATTTTTTTTATTTTAATTGTAGAGTAATAATTATTTACTCCCAGCTGGTATGCTAGAGAAAAAGAAGACAGAAGAAAACAGAGAGCAAAGCACAGATTAAAGAGCAAAGAAGAAAAGCAAAGAGCACAGCGGAGAGCAGAAAGAGCAAAGCACAAAGTGCAGACCACAGAGATTACAGACCACAGCGCACAGAGCAGAGAGCAGAGCAGAACACTCGTCGTTGCATCATCAGCAACTCTTGGGCTTCTATCCTCACAACACACAAAACGTAACAAACAAGCCCACACTCTACATCACCTGCACATACTCTTCAGCATCCATCTCTAATCTCACCAATACATCAGCCAGCACATACTCTACATTCCTGCAGAAACAGGCAAGTGCACCTCCAGGTTTTTGGACAGCTCCCAGTAACAGGGTGACCAAGCGCCTCCAAAAACCGCCCTGCCTAGAAAACACCCAGCTCCGAGCCGAAGCTCCACACCCACGCAGGCAATGATTGATCACCACCTCGCAGAGCATTGGGGACTCAGGGGGGAAAAGAAACCCAGCTGGGAGCAGAACCCCAGCTGTGTGGGTCTTTTGTTTGGTTGGTTGGGTTTTTTTGGTTTTTTGTCTGGTTTGTTTTTTTTTAAAAAAAAATCTAAGAAATTCTAACTAGAACCTGAAAAAAGAAAAGAACATGCATACAAGGTTAGACACACTAACAACCCCACCCAACAACCAAACAACTGCCCACTCACTCCCACCCCAGCCATTCATCACCCCTACTAACAGAACCATCTCCTTCCATCCTTTTTTAAAGGTAACACTGTACTGGCTTAAATAAGAATCCCCCCAAATGGCCACTCAATCAAAAAAGAGTTTAAAGAAAAGAATACTTTTACTTCTTACTGAAACCCCCCCAAGAAGTTTCATAGATACATTATTCTGCTCTGGTGACTGCCATTACTACACACCCCCCAACTTCCCCCCCCCCCCCACAAACACACACAAAAAATGGCAGCACAGAAGACACTGCCAGCCAGAAAGACCTATGACACCACAACCGTGCAGCTCTGATGCCCTGGACGAGCCCATGAAAGAGTCAGATGCCACCACCCGTGACGGAAAAGGGCCAGCAAAGCTGGGAAAAGCAATGCAGAAGAGGCCAGCAAGAAAGACCTGAGGCTGTGACAACACTGGGGAGAAAACCCTGAAAGGGCGCCAGGAAGACACACAACAAGAACGGGCTCAGAAGAGGTGTGGCCAGTGAGGCCTCGATGATGGCTGCAAAGATGACTGACTGCAAACGGCCACGATGTGGAGTCAGAGCAACAGACCACCCCCTTTTAGCTGCCTGCACAGAACAAGACACAATCCATTGGAGCAATGCTGACGAGTCAGGCCAGGCAAAAAGACAGTGGATGCCTGCCATGCTAGTGCTGCAGAGCACGGGCTGTGCTCCTTGAGCACAACGAGCAAGAGCAACATCAAGACCTGAGCAAAAGAGAGTACAGCTACAACACACACCACAGACTGCACAACAACACAGACACAGGCTGGAGCTGCTCTGCCTAGCACATCCTCACTTTCTGCCATGCACACCCCACTGCCTCATGCACACACACATCCCAAACCACCCTCCACTCTACACTGAACGTCAGCACACACCTGCGCGCGCACACACACACACACACACACACACACACACACACACAGTCAAGACACCCCAACACCCTTTGCCCATCAACTTAGCTCTTCCGGTGCTCTGCATCACCATCGGTCCTCAAGAGCCATCCTCAATGGCAGACCCATCCTCTCCGATCTTCCTTTGCTTGCCACATTTGCCTTCACCTGCCACACCAGAGCACAAGTAGTCACCCCCGTGCCAGTTGGCTCCAGCCTCACCTGCAAGAGCACTCTCCACCAAAGCACCATGGGTGCTCCGCTCACCTGAACTGCGCCAATTCCAAACACCAGCATCCTGGCTGGGGGGAAGCCCATGGCACCTGGAAAAAACAAAATAATGAAGCCACTCTTCTGGCAGGCAGCGCTCACCAGCCCTACAATGCCCAACACCAATCCGCTCACCTGAAATCCTCAGCCACGCTTGGGAAAGGCCCACACCATACCTGAAAAAGCACAGCAAAAGACATCACCAAGAGGCAACCCGGCATCACCCTACCACGCCATCAGATTCTGACCCAACAAGCTCCCCCTCTTACCTGCTCGGGCTCTTCTCAGCACTCTACTTCTCCTCTTCACAACTTCCTGCAAAACCTGAGACAACCACACCTTGAGGTGATGCCAAAACCACACCCCACCACAACAGTACCTCACTACAACACCTTTGCCTGCTCTGCTCACCCATCTTGACTGCTGGGCCATTGGCCGCCACGCCAAGGCCCACCAGGCACCTGTAAAACCAGAACAGCGCCAACGAGACAACAGCCCTACACTGGGCTCTGCGTCCTCTCTCAGACCAACACTCACCTTGCCCTGCTCCTCCCGGACGCAAGCAACTTGCTCTCCACAAGGCTCCACACCTACAAGCACAAAGCAAAAATTAACCAGGGAACCACTGACCACAACACTCCTTCCAACAAGGAAGCTCTAGCTCACCTTCTTACGGCATTCCCCTTCCTTCCTCCATCTCCCTCAAGAGATCCAAACACTAATCCGCATCTGCAAAAAAGCAATGTAAAATGGAACACACAGATGCTGACCAATCACTGTTCCAGCCCATCACTGACACACTCCACGCACTATCATTCCTAACACCCACAGGCAAGGCAGCTCCAGCCCCGAACAGACACACAGACACAAACATGAAGGAAAGCCCTATGCAAAAAGAACTATTCCCATGCATAAGATGCTGCCAGCCAAAAAGCCCTACAATGCCACAACCACACAGCTCTGATGCTCCGGATGAGCCCACGGAAGAGTCAGACGCTACTGCCTGTGATGGAAAGGGGCCAGCAAAGCTGGGAAGAGTGATGCAGAAGAAGCCAGCAAGGAAGACCTGAGGCTCTGACGATGCAGGGAAGAAAATCCTGAAAGGATGCCAGGAAGGTGCAAAACAAGAGCGGCCTCAGAAGAGGAACGGCCAAGGAGGCCTCAATGATGGCTGCAAATGGCCACGATGCAAAACCAGAGTGACACGCCACCCCTTTTAGCTGCCTGCACAGAACAAGGTGCTATCCATTAGCACAATGCTGATGAGTCGGGCCAGGCAAAAGACAATGGATGCCTGCCGCGCTAGCGCTGCAGAGCATGGGCCACGCTCCTTGAGCGCAAACAAGAGCGACATCAAGACCTGAGCAAAAGATACCACAGCTACAACACACACCCCATAAACTACTCAACAACACAGACACAGGCTGGAGCTGCTCTGCCTACCACACCCTCACTTTCTGCCATGCACACCCCACTGCCTCTGCCTCACACACAGCACTCATCCAGAAGAGTTCTCCATACTACACTGTATGTCAGCACACACACCCAAGACACATCGACACTTTGCTCCTCACCTTAGCTTTTGCAGTGCTGTGCGTCACACCATTGGTCCTCAAGAGGCATCCTCAATGGCAGCCACATCCTCTCTGATCTTCCTTCGGTCACCACATTCGCCTTCATTGCCTGCCAAACCAGAGCACGGGAGATCACCCCCATGCCAGCCAGCTCCAGCTGAAGAGCACCCTCCACCAAAGCGCCACTGATGTTGTGCTCACCTGTGCCGCACCAACTCCAGACTCCAACATCATTGCTGTGGGGACACCCATGGCACCTGGAAAACCAAGACAAAGTTACTATGCTGCCAGGTAGCGCTGACCAGCCCTACAACAACTGAAACACCATTCTGATCACCCATTCTACCTCACCTGAAATCCTCAGCCATGCCTGCAAAGGGCCGACATAGTACCTGAAGAAGCAAAGTAGGCAGCCCCAGAAGCCAGGGTAGGGGTCAGAAGCAGAGCCACAGAAGGGCAGGTGGCACTAGGTTCACAGGCATGGATATAAGAAAGGAGCTGCCAGGCAAGACTGCAAATTGGTTCCTGGTGGTTCCGAGAAGTACAACCGTTTCTTCTCTCTCAGCACTGAGGCTTAGGCAAGAAGAGAGGTGAGTTCATTAGCTGAGGGGAGGTTGGTTTTTGAGCTCTTCAGGCACATGGGCTTACTCACAGTCCGCTTTGCTTTCCGACGAGGTGACTTCCTTTCTCATCCTACTGCAGTTACAGGAAGGGAGAAGGCTTCCTTCCCTCTTCATACAAAATCTGGACTCTTCTACAAGTCTGCATACTACAGAAAAACCCCACACAGTTTCTCCCTGAACAGGGCTGACAGTATTTCTGAGGAGCAGCAAAACATCCAGCGAGCCAGAAACCAGACTAGCTGATGAGAGCAATACCTCACACAGATCCACCTTACTGGAGATAAAACACACAACCACCACCTAGGGTGTAAGTGTAGAAGGAAATGTTTTCCCAGGACCCCTGCTCTCTTCTCTTGTCTGCAGTCCAGCAGAGGCACAAGCAACGCCTCAAGCATCAGCATGTTCAAAGAGCCCAGTGAGGAAGTTAGGCCCCTTCCACAGTAAACACACAAACACCAGAAAACAATACTGACAATTAACAGAGGATACAACTGCACACTCAGAAACCCTCGTCCACCCCTGAACACCCCACACCAAGATACCAACACAAAACCAAAACTGCCTGCTATAAGCAATTTTCTGGCATGCTCACAACTCCACCTTCAGCCATCTCATTGCTCTAACATTAAGGAATGGCCCTTGCTTCTCTAAATGCAGCAATAAGTCTTTCTGGATAGTTTCACTTCCACAAATGCTGTTATTTCCCAAGGCAGTTCCAGAGCACTACCCCCAAAGAGAGCAGAGACTGTGTGAACACCCTGGGTTTATGTAACCCTAGCCTCACCCACTGCCCTACCCACAAGCCCTTGGAAGGGGAGGGGCAAACCACTGGCAGCCATAAATACATAGGGCTAAGCAGAAGCAAGCCTTTTGCTTCCACTCAGTATCTGGATGGGAGAGCACAGAAAGGACAGACGGACCTCTTTGATAAAACAGACCATCTTCTTTATTACTGAAACCTTATATACTGAACCCATAATATCAGGAGGTATGTTATTAAGCTTTTTTACCCAAACTAGCACTAGCCTTTGCACTAAAAACTAAAAATCAGTTCTGCTTATGCTTAGAAAGAAAGCTACAAGATTCAACATAACCTGTTAAGGGAACACTACACCACAGTGCTCTAATTGGTTCAGACCTGCATATAATACAGCTGTTGTAGCAGGACAGCATTTCCTCTAGGGCAAACCAAGATATCAAAATAAACTCCTGGAACAAGGCTGCTTCTGTAATGTGAGTACTTCTGAAGAGGGGTACTTCCTGTATAGTACCTAGAGTGCTCAGAAAAAGGGGTCAGTAGGTGGAATGGGTAGTTCCCCAGGGGAGTACTAGCTCTGTATTTCTAAGTGGAGGACTGGCACAAGGAGGGAAGAGGGATGCTAAGAGGGCTGGAGAACCTATGCAGGGCTCTGGGGGCACAACAAGGAAGGCTGACAGAGTAGTCCAGAGTGAAATAAAGGGGTTCCTCAGGGCTCTACAGGACCAGCAGAGGTCTATGCAGCACAACAAAGCTCTAAAGAGGAACCCAGAGCAGATTAGACATCTCTTACGGAGACTAGAGAGCAACTAAAAGAAGCCAGAAGAGAACAAGCAAAGCCTCTGAAAGGGTTCAGAGGAAAAGAGGGGTACTCAGGCAGCTGAACGATGAACAGAGCACTCCAGGGCATAAGACAGGGCTCAGGAAGAGTTCTGAGAACACTGCAGAAGTTCTAAAGGAGCTAGAGAGCCAAAAGACAGCTCTAGGGAACAAGGAAAGCCCAAAGAGTGGTCCAGAGTGCACTAGAGGGGTGCTGAGGGGCCAGCATGGCCAAGGAATGACTTTGGGGAACAAGGAAGAAATCTGGAGGGCTTCTGAGGAGACTAGAGGGTTCCAAAGGGGGCTGTGGAGCCAGAGGACAGCTCTGGGGCACAACAAGCACCCCAGGAGAGGTTCTGAGCAGACTAGAGGGCTCCTAAGGGGACTAAATGGCACAGGGAAAAAAAAAAAATCAAAACTGGGTAACATGACCGACCTCAGGAGGTGCTCTGAGTGGACAGGAGGGCTCCTATGGGATGTGGATGGCCAAAAGAGGGCTCCGGGACACAAAGGCCTCCAGAGGGGTTCTGAGCACACTAGAGGGGTCCTAAGGGAACTTGAGACCCAAAAGACAGCTTTGGAGCATGGCAAAGGCCTCTAGAAGGGTGCTAAGGGTTCTAGAGGGCCAGGAGTGGTCTGTGGGGGGGAAATAAAAGGTCAAAAAATGAAGCCAAAGCAGAATAGAGGGCTGCTAAAGGGCCAAAAGAGGGCTCCAGGGCATGAAGAAGGGCTCCGGAGGGACTCTGAGGGCTCTACCAGGGTCCTAAAGGGGTCTAGACATCCAAAACACAGCTCTGGGGCATAAAAAAGGCTGAAAGAGTAGTCCACAGCACACTTAGAGGGCTGCTAAGGGGTCTACATGGCCAAAAAATGACTCTGGTGAACCAGGAAGAAAACTGGAAGAGTTCTGAGGAGACTAGATGTTCCCTAAGGGGGCTGGAGGGCCAGAAGACAGCTCTGGGGCCCAATTGTGGCCAAAAGAGTGGTCCAGAGTACACTAGAGGGGTCCTCAGGGGTCTAGAGTGCCCACAGAAGACTCCGGTCCCAATCTTGGCCAAAAGAGGGGTCGAGAGCACACTAGGGGTTTCCTGAGGGAACCAATGAACAAAGAAAAAGCCTCTGGGGCCCCATTTTGGCCAAAAAAAGGAGTGCAGAGCAGACGAGAGGGCTGCTGAGAAGGCTGGAGGGCCAAATGAGGGCTCTGGAGCACCACAAAGGCCTCTGGAGGGATTCTGAAGGGACTAGCGGGGTGCTAAAGGGGCCGGAGGGCCAGAAGACAGCTCTGGGACAGAAGGGAGACTGAAAGAGTAGTCCAAAGTGCACTAGAGGAGTCCTAAGTGGTCTACCTGGCTGAAAAAATATCAACTGGGGAGCAGGGATGAGCTCAGGAGGTGGTCTGAGAGGACGAGAGAGATTCGCTAGGGTCTGGAGAGCCCAAAGAGCTCTGGGGCCCAATTTTGGCCAAGAGAGTGTTTGAGAGTGCACTGGAGGGGTGCTAACAGGTCTACAAGGCCAAAAAAGACTCTGGGGAACAAGGACAGCCTCCAGAAAGGTTCTTAGGTGGAATTTGAGGGATCCAAAGGGGTCGTCAGGAGAGCCAGAAGACAGCCCTGGGGCACAACAAAGGCCTCCAGAGGGATTCAGAGGTGACTAGAGGGGTCCTCTTGGTTCTAGAGGGCCAAAAGAGGGCTGCAGGGCACAATTTTGGCCAAAAGAGGCACCTAGAGTAGACCGGGGGGTTGTAAAGGGACTAGAAGGAAGAAAAAAAATGCTATATGGAACAACGAAGGCAAAAGGAGGGGTCCTGGTGGGACTAGAGAGGTGCTTGGAGAGCTAGAAGGACAACGGAGGGCTCCTGCACAATGAAGGCCAAAAGAGGGATATTGAAGGAATTAGAGAAGTCCTACGAGAGCCGGTGGACCAAAAAAGGGCTCTGGGAGCACTACAAAGGCCTCAGGAGGGGTTCTGAGGGTACGAGAGGGGTCCTAAGGACTCTACACGCTCAACTGAGCCCCTGGTGCACAATGAAGTCCAATGGAGAGGTTCTGAGGGGATTGGAGCAGTCCTAAGGGGACTAGACATCAAACAGAGGCCTCTAGGGTGCAATGAAGACTTTGGGGGCAGTGTTTGGACCACTTCTCTGAGGCTTTTGGGGTGATTGACATAACCGCTTCGCTTCACGTTACTCACAGCTACCTTCATCTATTACTTAGGGCTAAACCTGTTCCTATTTGCAGAGGGGCTTGTTGCTTGTTTAAACTTGACATATAGTCCACAACCTGCTCTGTGTGCTCCCTAGTCCCTTCTGCTTTCGCAACACTTGTGGTAATTCAAGGAGGTAATTAAGAGTCCCCATTGTCCCATAGGCTGGAGCAAGACATTGCTGCTGCTCTGAGGAGATGCCTAAAAGCCATGCTGTTTTCTGTAGCATCACTGGGGCTTCCCAGAGCCCAACGGTGTTCTCTTTGGCTTTTCCCGAGCCTTTTAGGTTTTTTAGGCTATTCCTTAGCCCGCCATTTCATGGCAATGTTCTCCTTAAGCATTGTGCACAGCACGATTATCCCAGATCAGCCACATCGTGTACGTACAGAGGCTTCTGAGAGGCGGCTCAGAAGAAAAGAGAGAAAAATCTCTTTGTCATCAGCGCATCCACCCGCCAACACTCTTCACCAGGAAGCGCTGTAAACTCCCATTTCTCTAAAGCGGGACTGAGTCAAGGCAGAGACGCAGATCACACCCCATCTTTGTTAGAACGCCTCACTGCTGCGGGGACTGGGCCTGGCAGCAGTTTTAGGAATGTTTGGGGCTTTGGAGAGAGTTCAGGGGAAGGTCTGGAGTCAGTGACAACGTTGAGGCAGGGCTCGGAGATGTTTTGGGGCCTGTAGGGGTGTTGGGGCAGGATTTGTGGGTGGTTTAATGGCTTTGGGGGGGCTGGTTGCAGGAAGGGTGGGACTCTGCGGGGCCCTCAGGGCAGGGGTGCCATCCCAGATGTGTAGGGAGCACATAGGGGTGCCCCACGTTGCTGTCAGCTCGGCGGGAGGAGCCACTGGTCTCCCACCCCATCAGATAGGGTGGCGGGGGGGGAGGAGGAGGGATCTATGAGCTTGCACAGAACGCCAGAGAAGGCAGCAGGGAACTCACCAAGGGCCCCGCATCCCAGAAAAGCTGCAAAGGAACCCGCGTCCCAGACGAGAGGAGGCATCAGGCTGCTGTGCCGCTGCTGGACACATCCAGACCCCCGCGCAGACACCACCCCCCCGCCCCGCTCCTCCAGGCTGCGTCCACAGCGGTGAGTGCACGCCCTGGCCCGCGCTGGGGAGGAACTGGGGCCCTACAGGCGACACACGGAAAAGGCAGAGTCAGAGCCGCGCTCCGGCAGACGCGGCGCGGCGCGGCGCCAGGTCCGAACCCCCCGCCCCGCCGCCTCCACGAAGCGACAGCCCCGGCGGGCAGGACACAGCCCGACGCCCGCGGCCACCCGAAAGCACACGCTCGCCTCACCGGGATCCCCACGTGCTCGACTCCAGGCGGCCTCGGCCCTCGCCCGCAGCCGCCGAGCGAAAACACCCACCCTGCTCGCCGCCATCTTGCTCCCCGCCGCCGCGCATGCGCTGGCTACGGACAGCGCGGGAGGGGCGGGGGCGAGCGGGAGCGGGAGCGGGAGCGGGGGGGGGGGGAGGCGAGACCCGCAATGGCGCCCTCGTGTGGTCGTAGCGCGGCGCTGCAGCCGGCCGGCTCCCGCGGGCGACCCGCAGCCCGCCGCGCCAGCCCGGTGCTCAGGCCGAGCAGCGAGCGCCCCGAGGCTGCTCTGCCCGTGCCCGAGAGAGCGGCGGGGATCAGCGAGCAGGCGCTGGGGCTGCCCCGGTCGCGGAGCAGCTCTGAGACGGCACTGCCCATCCCCGCACCCCCAGGAAGCACCGGGAAGGAAAAGCCCTCTCGGGAAAAGCGCTCCCAGTCCGTGAGCACCAGGCAGGGGTGGACGAGCGCCTTCGCTTACCCGTCCCCGAGAGAGCGGAGAGTAGCGGTGAACACGGTGACCGGCAGCGCACACGTGTGCGCCGGCTGCCTGCACTGTTCTTCGTACGCAGCGGTGGCCGGCGGCGGCTGCAGTGCTGCCTTGTCGACACGCGAGGACAGCGGTGAGCGGGACGGAACGCAGTGCGCATGCGCTACGCCGATGAGTGTGCAGTGCCGCTTTTCAGACCCGCGATGGCAGCAGTGAGCGCGGCGGAACACAATGCGCATGCGTGCTCCCTTTCGGTGCAGTACCACCTTCTCCCCAGTATCAGGGTCCACTCAATAAACAAAATAGTATGATAAATGTTGTCATCTGCTCCAAGTGCTTTCGCAGAAGAGAACGACATCAAAATGAGGTATTATTGCATTTAGTCTCCACTACACGTGCTACCCCAGTGCCACGGACTTGCTTTAAAGGATCAGTGACGTACGCGTTCTGGCAGTAATATTCACGGAATGAATATGCACTCGATCAAGTAGGAGTGTTCATGAAAAGCTTTGCCAGTGCGTCGCTAGGTAACAAACCTAGACAAGCAGCTATTTGCCCTGATCCTTCGGCTTACGTTTCTTCTGCCGGATGTAGTCTAACGTACCTGAACGCAATGGCCTTGCGAGGCAGTGACACGGTGTCCGTGGGGTGGCTGTTCCAGGGTCTCTCGGGCTGTTCCAGGGTCCTCGGACAGCAACGGTGCTGGTCGACTTTCCCTTGTGCTGCACAGCAGGACAGCTCCGCACCGTGCCCTCCCAGCACTGCCGCTCCTCCCAGCAGTTGCCTAACTGGCCCCAATCCTGAGCAAAGCTACGACTCCCAGGAGCCCGCAGCACCCCTCCTTCTCTCCCTGCCCTCCCCATTTCCAAGAGGGACAGCCCCAGCCCCTGGGGACAACCCTGCCCGGTCACACTGCTGTCCAAAAAGCGGATTCGTTGCCCCGTGTGCACTAAGCCAATAATTACACGCTCAGGAGAGACATTTGCTTATTTATTTCAGAGTTGCACAAGCCTGGCTGCTCGGTGGTTTCCCACAAATCAAGCGCACCCCCACCCCCCCCGGCTTTCCAAGTAGCATTTACACAAACAAATTGCAAGGTTTGCAACTTTCCCTTTTACACCGGTTGGTTAGTGATTTACCTACAACTGTAATATTGCTTACACACCATTTTACTACTACACATGCTCAGGGGAGGGGTCTTCACCCGGGCGTGGGTCTTTCTGACCTATCAGCGTGATTTTCTTGTATTATAATGAGGACAGGTCAGTTAGGGGATACCTCGAATTCTTTTGCTAAATTGGCAATGTATGCATAGAAAACAAAACATCTTGATTTACAGTTTCTTTAAGGCTTTAGCAGTTCTAGGACGGCCTTGATTAAAGAATTATTTCCTCCCAGGAAATAGAGAGGTTCTCCTCATCTGCCTAGTTTAAAGAGCATGAACACTCTTTCTGAGCTTCCAAGATTGTCTTGCAACACCACCAGAGATGGAAAATGCTTCCTGCCCTGTACCGGGGAAAAACAGGGGCATTCCACTGTCCCCCGTGACCTGTGGGGACTCAGGCGTGAGTGACACACGTCCAGTAAGGAACAGACCCAGTGGGCCACTGCTGCAGGGCTGAGAAGGCACCGGCACCTGGAACCACAGCTCCTGGCCTGCCACAGAGCACGATGCGGCTGGCTGGTGGGAACGCCGCTGGCAGAGACCTGCCCGCCCCCGCCACCTCGAGAGGCGCAGCATGGTCACCCAGTAGCCCCGTCTGAGAAGACTACACCTCCCAGCATACCGTGCACGTGAAAATGGCGGCCCGGAAGCCCAGTGCTGGAAGACTACTGCTCCCGGCATGCGGCGGTGAAAACTACGGCTCCCCGCATGCCAGGCTGCCAACTCCCGCCCCCCCCCCCCCGCAGCGCTAGGGGAGGTTTGACCCTCGGGAGATGCCGTTCCTTTAGGTTTATAAGTAGCTGATGGGAGGGTGTTAGATTACAGCATGTGTAGAAGGTTTTTTAGAGAATGTCATCAACCAGAAAGACCCAGAACATATCTTGTATTTACACTCCTCTTACCAGTACCACTTTGCCTGTCTAGTTGCAGTGTCCTTAAATGATGGCAGCTATAAGCAACTTTTGCCCCCTGGTCTCCAGGACTGGCTCTTTAAACAGGTGTTGTTCTTTCTGATAGAGCCCCGAGTGACATACCACTGACTTCCTCAGTGTGTGGTGATGTACATATTTGTGGTACAATGCCAAAGTAGGCCTTGTTAGCAAGACTATTTGTATCATCAGAAGACAAATACAGTGCAGTCTCCATCCTTCAAGATATTCAAAATCCAACTGGACATGATCCTGGGCAACTTGCTCTAGTTGACCTTGCTCTGAGCTGGGTGGTGGAGAGGGGAAGGGTGTTGGACTAGATGATCTCCTGAGGTCCCTTCCAACCTCAGTAATTCTGTGAGAATTGTCTGAGATGAATCCCACACTTGGAGTTCTACTTGGTAGTTTTTCTATTTAAAGAAACAAGAAGAGAATATAGATGATTAACACTGCTTATGTGTGTGCACGTGATTTACATAGGTCCATATCCTTGTTGAAATTCCAGAGAACTCCATGCGTGAATACAGTACCACAGGAATGTTTCCTTATGCATCGTAATAGGAAGAGTTTTGTATTTTAAGATTCAGAAGTGCAAAGAGATGTTGTCAGCCGAAAATCCTCTTCTGTTCAGCAGGATTATTTAGCATAACGACATTACGTATTCAGCTTTGAATATCAAAAGGCAGTATTATGTTTCTTCTTTAATTCCTGTATTTTCATGGGCCAATGATTTTTTTGATCCCGTTGGTATTCTGTAATTACATATTAATTGCATTAAGTTCAGAAACATCATCAAAGAAGCACCACGCAATGGTAATCTTAAAAATGTTAGGATTCAGATTTCTCTCGTCTTCCATTCTACATTGTTATAACCACGGCTCTCATCTTTTAATCTTTTTTCCTTGGTATAGCCTTTATCACGAATAGAGATTCATAATATGCTCAGAATATGATGCCTCAAAATATTGTATAAATTGCAGCCATGTGTTATCTTGCTTTGATGCTTGCACTGATTCTTTAGCTCAGTGCATTGTCCTTTGTCTTGACCTCGTTATTTATGGCTCCAATGAGCTGTGGAAAATGAGCAGCCAGGTCATCCTTTCCAAATTAAAACACTAGCAAGGTCAATGTAGGACAGGAAATAGAACATTTGGAATATTGCCACTTTTCTGCCTTATTTGCATATAAAAAGTGGGGACTGGAATGGTAGGAAATGGGTCCATTTTAATTTATTACAAAAAGTTATGATCTTACCCTTCCCTCTGCCCGGTTTATGCCTTAATATCAAGAGAGCACTCTTGCCCTTACTGTTTCAATCTTCCTAGTGTGACTGTATGGGAGAGGGGGGAAAGCGTGGCTATGTATGTGGAAAAGGAATGCTTTAAATAGCTGATCTTCTTCAGCATTGTCCTGTAAACACATTTGCTGCCGTCATTATTTCTGAAGCGCACGTTAAAAGTTGAATATTTACCATAGTCTTTACCAATGTTTCTGACAGAGCAATGGAGGAAGGGAAGGACGTCATCAGCCTTTCAATTCAAAAATGTTGTCCACAGTCTGCTGTGAACAGTTAACCTGCTATGTCACTCAGGGGCACTAGAGTCTTGATTACACACAAAACTATTTTCTAATCATTTTCTGTATTACCCTGGAAATTAGCTGTGTATCTTTGGTGTGACTTATAATGGCATCTAGTAGCTAATAACCTGTATCAATATACCTAGTTAACTTTTTGTTAGAATCAAATGTAAATACAGGGATTCTTCTTTTCTGCTTATTTCAGAGATGCTGCGTAGCAGGATAACGAAGTGTTTGCTTTCATGTCACCTGTTAACTGGTTAATGGCCTATGGAAATTTTATGTCTTCTCCTGTTCACTTTTGCCAAGAATATATCAATGATTCTTTTTTTTTCTTGGATATCTTTTTTTTTTAAATACCAAGTGGTTACCTTAGAAAAATATCGTATGGTGAGTAGACAGAGATCCTTTCTTATTGTAAAAATAGAAGAAGAAGATGGATTAATTAGGCTTTGGACCTAGGCAATATCATTCACTCTGTTTTATTTTTACGGCTTCTGTGTTAATGAATATCTTGTGCATCTCTTTGATCCCCTGAGAGAACATCCACACAATGTCCTCTATGTTTTATGTCCCAGGGTTGGCGTTACATATTACAGGCTATCTGGTCATCATTGCACCACTGCTATTTCGTCTTCTGACTGTGAATATCCAAGTGTGGTGGTTGACATTGCCAGACTGGTGTTGCCACCTGATGGGTACATGAACTTTTCCTGCTCCAACCTGTTTGCCTATATGCATGTTTTCATTCTTTGTCAAGCATCTTTTTCAGCTATTATAAGGAGGATGTATTTGATGAAACATAGGTGTCTAGATCTGGTCTAGTCGTCTTAGGCTCCCTTTATATTCAGAAAAGAGCAAAAGGACTTTCGCTGGCTCAGTTCATCTTATCCCAAAGTAGAGGTTTAAAACAGGTCAGATAAGCAGCAACTTAAAATTACTTCAGTCTTTTACTGTGCATAAAAAGGGCATAATATGATTAGCTTGGATGTAGATATTTACTATTTTATATATATATGTATGATATATATATGCTATGCATATATGATATACATATATGATATATATGATGTATATTTGATATATATATATATATATGTATGATATATATGTGTGTCTGTGTATGAGATATATATATGCAGATATTTACTAGTGCCATTGCCTGAAAGGCCAGTGGCAGGGCCATGGCTGCTGGCTGTGCTTGTGAGGTCACAGCAGCCTCAGTGCCTCATAGGCTGGAGGGAGGCTCCTGGCTGCTGGCTGTGCTTGTGAGGTCACAGCAGCCTCAGTGCTTCACAGGCCAGTGGCAGGCCCACAGCTGCTGGCTGTGCTTGTGAGGTCACATTTGTCTCAGTGGTTCACAGGGCAGTGGGAGGCCCCTGGCTGCAAGTTGTGCTTGTGGGGTGGAAGAAGTACCAGTGCCTCATAGGCCAGTGGGAGGCCAATGACTGCTGGCTGTGCTTGTGAGGTCACATCGACCTCTGTGCCCTACAGGCCAGTGGCAGGCCCCTGGGTGCTGGCTGTGCTTGTGAAGTCACAGCAGCCTCACTGCTTCACAGGCCAATGGCAGGCGCCTGGCTGCTGGCTGTGCTTGTGAGGTCACAGCAGCCTCAGTGCCTCATAGGCCAGAGGGAGGCCCCTGGTTGCTGGCTGTGCTTCTGAGGTCACAGCAGCCTCAGTGCCTGATAGGGTAGTGGCAGGCCCACAGCTGCTGGCTGTGCTTGTGAGGTCACAGCACCCTCAGTGCTTCATAGGCCAGTGGCAGGCCCCTGGCTGCTGGCTATGCTTGTGAGGTCACAGCACCCTCAGTGCTTCATAGGCCAGTGGCAGGCCCCTGGCTGCTGGCTGTACTCGTGAGGTCGCAACAGCCTCAGTGTCCTATAGGCCAGGGACAGGCCAGTGGCTGCTGGCTATGCTTCTGAGGCCACAAGAGCCTCAGAGCCTGATAGGCCAGTGGCAGACCCACAGCTCCAGGCTGTGCTTGTGAGGTCACAGCAGCCTGAGAGCTGGCTAGGCCAGTGGCAGGACTAAGGCTGCTGGCTGTGCTTGTGAGGTCACAGCAGTCCCAGTGCCTTATAGGCCAGCAGCAGACCCATGACTGCTGGCTGTGCATGTGAGATCACAGCAGACGCAGTGCCTGATTGGCCAGTGGCAGGCCCCTGGCTGCTGGCTGTGCTTGTGAGGTCACATTTCTCTCAGTGGCTGACAGGCCAGGGAAAGGCCAAAGACTGCTGGCTATGCTTGTGAGGTCACAGCAGCCTCAGAGCTGGCTAGGCCAGTGGCAGGACTAAGGCTGCTGGCTGTGCTTGTGAGGTCACAGCATCATTAGTGCCTGATAGTGCAGTGTCAGGCCCTTGGCTGCTGGCTGTTCTTGTGAGGTCGCAACAGCCTCAGAGCCTGATAGGCCAGCAGCAGACCCATGACTGCTGGCTGTGCATATGAGATCACAGCAGACACAGTGCCTGATTGGCCAGTGTCAGGCCCTTGGCTGCTGGCTGTTCTTGTGAGGTCACAGCAGTCCCAGTGCCTTATAGGCCAGCAGCAGACCCATGACTGCTGGCTGTGCATGTGAGATCACAGCAGACGCAGTGCCTCATAGGCCAGTGGCAGTCCCATGGATGGACGCTGTGCTTGTGAGGTCTCATTTCTCTCAGTGGCTGACAGGCCAGGGAAAGGCCAATGGCTGCTGGCTGTGCTTGCTTGTGAGGTCACAGCAGCCTCAGAGCCTGATACGCCAGTGGCAGGCCCCTGGCTGCTGGCTGTGCTTGTAAGGTCGCAACAGTCCCAGTGACTGATAGGCGAGGGCAGACCCACAGCTCCTGGCTGTGCTTGTGAGGTCACAGCAGCCTCAGAGCTTGATAGGGCAGTGGCAGGTCTAAGGCTGCTGGCTGTACTTGTGAGGTGACATTTGTCTCATTGCCTGATAGGCCAATGGCAGGCACATGGCTTCCAGCTGTGCTTCTGAGGTCACAGCAGTCTCCGTGCCTCATAGTCCAGTGTCAGGCCCATGGCTACTTACTGTTGTTGTGAGGTCACAGCAGCCTCAGGGCCTGATAGGGCAGTGGCAGGCCCCTGGCTGCTGGCTGTGCTTGTGAGGTCACAGCAGCCTCAGTGACTGATAGGGCAGTGGCAGGCCCATGGCTGCTGGCTGTGCTTGTGAGCTCACAGCAGCCTCCGTGCCTCATAGACCAGCAGCAGGGCATGGCTGCTGGTTGTGCATGCATGTGAGATCACAGCAGTCCCAATGCCTCATAGGCCAGGGACAGGCCCATGGCTGCTGCCTTGGCTTCCTTGTGAGGTCACAGCATCATCAGTGCCTGATAGGCCAGTGACAGGCACATGGCTTCCAGCTGTGCTTGTGAGGCCACAGCAGCCTCAGAGCCTCATAGGCCAGTGGCAGGCCTATGGCTGCTGGCTGTGCTTGTGAGATCACAGCATCATCGGTGCCTGATAGGCGAGTGGCAGGCACATGGCTTCCAGCTGTGCTTGTGACGTCACAGCAGCATCCGTGCCTCATGGGCTAGTGGTAGGCCCATGGCTGCTGGCTGTGCATATGAGGTCAGAGCAGTCCCTGTGCCTCATAGTCCAGTGTCAGGCCCATGGCTGCAGGCTGTGCTAGTGAGGTCACAGCAGCCTCAGGGCCTGATTGGCCAGTGGAATGCCCATGGATGCTCGCTGTGCTTGTGAGGTCACTGCTATGGAAATGAGGCTCGCCGGGCACCATAACAGGGTCTGACCCTAGGTTCCTGCAAGAAAGTTCAGAGCCAAATCAAAGCAAATTAAATAATTAAATTTTAATGATGCACATGCAGTAATTACAGCTCGAGCTGGGTGCCTCCGAAGAGGGAGCCCAAACAAAGAAATCCCTGGGCAATTATAGCTTTTTCCAATTAAGTTTCCCACCCCTCACGCGGTAGTTAGACCAACAGTAATTTTTTTGGTCTGGGGTCTCCTGCTCCTTATTGGCTCTCATCGTTGCTCCTAGGCAGGCTGTTTTTCTCCCTTAGCTTTACTGTTGTGGTTTCTGCTGACGGTTGTACCTTCGTTTCTCCTTGCGTCTTACCATTGTCTCTCAAGGTCCTGAGAAGGAGGAGGTGATTCCAAATCATAACAATTAACACTGCCCCAGCAGTGAGCTAAGGCTTTGCCCCTCAAGGTCCTAATGCCCTGCGCTGGTCTTATTTCAAAGCCTTGACATCCTCCCTTTCGGAGTGTGAGACACAGGAATGCAGACTGCTTGTACCTTCCTTATCTTCCCAGCTTGAACCAGCTCTGAGGCCCTTTTCTTACTGGACTAAGTAAAAGTTCATTATTTTATCTAAGTGCGGCCTAAGGCTTCAGCAAATTTACCTACTCATGCTAAGCAAGTTTTACAGAAGTTGTGCTAAGTGGCTACCTCGAGACAGTTTCAGTTCGCTATTCTTTAACAGTCCCCCCCTTTGTTTTTATGAAGCATCCCTGTTAATCTTTTAAACAGAGTTCTCAAAGCCTTTCGAGGCGTACTATCGCTTTCCATAATCTTATGTATAATATAATTGTAAGTAATAGGCACAACACAGTTAAACTGAACACAACTACTACCGGGTGCAACACGTGATTATAAATCCCTGTTGCAGTTGGTGACCATCCTAGAAGAGTTTCCCAGCCATGATGTTCTCCGTCCCTCTTTACCCTTTCCAAGACGTGGTGTATCTCTTCCGCATCACAATGAATGGTGATTAGAGTTTTTTGTCCATTGTTCCGGGTGCATTCTAGCAGTCAACGCAAATCATCGCATTGTAGTAGTTTCTTTACTAGCATAAGATTCATTCCAATGGGGATAGGGAGTAAATTTTGGCTCAATGTATAATTAGATTGTAACAGTTGCATCCCATAATTTGGGGTAAAGCTACAAATACAAATGTTTGAGTGATTACTTGTATCTACAACACTGCTCTCTGTAAGATTACAAAGTGTTCTTACACAGACACATCCTTTTTCAACATATACAAGTACAGTTCAACTTTCACAGCAAAAGAAGAACATAGTATGACAGTATATGGACTGTTCCATTCAGGTTTTAACTTGGATTTTTGTGGAAATACTTTAACTAACACTTCGTCCCCAGGCTGTATACCAGGCACTTGTATTTCAGGTGGTGCGGACTGATATCACTGAGCATTTTTTTTTTTTTAAGACTTTCAAACCTTTTTTTTTTTGGCATACTTAGAACATACTCTAGACAGTTTCAGTTCGCTATTCTTTAACAAGGGAAGCACGCTCTATCAGGCATAAGCTGACAGAAATCGCCTTCCCCCGAACATTGCCATTCACTCTGGCCGTGGCACAGCCCCTCTGTCCCCGCTGGGCCCCGCTTCGCTGCATCCCTTCCCCACTTTGGTGTGTCTGGCACCTCTGCTTTGGCTGCGATGGCCGCACGGGGCTGTGTTGTCAGCACCAGCTGCCTGTGAGTGGCCCTGCACCCCAACACACCCCGTCATTCTCCAGCTGGGCCTCCGCCGATTTCCCTTTACCTTAGGCAGTTGCTAGACATCACTAGTTCCCTTCAGCCTCGCTCCCGCCACCCAGGCCCAGGGAAGCGCTAGCAGCTTCTGAGCAGCCGTGCTGACACTTCACCTGCCCGAGCAACAGAGCGACTTGCTTGCCGCACTGCTGCCGGGCGCTCCTGCGGCGCCCCATTCGCGCCTTGGCTACTGCCAGGCCCCGTGTGCCAGCGCGATCTCTGCCGCCCGTCGGCATTACCGGCACCTGTTAGAAAAGGACGCCTAAGGGAAAAGGACTGGGAAAAAAGCATTTCTGCTTTTCATGGTGAAATTCCGCACAGAAATCTGAAGCACTGCCAAGGACTGGGTTTTGTTTTGACGGCAACTTTATTGCTCTGAGAACACTCTTCAAGCTCGGATTGGTTAGCATTGTTTGGAGAACGGCTCTCTGTTGGGTTGGATGGTAAGTGGTGGTGTAGATGGTAAGCTTAGTCAGTCTTGACGGCTCCCGTCCTCAAGCTCTGCAGCTGAACGACAAAAGGAAGCAGGCTCACTCCCTGTCATGACATTCAGCACAAACCCATCTGCTCAGCGGTTTGCTTTCTAAACAGCAAAGACCTGAGCCTGCCCGCAGCTTGACGTGCGCTGTGACTCCGGGACTGGAGCGACCTCGAGAGGGAGGCTTCCAAAAGCCTCCCAGGAAAAGCCACCGCCTGTCCGTTGCGTGCTAGGACGGGCGTACTGTGCAGAAGAGCAGGACACAGCTACCTGCTCTCCTGACCCACGGTAGACCTTAGGGACGTGACATTTGGTGGCAGTTTTGCCTTCTTTCCTAGTGACCATTCAAAACTGGAAACCAACACACACACGAGGAAAACTTGCGTCTTTTTCAATTGAGGCAGAATATTTGGAAGCCAGGGCATACTGCACAGCCTTCCTGACGCAAGCCCTTGAAGGCTGCCCGCCCCGTGGAGTTGTTTACTGCCATGGTTGCTGTATTGTTCCCATAAAGAGCCGTCTGGAGGATGGCCGTCTCCCTTCTCCTCCCGTGGGTACTTCTGGAAAGGAGGATCTGAGCATTCCAAGCAGCTTTCCAGCTTCTTGATGGGTCTGCTCTTTTTCTTCTTGCTCTTACGCTTGTGACTGTCCATGTGGAGTGCAGAGAAATCCAAATCATACTGTCGGAAGGAAAGGGGCAAGTTAAGAACAGAAAAAACAGATGTGGCACTCGATGCCTACATGGGACTGTATTTTATCAAGTCTACTGCAGGGGATGATTTGCAGCTGCTCTGCGGTAATTTCTGAACGTCTGCCTTACTAAGAAACGCACACCCTCAGAGGTCGAGCGGACATTAGGTCTTGGCTTGTACACACATCATTAATTGAGGCTAGTTCTGGAAGAGGTGCCAAAGAAAACAATCATTCTCGTAGCCTGATCCAGAACCGTGTGCACATGTGCCTCTAACTGTATGGTCCGGTTAGTGGGTAAATTGGTCTCGTTAGTGGGTAAATAAAAGTGGAATATTGGCGAGGAGACAGGAGCATGTTGACCGGCCAACTAGTGCAGCTGCCAAAACACTTGGTGTTCAGACTCCAAGGGGAACGGCAGGTCGCGACCCTTAGGTGCACCACACAGGCATCAACCTGGACTCACGTATTCCTAAAGAATTATTGCTTCCCTTGTTATCTGTACATCTAAAGAATTACCGCTCTCCTTGTTATCTGCAGCGCGTGCACACTACGCCACATTGTAGCCTATTCTTTCGCCTTCAACCCCCACCCCCCACCCCCCGAACGTCGCCAGGGGCCGATGCTCTATGGTGCCTGGGGCAGCCCGGTCACCTGCCTGCAAGGTTCCTGGGATTCCCCTTGTGGTTTGGGGATTTCAAGGTAATAAACATCTAATAGCTTTATTCCAGAGCGGTGTCTTCTACCCCTGCGTATTCCAAGCAGCAGTCAGCACCGTTAGCAGTCCCCTTCTGAAGTGCTAGCACAGCTCAGCAGTATCTTTCCTGCCTTCACTTGATCGACCTACCCACGTGATCTCCAGACAGACGCCGCACTATTGAGAGCTCTTTAAAGCCAACTGGGCGGACAGGAGAAACAGCCAGAGAAGAACAAGAGGAACTGCGGAAATCTCTTTTCTCGGTCTTTCTCCGTTTCCCTTCTATTTTGTTGTCGCTCCCTCTGGCGTGGGGATGTCCTCTTTTTCTGTTTCTTTGCTTTTCAGTCTTCCGGGAAGAGCCCTCAAAACCGGAAGGAACTGACACAGCTGAAGGTGCTCGTCGTTGAGGAGAATAGTTTTCAGACTGCTGCTCCGGGACTGGACAGCGGCACGCGTCTGCTTGGTGGCTGCTGAAGTGATGCCCGCCTTCCCCTCTGGCGTGTGATGACAGGTGGAGCCACCTGCTTTTGCAAGAATGCTCGTGTGACCTCTCTTGCTCTGTTCGTCCTCTGCTTCGGGATCGGTAAGGAGGACATTTTCCGGAGCTTCTGCCCTTATCCGGGCAGTTTCTGTCACTATGGGAAGATGTGCGCCTGCTTCCAGGGCAATACTGCTGCAGGTGGCAGTTTCGCTTGTTTCTTTCCAGCCTGCGAGAGCACCTCCTCTTGTGGGAATCACCGCCCATTTCTGTGATGCCAATGGTACTGGGATCCTCTTTCAGGGCTCCATTTCTCTTTAAATGACTTGAGCTCTGTATTTCAAAAGAAGAGATCGTGAGATGGCTATGTGCAAACACACAGCTTGGAGAAGCCCCAAACACAAACCCCTCCTACCAGGGAGTCCCACAGATTGCCTCAGGAGATGAAGAGGAAAAAAACAACAACAAAAAATGCCCCACTCTGCTTTAATTCGAAGTGCAAGGCCAGCAAGTGTTGTTCATTCCTACTTTTGGTTTTTGGCCGACTGGAAGCAAATGAGCATCATTTTTGAAAGCCCATCCAAAGAGCTGAGCACGGATTAAGGATGGCCCCAGCAAGTGTTGTTCATTCCTACTTTTGGTTTTTGGCCGACTGGAAGCAAATGAGCATCATTTTTGAAAGCCCATCCAAAGAGCTGAGCACGGATTAAGGATGGCCCCAAATCGCGCGCTCTCTCTCTCTCTCTCTCTCTGTCTCTAGCTATGTACCTGCGTCCATTTTTCCCCTTTCAACTTTCCCTGAAACCCCCAGCATACTTGTTCCAGTGCTCAGGAATAAGCCATTCTGGTTTTGCTGTCTCAGCTCAAGTGACAGCACTAAAAATAAACCAAGCAGTCTTTCCCTTTTTTTTCCCAGGATTTGAGCATGACTAGGCTCTACTTCCAATGTCTCGCTGTGCTTCAGGAAGCGGAGCTGCAAGTAAAGAAGCAGCAGGGCTGCACGCAATTCAGCAGCAGCCACTGTTTGAGTGATTCCGGCTGCAGCAGGAGAGCTGTGAAGAAAGCTGCAGGGTGGGAGGGAAAATACAATGCAGACGCTACCAAAAAAGGAAAAAAAAAAAAGAAAAAGGAAGAAAAAGACAATTCCCACTACCCATTTGGTGCCTCTCTCCTTCCCTCTCTTCCCCCCTCCCCGTTACCTTCAGCATATGAGGAGCAAGCTGCGGTCTCAGAAATCCAGCCCCCTTCTTATTAGCCCCCGGCTGACCAAGGCATGAAGGGGGATAAGATGGCACGGGCGCGTCAGAAGTGCATTCTCCAAGTGTCTCACCATCACACCTTGGGAAACAACAGTGATCTCAGTTGAGACATGCCCTGTCAGCCTCCTCTTGGGCTGAATCCCATCCTGCCATCATCTAGGAGCAGCTGATACGTCATACTGAGAACGTAACCAAGACTACAAGCTGAAAATTAGATGCTGCTCTTCCTACCACGGCCGTCCCTTGCAGAGCAAGAACTCATCCTTACACCACCTCTGGCCTGAATTTCTCCTCCTTTATGGCATTCGCCAGCTCCACAGAGCACGTACGTAGCAAGTTACGCAAGTGCAGCAGGTGAAGGCCAAGCAATGAAAGACACTGCGTGACATGGGGAATTCCAGACTGGACAGAACGCAATTCTACCAATAGTCCTTTCCGCCCAGGACAGAAGGAAAAACACGTCAGAGGAGCAGAAGAGAGGTTTCAGCAGCGCGAAAGGGAAAGGTACCCCAAACCCATCTGAATACTCGCTCTTACCTGATATAAAAAAGTAAATACGCCTGCTGACTGAGAATGGTTTGGAGGTCGCAAAGGACTACCGAGGCATCATTCATCTCATACCACAGTCCATTACTGGCCTGCAAAGAAAGGCAACGATGCCTTTAGAGCAACTCTAGAGCGTGCTCTCTACAGGAAAACCCAGACAGAACACTAGCAGACAAAGGAGACACCAAGACTAGTCAAAGGAGACATGTAACGAGCTCTTTCCCCTTCAAAACAATGGTTGTCAGTAACATGCTGGGACAAGTTTCTCTTCACCAGCACAGATTCTGCCCTGCAAGAAATGAAGCTGATGCTTACCTTGGTGAAGCAGAAATAGTGTCCTGCACGACCGCTGGCACCTCTGTGCACCAGGACTGCATATAAGGCGTAGAGGACTGGTTCTCCAACTGGCTGAGACATGTATGCTCGCAGGTCCAAATACTCTGGATATTCCACATCCTGAAGACAGAGCAAGAGGATTCAAAACTCATCTGGGAACACTTCGTGAAAGAGCCGGGGAAGAACACTGCTAAGAATGTGGGCTGGAAGCTTAGACAGACATGTTTTGCCTCCTCAGAAATCGGTCTTCCCAGAGACAACATTTAATCGCTTCCATTGCAGAGAACTGCTCAATGCAAAACCAGCTCTTTCAGAGCGGAGCATACGCTTATCGTCACACGGGAGCTTTGCTGTTACCGGAAGAGAAAGAGTAAGACCTACTTCTTGCGCTGATTTTGCCTAGACATCTTCTGTCGCTATGGTTACAGTCGGCCGACATTAACAACTTTGAACAGAGCGTTCCGCCTTGGGAAATCTCCCTTCCCAAGAAGGCATTACACTTGCATAGATACCTTGCTAATCTTTCCACCAGTGAAGTTGGCAAATCTTTTCAGGGCTATGGTGAGAACGTTGGAAGAGCGATGTATTGTAAACCTCTTGGACGCAGCAACCATCTTTTCACACCTTCAAAGCAAGCACAGGCAATTGTTTCAAGGCATCTTCCCCCCTCCCCCTCACGCCAAAAGTCAAGCAAGTTTCCATGTCTCTCTCACGCTCATCCTAGCTGAATGGTATTTCCTTGCCTAAGACGGGGCTTCTTTCCTTAAAGCCACACCCTGCATTTCAGCCTTGCTCCTGCAGAGAACCTGGCAGGATGTAGGAGGCCAGCTCGATAAGGAGCGGGAACGTTGTCTTTCGGTAGCCAAGCAAATGCCTGAGCACGTATCTTTGCTGGGCCCAAAAGTAAGGCTTGCCAACAACACGCAAGGCAGCAGGAACGTGACTCTCTCACCGGAGCGTGGTTCCGGAATGCGAGCTAGCGCCTGCGCTTCTTATCAAAGATTTCCAACTAGTTGAACAGAATGACACCGATTCCGCTCTAAGAAGCAAATGTACTCTTTTCCAAGCTTTGGGTGACTTCAGGGTTCATTAGCTGCACAACCCAAAGCCGCTCCGAGGCGGACAATGGGTTCGGCCACTATCTCCTAGTCCGATGGCATTAGGAAGACTACTTACTTGCTACATTTGTAGCAATTCTCACCATCCAGCAGCTCAGGTCTCACAAATTCTTCGAGCGCCCCGGGGACAGAGGAGGCTGCCTGGAGGAGGAAGAAAGGAGGGCACTGAGTTGCTGGAAACTCAAATGCCAACCCGCAACTCCTCTTTTGCCGCAGGGCCTCCCTCGTGCACACGTGGGAGACCTACTTGCGAAGCAGCGAACACCGCGAAGAAGGAGGCAGAAGCAGAGTATGCTGAACACTGACCTTGTTTGAAAAGGACTGTACTTTGGTACCAAGAGCTACCTGTCTGTGGTAGCGCACAATCAAGTTATCTGTGGTATGCTTTTGCGTAAATCACAAGAGCAAAAAAAGCCATCGCGTACCAATCAGAAGTGTATCGGGGTAGTCCAAAACTGGGAAGTATCATAGGACGAGCATGCGCGCGGAGATACGCTAATTGCTCTCTCTCTGGCTTAAACCCCCACACACACGGAGACCATTCACGGGGCTTCCAGAGGAGGACCAAGTCCAATCCACCTCCCAGCCTCCACCAAGCGTTTTTGCCGTGAACAGCATACATGCCTACGTGAACTCCGTCGAGTTTAGAAAGCCACAAAAAGAAAGAACAGCCCCCGAAAGCTCGGGGCCTTCGACGGCATCGTCAGCCACCGCTCCAAGACGTCTTACCTTTATCTCCAACGGGATATCGAGGAAGGCCTCATAGGACTCTGAAACTGCTTGGCAGCTCAAGCACGTTACTGGAAGCCAAACAGAAGCACTTCACAAAATGGGAAGGAGACTCACTTTGCCCGTTTACATTATTGAGAGCCGCTACTTCTTGGCACACCGCAAGCTCTTTGCGACAAACGGGCACAAAGGCACAGATCAGTTCCAAGGACAGTAGCAGTTTCCAAAAGTACCTCTGGATCTTAGGAATCCTCCAAATATTTGGTGAATGACCGTGGTGGCTTGCGACGACGTGTCCAAGCTGGAAACAAATTATCATCAGCGCTCAGAAGAGCCGAGGCGGAGAGGTAGCTCTTTCTTCAAAGAGCTTTTCTTTTCTACGAAAACCCTGGGCAAAGGTTTTCACGTAGGGTAGGAAAGGAAGGCGTCAAAAGTGCTAGAGAACACTTCAAGGTTAACTTGGTTCTGCTTACCTGGTGCTTCCATTCAAGCAAGCTGTCTGCATAGCAGCCACGGTGTAACATAAGAATTCGTGAGCATCTTCCTGTCTGCCAAAACAGAAATGCTCCCCTATTCCTAATAAACACAAAGGGCACAATGCTTATCTCTTCAAAAGGGACAGGAAACCTACTTTTCTAAAAGCTCTCTTTCCTACAACAATTAATCTCTCCAAGCCCTTTGCACCCGTGAAATAACCCTCTGAAAATTCAGACGTTTCTGCAAAGAACGCCATCTGAAATGACTTACGTCTAAGGTCACTGAAGACAGCCGTAGGCTCGACGGCGTTGTCAGAGCAGAACAGGACATGCTTAACGTGAGCTTCCATCGTACACAGCATGCAGAAGCCTTGCTCACGACCTGTCAAGAGTCAAGGAAGAAACCACCTCCGGCTAGTGCAAGATACCTACGTACCTGTGGAAAACCTTAAGCACCAACAATCTCCAAGTTGGAAGTGCGGTCTCTGCTCTCCGTTCCACGCTCTCTTCTCCAAAGGTGCCAACAGCCCAGTCTGTGCGCATAAGCATTAACCAGTAAGCCTGCACTAGCACGCATTTTCTGACGAAGCACCTGAAGGACTACTGCCAAGCCCTCTTCTGCAGGGAGGTGCACGGGAATAGCCCGACTAGCTCATATTGCTTTCACGGTGCTC
Source organism: Dromaius novaehollandiae (assembly GCF_036370855.1). Lineage (NCBI taxonomy): Eukaryota > Metazoa > Chordata > Aves > Casuariiformes > Dromaiidae > Dromaius > Dromaius novaehollandiae. The sequence goes on from NW_026991418.1 coordinate 95,922, forward strand.
TGTGGTAGTTTTCCTCTTCTTCCGGTTCAGCAGTGACCACATCAGGTCTCGCAGCGGTCGTGCATTAGGGAAACCCGGCTGGGAAGGAACACCGAGAACCTGTGATGCCCTCCTCCGAAAATTTATCATCTTTCGAGCAGCCGGAAAGCCACAGGCCAAATATTCATGAAGCGCCTTACTTCCCAATGCCCTTGATCATTCACAGGAGGGAAGAAAGAACCCTCCTTCGACGCCGGAGCACGGGGCATTAAAGGAAAGCAAGCACTCCCTCAGCTATCCTGAGCCTGCCGTGCATGCGCTCTTAAAAGGGAGCCCCTGCAGGGACACTAGGAAAACCCAGAGTCTGCTTCACAGAGTCACTGCTGTCCTTTCACCTGCAGAGCTGTCCAGCAGCTTGCAAGGAACGTGTTCACAAGTACTCACACGACTGGCTGTGTTCCCCAGAAAGCAGGTAATTGGCCAGAGGGGGCGTGTAGGTCAAACACTGTAGAACAGAGTTGAGGAAACACGTATTGCCCAGGTTGCGGAGTCCAGCTCCAACGCTTTGCCTTTGCCGCCAAGCCACAGAAATCTTCTCGGGTGGGAAATGCATCCTTTGTGGCGGAGCAATTCCGTCAGTAACGCCTGCAAGGAAATTAGATTCTAAGAGAGACTGCCGGCCTTTGTTTTAGGAACGGAGGTTTCAAAGGCAGCGTTCTGGAGAGCAGCCCCCACAAGAACCAGCTGCCCTGCAGAACACAAGCACATAGTAGAGACAGCCCAGGAAGGCTGCCACTCACGTTGGCTGGTCAGCGCACAGTTGGGGAAGAAGAGTTTACTCATCTGTTTGACTTTTTCTCATGGGCAACCACGACTACTCGGCCTTCAGGAACTGTTGCCGAGTCCCTTCCATCCCCAGGCGCTCAGCTGATAGTCCAATTATGCTGGCCTTTTTCCTTAGCCACTGCCAGCGCCTTTGGGGAGTCACAAAATTCACCTTTACTCTTGAAGTCTTTACTCACAGGAGTAGCTCCTTTCTAGGCCAGCTCCTGCAGATGGGGCCTGACTGCAACTTGCAGAGCATGACTTCATTTCTGTCACACACAATTCCAGTTGGAAAAGGAACGAGCCCAGTTATCCAGAAGGCTCGCTGAGCCCACGCTCGCTTCCGCCAGCGCGACCGCGAGCACCCGGGCAGAGAGCGCGCGAGGAGCTGCTGCGCCGCCGCCCTCTCTGCCGCAGAGTGACCCCAGCTCTGCGGGCCATTGTGACGGCGGGCAGCTCGGCCAATGAGGAGGCTCGTAGCAGCCGAGTGGGACGGTCCTGATGCGGCGCAGCCAATCGGATCGCAGCGTGTCTGTGACGGGCAGGTACCGGGGTGGCGTGGCCCTGCCCCCCTTTAGGACCCGGGGCCGTTGCAGAGACAGGGCTCTCCTGGCGCCAGGGACCCGACGGGCACCATCCGCAGCCTGCGGCCACTGCCCAGCCCTGCTCACGGCGGGGGCGGGGGCTGTGCTTCCGCCGGCACGGCTCACACCTCCTTCCCAGGCAGAATAAGCCTACTCAGAAAAACGGGCATGCTGCTGTCACCGTACCTGTTGTGCAGTTTGCGCTGGCATGTTCACGGTGGTGCGGGTTGTCTTTTCCCCTCTTGGGGACCCAAGTATCCAAATGGTACTCCACTTTGACCTTGCCTCTCCGAGCTGCTCTGAGGGAAGGGCTCGGATCTGCAAGTGCAAAGCAATGCTTTTGAAGCCAGCCAGCATTTCATTCCTAATAGGAGAAGAGGAAGAGGAAGAAAAGAGGAAGGAGGTCATTTAAAGCAAAGGCGCATTGTGTGACGTCTTACTATGAGCTGCTTAGACTATGGACAGATATCTAACTCTGACTCTGCCAGCTGAACATGTTAGCCCCCTCGAGTAAAGATCCCATAAAAGGCTACACTCCCTCTCGCTGGGGTTCATCGCTCATAGCAACACATTCTTCACATCCTGAACCACTCAGACCCCTTAATGTGTAAATGTAGTGTATGAGGAAGGAATATGTTCCATTATTCCATATCCCTAGATTTATCATTGAGACTGACAGGTGTTATTAAAAAATAACCAGTCAGTTTCCAGAGCAACTCTGGCAGGATCTAGAAGCACAAATTTTCTGAAAGCAAACATTTTCATGCTTCCTGTAACACCCTGGAAGTTTCAGATATTTCTGACTAAATTGTGAGAGAAGACTAAATGAAAGAAAGATAAATAACCCAGACGAGTAATAGCTGTTCATCCAGTCTTAACCCAGCTATCCACTGAACACCACGGCTTTCACATAGTCTAGATGACAATTCAGAAATCCATTACATTGTCAGTCTAATCCAGGCTAGAACAGGACTCAGTCCAATGCAGATACATTGCAGACTTCATGGCGTAGCCCAAACAGACTAGCTTCCCTCACTCATCATCTTACACATGGCACTGTATGGGCATTGTCCCAGGAGTTGCCCCTGCTCCACGACACGAGCAGCCACCGTAAGCACAGTCTAACTAAGGCTGCGTTGCCTGTGACATCTCTGCTGTCTAAGCTCCACTGATGACTTTCCCTGCTAGGGACGGTCAGAGCAGATCACTCTTCAGCTGAGTAACCCAATTCAGCTCTCTGCTCTGAAGGCCAACAGTTTGTCAAACAACCTCTAAGCCCTCTAAGTAGCACAAATAAGCTAGTTTTTCTGGCAGATAGAGATGTCCTTAAACTCATGCCAGAATCAGGGGAAGGGTCTTCATTCATATGTTTCACAGGCTCCAGGCCAGCTGCAGCATACTGGGAAAAGAATGAGATGTTGCTCCAAAGGCAGTACTGAATTGCGTAGTTCTGTGAACATCTAAGCAAATGACATTTATCTGGGGAGGTGGAGCAGGGAGGGGCTCTATTGCAAGTCTGAAGTCCTGAAGTTTTTCTATTTAGATAAATCTTCTGATTTGTTTTCAGTAAGATATCTTTGGAGTGAAGAAGGAAGCTATTCAGTATTATGAAGGTTCATTAAATGTTTGAAGCTTTCAAAATAAGAGTTTATTTCTGGGATCGATAGTGCACAAAATATCTCGCACCTTCATGCAAGGAAGGTAGGCCTATTTCCTCATTTAAGAGATAAAAAGATCATTCTCAATCTGCAGATAGAAGCATAGAATAATTTAAGTTGGGAAGGATTTCTGGAGGTCATCCAGTCCAACCTCTCCCTTTTTGTTCATGATTCCTTCCCTTTCAGCATGAGATTTTTCACCCTCTAAAGGGAAAGTATTTTATTTGGTGAATCGTCCCAACTTATTCTTGAGCGGAAAATGGCCAATTTTCCTTCACAACAGGGATGCGAGCAAATGAGAAATCCTTTCTCAGCCAAACCTGGATGATCTGGTGGTATCTCCTCCTCTCCGGAAAGATGAAAAGCTGAGTTTTCCTGCTGCTGTTGCCATTAAGTGCTTGCCACCACTTCATTAAAGAGAGAAAACTCTCTTACTTTCTTCTGCCAGGATCTGGATTTGTTATTTGTATGTTTACAGGTTGCAGTCACAAAGGTCAGGATGGTGGCAGGTCCATGGAGCTAGGCCAGGTCTTACCAAGTTGGCACAGCTGCAGCCTAACCATTATGTTCATATTTCAGCAAAGCTGAAATCAGGGCTACTCTGCCCTGTTAATGGACTTTGTAGCCCATACGGAGCTATAACTACACTGCTACCACCTTTCCAAGGCCTTGACCTTATGGCATAGCTGAGCTTTATAATTTATCAGAGCAGCAATCCAAGCATGATTGCATGCCAATCAATGTTGGAGCCACAATCCAGTTTAATTATCGGGATATTTTTCACAGCTTTGTTTAAAGACTGGATGAAGTTTCATACTTTGGCCGGTCCTCCAGTGCTTTACACTACAAAAACCTAAGGACTAGGTATCCCAGTAGAAATACGGGGATTGAATCTCTCTCCATACTGGAATATAACCTAAGTCCCAGCTGAACACTGACAGTTTTCCTAAAATTCTTAATAGTACTGTTCTTGATTCATTGAGTTTTCCTCACCTGCTTGCAACAGGGAAACCCCAAATGCCCCTAGGACCTCCTGACTCTAGGCAATGCTGTTCTACCACACATTGACTGACTTTAGCATTGCTGTCATGACAAGTCATTCGGCAGGAATTTTCCCAAATCTCCTACTGGAACTCAAATTTTTGGGAAGGAAAGAAGAAGAACAGGATTCTAGATGGTGGATCATAAGGCTTTCTTAGAAAAGCAAACTGTAGCTTTGAAGAGACATCAGATCTTTAACATTTTAAATTCCCTAATTTTGTCTGGGTTTCTCTAGGTGGAGACTAAGGGATAGATGAATGCAGGGCTTATGAAAATCTGTTCTTTTTGATGATATTTGTCAGAAAGCATATTTAGGTTTGAGATTTTGATTCTTGATTGAAACATGCTGCCAGTTCTGCTGAGGCTTAGCTCTAGATGGCTTTGAATATCTTAAACATCAGCACAGAGAGAGAAGGTGTGCAGATGTGACTCACTGCTGTGGAGGTAAGCTCTTTGATGACCAAAGGATGTCTATGATTTCTTTTCAAGCTATTTCCTTCCTTTGAGCTGGCAGTCCACTGAAAAAGACAGTTTTGGACAACTCAGAAATCTGGCTTAAAAAAAACCTCACATCTCTGTTCAAGATAAGGACAGTGCAACATTGATAAGTATAAAAACTGTGAACTTCACATATCTGATGAAACTTAATAATCAGAAACAAGAGATAAACCTTGAGCTTCAGCCTCTGCAGCAACAGAAGGATGACAAATAGCAGGACCAAAAGGTTACACTGTCACATTCTTTTTCCTACTTTTTAGGACTGTCAGGCCAGTGGGATAATAGTGCACATAGTCCAAATGTTTTTACTACCCTGTGCATATTCTAATTTTAGCATTCTTGAGATAAATGGCTTCTGAGATAGCAATGACCTTTAATCATCACTACTTGATCAAAATTCAGACTATAACATACTGAAGATAAGTTTTCTCCTTAGCCATGTGTCTTTGGGCAAAAACAATTATGTTTCTCAGTCACGTTACCTCTCAGTGTAAAATATGCTGGCAGCAGTTTGACAAAGAGAGACTTGTAAAATCCTTCTTTAGTGTGCCATAGATGATCATAGGGACACAAGCTTTGCTATCTCTATGCACAGCTTTAGGGAGAGGAAGTCGGGGAAATAAAAGCCCTAGCAGTCATGCAGTGGAATGCAAAGGGAATCTGCAAGACCTCTTTCCATCCCACTTTGACTGTAAGCCTCATTCATGCAGAAGCAGGGACCTCTCACCTGTCTGAGATTCATTCCATCACTTTCAGCTCAATAAAGATCTAAACTCCTTCTGCCAACTGAGGGACAATATTCATAAACTCAGCCAGAAGGGATGGAACATCTATTAGTGATAGAACACCTATCCCTAGAGCTAGCTTAGTTGAATCGATAAAAGGATGCCAAAGCCTTTCCCAACTTTCTCAACTGCCAGAAGTGATTTGGCATTTATTCTCAAAGCCACATTGACGACAGATGTGTAGTTGGTAAGTCACAATCTTATTTCAGTATTCTTTTTTTGGAGTGAAAGAACACTTCAGCTTGATTAAATTTCAAATTATGTCCAATGTCCTTAAAATAACTACCAGTTCACTCAGTTGCCTCAAGTTAACTGATGATACGTAGAGGTGAAAAGCAGGAATAAGTTCCTGTTACTTTACAATAGTAGCAAAATTAGAAGTAAACCTTTCTTGAATTTCTGTGATTTTTTCATGTTTCCAGGCAGAATAGGAAAAAAGGTGGCAGTCATGACTGACGGAAGAGAGAGATTTGACAGAAGAGGGAGAGTTACTTTCCCTAGTGTTGGGGGGGGAGGGGGGTGAAAACACAGGTGTCCATTCTCTAAGACTTCCTTTCCAGAACTTCAGGTTCTTCGTGTTACACTGGAAGAGGCTACTCCTTTCATTTACTGAAGACGTAGCAGAAATGGCCATAAAATTCAAATCACATTTCTTTTCTCCTCTTGAATATCTTTGAAAGCTTTTTCTCGTCTCCATGGACTGGTGGTTTTCCTATAAGGGCGAACGTTCCTAATAGAACAGAGAACTGAAATGCTGTGCCACACGCTCCTCAGCCAGGAGTCCTGTTTGTGCTTGGAACTTGGAAGTTGAAAGCAAGGATTCCTCCAGGTTTCAGTAGCAGAGGAACACAATCTTTCAAGATAAAAATTGAAGATACAACCAGTTAAAAGTCTACCTAAAATCACTTCTAACAGTTAAGTACCTTTCCAAATCTCACCCTTAGAAGCTGATCAAGTCTTCCTTGGAAGTCCTACTCTTCGTATCAAGCTTTTGATAAGTTTTCCCCAAAGTTCTCTTTCTAACAATTCTTCTGAATTTTCTCTACTATGACCTAAAACTCTCCTCAGAGCACCCTTCACCTCCTTATTCCTTAGGCTGTAGATTATAGGATTCAGCACCGCAGTCTCCACTGAATAGAACAGAGAGGCCCATTTATCTCAGTCCAATGAGTAGCTGGACATTGGCCTAACATACATAAAAACGGTAGTCCCATAAAACAACAAGACAGCTCTCAGATGGGAAGCACAGGTGGAGAAGGCTTTGCATCTGCCCTTGGAGGAGTGGATCCTCAAGATGGTGGAGATGAGATAGATACAGGAGATTAGAATTGCCAGAGATGCGAAGATGCCATGAAATGTACCAAAAATATGAAGTACCATCTCGTTGCTATAGGTGTCAGAGCATGAAAGCTGGATCATAGGGGGAAAGTCACTGAAGTAATGACTGACAACACTGGAGTCACAGAAAGAGGGTGTGAAGGTGGAGATAGTTTGTGCAAGTGCATGGACAAAGCCAATGAAATAGGAGATGATTACCATCTGTGTATAGGCTTTTGAGGACATGACAGTTGCATAAAGTAGAAGGTTACAGACAGCCACACGCAGTCATATGCCATTACTGCCAGCAGGAGACACTTAGCACGAGCCCCGAGGAGAAAAGTGAATAGCTGTGCCACACAGGCACTGATTGAAATGGCTCTCCTCACTGCTGAAGAGTTCACCAGCAACCTTGGGGAGATAGCTGAGCAGTAACAGAAAGCCACAAAAGCCAAGCTACCGAGGAAAAGGTACGCTGTGTATGAAGCCGGGGGATCAACCTTGATCTGCGTGATCATTCCAAGATTCCCTATTAATGTGCTTAAAAAAAAAGCAAGTCACCTTCACCTCTTGGCTTTGTTAGTCCAGAGAGGATAAACCTCAATGGCCTCATAGTGATTCCTCTCAGGCATGCTGGTAGCACACTCGTGTTATCTCCCAACAAGAAACTGATTCAACCCCTAGAAGTAATGGGAAACTGGCAACACACAATTTATTTTCTCAGTAGTCACAAGTATGGGGCATTTTCATCATAGCTTCTGACCAGACTTCTTTAATTACACATTGAAATGACCTGTGATACAAGGGAGTACTGTTCCTATTTTTCAGGTCAGATAAGAAAGCCCAGAAAGATGAGATAGCTTATTTAAAAGGCAACAACAGCACTCTGAAACACTAGTGCTTCTTTCTGTATTGCAGTTACCAATACATTTTTTGCCTACTAACTAACCCCCAACCCCACCCCAATCCCCCTCCCCCAACTGGCCCTAACCTAAGCCCAACCAGCCCTAACCACAACCCTAAATGGCAGACCCTAACCCTCTAACCCTAAACCCTTAATGGCCCTGACTCCAACCCTCTAAACCCCCTAACCCTAAAACCCTAACTCCAACCCCTAACAACTCTTAATCCCAACCCTAACCCCAAACCCAACCCCAACCCTAAATGGCTCTAACCCTAACCCTCCCACTCTGCCTTGATGGCTCTGAGCGTAACCCCAACCTCTGACCTGCTACCTTGAACTTGTAGTCACCCTTACTCCTTGCCCTGTCACCCCTAAACTGGCTATGTAACCTGCTAAGGGTAGCTCTCTAAGCCTAAGGTGTATATGTGTATGACTGTATGTATGTATATATACAGTGCATACACATTTTATTATTTGTATATGTGTCTAAAAAGAAATAAGTATGGGAAGGCTTAATTTGCATATTTAATGAATTCATTAGCAAGAGTAGGATACTATCTGGGAGTAAATAATTTTTTTTATTTTAATTGTAGAGTAATAATTATTTACTCCCAGCTGGTATGCTAGAGAAAAAGAAGACAGAAGAAAACAGAGAGCAAAGCACAGATTAAAGAGCAAAGAAGAAAAGCAAAGAGCACAGCGGAGAGCAGAAAGAGCAAAGCACAAAGTGCAGACCACAGAGATTACAGACCACAGCGCACAGAGCAGAGAGCAGAGCAGAACACTCGTCGTTGCATCATCAGCAACTCTTGGGCTTCTATCCTCACAACACACAAAACGTAACAAACAAGCCCACACTCTACATCACCTGCACATACTCTTCAGCATCCATCTCTAATCTCACCAATACATCAGCCAGCACATACTCTACATTCCTGCAGAAACAGGCAAGTGCACCTCCAGGTTTTTGGACAGCTCCCAGTAACAGGGTGACCAAGCGCCTCCAAAAACCGCCCTGCCTAGAAAACACCCAGCTCCGAGCCGAAGCTCCACACCCACGCAGGCAATGATTGATCACCACCTCGCAGAGCATTGGGGACTCAGGGGGGAAAAGAAACCCAGCTGGGAGCAGAACCCCAGCTGTGTGGGTCTTTTGTTTGGTTGGTTGGGTTTTTTTGGTTTTTTGTCTGGTTTGTTTTTTTTTAAAAAAAAATCTAAGAAATTCTAACTAGAACCTGAAAAAAGAAAAGAACATGCATACAAGGTTAGACACACTAACAACCCCACCCAACAACCAAACAACTGCCCACTCACTCCCACCCCAGCCATTCATCACCCCTACTAACAGAACCATCTCCTTCCATCCTTTTTTAAAGGTAACACTGTACTGGCTTAAATAAGAATCCCCCCAAATGGCCACTCAATCAAAAAAGAGTTTAAAGAAAAGAATACTTTTACTTCTTACTGAAACCCCCCCAAGAAGTTTCATAGATACATTATTCTGCTCTGGTGACTGCCATTACTACACACCCCCCAACTTCCCCCCCCCCCCCCCACAAACACACACAAAAAATGGCAGCACAGAAGACACTGCCAGCCAGAAAGACCTATGACACCACAACCGTGCAGCTCTGATGCGCTGGACGAGCCCATGAAAGAGTCAGATGCCACCACCCGTGACGGAAAAGGGCCAGCAAAGCTGGGAAAAGCAATGCAGAAGAGGCCAGCAAGAAAGACCTGAGGCTGTGACAACACTGGGGAGAAAACCCTGAAAGGGCGCCAGGAAGACACACAACAAGAACGGGCTCAGAAGAGGTGTGGCCAGTGAGGCCTCGATGATGGCTGCAAAGATGACTGACTGCAAACGGCCACGATGTGGAGTCAGAGCAACAGACCACCCCCTTTTAGCTGCCTGCACAGAACAAGACACAATCCATTGGAGCAATGCTGACGAGTCAGGCCAGGCAAAAAGACAGTGGATGCCTGCCATGCTAGTGCTGCAGAGCACGGGCTGTGCTCCTTGAGCACAACGAGCAAGAGCAACATCAAGACCTGAGCAAAAGAGAGTACAGCTACAACACACACCACAGACTGCACAACAACACAGACACAGGCTGGAGCTGCTCTGCCTAGCACATCCTCACTTTCTGCCATGCACACCCCACTGCCTCATGCACACACACATCCCAAACCACCCTCCACTCTACACTGAACGTCAGCACACACCTGCGCGCGCACACACACACACACACACACACACACACACACACACACACAGTCAAGACACCCCAACACCCTTTGCCCATCAACTTAGCTCTTCCGGTGCTCTGCATCACCATCGGTCCTCAAGAGCCATCCTCAATGGCAGACCCATCCTCTCCGATCTTCCTTTGCTTGCCACATTTGCCTTCACCTGCCACACCAGAGCACAAGTAGTCACCCCCGTGCCAGTTGGCTCCAGCCTCACCTGCAAGAGCACTCTCCACCAAAGCACCATGGGTGCTCCGCTCACCTGAACTGCGCCAATTCCAAACACCAGCATCCTGGCTGGGGGGAAGCCCATGGCACCTGGAAAAAACAAAATAATGAAGCCACTCTTCTGGCAGGCAGCGCTCACCAGCCCTACAATGCCCAACACCAATCCGCTCACCTGAAATCCTCAGCCACGCTTGGGAAAGGCCCACACCATACCTGAAAAAGCACAGCAAAAGACATCACCAAGAGGCAACCCGGCATCACCCTACCACGCCATCAGATTCTGACCCAACAAGCTCCCCCTCTTACCTGCTCGGGCTCTTCTCAGCACTCTACTTCTCCTCTTCACAACTTCCTGCAAAACCTGAGACAACCACACCTTGAGGTGATGCCAAAACCACACCCCACCACAACAGTACCTCACTACAACACCTTTGCCTGCTCTGCTCACCCATCTTGACTGCTGGGCCATTGGCCGCCACGCCAAGGCCCACCAGGCACCTGTAAAACCAGAACAGCGCCAACGAGACAACAGCCCTACACTGGGCTCTGCGTCCTCTCTCAGACCAACACTCACCTTGCCCTGCTCCTCCCGGACTCAAGCAACTTGCTCTCCACAAGGCTCCACACCTACAAGCACAAAGCAAAAATTAACCAGGGAACCACTGACCACAACACTCCTTCCAACAAGGAAGCTCTAGCTCACCTTCTTACAGCATTCCCCTTCCTTCCTCCATCTCCCTCAAGAGATCCAAACACTAATCCGCATCTGCAAAAAAGCAATGTAAAATGGAACACACAGATGCTGACCAATCACTGTTCCAGCCCATCACTGACACACTCCACGCACTATCATTCCTAACACCCACAGGCAAGGCAGCTCCAGCCCCGAACAGACACACAGACACAAACATGAAGGAAAGCCCTATGCAAAAAGAACTATTCCCATGCATAAGATGCTGCCAGCCAAAAAGCCCTACAATGCCACAACCACACAGCTCTGATGCTCCGGATGAGCCCACGGAAGAGTCAGACGCTACTGCCTGTGATGGAAAGGGGCCAGCAAAGCTGGGAAGAGTGATGCAGAAGAAGCCAGCAAGGAAGACCTGAGGCTCTGACGATGCAGGGAAGAAAATCCTGAAAGGATGCCAGGAAGGTGCAAAACAAGAGCGGCCTCAGAAGAGGAACGGCCAAGGAGGCCTCAATGATGGCTGCAAATGGCCACGATGCAAAACCAGAGTGACACGCCACCCCTTTTAGCTGCCTGCACAGAACAAGGTGCTATCCATTAGCACAATGCTGATGAGTCGGGCCAGGCAAAAGACAATGGATGCCTGCCGCGCTAGCGCTGCAGAGCATGGGCCACGCTCCTTGAGCGCAAACAAGAGCGACATCAAGACCTGAGCAAAAGATACCACAGCTACAACACACACCCCATAAACTACTCAACAACACAGACACAGGCTGGAGCTGCTCTGCCTACCACACCCTCACTTTCTGCCATGCACACCCCACTGCCTCTGCCTCACACACAGCACTCATCCAGAAGAGTTCTCCATACTACACTGTATGTCAGCACACACACCCAAGACACATCGACACTTTGCTCCTCACCTTAGCTTTTGCAGTGCTGTGCGTCACACCATTGGTCCTCAAGAGGCATCCTCAATGGCAGCCACATCCTCTCTGATCTTCCTTCGGTCACCACATTCGCCTTCATTGCCTGCCAAACCAGAGCACGGGAGATCACCCCCATGCCAGCCAGCTCCAGCTGAAGAGCACCCTCCACCAAAGCGCCACTGATGTTGTGCTCACCTGTGCCGCACCAACTCCAGACTCCAACATCATTGCTGTGGGGACACCCATGGCACCTGGAAAACCAAGACAAAGTTACTATGCTGCCAGGTAGCGCTGACCAGCCCTACAACAACTGAAACACCATTCTGATCACCCATTCTACCTCACCTGAAATCCTCAGCCATGCCTGCAAAGGGCCGACATAGTACCTGAAGAAGCAAAGTAGGCAGCCCCAGAAGCCAGGGTAGGGGTCAGAAGCAGAGCCACAGAAGGGCAGGTGGCACTAGGTTCACAGGCATGGATATAAGAAAGGAGCTGCCAGGCAAGACTGCAAATTGGTTCCTGGTGGTTCCGAGAAGTACAACCGTTTCTTCTCTCTCAGCACTGAGGCTTAGGCAAGAAGAGAGGTGAGTTCATTAGCTGAGGGGAGGTTGGTTTTTGAGCTCTTCAGGCACATGGGCTTACTCACAGTCCGCTTTGCTTTCCGACGAGGTGACTTCCTTTCTCATCCTACTGCAGTTACAGGAAGGGAGAAGGCTTCCTTCCCTCTTCATACAAAATCTGGACTCTTCTACAAGTCTGCATACTACAGAAAAACCCCACACAGTTTCTCCCTGAACAGGGCTGACAGTATTTCTGAGGAGCAGCAAAACATCCAGCGAGCCAGAAACCAGACTAGCTGATGAGAGCAATACCTCACACAGATCCACCTTACTGGAGATAAAACACACAACCACCACCTAGGGTGTAAGTGTAGAAGGAAATGTTTTCCCAGGACCCCTGCTCTCTTCTCTTGTCTGCAGTCCAGCAGAGGCACAAGCAACGCCTCAAGCATCAGCATGTTCAAAGAGCCCAGTGAGGAAGTTAGGCCCCTTCCACAGTAAACACACAAACACCAGAAAACAATACTGACAATTAACAGAGGATACAACTGCACACTCAGAAACCCTCGTCCACCCCTGAACACCCCACACCAAGATACCAACACAAAACCAAAACTGCCTGCTATAAGCAATTTTCTGGCATGCTCACAACTCCACCTTCAGCCATCTCATTGCTCTAACATTAAGGAATGGCCCTTGCTTCTCTAAATGCAGCAATAAGTCTTTCTGGATAGTTTCACTTCCACAAATGCTGTTATTTCCCAAGGCAGTTCCAGAGCACTACCCCCAAAGAGAGCAGAGACTGTGTGAACACCCTGGGTTTATGTAACCCTAGCCTCACCCACTGCCCTACCCACAAGCCCTTGGAAGGGGAGGGGCAAACCACTGGCAGCCATAAATACATAGGGCTAAGCAGAAGCAAGCCTTTTGCTTCCACTCAGTATCTGGATGGGAGAGCACAGAAAGGACAGACGGACCTCTTTGATAAAACAGACCATCTTCTTTATTACTGAAACCTTATATACTGAACCCATAATATCAGGAGGTATGTTATTAAGCTTTTTTACCCAAACTAGCACTAGCCTTTGCACTAAAAACTAAAAATCAGTTCTGCTTATGCTTAGAAAGAAAGCTACAAGATTCAACATAACCTGTTAAGGGAACACTACACCACAGTGCTCTAATTGGTTCAGACCTGCATATAATACAGCTGTTGTAGCAGGACAGCATTTCCTCTAGGGCAAACCAAGATATCAAAATAAGCTCCTGGAACAAGGCTGCTTCTGTAATGTGAGTACTTCTGAAGAGGGGTACTTCCTGTATAGTACCTAGAGTGCTCAGAAAAAGGGGTCAGTAGGTGGAATGGGTAGTTCCCCAGGGGAGTACTAGCTCTGTATTTCTAAGTGGAGGACTGGCACAAGGAGGGAAGAGGGATGCTAAGAGGGCTGGAGAACCTACGCAGGGCTCTGGGGGCACAACAAGGAAGGCTGACAGAGTAGTCCAGAGTGAAATAAAGGGGTTCCTCAGGGCTCTACAGGACCAGCAGAGGTCTATGCAGCACAACAAAGCTCTAAAGAGGAACCCAGAGCAGATTAGACATCTCTTACGGAGACTAGAGAGCAACTAAAAGAAGCCAGAAGAGAACAAGCAAAGCCTCTGAAAGGGTTCAGAGGAAAAGAGGGGTACTCAGGCAGCTGAACGATGAACAGAGCACTCCAGGGCATAAGACAGGGCTCAGGAAGAGTTCTGAGAACACTGCAGAAGTTCTAAAGGAGCTAGAGAGCCAAAAGACAGCTCTAGGGAACAAGGAAAGCCCAAAGAGTGGTCCAGAGTGCACTAGAGGGGTGCTGAGGGGCCTGCATGGCCAAGGAATGACTTTGGGGAACAAGGAAGAAATCTGGAGGGCTTCTGAGGAGACTAGAGGGTTCCAAAGGGGGCTGTGGAGCCAGAGGACAGCTCTGGGGCACAACAAGCACCCCAGGAGAGGTTCTGAGCAGACTAGAGGGCTCCTAAGGGGACTAAATGGCACAGGGAAAAAAAAAAAATCAAAACTGGGTAACATGACCGACCTCAGGAGGTGCTCTGAGTGGACAGGAGGGCTCCTATGGGATGTGGATGGCCAAAAGAGGGCTCCGGGACACAAAGGCCTCCAGAGGGGTTCTGAGCACACTAGAGGGGTCCTAAGGGAACTTGAGACCCAAAAGACAGCTTTGGAGCATGGCAAAGGCCTCTAGAAGGGTGCTAAGGGTTCTAGAGGGCCAGGAGTGGTCTGTGGGGGGGAAATAAAAGGTCAAAAAATGAAGCCAAAGCAGAATAGAGGGCTGCTAAAGGGCCAAAAGAGGGCTCCAGGGCATGAAGAAGGGCTCCGGAGGGACTCTGAGGGCTCTACCAGGGTCCTAAAGGGGTCTAGACATCCAAAACACAGCTCTGGGGCATAAAAAAGGCTGAAAGAGTAGTCCACAGCACACTTAGAGGGCTGCTAAGGGGTCTACATGGCCAAAAAATGACTCTGGTGAACCAGGAAGAAAACTGGAAGAGTTCTGAGGAGACTAGATGTTCCCTAAGGGGGCTGGAGGGCCAGAAGACAGCTCTGGGGCCCAATTGTGGCCAAAAGAGTGGTCCAGAGTACACTAGAGGGGTCCTCAGGGGTCTAGAGTGCCCACAGAAGACTCCGGTCCCAATCTTGGCCAAAAGAGGGGTCGAGAGCACACTAGGGGTTTCCTGAGGGAACCAATGAACAAAGAAAAAGCCTCTGGGGCCCCATTTTGGCCAAAAAAAGGAGTGCAGAGCAGACGAGAGGGCTGCTGAGAAGGCTGGAGGGCCAAATGAGGGCTCTGGAGCACCACAAAGGCCTCTGGAGGGATTCTGAAGGGACTAGCGGGGTGCTAAAGGGGCCGGAGGGCCAGAAGACAGCTCTGGGACAGAAGGGAGACTGAAAGAGTAGTCCAAAGTGCACTAGAGGAGTCCTAAGTGGTCTACCTGGCTGAAAAAATATCAACTGGGGAGCAGGGATGAGCTCAGGAGGTGGTCTGAGAGGACGAGAGAGATTCGCTAGGGTCTGGAGAGCCCAAAGAGCTCTGGGGCGCAATTTTGGCCAAGAGAGTGTTTGAGAGTGCACTGGAGGGGTGCTAACAGGTCTACAAGGCCAAAAAAGACTCTGGGGAACAAGGACAGCCTCCAGAAAGGTTCTTAGGTGGAATTTGAGGGATCCAAAGGGGTCGTCAGGAGAGCCAGAAGACAGCCCTGGGGCACAACAAAGGCCTCCAGAGGGATTCAGAGGTGACTAGAGGGGTCCTCTTGGTTCTAGAGGGCCAAAAGAGGGCTGCAGGGCACAATTTTGGCCAAAAGAGGCACCTAGAGTAGACCGGGGGGTTGTAAAGGGACTAGAAGGAAGAAAAAAAATGCTATATGGAACAACGAAGGCAAAAGGAGGGGTCCTGGTGGGACTAGAGAGGTGCTTGGAGAGCTAGAAGGACAACGGAGGGCTCCTGCACAATGAAGGCCAAAAGAGGGATATTGAAGGAATTAGAGAAGTCCTACGAGAGCCGGTGGACCAAAAAAGGGCTCTGGGAGCACTACAAAGGCCTCAGGAGGGGTTCTGAGGGTACGAGAGGGGTCCTAAGGACTCTACACGCTCAACTGAGCCCCTGGTGCACAATGAAGTCCAATGGAGAGGTTCTGAGGGGATTGGAGCAGTCCTAAGGGGACTAGACATCAAACAGAGGCCTCTAGGGTGCAATGAAGACTTTGGGGGCAGTGTTTGGACCACTTCTCTGAGGCTTTTGGGGTGATTGACATAACCGCTTCGCTTCACGTTACTCACAGCTACCTTCATCTATTACTTAGGGCTAAACCTGTTCCTATTTGCAGAGGGGCTTGTTGCTTGTTTAAACTTGACATATAGTCCACAACCTGCTCTGTGTGCTCCCTAGTCCCTTCTGCTTTCGCAACACTTGTGGTAATTCAAGGAGGTAATTAAGAGTCCCCATTGTCCCATAGGCTGGAGCAAGACATTGCTGCTGCTCTGAGGAGATGCCTAAAAGCCATGCTGTTTTCTGTAGCATCACTGGGGCTTCCCAGAGCCCAACGGTGTTCTCTTTGGCTTTTCCCGAGCCTTTTAGGTTTTTTAGGCTATTCCTTAGCCCGCCATTTCATGGCAATGTTCTCCTTAAGCATTGTGCACAGCACGATTATCCCAGATCAGCCACATCGTGTACGTACAGAGGCTTCTGAGAGGCGGCTCAGAAGAAAAGAGAGAAAAATCTCTTTGTCATCAGCGCATCCACCCGCCAACACTCTTCACCAGGAAGCGCTGTAAACTCCCATTTCTCTAAAGCGGGACTGAGTCAAGGCAGAGACGCAGATCACACCCCATCTTTGTTAGAACGCCTCACTGCTGCGGGGACTGGGCCTGGCAGCAGTTTTAGGAATGTTTGGGGCTTTGGAGAGAGTTCAGGGGAAGGTCTGGAGTCAGTGACAACGTTGAGGCAGGGCTCGGAGATGTTTTGGGGCCTGTAGGGGTGTTGGGGCAGGATTTGTGGGTGGTTTAATGGCTTTGGGGGGGCTGGTTGCAGGAAGGGTGGGACTCTGCGGGGCCCTCAGGGCAGGGGTGCCATCCCAGATGTGTAGGGAGCACATAGGGGTGCCCCACGTTGCTGTCAGCTCGGCAGGAGGAGCCACTGGTCTCCCACCCCATCAGATAGGGTGGCGGGGGGGGAGGAGGAGGGATCTATGAGCTTGCACAGAACGCCAGAGAAGGCAGCAGGGAACTCACCAAGGGCCCCGCATCCCAGAAAAGCTGCAAAGGAACCCGCGTCCCAGACGAGAGGAGGCATCAGGCTGCTGTGCCGCTGCTGGACACATCCAGACCCCCGCGCAGACACCACCCCCCCGCCCCGCTCCTCCAGGCTGCGTCCACAGCGGTGAGTGCACGCCCTGGCCCGCGCTGGGGAGGAACTGGGGCCCTACAGGCGACACACGGAAAAGGCAGAGTCAGAGCCGCGCTCCGGCAGACGCGGCGCGGCGCGGCGCCAGGTCCGAACCCCCCGCCCCGCCGCCTCCACGAAGCGACAGCCCCGGCGGGCAGGACACAGCCCGACGCCCGCGGCCACCCGAAAGCACACGCTCGCCTCACCGGGATCCCCACGTGCTCGACTCCAGGCGGCCTCGGCCCTCGCCCGCAGCCCCCGAGCGAAAACACCCACCCTGCTCGCCGCCATCTTGCTCCCCGCCGCCGCGCATGCGCTGGCTACGGACAGCGCGGGAGGGGCGGGGGCGAGCGGGAGCGGGAGCGGGAGCGGGGGGGGGGGAGGCGAGACCCGCAATGGCGCCCTCGTGTGGTCGTAGCGCGGCGCTGCAGCCGGCCGGCTCCCGCGGGCGACCCGCAGCCCGCCGCGCCAGCCCGGTGCTCAGGCCGAGCAGCGAGCGCCCCGAGGCTGCTCTGCCCGTGCCCGAGAGAGCGGCGGGGATCAGCGAGCAGGCGCTGGGGCTGCCCCGGTCGCGGAGCAGCTCTGAGACGGCACTGCCCATCCCCGCACCCCCAGGAAGCACCGGGAAGGAAAAGCCCTCTCGGGAAAAGCGCTCCCAGTCCGTGAGCACCAGGCAGGGGTGGACGAGCGCCTTCGCTTACCCGTCCCCGAGAGAGCGGAGAGTAGCGGTGAACACGGTGACCGGCAGCGCACACGTGTGCGCCGGCTGCCTGCACTGTTCTTCGTACGCAGCGGTGGCCGGCGGCGGCTGCAGTGCTGCCTTGTCGACACGCGAGGACAGCGGTGAGCGGGACGGAACGCAGTGCGCATGCGCTACGCCGATGAGTGTGCAGTGCCGCTTTTCAGACCCGCGATGGCAGCAGTGAGCGCGGCGGAACACAATGCGCATGCGTGCTCCCTTTCGGTGCAGTACCACCTTCTCCCCAGTATCAGGGTCCACTCAATAAACAAAATAGTATGATAAATGTTGTCATCTGCTCCAAGTGCTTTCGCAGAAGAGAACGACATCAAAATGAGGTATTATTGCATTTAGTCTCCACTACACGTGCTACCCCAGTGCCACGGACTTGCTTTAAAGGATCAGTGACGTACGCGTTCTGGCAGTAATATTCACGGAATGAATATGCACTCGATCAAGTAGGAGTGTTCATGAAAAGCTTTGCCAGTGCGTCGCTAGGTAACAAACCTAGACAAGCAGCTATTTGCCCTGATCCTTCGGCTTACGTTTCTTCTGCCGGATGTAGTCTAACGTACCTGAACGCAATGGCCTTGCGAGGCAGTGACACGGTGTCCGTGGGGTGGCTGTTCCAGGGTCTCTCGGGCTGTTCCAGGGTCCTCGGACAGCAACGGTGCTGGTCGACTTTCCCTTGTGCTGCACAGCAGGACAGCTCCGCACCGTGCCCTCCCAGCACTGCCGCTCCTCCCAGCAGTTGCCTAACTGGCCCCAATCCTGAGCAAAGCTACGACTCCCAGGAGCCCGCAGCACCCCTCCTTCTCTCCCTGCCCTCCCCATTTCCAAGAGGGACAGCCCCAGCCCCTGGGGACAACCCTGCCCGGTCACACTGCTGTCCAAAAAGCGGATTCGTTGCCCCGTGTGCACTAAGCCAATAATTACACGCTCAGGAGAGACATTTGCTTATTTATTTCAGAGTTGCACAAGCCTGGCTGCTCGGTGGTTTCCCACAAATCAAGCGCACCCCCACCCCCCCCGGCTTTCCAAGTAGCATTTACACAAACAAATTGCAAGGTTTGCAACTTTCCCTTTTACACCGGTTGGTTAGTGATTTACCTACAACTGTAATATTGCTTACACACCATTTTACTACTACACATGCTCAGGGGAGGGGTCTTCACCCGGGCGTGGGTCTTTCTGACCTATCAGCGTGATTTTCTTGTATTATAATGAGGACAGGTCAGTTAGGGGATACCTCGAATTCTTTTGCTAAATTGGCAATGTATGCATAGAAAACAAAACATCTTGATTTACAGTTTCTTTAAGGCTTTAGCAGTTCTAGGACGGCCTTGATTAAAGAATTATTTCCTCCCAGGAAATAGAGAGGTTCTCCTCATCTGCCTAGTTTAAAGAGCATGAACACTCTTTCTGAGCTTCCAAGATTGTCTTGCAACACCACCAGAGATGGAAAATGCTTCCTGCCCTGTACCGGGGAAAAACAGGGGCATTCCACTGTCCCCCGTGACCTGTGGGGACTCAGGCGTGAGTGACACACGTCCAGTAAGGAACAGACCCAGTGGGCCACTGCTGCAGGGCTGAGAAGGCACCGGCACCTGGAACCACAGCTCCTGGCCTGCCACAGAGCACGATGCGGCTGGCTGGTGGGAACGCCGCTGGCAGAGACCTGCCCGCCCCCGCCACCTCGAGAGGCGCAGCATGGTCACCCAGTAGCCCCGTCTGAGAAGACTACACCTCCCAGCATACCGTGCACGTGAAAATGGCGGCCCGGAAGCCCAGTGCTGGAAGACTACTGCTCCCGGCATGCGGCGGTGAAAACTACGGCTCCCCGCATGCCAGGCTGCCAACTCCCGCCCCCCCCCCCCCGCAGCGCTAGGGGAGGTTTGACCCTCGGGAGATGCCGTTCCTTTAGGTTTATAAGTAGCTGATGGGAGGGTGTTAGATTACAGCATGTGTAGAAGGTTTTTTAGAGAATGTCATCAACCAGAAAGACCCAGAACATATCTTGTATTTACACTCCTCTTACCAGTACCACTTTGCCTGTCTAGTTGCAGTGTCCTTAAATGATGGCAGCTATAAGCAACTTTTGCCCCCTGGTCTCCAGGACTGGCTCTTTAAACAGGTGTTGTTCTTTCTGATAGAGCCCCGAGTGACATACCACTGACTTCCTCAGTGTGTGGTGATGTACATATTTGTGGTACAATGCCAAAGTAGGCCTTGTTAGCAAGACTATTTGTATCATCAGAAGACAAATACAGTGCAGTCTCCATCCTTCAAGATATTCAAAATCCAACTGGACATGATCCTGGGCAACTTGCTCTAGTTGACCTTGCTCTGAGCTGGGTGGTGGAGAGGGGAAGGGTGTTGGACTAGATGATCTCCTGAGGTCCCTTCCAACCTCAGTAATTCTGTGAGAATTGTCTGAGATGAATCCCACACTTGGAGTTCTACTTGGTAGTTTTTCTATTTAAAGAAACAAGAAGAGAATATAGATGATTAACACTGCTTATGTGTGTGCACGTGATTTACATAGGTCCATATCCTTGTTGAAATTCCAGAGAACTCCATGCGTGAATACAGTACCACAGGAATGTTTCCTTATGCATCGTAATAGGAAGAGTTTTGTATTTTAAGATTCAGAAGTGCAAAGAGATGTTGTCAGCCGAAAATCCTCTTCTGTTCAGCAGGATTATTTAGCATAACGACATTACGTATTCAGCTTTGAATATCAAAAGGCAGTATTATGTTTCTTCTTTAATTCCTGTATTTTCATGGGCCAATGATTTTTTTGATCCCGTTGGTATTCTGTAATTACATATTAATTGCATTAAGTTCAGAAACATCATCAAAGAAGCACCACGCAATGGTAATCTTAAAAATGTTAGGATTCAGATTTCTCTCGTCTTCCATTCTACATTGTTATAACCACGGCTCTCATCTTTTAATCTTTTTTCCTTGGTATAGCCTTTATCACGAATAGAGATTCATAATATGCTCAGAATATGATGCCTCAAAATATTGTATAAATTGCAGCCATGTGTTATCTTGCTTTGATGCTTGCACTGATTCTTTAGCTCAGTGCATTGTCCTTTGTCTTGACCTCGTTATTTATGGCTCCAATGAGCTGTGGAAAATGAGCAGCCAGGTCATCCTTTCCAAATTAAAACACTAGCAAGGTCAATGTAGGACAGGAAATAGAACATTTGGAATATTGCCACTTTTCTGCCTTATTTGCATATAAAAAGTGGGGACTGGAATGGTAGGAAATGGGTCCATTTTAATTTATTACAAAAAGTTATGATCTTACCCTTCCCTCTGCCCGGTTTATGCCTTAATATCAAGAGAGCACTCTTGCCCTTACTGTTTCAATCTTCCTAGTGTGACTGTATGGGAGAGGGGGGAAAGCGTGGCTATGTATGTGGAAAAGGAATGCTTTAAATAGCTGATCTTCTTCAGCATTGTCCTGTAAACACATTTGCTGCCGTCATTATTTCTGAAGCGCACGTTAAAAGTTGAATATTTACCATAGTCTTTACCAATGTTTCTGACAGAGCAATGGAGGAAGGGAAGGACGTCATCAGCCTTTCAATTCAAAAATGTTGTCCACAGTCTGCTGTGAACAGTTAACCTGCTATGTCACTCAGGGGCACTAGAGTCTTGATTACACACAAAACTATTTTCTAATCATTTTCTGTATTACCCTGGAAATTAGCTGTGTATCTTTGGTGTGACTTATAATGGCATCTAGTAGCTAATAACCTGTATCAATATACCTAGTTAACTTTTTGTTAGAATCAAATGTAAATACAGGGATTCTTCTTTTCTGCTTATTTCAGAGATGCTGCGTAGCAGGATAACGAAGTGTTTGCTTTCATGTCACCTGTTAACTGGTTAATGGCCTATGGAAATTTTATGTCTTCTCCTGTTCACTTTTGCCAAGAATATATCAATGATTCTTTTTTTTTCTTGGATATCTTTTTTTTTTAAATACCAAGTGGTTACCTTAGAAAAATATCGTATGGTGAGTAGACAGAGATCCTTTCTTATTGTAAAAATAGAAGAAGAAGATGGATTAATTAGGCTTTGGACCTAGGCAATATCATTCACTCTGTTTTATTTTTACGGCTTCTGTGTTAATGAATATCTTGTGCATCTCTTTGATCCCCTGAGAGAACATCCACACAATGTCCTCTATGTTTTATGTCCCAGGGTTGGCGTTACATATTACAGGCTATCTGGTCATCATTGCACCACTGCTATTTCGTCTTCTGACTGTGAATATCCAAGTGTGGTGGTTGACATTGCCAGACTGGTGTTGCCACCTGATGGGTACATGAACTTTTCCTGCTCCAACCTGTTTGCCTATATGCATGTTTTCATTCTTTGTCAAGCATCTTTTTCAGCTATTATAAGGAGGATGTATTTGATGAAACATAGGTGTCTAGATCTGGTCTAGTCGTCTTAGGCTCCCTTTATATTCAGAAAAGAGCAAAAGGACTTTCGCTGGCTCAGTTCATCTTATCCCAAAGTAGAGGTTTAAAACAGGTCAGATAAGCAGCAACTTAAAATTACTTCAGTCTTTTACTGTGCATAAAAAGGGCATAATATGATTAGCTTGGATGTAGATATTTACTATTTTATATATATATGTATGATATATATATGCTATGCATATATGATATACATATATGATATATATGATGTATATTTGATATATATATATATATATGTATGATATATATGTGTGTCTGTGTATGAGATATATATATGCAGATATTTACTAGTGCCATTGCCTGAAAGGCCAGTGGCAGGGCCATGGCTGCTGGCTGTGCTTGTGAGGTCACAGCAGCCTCAGTGCCTCATAGGCTGGAGGGAGGCTCCTGGCTGCTGGCTGTGCTTGTGAGGTCACAGCAGCCTCAGTGCTTCACAGGCCAGTGGCAGGCCCACAGCTGCTGGCTGTGCTTGTGAGGTCACATTTGTCTCAGTGGTTCACAGGGCAGTGGGAGGCCCCTGGCTGCAAGTTGTGCTTGTGGGGTGGAAGAAGTACCAGTGCCTCATAGGCCAGTGGGAGGCCAATGACTGCTGGCTGTGCTTGTGAGGTCACATCGACCTCTGTGCCCTACAGGCCAGTGGCAGGCCCCTGGGTGCTGGCTGTGCTTGTGAAGTCACAGCAGCCTCACTGCTTCACAGGCCAATGGCAGGCGCCTGGCTGCTGGCTGTGCTTGTGAGGTCACAGCAGCCTCAGTGCCTCATAGGCCAGAGGGAGGCCCCTGGTTGCTGGCTGTGCTTCTGAGGTCACAGCAGCCTCAGTGCCTGATAGGGTAGTGGCAGGCCCACAGCTGCTGGCTGTGCTTGTGAGGTCACAGCACCCTCAGTGCTTCATAGGCCAGTGGCAGGCCCCTGGCTGCTGGCTATGCTTGTGAGGTCACAGCACCCTCAGTGCTTCATAGGCCAGTGGCAGGCCCCTGGCTGCTGGCTGTACTCGTGAGGTCGCAACAGCCTCAGTGTCCTATAGGCCAGGGACAGGCCAGTGGCTGCTGGCTATGCTTCTGAGGCCACAAGAGCCTCAGAGCCTGATAGGCCAGTGGCAGACCCACAGCTCCAGGCTGTGCTTGTGAGGTCACAGCAGCCTGAGAGCTGGCTAGGCCAGTGGCAGGACTAAGGCTGCTGGCTGTGCTTGTGAGGTCACAGCAGTCCCAGTGCCTTATAGGCCAGCAGCAGACCCATGACTGCTGGCTGTGCATGTGAGATCACAGCAGACGCAGTGCCTGATTGGCCAGTGGCAGGCCCCTGGCTGCTGGCTGTGCTTGTGAGGTCACATTTCTCTCAGTGGCTGACAGGCCAGGGAAAGGCCAAAGACTGCTGGCTATGCTTGTGAGGTCACAGCAGCCTCAGAGCTGGCTAGGCCAGTGGCAGGACTAAGGCTGCTGGCTGTGCTTGTGAGGTCACAGCATCATTAGTGCCTGATAGTGCAGTGTCAGGCCCTTGGCTGCTGGCTGTTCTTGTGAGGTCGCAACAGCCTCAGAGCCTGATAGGCCAGCAGCAGACCCATGACTGCTGGCTGTGCATATGAGATCACAGCAGACACAGTGCCTGATTGGCCAGTGTCAGGCCCTTGGCTGCTGGCTGTTCTTGTGAGGTCACAGCAGTCCCAGTGCCTTATAGGCCAGCAGCAGACCCATGACTGCTGGCTGTGCATGTGAGATCACAGCAGACGCAGTGCCTCATAGGCCAGTGGCAGTCCCATGGATGGACGCTGTGCTTGTGAGGTCTCATTTCTCTCAGTGGCTGACAGGCCAGGGAAAGGCCAATGGCTGCTGGCTGTGCTTGCTTGTGAGGTCACAGCAGCCTCAGAGCCTGATACGCCAGTGGCAGGCCCCTGGCTGCTGGCTGTGCTTGTAAGGTCGCAACAGTCCCAGTGACTGATAGGCGAGGGCAGACCCACAGCTCCTGGCTGTGCTTGTGAGGTCACAGCAGCCTCAGAGCTTGATAGGGCAGTGGCAGGTCTAAGGCTGCTGGCTGTACTTGTGAGGTGACATTTGTCTCATTGCCTGATAGGCCAATGGCAGGCACATGGCTTCCAGCTGTGCTTCTGAGGTCACAGCAGTCTCCGTGCCTCATAGTCCAGTGTCAGGCCCATGGCTACTTACTGTTGTTGTGAGGTCACAGCAGCCTCAGGGCCTGATAGGGCAGTGGCAGGCCCCTGGCTGCTGGCTGTGCTTGTGAGGTCACAGCAGCCTCAGTGACTGATAGGGCAGTGGCAGGCCCATGGCTGCTGGCTGTGCTTGTGAGCTCACAGCAGCCTCCGTGCCTCATAGACCAGCAGCAGGGCATGGCTGCTGGTTGTGCATGCATGTGAGATCACAGCAGTCCCAATGCCTCATAGGCCAGGGACAGGCCCATGGCTGCTGCCTTGGCTTCCTTGTGAGGTCACAGCATCATCAGTGCCTGATAGGCCAGTGACAGGCACATGGCTTCCAGCTGTGCTTGTGAGGCCACAGCAGCCTCAGAGCCTCATAGGCCAGTGGCAGGCCTATGGCTGCTGGCTGTGCTTGTGAGATCACAGCATCATCGGTGCCTGATAGGCGAGTGGCAGGCACATGGCTTCCAGCTGTGCTTGTGACGTCACAGCAGCATCCGTGCCTCATGGGCTAGTGGTAGGCCCATGGCTGCTGGCTGTGCATATGAGGTCAGAGCAGTCCCTGTGCCTCATAGTCCAGTGTCAGGCCCATGGCTGCAGGCTGTGCTAGTGAGGTCACAGCAGCCTCAGGGCCTGATTGGCCAGTGGAATGCCCATGGATGCTCGCTGTGCTTGTGAGGTCACTGCTATGGAAATGAGGCTCGCCGGGCACCATAACAGGGTCTGACCCTAGGTTCCTGCAAGAAAGTTCAGAGCCAAATCAAAGCAAATTAAATAATTAAATTTTAATGATGCACATGCAGTAATTACAGCTCGAGCTGGGTGCCTCCGAAGAGGGAGCCCAAACAAAGAAATCCCTGGGCAATTATAGCTTTTTCCAATTAAGTTTCCCACCCCTCACGCGGTAGTTAGACCAACAGTAATTTTTTTGGTCTGGGGTCTCCTGCTCCTTATTGGCTCTCATCGTTGCTCCTAGGCAGGCTGTTTTTCTCCCTTAGCTTTACTGTTGTGGTTTCTGCTGACGGTTGTACCTTCGTTTCTCCTTGCGTCTTACCATTGTCTCTCAAGGTCCTGAGAAGGAGGAGGTGATTCCAAATCATAACAATTAACACTGCCCCAGCAGTGAGCTAAGGCTTTGCCCCTCAAGGTCCTAATGCCCTGCGCTGGTCTTATTTCAAAGCCTTGACATCCTCCCTTTCGGAGTGTGAGACACAGGAATGCAGACTGCTTGTACCTTCCTTATCTTCCCAGCTTGAACCAGCTCTGAGGCCCTTTTCTTACTGGACTAAGTAAAAGTTCATTATTTTATCTAAGTGCGGCCTAAGGCTTCAGCAAATTTACCTACTCATGCTAAGCAAGTTTTACAGAAGTTGTGCTAAGTGGCTACCTCGAGACAGTTTCAGTTCGCTATTCTTTAACAGTCCCCCCCTTTGTTTTTATGAAGCATCCCTGTTAATCTTTTAAACAGAGTTCTCAAAGCCTTTCGAGGCGTACTATCGCTTTCCATAATCTTATGTATAATATAATTGTAAGTAATAGGCACAACACAGTTAAACTGAACACAACTACTACCGGGTGCAACACGTGATTATAAATCCCTGTTGCAGTTGGTGACCATCCTAGAAGAGTTTCCCAGCCATGATGTTCTCCGTCCCTCTTTACCCTTTCCAAGACGTGGTGTATCTCTTCCGCATCACAATGAATGGTGATTAGAGTTTTTTGTCCATTGTTCCGGGTGCATTCTAGCAGTCAACGCAAATCATCGCATTGTAGTAGTTTCTTTACTAGCATAAGATTCATTCCAATGGGGATAGGGAGTAAATTTTGGCTCAATGTATAATTAGATTGTAACAGTTGCATCCCATAATTTGGGGTAAAGCTACAAATACAAATGTTTGAGTGATTACTTGTATCTACAACACTGCTCTCTGTAAGATTACAAAGTGTTCTTACACAGACACATCCTTTTTCAACATATACAAGTACAGTTCAACTTTCACAGCAAAAGAAGAACATAGTATGACAGTATATGGACTGTTCCATTCAGGTTTTAACTTGGATTTTTGTGGAAATACTTTAACTAACACTTCGTCCCCAGGCTGTATACCAGGCACTTGTATTTCAGGTGGTGCGGACTGATATCACTGAGCATTTTTTTTTTTTTAAGACTTTCAAACCTTTTTTTTTTTGGCATACTTAGAACATACTCTAGACAGTTTCAGTTCGCTATTCTTTAACAAGGGAAGCACGCTCTATCAGGCATAAGCTGACAGAAATCGCCTTCCCCCGAACATTGCCATTCACTCTGGCCGTGGCACAGCCCCTCTGTCCCCGCTGGGCCCCGCTTCGCTGCATCCCTTCCCCACTTTGGTGTGTCTGGCACCTCTGCTTTGGCTGCGATGGCCACACGGGGCTGTGTTGTCAGCACCAGCTGCCTGTGAGTGGCCCTGCACCCCAACACACCCCGTCATTCTCCAGCTGGGCCTCCGCCGATTTCCCTTTACCTTAGGCAGTTGCTAGACATCACTAGTTCCCTTCAGCCTCGCTCCCGCCACCCAGGCCCAGGGAAGCGCTAGCAGCTTCTGAGCAGCCGTGCTGACACTTCACCTGCCCGAGCAACAGAGCGACTTGCTTGCCGCACTGCTGCCGGGCGCTCCTGCGGCGCCCCATTCGCGCCTTGGCTACTGCCAGGCCCCGTGTGCCAGCGCGATCTCTGCCGCCCGTCGGCATTACCGGCACCTGTTAGAAAAGGACGCCTAAGGGAAAAGGACTGGGAAAAAAGCATTTCTGCTTTTCATGGTGAAATTCCGCACAGAAATCTGAAGCACTGCCAAGGACTGGGTTTTGTTTTGACGGCAACTTTATTGCTCTGAGAACACTCTTCAAGCTCGGATTGGTTAGCATTGTTTGGAGAACGGCTCTCTGTTGGGTTGGATGGTAAGTGGTGGTGTAGATGGTAAGCTTAGTCAGTCTTGACGGCTCCCGTCCTCAAGCTCTGCAGCTGAACGACAAAAGGAAGCAGGCTCACTCCCTGTCATGACATTCAGCACAAACCCATCTGCTCAGCGGTTTGCTTTCTAAACAGCAAAGACCTGAGCCTGCCCGCAGCTTGACGTGCGCTGTGACTCCGGGACTGGAGCGACCTCGAGAGGGAGGCTTCCAAAAGCCTCCCAGGAAAAGCCACCGCCTGTCCGTTGCGTGCTAGGACGGGCGTACTGTGCAGAAGAGCAGGACACAGCTACCTGCTCTCCTGACCCACGGTAGACCTTAGGGACGTGACATTTGGTGGCAGTTTTGCCTTCTTTCCTAGTGACCATTCAAAACTGGAAACCAACACACACACGAGGAAAACTTGCGTCTTTTTCAATTGAGGCAGAATATTTGGAAGCCAGGGCATACTGCACAGCCTTCCTGACGCAAGCCCTTGAAGGCTGCCCGCCCCGTGGAGTTGTTTACTGCCATGGTTGCTGTATTGTTCCCATAAAGAGCCGTCTGGAGGATGGCCGTCTCCCTTCTCCTCCCGTGGGTACTTCTGGAAAGGAGGATCTGAGCATTCCAAGCAGCTTTCCAGCTTCTTGATGGGTCTGCTCTTTTTCTTCTTGCTCTTACGCTTGTGACTGTCCATGTGGAGTGCAGAGAAATCCAAATCATACTGTCGGAAGGAAAGGGGCAAGTTAAGAACAGAAAAAACAGATGTGGCACTCGATGCCTACATGGGACTGTATTTTATCAAGTCTACTGCAGGGGATGATTTGCAGCTGCTCTGCGGTAATTTCTGAACGTCTGCCTTACTAAGAAACGCACACCCTCAGAGGTCGAGCGGACATTAGGTCTTGGCTTGTACACACATCATTAATTGAGGCTAGTTCTGGAAGAGGTGCCAAAGAAAACAATCATTCTCGTAGCCTGATCCAGAACCGTGTGCACATGTGCCTCTAACTGTATGGTCCGGTTAGTGGGTAAATTGGTCTCGTTAGTGGGTAAATAAAAGTGGAATATTGGCGAGGAGACAGGAACATGTTGACCGGCCAACTAGTGCAGCTGCCAAAACACTTGGTGTTCAGACTCCAAGGGGAACGGCAGGTCGCGACCCTTAGGTGCACCACACAGGCATCAACCTGGACTCACGTATTCCTAAAGAATTATTGCTTCCCTTGTTATCTGTACATCTAAAGAATTACCGCTCTCCTTGTTATCTGCAGCGCGTGCACACTACGCCACATTGTAGCCTATTCTTTCGCCTTCAACCCCCACCCCCCACCCCCCGAACGTCGCCAGGGGCCGATGCTCTATGGTGCCTGGGGCAGCCCGGTCACCTGCCTGCAAGGTTCCTGGGATTCCCCTTGTGGTTTGGGGATTTCAAGGTAATAAACATCTAATAGCTTTATTCCAGAGCGGTGTCTTCTACCCCTGCGTATTCCAAGCAGCAGTCAGCACCGTTAGCAGTCCCCTTCTGAAGTGCTAGCACAGCTCAGCAGTATCTTTCCTGCCTTCACTTGATCGACCTACCCACGTGATCTCCAGACAGACGCCGCACTATTGAGAGCTCTTTAAAGCCAACTGGGCGGACAGGAGAAACAGCCAGAGAAGAACAAGAGGAACTGCGGAAATCTCTTTTCTCGGTCTTTCTCCGTTTCCCTTCTATTTTGTTGTCGCTCCCTCTGGCGTGGGGATGTCCTCTTTTTCTGTTTCTTTGCTTTTCAGTCTTCCGGGAAGAGCCCTCAAAACCGGAAGGAACTGACACAGCTGAAGGTGCTCGTCGTTGAGGAGAATAGTTTTCAGACTGCTGCTCCGGGACTGGACAGCGGCACGCGTCTGCTTGGTGGCTGCTGAAGTGATGCCCGCCTTCCCCTCTGGCGTGTGATGACAGGTGGAGCCACCTGCTTTTGCAAGAATGCTCGTGTGACCTCTCTTGCTCTGTTCGTCCTCTGCTTCGGGATCGGTAAGGAGGACATTTTCCGGAGCTTCTGCCCTTATCCGGGCAGTTTCTGTCACTATGGGAAGATGTGCGCCTGCTTCCAGGGCAATACTGCTGCAGGTGGCAGTTTCGCTTGTTTCTTTCCAGCCTGCGAGAGCACCTCCTCTTGTGGGAATCACCGCCCATTTCTGTGATGCCAATGGTACTGGGATCCTCTTTCAGGGCTCCATTTCTCTTTAAATGACTTGAGCTCTGTATTTCAAAAGAAGAGATCGTGAGATGGCTATGTGCAAACACACAGCTTGGAGAAGCCCCAAACACAAACCCCTCCTACCAGGGAGTCCCACAGATTGCCTCAGGAGATGAAGAGGAAAAAAACAACAACAAAAAATGCCCCACTCTGCTTTAATTCGAAGTGCAAGGCCAGCAAGTGTTGTTCATTCCTACTTTTGGTTTTTGGCCGACTGGAAGCAAATGAGCATCATTTTTGAAAGCCCATCCAAAGAGCTGAGCACGGATTAAGGATGGCCCCAAATCGCGCGCGCGCTCTCTCTCTCTCTCTCTCTCTCTCTCTCTGTCTCTAGCTATGTACCTGCGTCCATTTTTCCCCTTTCAACTTTCCCTGAAACCCCCAGCATACTTGTTCCAGTGCTCAGGAATAAGCCATTCTGGTTTTGCTGTCTCAGCTCAAGTGACAGCACTAAAAATAAACCAAGCAGTCTTTCCCTTTTTTTTCCCAGGATTTGAGCATGACTAGGCTCTACTTCCAATGTCTCGCTGTGCTTCAGGAAGCGGAGCTGCAAGTAAAGAAGCAGCAGGGCTGCACGCAATTCAGCAGCAGCCACTGTTTGAGTGATTCCGGCTGCAGCAGGAGAGCTGTGAAGAAAGCTGCAGGGTGGGAGGGAAAATACAATGCAGACGCTACCAAAAAAGGAAAAAAAAAAAAGAAAAAGGAAGAAAAAGACAATTCCCACTACCCATTTGGTGCCTCTCTCCTTCCCTCTCTTCCCCCCTCCCCGTTACCTTCAGCATATGAGGAGCAAGCTGCGGTCTCAGAAATCCAGCCCCCTTCTTATTAGCCCCCGGCTGACCAAGGCATGAAGGGGGATAAGATGGCACGGGCGCGTCAGAAGTGCATTCTCCAAGTGTCTCACCATCACACCTTGGGAAACAACAGTGATCTCAGTTGAGACATGCCCTGTCAGCCTCCTCTTGGGCTGAATCCCATCCTGCCATCATCTAGGAGCAGCTGATACGTCATACTGAGAACGTAACCAAGACTACAAGCTGAAAATTAGATGCTGCTCTTCCTACCACGGCCGTCCCTTGCAGAGCAAGAACTCATCCTTACACCACCTCTGGCCTGAATTTCTCCTCCTTTATGGCATTCGCCAGCTCCACAGAGCACGTACGTAGCAAGTTACGCAAGTGCAGCAGGTGAAGGCCAAGCAATGAAAGACACTGCGTGACATGGGGAATTCCAGACTGGACAGAACGCAATTCTACCAATAGTCCTTTCCGCCCAGGACAGAAGGAAAAACACGTCAGAGGAGCAGAAGAGAGGTTTCAGCAGCGCGAAAGGGAAAGGTACCCCAAACCCATCTGAATACTCGCTCTTACCTGATATAAAAAAGTAAATACGCCTGCTGACTGAGAACGGTTTGGAGGTCGCAAAGGACTACCGAGGCATCATTCATCTCATACCACAGTCCATTACTGGCCTGCAAAGAAAGGCAACGATGCCTTTAGAGCAACTCTAGAGCGTGCTCTCTACAGGAAAACCCAGACAGAACACTAGCAGACAAAGGAGACACCAAGACTAGTCAAAGGAGACATGTAACGAGCTCTTTCCCCTTCAAAACAATGGTTGTCAGTAACATGCTGGGACAAGTTTCTCTTCACCAGCACAGATTCTGCCCTGCAAGAAATGAAGCTGATGCTTACCTTGGTGAAGCAGAAATAGTGTCCTGCACGACCGCTGGCACCTCTGTGCACCAGGACTGCATATAAGGCGTAGAGGACTGGTTCTCCAACTGGCTGAGACATGTATGCTCGCAGGTCCAAATACTCTGGATATTCCACATCCTGAAGACAGAGCAAGAGGATTCAAAACTCATCTGGGAACACTTCGTGAAAGAGCCGGGGAAGAACACTGCTAAGAATGTGGGCTGGAAGCTTAGACAGACATGTTTTGCCTCCTCAGAAATCGGTCTTCCCAGAGACAACATTTAATCGCTTCCATTGCAGAGAACTGCTCAATGCAAAACCAGCTCTTTCAGAGCGGAGCATACGCTTATCGTCACACGGGAGCTTTGCTGTTACCGGAAGAGAAAGAGTAAGACCTACTTCTTGCGCTGATTTTGCCTAGACATCTTCTGTCGCTATGGTTACAGTCGGCCGACATTAACAACTTTGAACAGAGCGTTCCGCCTTGGGAAATCTCCCTTCCCAAGAAGGCATTACACTTGCATAGATACCTTGCTAATCTTTCCACCAGTGAAGTTGGCAAATCTTTTCAGGGCTATGGTGAGAACGTTGGAAGAGCGATGTATTGTAAACCTCTTGGACGCAGCAACCATCTTTTCACACCTTCAAAGCAAGCACAGGCAATTGTTTCAAGGCATCTTCCCCCCTCCCCCTCACGCCAAAAGTCAAGCAAGTTTCCATGTCTCTCTCACGCTCATCCTAGCTGAATGGTATTTCCTTGCCTAAGACGGGGCTTCTTTCCTTAAAGCCACACCCTGCATTTCAGCCTTGCTCCTGCAGAGAACCTGGCAGGATGTAGGAGGCCAGCTCGATAAGGAGCGGGAACGTTGTCTTTCGGTAGCCAAGCAAATGCCTGAGCACGTATCTTTGCTGGGCCCAAAAGTAAGGCTTGCCAACAACACGCAAGGCAGCAGGAACGTGACTCTCTCACCGGAGCGTGGTTCCGGAATGCGAGCTAGCGCCTGCGCTTCTTATCAAAGATTTCCAACTAGTTGAACAGAATGACACCGATTCCGCTCTAAGAAGCAAATGTACTCTTTTCCAAGCTTTGGGTGACTTCAGGGTTCATTAGCTGCACAACCCAAAGCCGCTCCGAGGCGGACAATGGGTTCGGCCACTATCTCCTAGTCCGATGGCATTAGGAAGACTACTTACTTGCTACATTTGTAGCAATTCTCACCATCCAGCAGCTCAGGTCTCACAAATTCTTCGAGCGCCCCGGGGACAGAGGAGGCTGCCTGGAGGAGGAAGAAAGGAGGGCACTGAGTTGCTGGAAACTCAAATGCCAACCCGCAACTCCTCTTTTGCCGCAGGGCCTCCCTCGTGCACACGTGGGAGACCTACTTGCGAAGCAGCGAACACCGCGAAGAAGGAGGCAGAAGCAGAGTATGCTGAACACTGACCTTGTTTGAAAAGGACTGTACTTTGGTACCAAGAGCTACCTGTCTGTGGTAGCGCACAATCAAGTTATCTGTGGTATGCTTTTGCGTAAATCACAAGAGCAAAAAAAGCCATCGCGTACCAATCAGAAGTGTATCGGGGTAGTCCAAAACTGGGAAGTATCATAGGACGAGCATGCGCGCGGAGATACGCTAATTGCTCTCTCTCTGGCTTAAACCCCCACACACACGGAGACCATTCACGGGGCTTCCAGAGGAGGACCAAGTCCAATCCACCTCCCAGCCTCCACCAAGCGTTTTTGCCGTGAACAGCATACATGCCTACGTGAACTCCGTCGAGTTTAGAAAGCCACAAAAAGAAAGAACAGCCCCCGAAAGCTCGGGGCCTTCGACGGCATCGTCAGCCACCGCTCCAAGACGTCTTACCTTTATCTCCAACGGGATATCGAGGAAGGCCTCATAGGACTCTGAAACTGCTTGGCAGCTCAAGCACGTTACTGGAAGCCAAACAGAAGCACTTCACAAAATGGGAAGGAGACTCACTTTGCCCGTTTACATTATTGAGAGCCGCTACTTCTTGGCACACCGCAAGCTCTTTGCGACAAACGGGCACAAAGGCACAGATCAGTTCCAAGGACAGTAGCAGTTTCCAAAAGTACCTCTGGATCTTAGGAATCCTCCAAATATTTGGTGAATGACCGTGGTGGCTTGCGACGACGTGTCCAAGCTGGAAACAAATTATCATCAGCGCTCAGAAGAGCCGAGGCGGAGAGGTAGCTCTTTCTTCAAAGAGCTTTTCTTTTCTACGAAAACCCTGGGCAAAGGTTTTCACGTAGGGTAGGAAAGGAAGGCGTCAAAAGTGCTAGAGAACACTTCAAGGTTAACTTGGTTCTGCTTACCTGGTGCTTCCATTCAAGCAAGCTGTCTGCATAGCAGCCACGGTGTAACATAAGAATTCGTGAGCATCTTCCTGTCTGCCAAAACAGAAATGCTCCCCTATTCCTAATAAACACAAAGGGCACAATGCTTATCTCTTCAAAAGGGACAGGAAACCTACTTTTCTAAAAGCTCTCTTTCCTACAACAATTAATCTCTCCAAGCCCTTTGCACCCGTGAAATAACCCTCTGAAAATTCAGACGTTTCTGCAAAGAACGCCATCTGAAATGACTTACGTCTAAGGTCACTGAAGACAGCCGTAGGCTCGACGGCGTTGTCAGAGCAGAACAGGACATGCTTAACGTGAGCTTCCATCGTACACAGCATGCAGAAGCCTTGCTCACGACCTGTCAAGAGTCAAGGAAGAAACCACCTCCGGCTAGTGCAAGATACCTACGTACCTGTGGAAAACCTTAAGCACCAACAATCTCCAAGTTGGAAGTGCGGTCTCTGCTCTCCGTTCCACGCTCTCTTCTCCAAAGGTGCCAACAGCCCAGTCTGTGCGCATAAGCATTAACCAGTAAGCCTGCACTAGCACGCATTTTCTGACGAAGCACCTGAAGGACTACTGCCAAGCCCTCTTCTGCAGGGAGGTGCACGGGAATAGCCCGACTAGCTCATATTGCTTTCACGGTGCTCTGTGGTAGTTTTCCTCTTCTTCCGGTTCAGCAGTGACCACATCAGGTCTCGCAGCGGTCGTGCATTAGGGAAACCCGGCTGGGAAGGAACACCGAGAACCTGTGATGCCCTCCTCCGAAAATTTATCATCTTTCGAGCAGCCGGAAAGCCACAGGCCAAATATTCATGAAGCGCCTTACTTCCCAATGCCCTTGATCATTCACAGGAGGGAAGAAAGAACCCTCCTTCGACGCCGGAGCACGGGGCATTAAAGGAAAGCAAGCACTCCCTCAGCTATCCTGAGCCTGCCGTGCATGCGCTCTTAAAAGGGAGCCCCTGCAGGGACACTAGGAAAACCCAGAGTCTGCTTCACAGAGTCACTGCTGTCCTTTCACCTGCAGAGCTGTCCAGCAGCTTGCAAGGAACGTGTTCACAAGTACTCACACGACTGGCTGTGTTCCCCAGAAAGCAGGTAATTGGCCAGAGGGGGCGTGTAGGTCAAACACTGTAGAACAGAGTTGAGGAAACACGTATTGCCCAGGTTGCGGAGTCCAGCTCCAACGCTTTGCCTTTGCCGCCAAGCCACAGAAATCTTCTCGGGTGGGAAATGCATCCTTTGTGGCGGAGCAATTCCGTCAGTAACGCCTGCAAGGAAATTAGATTCTAAGAGAGACTGCCGGCCTTTGTTTTAGGAACGGAGGTTTCAAAGGCAGCGTTCTGGAGAGCAGCCCCCACAAGAACCAGCTGCCCTGCAGAACACAAGCACATAGTAGAGACAGCCCAGGAAGGCTGCCACTCACGTTGGCTGGTCAGCGCACAGTTGGGGAAGAAGAGTTTACTCATCTGTTTGACTTTTTCTCATGGGCAACCACGACTACTCGGCCTTCAGGAACTGTTGCCGAGTCCCTTCCATCCCCAGGCGCTCAGCTGATAGTCCAATTATGCTGGCCTTTTTCCTTAGCCACTGCCAGCGCCTTTGGGGAGTCACAAAATTCACCTTTACTCTTGAAGTCTTTACTCACAGGAGTAGCTCCTTTCTAGGCCAGCTCCTGCAGATGGGGCCTGACTGCAACTTGCAGAGCATGACTTCATTTCTGTCACACACAATTCCAGTTGGAAAAGGAACGAGCCCAGTTATCCAGAAGGCTCGCTGAGCCCACGCTCGCTTCCGCCAGCGCGACCGCGAGCACCCGGGCAGAGAGCGCGCGAGGAGCTGCTGCGCCGCCGCCCTCTCTGCCGCAGAGTGACCCCAGCTCTGCGGGCCATTGTGACGGCGGGCAGCTCGGCCAATGAGGAGGCTCGTAGCAGCCGAGTGGGACGGTCCTGATGCGGCGCAGCCAATCGGATCGCAGCGTGTCTGTGACGGGCAGGTACCGGGGTGGCGTGGCCCTGCCCCCCTTTAGGACCCGGGGCCGTTGCAGAGACAGGGCTCTCCTGGCGCCAGGGACCCGACGGGCACCATCCGCAGCCTGCGGCCACTGCCCAGCCCTGCTCACGGCGGGGGCGGGGGCTGTGCTTCCGCCGGCACGGCTCACACCTCCTTCCCAGGCAGAATAAGCCTACTCAGAAAAACGGGCATGCTGCTGTCACCGTACCTGTTGTGCAGTTTGCGCTGGCATGTTCACGGTGGTGCGGGTTGTCTTTTCCCCTCTTGGGGACCCAAGTATCCAAATGGTACTCCACTTTGACCTTGCCTCTCCGAGCTGCTCTGAGGGAAGGGCTCGGATCTGCAAGTGCAAAGCAATGCTTTTGAAGCCAGCCAGCATTTCATTCCTAATAGGAGAAGAGGAAGAGGAAGAAAAGAGGAAGGAGGTCATTTAAAGCAAAGGCGCATTGTGTGACGTCTTACTATGAGCTGCTTAGACTATGGACAGATATCTAACTCTGACTCTGCCAGCTGAACATGTTAGCCCCCTCGAGTAAAGATCCCATAAAAGGCTACACTCCCTCTCGCTGGGGTTCATCGCTCATAGCAACACATTCTTCACATCCTGAACCACTCAGACCCCTTAATGTGTAAATGTAGTGTATGAGGAAGGAATATGTTCCATTATTCCATATCCCTAGATTTATCATTGAGACTGACAGGTGTTATTAAAAAATAACCAGTCAGTTTCCAGAGCAACTCTGGCAGGATCTAGAAGCACAAATTTTCTGAAAGCAAACATTTTCATGCTTCCTGTAACACCCTGGAAGTTTCAGATATTTCTGACTAAATTGTGAGAGAAGACTAAATGAAAGAAAGATAAATAACCCAGACGAGTAATAGCTGTTCATCCAGTCTTAACCCAGCTATCCACTGAACACCACGGCTTTCACATAGTCTAGATGACAATTCAGAAATCCATTACATTGTCAGTCTAATCCAGGCTAGAACAGGACTCAGTCCAATGCAGATACATTGCAGACTTCATGGCGTAGCCCAAACAGACTAGCTTCCCTCACTCATCATCTTACACATGGCACTGTATGGGCATTGTCCCAGGAGTTGCCCCTGCTCCACGACACGAGCAGCCACCGTAAGCACAGTCTAACTAAGGCTGCGTTGCCTGTGACATCTCTGCTGTCTAAGCTCCACTGATGACTTTCCCTGCTAGGGACGGTCAGAGCAGATCACTCTTCAGCTGAGTAACCCAATTCAGCTCTCTGCTCTGAAGGCCAACAGTTTGTCAAACAACCTCTAAGCCCTCTAAGTAGCACAAATAAGCTAGTTTTTCTGGCAGATAGAGATGTCCTTAAACTCATGCCAGAATCAGGGGAAGGGTCTTCATTCATATGTTTCACAGGCTCCAGGCCAGCTGCAGCATACTGGGAAAAGAATGAGATGTTGCTCCAAAGGCAGTACTGAATTGCGTAGTTCTGTGAACATCTAAGCAAATGACATTTATCTGGGGAGGTGGAGCAGGGAGGGGCTCTATTGCAAGTCTGAAGTCCTGAAGTTTTTCTATTTAGATAAATCTTCTGATTTGTTTTCAGTAAGATATCTTTGGAGTGAAGAAGGAAGCTATTCAGTATTATGAAGGTTCATTAAATGTTTGAAGCTTTCAAAATAAGAGTTTATTTCTGGGATCGATAGTGCACAAAATATCTCGCACCTTCATGCAAGGAAGGTAGGCCTATTTCCTCATTTAAGAGATAAAAAGATCATTCTCAATCTGCAGATAGAAGCATAGAATAATTTAAGTTGGGAAGGATTTCTGGAGGTCATCCAGTCCAACCTCTCCCTTTTTGTTCATGATTCCTTCCCTTTCAGCATGAGATTTTTCACCCTCTAAAGGGAAAGTATTTTATTTGGTGAATCGTCCCAACTTATTCTTGAGCGGAAAATGGCCAATTTTCCTTCACAACAGGGATGCGAGCAAATGAGAAATCCTTTCTCAGCCAAACCTGGATGATCTGGTGGTATCTCCTCCTCTCCGGAAAGATGAAAAGCTGAGTTTTCCTGCTGCTGTTGCCATTAAGTGCTTGCCACCACTTCATTAAAGAGAGAAAACTCTCTTACTTTCTTCTGCCAGGATCTGGATTTGTTATTTGTATGTTTACAGGTTGCAGTCACAAAGGTCAGGATGGTGGCAGGTCCATGGAGCTAGGCCAGGTCTTACCAAGTTGGCACAGCTGCAGCCTAACCATTATGTTCATATTTCAGCAAAGCTGAAATCAGGGCTACTCTGCCCTGTTAATGGACTTTGTAGCCCATACGGAGCTATAACTACACTGCTACCACCTTTCCAAGGCCTTGACCTTATGGCATAGCTGAGCTTTATAATTTATCAGAGCAGCAATCCAAGCATGATTGCATGCCAATCAATGTTGGAGCCACAATCCAGTTTAATTATCGGGATATTTTTCACAGCTTTGTTTAAAGACTGGATGAAGTTTCATACTTTGGCCGGTCCTCCAGTGCTTTACACTACAAAAACCTAAGGACTAGGTATCCCAGTAGAAATACGGGGATTGAATCTCTCTCCATACTGGAATATAACCTAAGTCCCAGCTGAACACTGACAGTTTTCCTAAAATTCTTAATAGTACTGTTCTTGATTCATTGAGTTTTCCTCACCTGCTTGCAACAGGGAAACCCCAAATGCCCCTAGGACCTCCTGACTCTAGGCAATGCTGTTCTACCACACATTGACTGACTTTAGCATTGCTGTCATGACAAGTCATTCGGCAGGAATTTTCCCAAATCTCCTACTGGAACTCAAATTTTTGGGAAGGAAAGAAGAAGAACAGGATTCTAGATGGTGGATCATAAGGCTTTCTTAGAAAAGCAAACTGTAGCTTTGAAGAGACATCAGATCTTTAACATTTTAAATTCCCTAATTTTGTCTGGGTTTCTCTAGGTGGAGACTAAGGGATAGATGAATGCAGGGCTTATGAAAATCTGTTCTTTTTGATGATATTTGTCAGAAAGCATATTTAGGTTTGAGATTTTGATTCTTGATTGAAACATGCTGCCAG
The DNA here is from genome assembly GCF_036370855.1 of Dromaius novaehollandiae. Classification (NCBI taxonomy): domain Eukaryota; kingdom Metazoa; phylum Chordata; class Aves; order Casuariiformes; family Dromaiidae; genus Dromaius; species Dromaius novaehollandiae. Next base: position 134,807 of record NW_026991418.1, read on the forward strand.
TTCTGCTGAGGCTTAGCTCTAGATGGCTTTGAATATCTTAAACATCAGCACAGAGAGAGAAGGTGTGCAGATGTGACTCACTGCTGTGGAGGTAAGCTCTTTGATGACCAAAGGATGTCTATGATTTCTTTTCAAGCTATTTCCTTCCTTTGAGCTGGCAGTCCACTGAAAAAGACAGTTTTGGACAACTCAGAAATCTGGCTTAAAAAAAACCTCACATCTCTGTTCAAGATAAGGACAGTGCAACATTGATAAGTATAAAAACTGTGAACTTCACATATCTGATGAAACTTAATAATCAGAAACAAGAGATAAACCTTGAGCTTCAGCCTCTGCAGCAACAGAAGGATGACAAATAGCAGGACCAAAAGGTTACACTGTCACATTCTTTTTCCTACTTTTTAGGACTGTCAGGCCAGTGGGATAATAGTGCACATAGTCCAAATGTTTTTACTACCCTGTGCATATTCTAATTTTAGCATTCTTGAGATAAATGGCTTCTGAGATAGCAATGACCTTTAATCATCACTACTTGATCAAAATTCAGACTATAACATACTGAAGATAAGTTTTCTCCTTAGCCATGTGTCTTTGGGCAAAAACAATTATGTTTCTCAGTCACGTTACCTCTCAGTGTAAAATATGCTGGCAGCAGTTTGACAAAGAGAGACTTGTAAAATCCTTCTTTAGTGTGCCATAGATGATCATAGGGACACAAGCTTTGCTATCTCTATGCACAGCTTTAGGGAGAGGAAGTCGGGGAAATAAAAGCCCTAGCAGTCATGCAGTGGAATGCAAAGGGAATCTGCAAGACCTCTTTCCATCCCACTTTGACTGTAAGCCTCATTCATGCAGAAGCAGGGACCTCTCACCTGTCTGAGATTCATTCCATCACTTTCAGCTCAATAAAGATCTAAACTCCTTCTGCCAACTGAGGGACAATATTCATAAACTCAGCCAGAAGGGATGGAACATCTATTAGTGATAGAACACCTATCCCTAGAGCTAGCTTAGTTGAATCGATAAAAGGATGCCAAAGCCTTTCCCAACTTTCTCAACTGCCAGAAGTGATTTGGCATTTATTCTCAAAGCCACATTGACGACAGATGTGTAGTTGGTAAGTCACAATCTTATTTCAGTATTCTTTTTTTGGAGTGAAAGAACACTTCAGCTTGATTAAATTTCAAATTATGTCCAATGTCCTTAAAATAACTACCAGTTCACTCAGTTGCCTCAAGTTAACTGATGATACGTAGAGGTGAAAAGCAGGAATAAGTTCCTGTTACTTTACAATAGTAGCAAAATTAGAAGTAAACCTTTCTTGAATTTCTGTGATTTTTTCATGTTTCCAGGCAGAATAGGAAAAAAGGTGGCAGTCATGACTGACGGAAGAGAGAGATTTGACAGAAGAGGGAGAGTTACTTTCCCTAGTGTTGGGGGGGGGGGGGTGGTGAAAACACAGGTGTCCATTCTCTAAGACTTCCTTTCCAGAACTTCAGGTTCTTCGTGTTACACTGGAAGAGGCTACTCCTTTCATTTACTGAAGACGTAGCAGAAATGGCCATAAAATTCAAATCACATTTCTTTTCTCCTCTTGAATATCTTTGAAAGCTTTTTCTCGTCTCCATGGACTGGTGGTTTTCCTATAAGGGCGAACGTTCCTAATAGAACAGAGAACTGAAATGCTGTGCCACACGCTCCTCAGCCAGGAGTCCTGTTTGTGCTTGGAACTTGGAAGTTGAAAGCAAGGATTCCTCCAGGTTTCAGTAGCAGAGGAACACAATCTTTCAAGATAAAAATTGAAGATACAACCAGTTAAAAGTCTACCTAAAATCACTTCTAACAGTTAAGTACCTTTCCAAATCTCACCCTTAGAAGCTGATCAAGTCTTCCTTGGAAGTCCTACTCTTCGTATCAAGCTTTTGATAAATTTTCCCCAAAGTTCTCTTTCTAACAATTCTTCTGAATTTTCTCTACTATGACCTAAAACTCTCCTCAGAGCACCCTTCACCTCCTTATTCCTTAGGCTGTAGATTATAGGATTCAGCACCGCAGTCTCCACTGAATAGAACAGAGAGGCCCATTTATCTCAGTCCAATGAGTAGCTGGACATTGGCCTAACATACATAAAAACGGTAGTCCCATAAAACAACAAGACAGCTCTCAGATGGGAAGCACAGGTGGAGAAGGCTTTGCATCTGCCCTTGGAGGAGTGGATCCTCAAGATGGTGGAGATGAGATAGATACAGGAGATTAGAATTGCCAGAGATGCGAAGATGCCATGAAATGTACCAAAAATATGAAGTACCATCTCGTTGCTATAGGTGTCAGAGCATGAAAGCTGGATCATAGGGGGAAAGTCACTGAAGTAATGACTGACAACACTGGAGTCACAGAAAGAGGGTGTGAAGGTGGAGATAGTTTGTGCAAGTGCATGGACAAAGCCAATGAAATAGGAGATGATTACCATCTGTGTATAGGCTTTTGAGGACATGACAGTTGCATAAAGTAGAAGGTTACAGACAGCCACACGCAGTCATATGCCATTACTGCCAGCAGGAGACACTTAGCACGAGCCCCGAGGAGAAAAGTGAATAGCTGTGCCACACAGGCACTGATTGAAATGGCTCTCCTCACTGCTGAAGAGTTCACCAGCAACCTTGGGGAGATAGCTGAGCAGTAACAGAAAGCCACAAAAGCCAAGCTACCGAGGAAAAGGTACGCTGTGTATGAAGCCGGGGGATCAACCTTGATCTGCGTGATCATTCCAAGATTCCCTATTAATGTGCTTAAAAAAAAAGCAAGTCACCTTCACCTCTTGGCTTTGTTAGTCCAGAGAGGATAAACCTCAATGGCCTCATAGTGATTCCTCTCAGGCATGCTGGTAGCACACTCGTGTTATCTCCCAACAAGAAACTGATTCAACCCCTAGAAGTAATGGGAAACTGGCAACACACAATTTATTTTCTCAGTAGTCACAAGTATGGGGCATTTTCATCATAGCTTCTGACCAGACTTCTTTAATTACACATTGAAATGACCTGTGATACAAGGGAGTACTGTTCCTATTTTTCAGGTCAGATAAGAAAGCCCAGAAAGATGAGATAGCTTATTTAAAAGGCAACAACAGCACTCTGAAACACTAGTGCTTCTTTCTGTATTGCAGTTACCAATACATTTTTTGCCTACTAACTAACCCCCAACCCCACCCCAATCCCCCTCCCCCAACTGGCCCTAACCTAAGCCCAACCAGCCCTAACCACAACCCTAAATGGCAGACCCTAACCCTCTAACCCTAAACCCTTAATGGCCCTGACTCCAACCCTCTAAACCCCCTAACCCTAAAACCCTAACTCCAACCCCTAACAACTCTTAATCCCAACCCTAACCCCAAACCCAACCCCAACCCTAAATGGCTCTAACCCTAACCCTCCCACTCTGCCTTGATGGCTCTGAGCGTAACCCCAACCTCTGACCTGCTACCTTGAACTTGTAGTCACCCTTACTCCTTGCCCTGTCACCCCTAAACTGGCTATGTAACCTGCTAAGGGTAGCTCTCTAAGCCTAAGGTGTATATGTGTATGACTGTATGTATGTATATATACAGTGCATACACATTTTATTATTTGTATATGTGTCTAAAAAGAAATAAGTATGGGAAGGCTTAATTTGCATATTTAATGAATTCATTAGCAAGAGTAGGATACTATCTGGGAGTAAATAATTTTTTTTATTTTAATTGTAGAGTAATAATTATTTACTCCCAGCTGGTATGCTAGAGAAAAAGAAGACAGAAGAAAACAGAGAGCAAAGCACAGATTAAAGAGCAAAGAAGAAAAGCAAAGAGCACAGCGGAGAGCAGAAAGAGCAAAGCACAAAGTGCAGACCACAGAGATTACAGACCACAGCGCACAGAGCAGAGAGCAGAGCAGAACACTCGTCGTTGCATCATCAGCAACTCTTGGGCTTCTATCCTCACAACACACAAAACGTAACAAACAAGCCCACACTCTACATCACCTGCACATACTCTTCAGCATCCATCTCTAATCTCACCAATACATCAGCCAGCACATACTCTACATTCCTGCAGAAACAGGCAAGTGCACCTCCAGGTTTTTGGACAGCTCCCAGTAACAGGGTGACCAAGCGCCTCCAAAAACCGCCCTGCCTAGAAAACACCCAGCTCCGAGCCGAAGCTCCACACCCACGCAGGCAATGATTGATCACCACCTCGCAGAGCATTGGGGACTCAGGGGGGAAAAGAAACCCAGCTGGGAGCAGAACCCCAGCTGTGTGGGTCTTTTGTTTGGTTGGTTGGGTTTTTTTGGTTTTTTGTCTGGTTTGTTTTTTTTTAAAAAAAAATCTAAGAAATTCTAACTAGAACCTGAAAAAAGAAAAGAACATGCATACAAGGTTAGACACACTAACAACCCCACCCAACAACCAAACAACTGCCCACTCACTCCCACCCCAGCCATTCATCACCCCTACTAACAGAACCATCTCCTTCCATCCTTTTTTAAAGGTAACACTGTACTGGCTTAAATAAGAATCCCCCCAAATGGCCACTCAATCAAAAAAGAGTTTAAAGAAAAGAATACTTTTACTTCTTACTGAAACCCCCCCAAGAAGTTTCATAGATACATTATTCTGCTCTGGTGACTGCCATTACTACACACCCCCCAACTTCCCCCCCCCCCCCACAAACACACACAAAAAATGGCAGCACAGAAGACACTGCCAGCCAGAAAGACCTATGACACCACAACCGTGCAGCTCTGATGCCCTGGACGAGCCCATGAAAGAGTCAGATGCCACCACCCGTGACGGAAAAGGGCCAGCAAAGCTGGGAAAAGCAATGCAGAAGAGGCCAGCAAGAAAGACCTGAGGCTGTGACAACACTGGGGAGAAAACCCTGAAAGGGCGCCAGGAAGACACACAACAAGAACGGGCTCAGAAGAGGTGTGGCCAGTGAGGCCTCGATGATGGCTGCAAAGATGACTGACTGCAAACGGCCACGATGTGGAGTCAGAGCAACAGACCACCCCCTTTTAGCTGCCTGCACAGAACAAGACACAATCCATTGGAGCAATGCTGACGAGTCAGGCCAGGCAAAAAGACAGTGGATGCCTGCCATGCTAGTGCTGCAGAGCACGGGCTGTGCTCCTTGAGCACAACGAGCAAGAGCAACATCAAGACCTGAGCAAAAGAGAGTACAGCTACAACACACACCACAGACTGCACAACAACACAGACACAGGCTGGAGCTGCTCTGCCTAGCACATCCTCACTTTCTGCCATGCACACCCCACTGCCTCATGCACACACACATCCCAAACCACCCTCCACTCTACACTGAACGTCAGCACACACCTGCGCGCGCACACACACACACACACACACACACACACACACACACACACACAGTCAAGACACCCCAACACCCTTTGCCCATCAACTTAGCTCTTCCGGTGCTCTGCATCACCATCGGTCCTCAAGAGCCATCCTCAATGGCAGACCCATCCTCTCCGATCTTCCTTTGCTTGCCACATTTGCCTTCACCTGCCACACCAGAGCACAAGTAGTCACCCCCGTGCCAGTTGGCTCCAGCCTCACCTGCAAGAGCACTCTCCACCAAAGCACCATGGGTGCTCCGCTCACCTGAACTGCGCCAATTCCAAACACCAGCATCCTGGCTGGGGGGAAGCCCATGGCACCTGGAAAAAACAAAATAATGAAGCCACTCTTCTGGCAGGCAGCGCTCACCAGCCCTACAATGCCCAACACCAATCCGCTCACCTGAAATCCTCAGCCACGCTTGGGAAAGGCCCACACCATACCTGAAAAAGCACAGCAAAAGACATCACCAAGAGGCAACCCGGCATCACCCTACCACGCCATCAGATTCTGACCCAACAAGCTCCCCCTCTTACCTGCTCGGGCTCTTCTCAGCACTCTACTTCTCCTCTTCACAACTTCCTGCAAAACCTGAGACAACCACACCTTGAGGTGATGCCAAAACCACACCCCACCACAACAGTACCTCACTACAACACCTTTGCCTGCTCTGCTCACCCATCTTGACTGCTGGGCCATTGGCCGCCACGCCAAGGCCCACCAGGCACCTGTAAAACCAGAACAGCGCCAACGAGACAACAGCCCTACACTGGGCTCTGCGTCCTCTCTCAGACCAACACTCACCTTGCCCTGCTCCTCCCGGACGCAAGCAACTTCCTCTCCACAAGGCTCCACACCTACAAGCACAAAGCAAAAATTAACCAGGGAACCACTGACCACAACACTCCTTCCAACAAGGAATCTCTAGCTCACCTTCTTACGGCATTCCCCTTCCTTCCTCCATCTCCCTCAAGAGATCCAAACACTAATCCGCATCTGCAAAAAAGCAATGTAAAATGGAACACACAGATGCTGACCAATCACTGTCCCAGCCCATCACTGACACACTCCACGCACTATCATTCCTAACACCCACAGGCAAGGCAGCTCCAGCCCCGAACAGACACACAGACACAAACATGAAGGAAAGCCCTATGCAAAAAGAACTATTCCCATGCATAAGATGCTGCCAGCCAAAAAGCCCTACAATGCCACAACCACACAGCTCTGATGCTCCGGATGAGCCCACGGAAGAGTCAGACGCTACTGCCTGTGATGGAAAGGGGCCAGCAAAGCTGGGAAGAGTGATGCAGAAGAAGCCAGCAAGGAAGACCTGAGGCTCTGACGATGCAGGGAAGAAAATCCTGAAAGGATGCCAGGAAGGTGCAAAACAAGAGCGGCCTCAGAAGAGGAACGGCCAAGGAGGCCTCAATGATGGCTGCAAATGGCCACGATGCAAAACCAGAGTGACACGCCACCCCTTTTAGCTGCCTGCACAGAACAAGGTGCTATCCATTAGCACAATGCTGATGAGTCGGGCCAGGCAAAAGACAATGGATGCCTGCCGCGCTAGCGCTGCAGAGCATGGGCCACGCTCCTTGAGCGCAAACAAGAGCGACATCAAGACCTGAGCAAAAGATACCACAGCTACAACACACACCCCATAAACTACTCAACAACACAGACACAGGCTGGAGCTGCTCTGCCTACCACACCCTCACTTTCTGCCATGCACACCCCACTGCCTCTGCCTCACACACAGCACTCATCCAGAAGAGTTCTCCATACTACACTGTATGTCAGCACACACACCCAAGACACATCGACACTTTGCTCCTCACCTTAGCTTTTGCAGTGCTGTGCGTCACACCATTGGTCCTCAAGAGGCATCCTCAATGGCAGCCACATCCTCTCTGATCTTCCTTCGGTCACCACATTCGCCTTCATTGCCTGCCAAACCAGAGCACGGGAGATCACCCCCATGCCAGCCAGCTCCAGCTGAAGAGCACCCTCCACCAAAGCGCCACTGATGTTGTGCTCACCTGTGCCGCACCAACTCCAGACTCCAACATCATTGCTGTGGGGACACCCATGGCACCTGGAAAACCAAGACAAAGTTACTATGCTGCCAGGTAGCGCTGACCAGCCCTACAACAACTGAAACACCATTCTGATCACCCATTCTACCTCACCTGAAATCCTCAGCCATGCCTGCAAAGGGCCGACATAGTACCTGAAGAAGCAAAGTAGGCAGCCCCAGAAGCCAGGGTAGGGGTCAGAAGCAGAGCCACAGAAGGGCAGGTGGCACTAGGTTCACAGGCATGGATATAAGAAAGGAGCTGCCAGGCAAGACTGCAAATTGGTTCCTGGTGGTTCCGAGAAGTACAACCGTTTCTTCTCTCTCAGCACTGAGGCTTAGGCAAGAAGAGAGGTGAGTTCATTAGCTGAGGGGAGGTTGGTTTTTGAGCTCTTCAGGCACATGGGCTTACTCACAGTCCGCTTTGCTTTCCGACGAGGTGACTTCCTTTCTCATCCTACTGCAGTTACAGGAAGGGAGAAGGCTTCCTTCCCTCTTCATACAAAATCTGGACTCTTCTACAAGTCTGCATACTACAGAAAAACCCCACACAGTTTCTCCCTGAACAGGGCTGACAGTATTTCTGAGGAGCAGCAAAACATCCAGCGAGCCAGAAACCAGACTAGCTGATGAGAGCAATACCTCACACAGATCCACCTTACTGGAGATAAAACACACAACCACCACCTAGGGTGTAAGTGTAGAAGGAAATGTTTTCCCAGGACCCCTGCTCTCTTCTCTTGTCTGCAGTCCAGCAGAGGCACAAGCAACGCCTCAAGCATCAGCATGTTCAAAGAGCCCAGTGAGGAAGTTAGGCCCCTTCCACAGTAAACACACAAACACCAGAAAACAATACTGACAATTAACAGAGGATACAACTGCACACTCAGAAACCCTCGTCCACCCCTGAACACCCCACACCAAGATACCAACACAAAACCAAAACTGCCTGCTATAAGCAATTTTCTGGCATGCTCACAACTCCACCTTCAGCCATCTCATTGCTCTAACATTAAGGAATGGCCCTTGCTTCTCTAAATGCAGCAATAAGTCTTTCTGGATAGTTTCACTTCCACAAATGCTGTTATTTCCCAAGGCAGTTCCAGAGCACTACCCCCAAAGAGAGCAGAGACTGTGTGAACACCCTGGGTTTATGTAACCCTAGCCTCACCCACTGCCCTACCCACAAGCCCTTGGAAGGGGAGGGGCAAACCACTGGCAGCCATAAATACATAGGGCTAAGCAGAAGCAAGCCTTTTGCTTCCACTCAGTATCTGGATGGGAGAGCACAGAAAGGACAGACGGACCTCTTTGATAAAACAGACCATCTTCTTTATTACTGAAACCTTATATACTGAACCCATAATATCAGGAGGTATGTTATTAAGCTTTTTTACCCAAACTAGCACTAGCCTTTGCACTAAAAACTAAAAATCAGTTCTGCTTATGCTTAGAAAGAAAGCTACAAGATTCAACATAACCTGTTAAGGGAACACTACACCACAGTGCTCTAATTGGTTCAGACCTGCATATAATACAGCTGTTGTAGCAGGACAGCATTTCCTCTAGGGCAAACCAAGATATCAAAATAAGCTCCTGGAACAAGGCTGCTTCTGTAATGTGAGTACTTCTGAAGAGGGGTACTTCCTGTATAGTACCTAGAGTGCTCAGAAAAAGGGGTCAGTAGGTGGAATGGGTAGTTCCCCAGGGGAGTACTAGCTCTGTATTTCTAAGTGGAGGACTGGCACAAGGAGGGAAGAGGGATGCTAAGAGGGCTGGAGAACCTACGCAGGGCTCTGGGGGCACAACAAGGAAGGCTGACAGAGTAGTCCAGAGTGAAATAAAGGGGTTCCTCAGGGCTCTACAGGACCAGCAGAGGTCTATGCAGCACAACAAAGCTCTAAAGAGGAACCCAGAGCAGATTAGACATCTCTTACGGAGACTAGAGAGCAACTAAAAGAAGCCAGAAGAGAACAAGCAAAGCCTCTGAAAGGGTTCAGAGGAAAAGAGGGGTACTCAGGCAGCTGAACGATGAACAGAGCACTCCAGGGCATAAGACAGGGCTCAGGAAGAGTTCTGAGAACACTGCAGAAGTTCTAAAGGAGCTAGAGAGCCAAAAGACAGCTCTAGGGAACAAGGAAAGCCCAAAGAGTGGTCCAGAGTGCACTAGAGGGGTGCTGAGGGGCCTGCATGGCCAAGGAATGACTTTGGGGAACAAGGAAGAAATCTGGAGGGCTTCTGAGGAGACTAGAGGGTTCCAAAGGGGGCTGTGGAGCCAGAGGACAGCTCTGGGGCACAACAAGCACCCCAGGAGAGGTTCTGAGCAGACTAGAGGGCTCCTAAGGGGACTAAATGGCACAGGGAAAAAAAAAAAAATCAAAACTGGGTAACATGACCGACCTCAGGAGGTGCTCTGAGTGGACAGGAGGGCTCCTATGGGATGTGGATGGCCAAAAGAGGGCTCCGGGACACAAAGGCCTCCAGAGGGGTTCTGAGCACACTAGAGGGGTCCTAAGGGAACTTGAGACCCAAAAGACAGCTTTGGAGCATGGCAAAGGCCTCTAGAAGGGTGCTAAGGGTTCTAGAGGGCCAGGAGTGGTCTGTGGGGGGGAAATAAAAGGTCAAAAAATGAAGCCAAAGCAGAATAGAGGGCTGCTAAAGGGCCAAAAGAGGGCTCCAGGGCATGAAGAAGGGCTCCGGAGGGACTCTGAGGGCTCTACCAGGGTCCTAAAGGGGTCTAGACATCCAAAACACAGCTCTGGGGCATAAAAAAGGCTGAAAGAGTAGTCCACAGCACACTTAGAGGGCTGCTAAGGGGTCTACATGGCCAAAAAATGACTCTGGTGAACCAGGAAGAAAACTGGAAGAGTTCTGAGGAGACTAGATGTTCCCTAAGGGGGCTGGAGGGCCAGAAGACAGCTCTGGGGCCCAATTGTGGCCAAAAGAGTGGTCCAGAGTACACTAGAGGGGTCCTCAGGGGTCTAGAGTGCCCACAGAAGACTCCGGTCCCAATCTTGGCCAAAAGAGGGGTCGAGAGCACACTAGGGGTTTCCTGAGGGAACCAATGAACAAAGAAAAAGCCTCTGGGGCCCCATTTTGGCCAAAAAAAGGAGTGCAGAGCAGACGAGAGGGCTGCTGAGAAGGCTGGAGGGCCAAATGAGGGCTCTGGAGCACCACAAAGGCCTCTGGAGGGATTCTGAAGGGACTAGCGGGGTGCTAAAGGGGCCGGAGGGCCAGAAGACAGCTCTGGGACAGAAGGGAGACTGAAAGAGTAGTCCAAAGTGCACTAGAGGAGTCCTAAGTGGTCTACCTGGCTGAAAAAATATCAACTGGGGAGCAGGGATGAGCTCAGGAGGTGGTCTGAGAGGACGAGAGAGATTCGCTAGGGTCTGGAGAGCCCAAAGAGCTCTGGGGCGCAATTTTGGCCAAGAGAGTGTTTGAGAGTGCACTGGAGGGGTGCTAACAGGTCTACAAGGCCAAAAAAGACTCTGGGGAACAAGGACAGCCTCCAGAAAGGTTCTTAGGTGGAATTTGAGGGATCCAAAGGGGTCGTCAGGAGAGCCAGAAGACAGCCCTGGGGCACAACAAAGGCCTCCAGAGGGATTCAGAGGTGACTAGAGGGGTCCTCTTGGTTCTAGAGGGCCAAAAGAGGGCTGCAGGGCACAATTTTGGCCAAAAGAGGCACCTAGAGTAGACCGGGGGGTTGTAAAGGGACTAGAAGGAAGAAAAAAAATGCTATATGGAACAACGAAGGCAAAAGGAGGGGTCCTGGTGGGACTAGAGAGGTGCTTGGAGAGCTAGAAGGACAACGGAGGGCTCCTGCACAATGAAGGCCAAAAGAGGGATATTGAAGGAATTAGAGAAGTCCTACGAGAGCCGGTGGACCAAAAAAGGGCTCTGGGAGCACTACAAAGGCCTCAGGAGGGGTTCTGAGGGTACGAGAGGGGTCCTAAGGACTCTACACGCTCAACTGAGCCCCTGGTGCACAATGAAGTCCAATGGAGAGGTTCTGAGGGGATTGGAGCAGTCCTAAGGGGACTAGACATCAAACAGAGGCCTCTAGGGTGCAATGAAGACTTTGGGGGCAGTGTTTGGACCACTTCTCTGAGGCTTTTGGGGTGATTGACATAACCGCTTCGCTTCACGTTACTCACAGCTACCTTCATCTATTACTTAGGGCTAAACCTGTTCCTATTTGCAGAGGGGCTTGTTGCTTGTTTAAACTTGACATATAGTCCACAACCTGCTCTGTGTGCTCCCTAGTCCCTTCTGCTTTCGCAACACTTGTGGTAATTCAAGGAGGTAATTAAGAGTCCCCATTGTCCCATAGGCTGGAGCAAGACATTGCTGCTGCTCTGAGGAGATGCCTAAAAGCCATGCTGTTTTCTGTAGCATCACTGGGGCTTCCCAGAGCCCAACGGTGTTCTCTTTGGCTTTTCCCGAGCCTTTTAGGTTTTTTAGGCTATTCCTTAGCCCGCCATTTCATGGCAATGTTCTCCTTAAGCATTGTGCACAGCACGATTATCCCAGATCAGCCACATCGTGTACGTACAGAGGCTTCTGAGAGGCGGCTCAGAAGAAAAGAGAGAAAAATCTCTTTGTCATCAGCGCATCCACCCGCCAACACTCTTCACCAGGAAGCGCTGTAAACTCCCATTTCTCTAAAGCGGGACTGAGTCAAGGCAGAGACGCAGATCACACCCCATCTTTGTTAGAACGCCTCACTGCTGCGGGGACTGGGCCTGGCAGCAGTTTTAGGAATGTTTGGGGCTTTGGAGAGAGTTCAGGGGAAGGTCTGGAGTCAGTGACAACGTTGAGGCAGGGCTCGGAGATGTTTTGGGGCCTGTAGGGGTGTTGGGGCAGGATTTGTGGGTGGTTTAATGGCTTTGGGGGGGCTGGTTGCAGGAAGGGTGGGACTCTGCGGGGCCCTCAGGGCAGGGGTGCCATCCCAGATGTGTAGGGAGCACATAGGGGTGCCCCACGTTGCTGTCAGCTCGGCGGGAGGAGCCACTGGTCTCCCACCCCATCAGATAGGGTGGCGGGGGGGGAGGAGGAGGGATCTATGAGCTTGCACAGAACGCCAGAGAAGGCAGCAGGGAACTCACCAAGGGCCCCGCATCCCAGAAAAGCTGCAAAGGAACCCGCGTCCCAGACGAGAGGAGGCATCAGGCTGCTGTGCCGCTGCTGGACACATCCAGACCCCCGCGCAGACACCACCCCCCCGCCCCGCTCCTCCAGGCTGCGTCCACAGCGGTGAGTGCACGCCCTGGCCCGCGCTGGGGAGGAACTGGGGCCCTACAGGCGACACACGGAAAAGGCAGAGTCAGAGCCGCGCTCCGGCAGACGCGGCGCGGCGCGGCGCCAGGTCCGAACCCCCCGCCCCGCCGCCTCCACGAAGCGACAGCCCCGGCGGGCGGGACACAGCCCGACGCCCGCGGCCACCCGAAAGCACACGCTCGCCTCACCGGGATCCCCACGTGCTCGACTCCAGGCGGCCTCGGCCCTCGCCCGCAGCCCCCGAGCGAAAACACCCACCCTGCTCGCCGCCATCTTGCTCCCCGCCGCCGCGCATGCGCTGGCTACGGACAGCGCGGGAGGGGCGGGGGCGAGCGGGAGCGGGAGCGGGAGCGGGGGGGGGGGAGGCGAGACCCGCAATGGCGCCCTCGTGTGGTCGTAGCGCGGCGCTGCAGCCGGCCGGCTCCCGCGGGCGACCCGCAGCCCGCCGCGCCAGCCCGGTGCTCAGGCCGAGCAGCGAGCGCCCCGAGGCTGCTCTGCCCGTGCCCGAGAGAGCGGCGGGGATCAGCGAGCAGGCGCTGGGGCTGCCCCGGTCGCGGAGCAGCTCTGAGACGGCACTGCCCATCCCCGCACCCCCAGGAAGCACCGGGAAGGAAAAGCCCTCTCGGGAAAAGCGCTCCCAGTCCGTGAGCACCAGGCAGGGGTGGACGAGCGCCTTCGCTTACCCGTCCCCGAGAGAGCGGAGAGTAGCGGTGAACACGGTGACCGGCAGCGCACACGTGTGCGCCGGCTGCCTGCACTGTTCTTCGTACGTAGCGGTGGCCGGCGGCGGCTGCAGTGCTGCCTTGTCGACACGCGAGGACAGCGGTGAGCGGGACGGAACGCAGTGCGCATGCGCTACGCCGATGAGTGTGCAGTGCCGCTTTTCAGACCCGCGATGGCAGCAGTGAGCGCGGCGGAACACAATGCGCATGCGTGCTCCCTTTCGGTGCAGTACCACCTTCTCCCCAGTATCAGGGTCCACTCAATAAACAAAATAGTATGATAAATGTTGTCATCTGCTCCAAGTGCTTTCGCAGAAGAGAACGACATCAAAATGAGGTATTATTGCATTTAGTCTCCACTACACGTGCTACCCCAGTGCCACGGACTTGCTTTAAAGGATCAGTGACGTACGCGTTCTGGCAGTAATATTCACGGAATGAATATGCACTCGATCAAGTAGGAGTGTTCATGAAAAGCTTTGCCAGTGCGTCGCTAGGTAACAAACCTAGACAAGCAGCTATTTGCCCTGATCCTTCGGCTTACGTTTCTTCTGCCGGATGTAGTCTAACGTACCTGAACGCAATGGCCTTGCGAGGCAGTGACACGGTGTCCGTGGGGTGGCTGTTCCAGGGTCTCTCGGGCTGTTCCAGGGTCCTCGGACAGCAACGGTGCTGGTCGACTTTCCCTTGTGCTGCACAGCAGGACAGCTCCGCACCGTGCCCTCCCAGCACTGCCGCTCCTCCCAGCAGTTGCCTAACTGGCCCCAATCCTGAGCAAAGCTACGACTCCCAGGAGCCCGCAGCACCCCTCCTTCTCTCCCTGCCCTCCCCATTTCCAAGAGGGACAGCCCCAGCCCCTGGGGACAACCCTGCCCGGTCACACTGCTGTCCAAAAAGCGGATTCGTTGCCCCGTGTGCACTAAGCCAATAATTACACGCTCAGGAGAGACATTTGCTTATTTATTTCAGAGTTGCGCAAGCCTGGCTGCTCGGTGGTTTCCCACAAATCAAGCGCACCCCCACCCCCCCCGGCTTTCCAAGTAGCATTTACACAAACAAATTGCAAGGTTTGCAACTTTCCCTTTTACACCGGTTGGTTAGTGATTTACCTACAACTGTAATATTGCTTACACACCATTTTACTACTACACATGCTCAGGGGAGGGGTCTTCACCCGGGCGTGGGTCTTTCTGACCTATCAGCGTGATTTTCTTGTATTATAATGAGGACAGGTCAGTTAGGGGATACCTCGAATTCTTTTGCTAAATTGGCAATGTATGCATAGAAAACAAAACATCTTGATTTACAGTTTCTTTAAGGCTTTAGCAGTTCTAGGACGGCCTTGATTAAAGAATTATTTCCTCCCAGGAAATAGAGAGGTTCTCCTCATCTGCCTAGTTTAAAGAGCATGAACACTCTTTCTGAGCTTCCAAGATTGTCTTGCAACACCACCAGAGATGGAAAATGCTTCCTGCCCTGTACCGGGGAAAAACAGGGGCATTCCACTGTCCCCCGTGACCTGTGGGGACTCAGGCGTGAGTGACACACGTCCAGTAAGGAACAGACCCAGTGGGCCACTGCTGCAGGGCTGAGAAGGCACCGGCACCTGGAACCACAGCTCCTGGCCTGCCACAGAGCACGATGCGGCTGGCTGGTGGGAACGCCGCTGGCAGAGACCTGCCCGCCCCCGCCACCTCGAGAGGCGCAGCATGGTCACCCAGTAGCCCCGTCTGAGAAGACTACACCTCCCAGCATACCGTGCACGTGAAAATGGCGGCCCGGAAGCCCAGTGCTGGAAGACTACTGCTCCCGGCATGCGGCGGTGAAAACTACGGCTCCCCGCATGCCAGGCTGCCAACTCCCGCCCCCCCCCCCCCGCAGCGCTAGGGGAGGTTTGACCCTCGGGAGATGCCGTTCCTTTAGGTTTATAAGTAGCTGATGGGAGGGTGTTAGATTACAGCATGTGTAGAAGGTTTTTTAGAGAATGTCATCAACCAGAAAGACCCAGAACATATCTTGTATTTACACTCCTCTTACCAGTACCACTTTGCCTGTCTAGTTGCAGTGTCCTTAAATGATGGCAGCTATAAGCAACTTTTGCCCCCTGGTCTCCAGGACTGGCTCTTTAAACAGGTGTTGTTCTTTCTGATAGAGCCCCGAGTGACATACCACTGACTTCCTCAGTGTGTGGTGATGTACATATTTGTGGTACAATGCCAAAGTAGGCCTTGTTAGCAAGACTATTTGTATCATCAGAAGACAAATACAGTGCAGTCTCCATCCTTCAAGATATTCAAAATCCAACTGGACATGATCCTGGGCAACTTGCTCTAGTTGACCTTGCTCTGAGCTGGGTGGTGGAGAGGGGAAGGGTGTTGGACTAGATGATCTCCTGAGGTCCCTTCCAACCTCAGTAATTCTGTGAGAATTGTCTGAGATGAATCCCACACTTGGAGTTCTACTTGGTAGTTTTTCTATTTAAAGAAACAAGAAGAGAATATAGATGATTAACACTGCTTATGTGTGTGCACGTGATTTACATAGGTCCATATCCTTGTTGAAATTCCAGAGAACTCCATGCGTGAATACAGTACCACAGGAATGTTTCCTTATGCATCGTAATAGGAAGAGTTTTGTATTTTAAGATTCAGAAGTGCAAAGAGATGTTGTCAGCCGAAAATCCTCTTCTGTTCAGCAGGATTATTTAGCATAACGACATTACGTATTCAGCTTTGAATATCAAAAGGCAGTATTATGTTTCTTCTTTAATTCCTGTATTTTCATGGGCCAATGATTTTTTTGATCCCGTTGGTATTCTGTAATTACATATTAATTGCATTAAGTTCAGAAACATCATCAAAGAAGCACCACGCAATGGTAATCTTAAAAATGTTAGGATTCAGATTTCTCTCGTCTTCCATTCTACATTGTTATAACCACGGCTCTCATCTTTTAATCTTTTTTCCTTGGTATAGCCTTTATCACGAATAGAGATTCATAATATGCTCAGAATATGATGCCTCAAAATATTGTATAAATTGCAGCCATGTGTTATCTTGCTTTGATGCTTGCACTGATTCTTTAGCTCAGTGCATTGTCCTTTGTCTTGACCTCGTTATTTATGGCTCCAATGAGCTGTGGAAAATGAGCAGCCAGGTCATCCTTTCCAAATTAAAACACTAGCAAGGTCAATGTAGGACAGGAAATAGAACATTTGGAATATTGCCACTTTTCTGCCTTATTTGCATATAAAAAGTGGGGACTGGAATGGTAGGAAATGGGTCCATTTTAATTTATTACAAAAAGTTATGATCTTACCCTTCCCTCTGCCCGGTTTATGCCTTAATATCAAGAGAGCACTCTTGCCCTTACTGTTTCAATCTTCCTAGTGTGACTGTATGGGAGAGGGGGGAAAGCGTGGCTATGTATGTGGAAAAGGAATGCTTTAAATAGCTGATCTTCTTCAGCATTGTCCTGTAAACACATTTGCTGCCGTCATTATTTCTGAAGCGCACGTTAAAAGTTGAATATTTACCATAGTCTTTACCAATGTTTCTGACAGAGCAATGGAGGAAGGGAAGGACGTCATCAGCCTTTCAATTCAAAAATGTTGTCCACAGTCTGCTGTGAACAGTTAACCTGCTATGTCACTCAGGGGCACTAGAGTCTTGATTACACACAAAACTATTTTCTAATCATTTTCTGTATTACCCTGGAAATTAGCTGTGTATCTTTGGTGTGACTTATAATGGCATCTAGTAGCTAATAACCTGTATCAATATACCTAGTTAACTTTTTGTTAGAATCAAATGTAAATACAGGGATTCTTCTTTTCTGCTTATTTCAGAGATGCTGCGTAGCAGGATAACGAAGTGTTTGCTTTCATGTCACCTGTTAACTGGTTAATGGCCTATGGAAATTTTATGTCTTCTCCTGTTCACTTTTGCCAAGAATATATCAATGATTCTTTTTTTTTCTTGGATATCTTTTTTTTTTAAATACCAAGTGGTTACCTTAGAAAAATATCGTATGGTGAGTAGACAGAGATCCTTTCTTATTGTAAAAATAGAAGAAGAAGATGGATTAATTAGGCTTTGGACCTAGGCAATATCATTCACTCTGTTTTATTTTTACGGCTTCTGTGTTAATGAATATCTTGTGCATCTCTTTGATCCCCTGAGAGAACATCCACACAATGTCCTCTATGTTTTATGTCCCAGGGTTGGCGTTACATATTACAGGCTATCTGGTCATCATTGCACCACTGCTATTTCGTCTTCTGACTGTGAATATCCAAGTGTGGTGGTTGACATTGCCAGACTGGTGTTGCCACCTGATGGGTACATGAACTTTTCCTGCTCCAACCTGTTTGCCTATATGCATGTTTTCATTCTTTGTCAAGCATCTTTTTCAGCTATTATAAGGAGGATGTATTTGATGAAACATAGGTGTCTAGATCTGGTCTAGTCGTCTTAGGCTCCCTTTATATTCAGAAAAGAGCAAAAGGACTTTCGCTGGCTCAGTTCATCTTATCCCAAAGTAGAGGTTTAAAACAGGTCAGATAAGCAGCAACTTAAAATTACTTCAGTCTTTTACTGTGCATAAAAAGGGCATAATATGATTAGCTTGGATGTAGATATTTACTATTTTATATATATATGTATGATATATATATGCTATGCATATATGATATACATATATGATATATATGATGTATATTTGATATATATATATATATATGTATGATATATATGTGTGTCTGTGTATGAGATATATATATGCAGATATTTACTAGTGCCATTGCCTGAAAGGCCAGTGGCAGGGCCATGGCTGCTGGCTGTGCTTGTGAGGTCACAGCAGCCTCAGTGCCTCATAGGCTGGAGGGAGGCTCCTGGCTGCTGGCTGTGCTTGTGAGGTCACAGCAGCCTCAGTGCTTCACAGGCCAGTGGCAGGCCCACAGCTGCTGGCTGTGCTTGTGAGGTCACATTTGTCTCAGTGGTTCACAGGGCAGTGGGAGGCCCCTGGCTGCAAGTTGTGCTTGTGGGGTGGAAGAAGTACCAGTGCCTCATAGGCCAGTGGGAGGCCAATGACTGCTGGCTGTGCTTGTGAGGTCACATCGACCTCTGTGCCCTACAGGCCAGTGGCAGGCCCCTGGGTGCTGGCTGTGCTTGTGAAGTCACAGCAGCCTCACTGCTTCACAGGCCAATGGCAGGCGCCTGGCTGCTGGCTGTGCTTGTGAGGTCACAGCAGCCTCAGTGCCTCATAGGCCAGAGGGAGGCCCCTGGTTGCTGGCTGTGCTTCTGAGGTCACAGCAGCCTCAGTGCCTGATAGGGTAGTGGCAGGCCCACAGCTGCTGGCTGTGCTTGTGAGGTCACAGCACCCTCAGTGCTTCATAGGCCAGTGGCAGGCCCCTGGCTGCTGGCTATGCTTGTGAGGTCACAGCACCCTCAGTGCTTCATAGGCCAGTGGCAGGCCCCTGGCTGCTGGCTGTACTCGTGAGGTCGCAACAGCCTCAGTGTCCTATAGGCCAGGGACAGGCCAGTGGCTGCTGGCTATGCTTCTGAGGCCACAAGAGCCTCAGAGCCTGATAGGCCAGTGGCAGACCCACAGCTCCAGGCTGTGCTTGTGAGGTCACAGCAGCCTGAGAGCTGGCTAGGCCAGTGGCAGGACTAAGGCTGCTGGCTGTGCTTGTGAGGTCACAGCAGTCCCAGTGCCTTATAGGCCAGCAGCAGACCCATGACTGCTGGCTGTGCATGTGAGATCACAGCAGACGCAGTGCCTGATTGGCCAGTGGCAGGCCCCTGGCTGCTGGCTGTGCTTGTGAGGTCACATTTCTCTCAGTGGCTGACAGGCCAGGGAAAGGCCAAAGACTGCTGGCTATGCTTGTGAGGTCACAGCAGCCTCAGAGCTGGCTAGGCCAGTGGCAGGACTAAGGCTGCTGGCTGTGCTTGTGAGGTCACAGCATCATTAGTGCCTGATAGTGCAGTGTCAGGCCCTTGGCTGCTGGCTGTTCTTGTGAGGTCGCAACAGCCTCAGAGCCTGATAGGCCAGCAGCAGACCCATGACTGCTGGCTGTGCATATGAGATCACAGCAGACACAGTGCCTGATTGGCCAGTGTCAGGCCCTTGGCTGCTGGCTGTTCTTGTGAGGTCACAGCAGTCCCAGTGCCTTATAGGCCAGCAGCAGACCCATGACTGCTGGCTGTGCATGTGAGATCACAGCAGACGCAGTGCCTCATAGGCCAGTGGCAGTCCCATGGATGGACGCTGTGCTTGTGAGGTCTCATTTCTCTCAGTGGCTGACAGGCCAGGGAAAGGCCAATGGCTGCTGGCTGTGCTTGCTTGTGAGGTCACAGCAGCCTCAGAGCCTGATACGCCAGTGGCAGGCCCCTGGCTGCTGGCTGTGCTTGTAAGGTCGCAACAGTCCCAGTGACTGATAGGCGAGGGCAGACCCACAGCTCCTGGCTGTGCTTGTGAGGTCACAGCAGCCTCAGAGCTTGATAGGGCAGTGGCAGGTCTAAGGCTGCTGGCTGTACTTGTGAGGTGACATTTGTCTCATTGCCTGATAGGCCAATGGCAGGCACATGGCTTCCAGCTGTGCTTCTGAGGTCACAGCAGTCTCCGTGCCTCATAGTCCAGTGTCAGGCCCATGGCTACTTACTGTTGTTGTGAGGTCACAGCAGCCTCAGGGCCTGATAGGGCAGTGGCAGGCCCCTGGCTGCTGGCTGTGCTTGTGAGGTCACAGCAGCCTCAGTGACTGATAGGGCAGTGGCAGGCCCATGGCTGCTGGCTGTGCTTGTGAGCTCACAGCAGCCTCCGTGCCTCATAGACCAGCAGCAGGGCATGGCTGCTGGTTGTGCATGCATGTGAGATCACAGCAGTCCCAATGCCTCATAGGCCAGGGACAGGCCCATGGCTGCTGCCTTGGCTTCCTTGTGAGGTCACAGCATCATCAGTGCCTGATAGGCCAGTGACAGGCACATGGCTTCCAGCTGTGCTTGTGAGGCCACAGCAGCCTCAGAGCCTCATAGGCCAGTGGCAGGCCTATGGCTGCTGGCTGTGCTTGTGAGATCACAGCATCATCGGTGCCTGATAGGCGAGTGGCAGGCACATGGCTTCCAGCTGTGCTTGTGACGTCACAGCAGCATCCGTGCCTCATGGGCTAGTGGTAGGCCCATGGCTGCTGGCTGTGCATATGAGGTCAGAGCAGTCCCTGTGCCTCATAGTCCAGTGTCAGGCCCATGGCTGCAGGCTGTGCTAGTGAGGTCACAGCAGCCTCAGGGCCTGATTGGCCAGTGGAATGCCCATGGATGCTCGCTGTGCTTGTGAGGTCACTGCTATGGAAATGAGGCTCGCCGGGCACCATAACAGGGTCTGACCCTAGGTTCCTGCAAGAAAGTTCAGAGCCAAATCAAAGCAAATTAAATAATTAAATTTTAATGATGCACATGCAGTAATTACAGCTCGAGCTGGGTGCCTCCGAAGAGGGAGCCCAAACAAAGAAATCCCTGGGCAATTATAGCTTTTTCCAATTAAGTTTCCCACCCCTCACGCGGTAGTTAGACCAACAGTAATTTTTTTGGTCTGGGGTCTCCTGCTCCTTATTGGCTCTCATCGTTGCTCCTAGGCAGGCTGTTTTTCTCCCTTAGCTTTACTGTTGTGGTTTCTGCTGACGGTTGTACCTTCGTTTCTCCTTGCGTCTTACCATTGTCTCTCAAGGTCCTGAGAAGGAGGAGGTGATTCCAAATCATAACAATTAACACTGCCCCAGCAGTGAGCTAAGGCTTTGCCCCTCAAGGTCCTAATGCCCTGCGCTGGTCTTATTTCAAAGCCTTGACATCCTCCCTTTCGGAGTGTGAGACACAGGAATGCAGACTGCTTGTACCTTCCTTATCTTCCCAGCTTGAACCAGCTCTGAGGCCCTTTTCTTACTGGACTAAGTAAAAGTTCATTATTTTATCTAAGTGCGGCCTAAGGCTTCAGCAAATTTACCTACTCATGCTAAGCAAGTTTTACAGAAGTTGTGCTAAGTGGCTACCTCGAGACAGTTTCAGTTCGCTATTCTTTAACAGTCCCCCCCTTTGTTTTTATGAAGCATCCCTGTTAATCTTTTAAACAGAGTTCTCAAAGCCTTTCGAGGCGTACTATCGCTTTCCATAATCTTATGTATAATATAATTGTAAGTAATAGGCACAACACAGTTAAACTGAACACAACTACTACCGGGTGCAACACGTGATTATAAATCCCTGTTGCAGTTGGTGACCATCCTAGAAGAGTTTCCCAGCCATGATGTTCTCCGTCCCTCTTTACCCTTTCCAAGACGTGGTGTATCTCTTCCGCATCACAATGAATGGTGATTAGAGTTTTTTGTCCATTGTTCCGGGTGCATTCTAGCAGTCAACGCAAATCATCGCATTGTAGTAGTTTCTTTACTAGCATAAGATTCATTCCAATGGGGATAGGGAGTAAATTTTGGCTCAATGTATAATTAGATTGTAACAGTTGCATCCCATAATTTGGGGTAAAGCTACAAATACAAATGTTTGAGTGATTACTTGTATCTACAACACTGCTCTCTGTAAGATTACAAAGTGTTCTTACACAGACACATCCTTTTTCAACATATACAAGTACAGTTCAACTTTCACAGCAAAAGAAGAACATAGTATGACAGTATATGGACTGTTCCATTCAGGTTTTAACTTGGATTTTTGTGGAAATACTTTAACTAACACTTCGTCCCCAGGCTGTATACCAGGCACTTGTATTTCAGGTGGTGCGGACTGATATCACTGAGCATTTTTTTTTTTTTAAGACTTTCAAACCTTTTTTTTTTTGGCATACTTAGAACATACTCTAGACAGTTTCAGTTCGCTATTCTTTAACAAGGGAAGCACGCTCTATCAGGCATAAGCTGACAGAAATCACCTTCCCCCGAACATTGCCATTCACTCTGGCCGTGGCACAGCCCCTCTGTCCCCGCTGGGCCCCGCTTCGCTGCATCCCTTCCCCACTTTGGTGTGTCTGGCACCTCTGCTTTGGCTGCGATGGCCGCACGGGGCTGTGTTGTCAGCACCAGCTGCCTGTGAGTGGCCCTGCACCCCAACACACCCCGTCATTCTCCAGCTGGGCCTCCGCCGATTTCCCTTTACCTTAGGCAGTTGCTAGACATCACTAGTTCCCTTCAGCCTCGCTCCCGCCACCCAGGCCCAGGGAAGCGCTAGCAGCTTCTGAGCAGCCGTGCTGACACTTCACCTGCCCGAGCAACAGAGCGACTTGCTTGCCGCACTGCTGCCGGGCGCTCCTGCGGCGCCCCATTCGCGCCTTGGCTACTGCCAGGCCCCGTGTGCCAGCGCGATCTCTGCCGCCCGTCGGCATTACCGGCACCTGTTAGAAAAGGACGCCTAAGGGAAAAGGACTGGGAAAAAAGCATTTCTGCTTTTCATGGTGAAATTCCGCACAGAAATCTGAAGCACTGCCAAGGACTGGGTTTTGTTTTGACGGCAACTTTATTGCTCTGAGAACACTCTTCAAGCTCGGATTGGTTAGCATTGTTTGGAGAACGGCTCTCTGTTGGGTTGGATGGTAAGTGGTGGTGTAGATGGTAAGCTTAGTCAGTCTTGACGGCTCCCGTCCTCAAGCTCTGCAGCTGAACGACAAAAGGAAGCAGGCTCACTCCCTGTCATGACATTCAGCACAAACCCATCTGCTCAGCGGTTTGCTTTCTAAACAGCAAAGACCTGAGCCTGCCCGCAGCTTGACGTGCGCTGTGACTCCGGGACTGGAGCGACCTCGAGAGGGAGGCTTCCAAAAGCCTCCCAGGAAAAGCCACCGCCTGTCCGTTGCGTGCTAGGACGGGCGTACTGTGCAGAAGAGCAGGACACAGCTACCTGCTCTCCTGACCCACGGTAGACCTTAGGGACGTGACATTTGGTGGCAGTTTTGCCTTCTTTCCTAGTGACCATTCAAAACTGGAAACCAACACACACACGAGGAAAACTTGCGTCTTTTTCAATTGAGGCAGAATATTTGGAAGCCAGGGCATACTGCACAGCCTTCCTGACGCAAGCCCTTGAAGGCTGCCCGCCCCGTGGAGTTGTTTACTGCCATGGTTGCTGTATTGTTCCCATAAAGAGCCGTCTGGAGGATGGCCGTCTCCCTTCTCCTCCCGTGGGTACTTCTGGAAAGGAGGATCTGAGCATTCCAAGCAGCTTTCCAGCTTCTTGATGGGTCTGCTCTTTTTCTTCTTGCTCTTACGCTTGTGACTGTCCATGTGGAGTGCAGAGAAATCCAAATCATACTGTCGGAAGGAAAGGGGCAAGTTAAGAACAGAAAAAACAGATGTGGCACTCGATGCCTACATGGGACTGTATTTTATCAAGTCTACTGCAGGGGATGATTTGCAGCTGCTCTGCGGTAATTTCTGAACGTCTGCCTTACTAAGAAACGCACACCCTCAGAGGTCGAGCGGACATTAGGTCTTGGCTTGTACACACATCATTAATTGAGGCTAGTTCTGGAAGAGGTGCCAAAGAAAACAATCATTCTCGTAGCCTGATCCAGAACCGTGTGCACATGTGCCTCTAACTGTATGGTCCGGTTAGTGGGTAAATTGGTCTCGTTAGTGGGTAAATAAAAGTGGAATATTGGCGAGGAGACAGGAGCATGTTGACCGGCCAACTAGTGCAGCTGCCAAAACACTTGGTGTTCAGACTCCAAGGGGAACGGCAGGTCGCGACCCTTAGGTGCACCACACAGGCATCAACCTGGACTCACGTATTCCTAAAGAATTATTGCTTCCCTTGTTATCTGTACATCTAAAGAATTACCGCTCTCCTTGTTATCTGCAGCGCGTGCACACTACGCCACATTGTAGCCTATTCTTTCGCCTTCAACCCCCACCCCCCACCCCCCGAACGTCGCCAGGGGCCGATGCTCTATGGTGCCTGGGGCAGCCCGGTCACCTGCCTGCAAGGTTCCTGGGATTCCCCTTGTGGTTTGGGGATTTCAAGGTAATAAACATCTAATAGCTTTATTCCAGAGCGGTGTCTTCTACCCCTGCGTATTCCAAGCAGCAGTCAGCACCGTTAGCAGTCCCCTTCTGAAGTGCTAGCACAGCTCAGCAGTATCTTTCCTGCCTTCACTTGATCGACCTACCCACGTGATCTCCAGACAGACGCCGCACTATTGAGAGCTCTTTAAAGCCAACTGGGCGGACAGGAGAAACAGCCAGAGAAGAACAAGAGGAACTGCGGAAATCTCTTTTCTCGGTCTTTCTCCGTTTCCCTTCTATTTTGTTGTCGCTCCCTCTGGCGTGGGGATGTCCTCTTTTTCTGTTTCTTTGCTTTTCAGTCTTCCGGGAAGAGCCCTCAAAACCGGAAGGAACTGACACAGCTGAAGGTGCTCGTCGTTGAGGAGAATAGTTTTCAGACTGCTGCTCCGGGACTGGACAGCGGCACGCGTCTGCTTGGTGGCTGCTGAAGTGATGCCCGCCTTCCCCTCTGGCGTGTGATGACAGGTGGAGCCACCTGCTTTTGCAAGAATGCTCGTGTGACCTCTCTTGCTCTGTTCGTCCTCTGCTTCGGGATCGGTAAGGAGGACATTTTCCGGAGCTTCTGCCCTTATCCGGGCAGTTTCTGTCACTATGGGAAGATGTGCGCCTGCTTCCAGGGCAATACTGCTGCAGGTGGCAGTTTCGCTTGTTTCTTTCCAGCCTGCGAGAGCACCTCCTCTTGTGGGAATCACCGCCCATTTCTGTGATGCCAATGGTACTGGGATCCTCTTTCAGGGCTCCATTTCTCTTTAAATGACTTGAGCTCTGTATTTCAAAAGAAGAGATCGTGAGATGGCTATGTGCAAACACACAGCTTGGAGAAGCCCCAAACACAAACCCCTCCTACCAGGGAGTCCCACAGATTGCCTCAGGAGATGAAGAGGAAAAAAACAACAACAAAAAATGCCCCACTCTGCTTTAATTCGAAGTGCAAGGCCAGCAAGTGTTGTTCATTCCTACTTTTGGTTTTTGGCCGACTGGAAGCAAATGAGCATCATTTTTGAAAGGCCATCCAAAGAGCTGAGCACGGATTAAGGATGGCCCCAAATCGCGCTCTCTCTCTCTCTCTCTCTCTCTCTGTCTCTAGCTATGTACCTGCGTCCATTTTTCCCCTTTCAACTTTCCCTGAAACCCCCAGCATACTTGTTCCAGTGCTCAGGAATAAGCCATTCTGGTTTTGCTGTCTCAGCTCAAGTGACAGCACTAAAAATAAACCAAGCAGTCTTTCCCTTTTTTTTCCCAGGATTTGAGCATGACTAGGCTCTACTTCCAATGTCTCGCTGTGCTTCAGGAAGCGGAGCTGCAAGTAAAGAAGCAGCAGGGCTGCACGCAATTCAGCAGCAGCCACTGTTTGAGTGATTCCGGCTGCAGCAGGAGAGCTGTGAAGAAAGCTGCAGGGTGGGAGGGAAAATACAATGCAGACGCTACCAAAAAAGGAAAAAAAAAAAAGAAAAAGGAAGAAAAAGACAATTCCCACTACCCATTTGGTGCCTCTCTCCTTCCCTCTCTTCCCCCCTCCCCGTTACCTTCAGCATATGAGGAGCAAGCTGCGGTCTCAGAAATCCAGCCCCCTTCTTATTAGCCCCCGGCTGACCAAGGCATGAAGGGGGATAAGATGGCACGGGCGCGTCAGAAGTGCATTCTCCAAGTGTCTCACCATCACACCTTGGGAAACAACAGTGATCTCAGTTGAGACATGCCCTGTCAGCCTCCTCTTGGGCTGAATCCCATCCTGCCATCATCTAGGAGCAGCTGATACGTCATACTGAGAACGTAACCAAGACTACAAGCTGAAAATTAGATGCTGCTCTTCCTACCACGGCCGTCCCTTGCAGAGCAAGAACTCATCCTTACACCACCTCTGGCCTGAATTTCTCCTCCTTTATGGCATTCGCCAGCTCCACAGAGCACGTACGTAGCAAGTTACGCAAGTGCAGCAGGTGAAGGCCAAGCAATGAAAGACACTGCGTGACATGGGGAATTCCAGACTGGACAGAACGCAATTCTACCAATAGTCCTTTCCGCCCAGGACAGAAGGAAAAACACGTCAGAGGAGCAGAAGAGAGGTTTCAGCAGCGCGAAAGGGAAAGGTACCCCAAACCCATCTGAATACTCGCTCTTACCTGATATAAAAAAGTAAATACGCCTGCTGACTGAGAACGGTTTGGAGGTCGCAAAGGACTACCGAGGCATCATTCATCTCATACCACAGTCCATTACTGGCCTGCAAAGAAAGGCAACGATGCCTTTAGAGCAACTCTAGAGCGTGCTCTCTACAGGAAAACCCAGACAGAACACTAGCAGACAAAGGAGACACCAAGACTAGTCAAAGGAGACATGTAACGAGCTCTTTCCCCTTCAAAACAATGGTTGTCAGTAACATGCTGGGACAAGTTTCTCTTCACCAGCACAGATTCTGCCCTGCAAGAAATGAAGCTGATGCTTACCTTGGTGAAGCAGAAATAGTGTCCTGCACGACCGCTGGCACCTCTGTGCACCAGGACTGCATATAAGGCGTAGAGGACTGGTTCTCCAACTGGCTGAGACATGTATGCTCGCAGGTCCAAATACTCTGGATATTCCACATCCTGAAGACAGAGCAAGAGGATTCAAAACTCATCTGGGAACACTTCGTGAAAGAGCCGGGGAAGAACACTGCTAAGAATGTGGGCTGGAAGCTTAGACAGACATGTTTTGCCTCCTCAGAAATCGGTCTTCCCAGAGACAACATTTAATCGCTTCCATTGCAGAGAACTGCTCAATGCAAAACCAGCTCTTTCAGAGCGGAGCATACGCTTATCGTCACACGGGAGCTTTGCTGTTACCGGAAGAGAAAGAGTAAGACCTACTTCTTGCGCTGATTTTGCCTAGACATCTTCTGTCGCTATGGTTACAGTCGGCCGACATTAACAACTTTGAACAGAGCGTTCCGCCTTGGGAAATCTCCCTTCCCAAGAAGGCATTACACTTGCATAGATACCTTGCTAATCTTTCCACCAGTGAAGTTGGCAAATCTTTTCAGGGCTATGGTGAGAACGTTGGAAGAGCGATGTATTGTAAACCTCTTGGACGCAGCAACCATCTTTTCACACCTTCAAAGCAAGCACAGGCAATTGTTTCAAGGCATCTTCCCCCCTCCCCCTCACGCCAAAAGTCAAGCAAGTTTCCATGTCTCTCTCACGCTCATCCTAGCTGAATGGTATTTCCTTGCCTAAGACGGGGCTTCTTTCCTTAAAGCCACACCCTGCATTTCAGCCTTGCTCCTGCAGAGAACCTGGCAGGATGTAGGAGGCCAGCTCGATAAGGAGCGGGAACGTTGTCTTTCGGTAGCCAAGCAAATGCCTGAGCACGTATCTTTGCTGGGCCCAAAAGTAAGGCTTGCCAACAACACGCAAGGCAGCAGGAACGTGACTCTCTCACCGGAGCGTGGTTCCGGAATGCGAGCTAGCGCCTGCGCTTCTTATCAAAGATTTCCAACTAGTTGAACAGAATGACACCGATTCCGCTCTAAGAAGCAAATGTACTCTTTTCCAAGCTTTGGGTGACTTCAGGGTTCATTAGCTGCACAACCCAAAGCCGCTCTGAGGCGGACAATGGGTTCGGCCACTATCTCCTAGTCCGATGGCATTAGGAAGACTACTTACTTGCTACATTTGTAGCAATTCTCACCATCCAGCAGCTCAGGTCTCACAAATTCTTCGAGCGCCCCGGGGACAGAGGAGGCTGCCTGGAGGAGGAAGAAAGGAGGGCACTGAGTTGCTGGAAACTCAAATGCCAACCCGCAACTCCTCTTTTGCCGCAGGGCCTCCCTCGTGCACACGTGGGAGACCTACTTGCGAAGCAGCGAACACCGCGAAGAAGGAGGCAGAAGCAGAGTATGCTGAACACTGACCTTGTTTGAAAAGGACTGTACTTTGGTACCAAGAGCTACCTGTCTGTGGTAGCGCACAATCAAGTTATCTGTGGTATGCTTTTGCGTAAATCACAAGAGCAAAAAAAGCCATCGCGTACCAATCAGAAGTGTATCGGGGTAGTCCAAAACTGGGAAGTATCATAGGACGAGCATGCGCGTGGAGATACGCTAATTGCTCTCTCTCTGGCTTAAACCCCCCCACACACGGAGACCATTCACGGGGCTTCCAGAGGAGGACCAAGTCCAATCCACCTCCCAGCCTCCACCAAGCGTTTTTGCCGTGAACAGCATACATGCCTACGTGAACTCCGTCGAGTTTAGAAAGCCACAAAAAGAAAGAACAGCCCCCGAAAGCTCGGGGCCTTCGACGGCATCGTCAGCCACCGCTCCAAGACGTCTTACCTTTATCTCCAACGGGATATCGAGGAAGGCCTCATAGGACTCTGAAACTGCTTGGCAGCTCAAGCACGTTACTGGAAGCCAAACAGAAGCACTTCACAAAATGGGAAGGAGACTCACTTTGCCCGTTTACATTATTGAGAGCCGCTACTTCTTGGCACACCGCAAGCTCTTTGCGACAAACGGGCACAAAGGCACAGATCAGTTCCAAGGACAGTAGCAGTTTCCAAAAGTACCTCTGGATCTTAGGAATCCTCCAAATATTTGGTGAATGACCGTGGTGGCTTGCGACGACGTGTCCAAGCTGGAAACAAATTATCATCAGCGCTCAGAAGAGCCGAGGCGGAGAGGTAGCTCTTTCTTCAAAGAGCTTTTCTTTTCTACGAAAACCCTGGGCAAAGGTTTTCACGTAGGGTAGGAAAGGAAGGCGTCAAAAGTGCTAGAGAACACTTCAAGGTTAACTTGGTTCTGCTTACCTGGTGCTTCCATTCAAGCAAGCTGTCTGCATAGCAGCCACGGTGTAACATAAGAATTCGTGAGCATCTTCCTGTCTGCCAAAACAGAAATGCTCCCCTATTCCTAATAAACACAAAGGGCACAATGCTTATCTCTTCAAAAGGGACAGGAAACCTACTTTTCTAAAAGCTCTCTTTCCTACAACAATTAATCTCTCCAAGCCCTTTGCACCCGTGAAATAACCCTCTGAAAATTCAGACGTTTCTGCAAAGAACGCCATCTGAAATGACTTACGTCTAAGGTCACTGAAGACAGCCGTAGGCTCGACGGCGTTGTCAGAGCAGAACAGGACATGCTTAACGTGAGCTTCCATCGTACACAGCATGCAGAAGCCTTGCTCACGACCTGTCAAGAGTCAAGGAAGAAACCACCTCCGGCTAGTGCAAGATACCTACGTACCTGTGGAAAACCTTAAGCACCAACAATCTCCAAGTTGGAAGTGCGGTCTCTGCTCTCCGTTCCACGCTCTCTTCTCCAAAGGTGCCAACAGCCCAGTCTGTGCGCATAAGCATTAACCAGTAAGCCTGCACTAGCACGCATTTTCTGACGAAGCACCTGAAGGACTACTGCCAAGCCCTCTTCTGCAGGGAGGTGCACGGGAATAGCCCGACTAGCTCATATTGCTTTCACGGTGCTCTGTGGTAGTTTTCCTCTTCTTCCGGTTCAGCAGTGACCACATCAGGTCTCGCAGCGGTCGTGCATTAGGGAAACCCGGCTGGGAAGGAACACCGAGAACCTGTGATGCCCTCCTCCGAAAATTTATCATCTTTCGAGCAGCCGGAAAGCCACAGGCCAAATATTCATGAAGCGCCTTACTTCCCAATGCCCTTGATCATTCACAGGAGGGAAGAAAGAACCCTCCTTCGACGCCGGAGCACGGGGCATTAAAGGAAAGCAAGCACTCCCTCAGCTATCCTGAGCCTGCCGTGCATGCGCTCTTAAAAGGGAGCCCCTGCAGGGACACTAGGAAAACCCAGAGTCTGCTTCACAGAGTCACTGCTGTCCTTTCACCTGCAGAGCTGTCCAGCAGCTTGCAAGGAACGTGTTCACAAGTACTCACACGACTGGCTGTGTTCCCCAGAAAGCAGGTAATTGGCCAGAGGGGGCGTGTAGGTCAAACACTGTAGAACAGAGTTGAGGAAACACGTATTGCCCAGGTTGCGGAGTCCAGCTCCAACGCTTTGCCTTTGCCGCCAAGCCACAGAAATCTTCTCGGGTGGGAAATGCATCCTTTGTGGCGGAGCAATTCCGTCAGTAACGCCTGCAAGGAAATTAGATTCTAAGAGAGACTGCCGGCCTTTGTTTTAGGAACGGAGGTTTCAAAGGCAGCGTTCTGGAGAGCAGCCCCCACAAGAACCAGCTGCCCTGCAGAACACAAGCACATAGTAGAGACAGCCCAGGAAGGCTGCCACTCACGTTGGCTGGTCAGCGCACAGTTGGGGAAGAAGAGTTTACTCATCTGTTTGACTTTTTCTCATGGGCAACCACGACTACTCGGCCTTCAGGAACTGTTGCCGAGTCCCTTCCATCCCCAGGCGCTCAGCTGATAGTCCAATTATGCTGGCCTTTTTCCTTAGCCACTGCCAGCGCCTTTGGGGAGTCACAAAATTCACCTTTACTCTTGAAGTCTTTACTCACAGGAGTAGCTCCTTTCTAGGCCAGCTCCTGCAGATGGGGCCTGACTGCAACTTGCAGAGCATGACTTCATTTCTGTCACACACAATTCCAGTTGGAAAAGGAACGAGCCCAGTTATCCAGAAGGCTCGCTGAGCCCACGCTCGCTTCCGCCAGCGCGACCGCGAGCACCCGGGCAGAGAGCGCGCGAGGAGCTGCTGCGCCGCCGCCCTCTCTGCCGCAGAGTGACCCCAGCTCTGCGGGCCATTGTGACGGCGGGCAGCTCGGCCAATGAGGAGGCTCGTAGCAGCCGAGTGGGACGGTCCTGATGCGGCGCAGCCAATCGGATCGCAGCGTGTCTGTGACGGGCAGGTACCGGGGTGGCGTGGCCCTGCCCCCCTTTAGGACCCGGGGCCGTTGCAGAGACAGGGCTCTCCTGGCGCCAGGGACCCGACGGGCACCATCCGCAGCCTGCGGCCACTGCCCAGCCCTGCTCACGGCGGGGGCGGGGGCTGTGCTTCCGCCGGCACGGCTCACACCTCCTTCCCAGGCAGAATAAGCCTACTCAGAAAAACGGGCATGCTGCTGTCACCGTACCTGTTGTGCAGTTTGCGCTGGCATGTTCACGGTGGTGCGGGTTGTCTTTTCCCCTCTTGGGGACCCAAGTATCCAAATGGTACTCCACTTTGACCTTGCCTCTCCGAGCTGCTCTGAGGGAAGGGCTCGGATCTGCAAGTGCAAAGCAATGCTTTTGAAGCCAGCCAGCATTTCATTCCTAATAGGAGAAGAGGAAGAGGAAGAAAAGAGGAAGGAGGTCATTTAAAGCAAAGGCGCATTGTGTGACGTCTTACTATGAGCTGCTTAGACTATGGACAGATATCTAACTCTGACTCTGCCAGCTGAACATGTTAGCCCCCTCGAGTAAAGATCCCATAAAAGGCTACACTCCCTCTCGCTGGGGTTCATCGCTCATAGCAACACATTCTTCACATCCTGAACCACTCAGACCCCTTAATGTGTAAATGTAGTGTATGAGGAAGGAATATGTTCCATTATTCCATATCCCTAGATTTATCATTGAGACTGACAGGTGTTATTAAAAAATAACCAGTCAGTTTCCAGAGCAACTCTGGCAGGATCTAGAAGCACAAATTTTCTGAAAGCAAACATTTTCATGCTTCCTGTAACACCCTGGAAGTTTCAGATATTTCTGACTAAATTGTGAGAGAAGACTAAATGAAAGAAAGATAAATAACCCAGACGAGTAATAGCTGTTCATCCAGTCTTAACCCAGCTATCCACTGAACACCACGGCTTTCACATAGTCTAGATGACAATTCAGAAATCCATTACATTGTCAGTCTAATCCAGGCTAGAACAGGACTCAGTCCAATGCAGATACATTGCAGACTTCATGGCGTAGCCCAAACAGACTAGCTTCCCTCACTCATCATCTTACACATGGCACTGTATGGGCATTGTCCCAGGAGTTGCCCCTGCTCCACGACACGAGCAGCCACCGTAAGCACAGTCTAACTAAGGCTGCGTTGCCTGTGACATCTCTGCTGTCTAAGCTCCACTGATGACTTTCCCTGCTAGGGACGGTCAGAGCAGATCACTCTTCAGCTGAGTAACCCAATTCAGCTCTCTGCTCTGAAGGCCAACAGTTTGTCAAACAACCTCTAAGCCCTCTAAGTAGCACAAATAAGCTAGTTTTTCTGGCAGATAGAGATGTCCTTAAACTCATGCCAGAATCAGGGGAAGGGTCTTCATTCATATGTTTCACAGGCTCCAGGCCAGCTGCAGCATACTGGGAAAAGAATGAGATGTTGCTCCAAAGGCAGTACTGAATTGCGTAGTTCTGTGAACATCTAAGCAAATGACATTTATCTGGGGAGGTGGAGCAGGGAGGGGCTCTATTGCAAGTCTGAAGTCCTGAAGTTTTTCTATTTAGATAAATCTTCTGATTTGTTTTCAGTAAGATATCTTTGGAGTGAAGAAGGAAGCTATTCAGTATTATGAAGGTTCATTAAATGTTTGAAGCTTTCAAAATAAGAGTTTATTTCTGGGATCGATAGTGCACAAAATATCTCGCACCTTCATGCAAGGAAGGTAGGCCTATTTCCTCATTTAAGAGATAAAAAGATCATTCTCAATCTGCAGATAGAAGCATAGAATAATTTAAGTTGGGAAGGATTTCTGGAGGTCATCCAGTCCAACCTCTCCCTTTTTGTTCATGATTCCTTCCCTTTCAGCATGAGATTTTTCACCCTCTAAAGGGAAAGTATTTTATTTGGTGAATCGTCCCAACTTATTCTTGAGCGGAAAATGGCCAATTTTCCTTCACAACAGGGATGCGAGCAAATGAGAAATCCTTTCTCAGCCAAACCTGGATGATCTGGTGGTATCTCCTCCTCTCCGGAAAGATGAAAAGCTGAGTTTTCCTGCTGCTGTTGCCATTAAGTGCTTGCCACCACTTCATTAAAGAGAGAAAACTCTCTTACTTTCTTCTGCCAGGATCTGGATTTGTTATTTGTATGTTTACAGGTTGCAGTCACAAAGGTCAGGATGGTGGCAGGTCCATGGAGCTAGGCCAGGTCTTACCAAGTTGGCACAGCTGCAGCCTAACCATTATGTTCATATTTCAGCAAAGCTGAAATCAGGGCTACTCTGCCCTGTTAATGGACTTTGTAGCCCATACGGAGCTATAACTACACTGCTACCACCTTTCCAAGGCCTTGACCTTATGGCATAGCTGAGCTTTATAATTTATCAGAGCAGCAATCCAAGCATGATTGCATGCCAATCAATGTTGGAGCCACAATCCAGTTTAATTATCGGGATATTTTTCACAGCTTTGTTTAAAGACTGGATGAAGTTTCATACTTTGGCCGGTCCTCCAGTGCTTTACACTACAAAAACCTAAGGACTAGGTATCCCAGTAGAAATACGGGGATTGAATCTCTCTCCATACTGGAATATAACCTAAGTCCCAGCTGAACACTGACAGTTTTCCTAAAATTCTTAATAGTACTGTTCTTGATTCATTGAGTTTTCCTCACCTGCTTGCAACAGGGAAACCCCAAATGCCCCTAGGACCTCCTGACTCTAGGCAATGCTGTTCTACCACACATTGACTGACTTTAGCATTGCTGTCATGACAAGTCATTCGGCAGGAATTTTCCCAAATCTCCTACTGGAACTCAAATTTTTGGGAAGGAAAGAAGAAGAACAGGATTCTAGATGGTGGATCATAAGGCTTTCTTAGAAAAGCAAACTGTAGCTTTGAAGAGACATCAGATCTTTAACATTTTAAATTCCCTAATTTTGTCTGGGTTTCTCTAGGTGGAGACTAAGGGATAGATGAATGCAGGGCTTATGAAAATCTGTTCTTTTTGATGATATTTGTCAGAAAGCATATTTAGGTTTGAGATTTTGATTCTTGATTGAAACATGCTGCCAGTTCTGCTGAGGCTTAGCTCTAGATGGCTTTGAATATCTTAAACATCAGCACAGAGAGAGAAGGTGTGCAGATGTGACTCACTGCTGTGGAGGTAAGCTCTTTGATGACCAAAGGATGTCTATGATTTCTTTTCAAGCTATTTCCTTCCTTTGAGCTGGCAGTCCACTGAAAAAGACAGTTTTGGACAACTCAGAAATCTGGCTTAAAAAAAACCTCACATCTCTGTTCAAGATAAGGACAGTGCAACATTGATAAGTATAAAAACTGTGAACTTCACATATCTGATGAAACTTAATAATCAGAAACAAGAGATAAACCTTGAGCTTCAGCCTCTGCAGCAACAGAAGGATGACAAATAGCAGGACCAAAAGGTTACACTGTCACATTCTTTTTCCTACTTTTTAGGACTGTCAGGCCAGTGGGATAATAGTGCACATAGTCCAAATGTTTTTACTACCCTGTGCATATTCTAATTTTAGCATTCTTGAGATAAATGGCTTCTGAGATAGCAATGACCTTTAATCATCACTACTTGATCAAAATTCAGACTATAACATACTGAAGATAAGTTTTCTCCTTAGCCATGTGTCTTTGGGCAAAAACAATTATGTTTCTCAGTCACGTTACCTCTCAGTGTAAAATATGCTGGCAGCAGTTTGACAAAGAGAGACTTGTAAAATCCTTCTTTAGTGTGCCATAGATGATCATAGGGACACAAGCTTTGCTATCTCTATGCACAGCTTTAGGGAGAGGAAGTCGGGGAAATAAAAGCCCTAGCAGTCATGCAGTGGAATGCAAAGGGAATCTGCAAGACCTCTTTCCATCCCACTTTGACTGTAAGCCTCATTCATGCAGAAGCAGGGACCTCTCACCTGTCTGAGATTCATTCCATCACTTTCAGCTCAATAAAGATCTAAACTCCTTCTGCCAACTGAGGGACAATATTCATAAACTCAGCCAGAAGGGATGGAACATCTATTAGTGATAGAACACCTATCCCTAGAGCTAGCTTAGTTGAATCGATAAAAGGATGCCAAAGCCTTTCCCAACTTTCTCAACTGCCAGAAGTGATTTGGCATTTATTCTCAAAGCCACATTGACGACAGATGTGTAGTTGGTAAGTCACAATCTTATTTCAGTATTCTTTTTTTGGAGTGAAAGAACACTTCAGCTTGATTAAATTTCAAATTATGTCCAATGTCCTTAAAATAACTACCAGTTCACTCAGTTGCCTCAAGTTAACTGATGATACGTAGAGGTGAAAAGCAGGAATAAGTTCCTGTTACTTTACAATAGTAGCAAAATTAGAAGTAAACCTTTCTTGAATTTCTGTGATTTTTTCATGTTTCCAGGCAGAATAGGAAAAAAGGTGGCAGTCATGACTGACGGAAGAGAGAGATTTGACAGAAGAGGGAGAGTTACTTTCCCTAGTGTTGGGGGGGGAGGGGGGTGAAAACACAGGTGTCCATTCTCTAAGACTTCCTTTCCAGAACTTCAGGTTCTTCGTGTTACACTGGAAGAGGCTACTCCTTTCATTTACTGAAGACGTAGCAGAAATGGCCATAAAATTCAAATCACATTTCTTTTCTCCTCTTGAATATCTTTGAAAGCTTTTTCTCGTCTCCATGGACTGGTGGTTTTCCTATAAGGGCGAACGTTCCTAATAGAACAGAGAACTGAAATGCTGTGCCACACGCTCCTCAGCCAGGAGTCCTGTTTGTGCTTGGAACTTGGAAGTTGAAAGCAAGGATTCCTCCAGGTTTCAGTAGCAGAGGAACACAATCTTTCAAGATAAAAATTGAAGATACAACCAGTTAAAAGTCTACCTAAAATCACTTCTAACAGTTAAGTACCTTTCCAAATCTCACCCTTAGAAGCTGATCAAGTCTTCCTTGGAAGTCCTACTCTTCGTATCAAGCTTTTGATAAATTTTCCCCAAAGTTCTCTTTCTAACAATTCTTCTGAATTTTCTCTACTATGACCTAAAACTCTCCTCAGAGCACCCTTCACCTCCTTATTCCTTAGGCTGTAGATTATAGGATTCAGCACCGCAGTCTCCACTGAATAGAACAGAGAGGCCCATTTATCTCAGTCCAATGAGTAGCTGGACATTGGCCTAACATACATAAAAACGGTAGTCCCATAAAACAACAAGACAGCTCTCAGATGGGAAGCACAGGTGGAGAAGGCTTTGCATCTGCCCTTGGAGGAGTGGATCCTCAAGATGGTGGAGATGAGATAGATACAGGAGATTAGAATTGCCAGAGATGCGAAGATGCCATGAAATGTACCAAAAATATGAAGTACCATCTCGTTGCTATAGGTGTCAGAGCATGAAAGCTGGATCATAGGGGGAAAGTCACTGAAGTAATGACTGACAACACTGGAGTCACAGAAAGAGGGTGTGAAGGTGGAGATAGTTTGTGCAAGTGCATGGACAAAGCCAATGAAATAGGAGATGATTACCATCTGTGTATAGGCTTTTGAGGACATGACAGTTGCATAAAGTAGAAGGTTACAGACAGCCACACGCAGTCATATGCCATTACTGCCAGCAGGAGACACTTAGCACGAGCCCCGAGGAGAAAAGTGAATAGCTGTGCCACACAGGCACTGATTGAAATGGCTCTCCTCACTGCTGAAGAGTTCACCAGCAACCTTGGGGAGATAGCTGAGCAGTAACAGAAAGCCACAAAAGCCAAGCTACCGAGGAAAAGGTACGCTGTGTATGAAGCCGGGGGATCAACCTTGATCTGCGTGATCATTCCAAGATTCCCTATTAATGTGCTTAAAAAAAAAGCAAGTCACCTTCACCTCTTGGCTTTGTTAGTCCAGAGAGGATAAACCTCAATGGCCTCATAGTGATTCCTCTCAGGCATGCTGGTAGCACACTCGTGTTATCTCCCAACAAGAAACTGATTCAACCCCTAGAAGTAATGGGAAACTGGCAACACACAATTTATTTTCTCAGTAGTCACAAGTATGGGGCATTTTCATCATAGCTTCTGACCAGACTTCTTTAATTACACATTGAAATGACCTGTGATACAAGGGAGTACTGTTCCTATTTTTCAGGTCAGATAAGAAAGCCCAGAAAGATGAGATAGCTTATTTAAAAGGCAACAACAGCACTCTGAAACACTAGTGCTTCTTTCTGTATTGCAGTTACCAATACATTTTTTGCCTACTAACTAACCCCCAACCCCACCCCAATCCCCCTCCCCCAACTGGCCCTAACCTAAGCCCAACCAGCCCTAACCACAACCCTAAATGGCAGACCCTAACCCTCTAACCCTAAACCCTTAATGGCCCTGACTCCAACCCTCTAAACCCCCTAACCCTAAAACCCTAACTCCAACCCCTAACAACTCTTAATCCCAACCCTAACCCCAAACCCAACCCCAACCCTAAATGGCTCTAACCCTAACCCTCCCACTCTGCCTTGATGGCTCTGAGCGTAACCCCAACCTCTGACCTGCTACCTTGAACTTGTAGTCACCCTTACTCCTTGCCCTGTCACCCCTAAACTGGCTATGTAACCTGCTAAGGGTAGCTCTCTAAGCCTAAGGTGTATATGTGTATGACTGTATGTATGTATATATACAGTGCATACACATTTTATTATTTGTATATGTGTCTAAAAAGAAATAAGTATGGGAAGGCTTAATTTGCATATTTAATGAATTCATTAGCAAGAGTAGGATACTATCTGGGAGTAAATAATTTTTTTTATTTTAATTGTAGAGTAATAATTATTTACTCCCAGCTGGTATGCTAGAGAAAAAGAAGACAGAAGAAAACAGAGAGCAAAGCACAGATTAAAGAGCAAAGAAGAAAAGCAAAGAGCACAGCGGAGAGCAGAAAGAGCAAAGCACAAAGTGCAGACCACAGAGATTACAGACCACAGCGCACAGAGCAGAGAGCAGAGCAGAACACTCGTCGTTGCATCATCAGCAACTCTTGGGCTTCTATCCTCACAACACACAAAACGTAACAAACAAGCCCACACTCTACATCACCTGCACATACTCTTCAGCATCCATCTCTAATCTCACCAATACATCAGCCAGCACATACTCTACATTCCTGCAGAAACAGGCAAGTGCACCTCCAGGTTTTTGGACAGCTCCCAGTAACAGGGTGACCAAGCGCCTCCAAAAACCGCCCTGCCTAGAAAACACCCAGCTCCGAGCCGAAGCTCCACACCCACGCAGGCAATGATTGATCACCACCTCGCAGAGCATTGGGGACTCAGGGGGGAAAAGAAACCCAGCTGGGAGCAGAACCCCAGCTGTGTGGGTCTTTTGTTTGGTTGGTTGGGTTTTTTTGGTTTTTTGTCTGGTTTGTTTTTTTTTAAAAAAAAATCTAAGAAATTCTAACTAGAACCTGAAAAAAGAAAAGAACATGCATACAAGGTTAGACACACTAACAACCCCACCCAACAACCAAACAACTGCCCACTCACTCCCACCCCAGCCATTCATCACCCCTACTAACAGAACCATCTCCTTCCATCCTTTTTTAAAGGTAACACTGTACTGGCTTAAATAAGAATCCCCCCAAATGGCCACTCAATCAAAAAAGAGTTTAAAGAAAAGAATACTTTTACTTCTTACTGAAACCCCCCCAAGAAGTTTCATAGATACATTATTCTGCTCTGGTGACTGCCATTACTACACACCCCCCAACTTCCCCCCCCCCCCCCACAAACACACACAAAAAATGGCAGCACAGAAGACACTGCCAGCCAGAAAGACCTATGACACCACAACCGTGCAGCTCTGATGCCCTGGACGAGCCCATGAAAGAGTCAGATGCCACCACCCGTGACGGAAAAGGGCCAGCAAAGCTGGGAAAAGCAATGCAGAAGAGGCCAGCAAGAAAGACCTGAGGCTGTGACAACACTGGGGAGAAAACCCTGAAAGGGCGCCAGGAAGACACACAACAAGAACGGGCTCAGAAGAGGTGTGGCCAGTGAGGCCTCGATGATGGCTGCAAAGATGACTGACTGCAAACGGCCACGATGTGGAGTCAGAGCAACAGACCACCCCCTTTTAGCTGCCTGCACAGAACAAGACACAATCCATTGGAGCAATGCTGACGAGTCAGGCCAGGCAAAAAGACAGTGGATGCCTGCCATGCTAGTGCTGCAGAGCACGGGCTGTGCTCCTTGAGCACAACGAGCAAGAGCAACATCAAGACCTGAGCAAAAGAGAGTACAGCTACAACACACACCACAGACTGCACAACAACACAGACACAGGCTGGAGCTGCTCTGCCTAGCACATCCTCACTTTCTGCCATGCACACCCCACTGCCTCATGCACACACACATCCCAAACCACCCTCCACTCTACACTGAACGTCAGCACACACCTGCGCGCGCACACACACACACACACACACACACACACACACACACACACAGTCAAGACACCCCAACACCCTTTGCCCATCAACTTAGCTCTTCCGGTGCTCTGCATCACCATCGGTCCTCAAGAGCCATCCTCAATGGCAGACCCATCCTCTCCGATCTTCCTTTGCTTGCCACATTTGCCTTCACCTGCCACACCAGAGCACAAGTAGTCACCCCCGTGCCAGTTGGCTCCAGCCTCACCTGCAAGAGCACTCTCCACCAAAGCACCATGGGTGCTCCGCTCACCTGAACTGCGCCAATTCCAAACACCAGCATCCTGGCTGGGGGGAAGCCCATGGCACCTGGAAAAAACAAAATAATGAAGCCACTCTTCTGGCAGGCAGCGCTCACCAGCCCTACAATGCCCAACACCAATCCGCTCACCTGAAATCCTCAGCCACGCTTGGGAAAGGCCCACACCATACCTGAAAAAGCACAGCAAAAGACATCACCAAGAGGCAACCCGGCATCACCCTACCACGCCATCAGATTCTGACCCAACAAGCTCCCCCTCTTACCTGCTCGGGCTCTTCTCAGCACTCTACTTCTCCTCTTCACAACTTCCTGCAAAACCTGAGACAACCACACCTTGAGGTGATGCCAAAACCACACCCCACCACAACAGTACCTCACTACAACACCTTTGCCTGCTCTGCTCACCCATCTTGACTGCTGGGCCATTGGCCGCCACGCCAAGGCCCACCAGGCACCTGTAAAACCAGAACAGCGCCAACGAGACAACAGCCCTACACTGGGCTCTGCGTCCTCTCTCAGACCAACACTCACCTTGCCCTGCTCCTCCCGGACGCAAGCAACTTGCTCTCCACAAGGCTCCACACCTACAAGCACAAAGCAAAAATTAACCAGGGAACCACTGACCACAACACTCCTTCCAACAAGGAATCTCTAGCTCACCTTCTTACGGCATTCCCCTTCCTTCCTCCATCTCCCTCAAGAGATCCAAACACTAATCCGCATCTGCAAAAAAGCAATGTAAAATGGAACACACAGATGCTGACCAATCACTGTCCCAGCCCATCACTGACACACTCCACGCACTATCATTCCTAACACCCACAGGCAAGGCAGCTCCAGCCCCGAACAGACACACAGACACAAACATGAAGGAAAGCCCTATGCAAAAAGAACTATTCCCATGCATAAGATGCTGCCAGCCAAAAAGCCCTACAATGCCACAACCACACAGCTCTGATGCTCCGGATGAGCCCACGGAAGAGTCAGACGCTACTGCCTGTGATGGAAAGGGGCCAGCAAAGCTGGGAAGAGTGATGCAGAAGAAGCCAGCAAGGAAGACCTGAGGCTCTGACGATGCAGGGAAGAAAATCCTGAAAGGATGCCAGGAAGGTGCAAAACAAGAGCGGCCTCAGAAGAGGAACGGCCAAGGAGGCCTCAATGATGGCTGCAAATGGCCACGATGCAAAACCAGAGTGACACGCCACCCCTTTTAGCTGCCTGCACAGAACAAGGTGCTATCCATTAGCACAATGCTGATGAGTCGGGCCAGGCAAAAGACAATGGATGCCTGCCGCGCTAGCGCTGCAGAGCATGGGCCACGCTCCTTGAGCGCAAACAAGAGCGACATCAAGACCTGAGCAAAAGATACCACAGCTACAACACACACCCCATAAACTACTCAACAACACAGACACAGGCTGGAGCTGCTCTGCCTACCACACCCTCACTTTCTGCCATGCACACCCCACTGCCTCTGCCTCACACACAGCACTCATCCAGAAGAGTTCTCCATACTACACTGTATGTCAGCACACACACCCAAGACACATCGACACTTTGCTCCTCACCTTAGCTTTTGCAGTGCTGTGCGTCACACCATTGGTCCTCAAGAGGCATCCTCAATGGCAGCCACATCCTCTCTGATCTTCCTTCGGTCACCACATTCGCCTTCATTGCCTGCCAAACCAGAGCACGGGAGATCACCC
Source organism: Dromaius novaehollandiae (assembly GCF_036370855.1). Taxonomy (NCBI): domain Eukaryota; kingdom Metazoa; phylum Chordata; class Aves; order Casuariiformes; family Dromaiidae; genus Dromaius; species Dromaius novaehollandiae. Next base: position 176,621 of record NW_026991418.1, read on the forward strand.
CCATGCCAGCCAGCTCCAGCTGAAGAGCACCCTCCACCAAAGCGCCACTGATGTTGTGCTCACCTGTGCCGCACCAACTCCAGACTCCAACATCATTGCTGTGGGGACACCCATGGCACCTGGAAAACCAAGACAAAGTTACTATGCTGCCAGGTAGCGCTGACCAGCCCTACAACAACTGAAACACCATTCTGATCACCCATTCTACCTCACCTGAAATCCTCAGCCATGCCTGCAAAGGGCCGACATAGTACCTGAAGAAGCAAAGTAGGCAGCCCCAGAAGCCAGGGTAGGGGTCAGAAGCAGAGCCACAGAAGGGCAGGTGGCACTAGGTTCACAGGCATGGATATAAGAAAGGAGCTGCCAGGCAAGACTGCAAATTGGTTCCTGGTGGTTCCGAGAAGTACAACCGTTTCTTCTCTCTCAGCACTGAGGCTTAGGCAAGAAGAGAGGTGAGTTCATTAGCTGAGGGGAGGTTGGTTTTTGAGCTCTTCAGGCACATGGGCTTACTCACAGTCCGCTTTGCTTTCCGACGAGGTGACTTCCTTTCTCATCCTACTGCAGTTACAGGAAGGGAGAAGGCTTCCTTCCCTCTTCATACAAAATCTGGACTCTTCTACAAGTCTGCATACTACAGAAAAACCCCACACAGTTTCTCCCTGAACAGGGCTGACAGTATTTCTGAGGAGCAGCAAAACATCCAGCGAGCCAGAAACCAGACTAGCTGATGAGAGCAATACCTCACACAGATCCACCTTACTGGAGATAAAACACACAACCACCACCTAGGGTGTAAGTGTAGAAGGAAATGTTTTCCCAGGACCCCTGCTCTCTTCTCTTGTCTGCAGTCCAGCAGAGGCACAAGCAACGCCTCAAGCATCAGCATGTTCAAAGAGCCCAGTGAGGAAGTTAGGCCCCTTCCACAGTAAACACACAAACACCAGAAAACAATACTGACAATTAACAGAGGATACAACTGCACACTCAGAAACCCTCGTCCACCCCTGAACACCCCACACCAAGATACCAACACAAAACCAAAACTGCCTGCTATAAGCAATTTTCTGGCATGCTCACAACTCCACCTTCAGCCATCTCATTGCTCTAACATTAAGGAATGGCCCTTGCTTCTCTAAATGCAGCAATAAGTCTTTCTGGATAGTTTCACTTCCACAAATGCTGTTATTTCCCAAGGCAGTTCCAGAGCACTACCCCCAAAGAGAGCAGAGACTGTGTGAACACCCTGGGTTTATGTAACCCTAGCCTCACCCACTGCCCTACCCACAAGCCCTTGGAAGGGGAGGGGCAAACCACTGGCAGCCATAAATACATAGGGCTAAGCAGAAGCAAGCCTTTTGCTTCCACTCAGTATCTGGATGGGAGAGCACAGAAAGGACAGACGGACCTCTTTGATAAAACAGACCATCTTCTTTATTACTGAAACCTTATATACTGAACCCATAATATCAGGAGGTATGTTATTAAGCTTTTTTACCCAAACTAGCACTAGCCTTTGCACTAAAAACTAAAAATCAGTTCTGCTTATGCTTAGAAAGAAAGCTACAAGATTCAACATAACCTGTTAAGGGAACACTACACCACAATGCTCTAATTGGTTCAGACCTGCATATAATACAGCTGTTGTAGCAGGACAGCATTTCCTCTAGGGCAAACCAAGATATCAAAATAAGCTCCTGGAACAAGGCTGCTTCTGTAATGTGAGTACTTCTGAAGAGGGGTACTTCCTGTATAGTACCTAGAGTGCTCAGAAAAAGGGGTCAGTAGGTGGAATGGGTAGTTCCCCAGGGGAGTACTAGCTCTGTATTTCTAAGTGGAGGACTGGCACAAGGAGGGAAGAGGGATGCTAAGAGGGCTGGAGAACCTACGCAGGGCTCAGGGGGCACAACAAGGAAGGCTGACAGAGTAGTCCAGAGTGAAATAAAGGGGTTCCTCAGGGCTCTACAGGACCAGCAGAGGTCTATGCAGCACAACAAAGCTCTAAAGAGGAACCCAGAGCAGATTAGACATCTCTTACGGAGACTAGAGAGCAACTAAAAGAAGCCAGAAGAGAACAAGCAAAGCCTCTGAAAGGGTTCAGAGGAAAAGAGGGGTACTCAGGCAGCTGAACGATGAACAGAGCACTCCAGGGCATAAGACAGGGCTCAGGAAGAGTTCTGAGAACACTGCAGAAGTTCTAAAGGAGCTAGAGAGCCAAAAGACAGCTCTAGGGAACAAGGAAAGCCCAAAGAGTGGTCCAGAGTGCACTAGAGGGGTGCTGAGGGGCCTGCATGGCCAAGGAATGACTTTGGGGAACAAGGAAGAAATCTGGAGGGCTTCTGAGGAGACTAGAGGGTTCCAAAGGGGGCTGTGGAGCCAGAGGACAGCTCTGGGGCACAACAAGCACCCCAGGAGAGGTTCTGAGCAGACTAGAGGGCTCCTAAGGGGACTAAATGGCACAGGGAAAAAAAAAAAATCAAAACTGGGTAACATGACCGACCTCAGGAGGTGCTCTGAGTGGACAGGAGGGCTCCTATGGGATGTGGATGGCCAAAAGAGGGCTCCGGGACACAAAGGCCTCCAGAGGGGTTCTGAGCACACTAGAGGGGTCCTAAGGGAACTTGAGACCCAAAAGACAGCTTTGGAGCATGGCAAAGGCCTCTAGAAGGGTGCTAAGGGTTCTAGAGGGCCAGGAGTGGTCTGTGGGGGGGAAATAAAAGGTCAAAAAATGAAGCCAAAGCAGAATAGAGGGCTGCTAAAGGGCCAAAAGAGGGCTCCAGGGCATGAAGAAGGGCTCCGGAGGGACTCTGAGGGCTCTACCAGGGTCCTAAAGGGGTCTAGACATCCAAAACACAGCTCTGGGGCATAAAAAAGGCTGAAAGAGTAGTCCACAGCACACTTAGAGGGCTGCTAAGGGGTCTACATGGCCAAAAAATGACTCTGGTGAACCAGGAAGAAAACTGGAAGAGTTCTGAGGAGACTAGATGTTCCCTAAGGGGGCTGGAGGGCCAGAAGACAGCTCTGGGGCCCAATTGTGGCCAAAAGAGTGGTCCAGAGTACACTAGAGGGGTCCTCAGGGGTCTAGAGTGCCCACAGAAGACTCCGGTCCCAATCTTGGCCAAAAGAGGGGTCGAGAGCACACTAGGGGTTTCCTGAGGGAACCAATGAACAAAGAAAAAGCCTCTGGGGCCCCATTTTGGCCAAAAAAAGGAGTGCAGAGCAGACGAGAGGGCTGCTGAGAAGGCTGGAGGGCCAAATGAGGGCTCTGGAGCACCACAAAGGCCTCTGGAGGGATTCTGAAGGGACTAGCGGGGTGCTAAAGGGGCCGGAGGGCCAGAAGACAGCTCTGGGACAGAAGGGAGACTGAAAGAGTAGTCCAAAGTGCACTAGAGGAGTCCTAAGTGGTCTACCTGGCTGAAAAAATATCAACTGGGGAGCAGGGATGAGCTCAGGAGGTGGTCTGAGAGGACGAGAGAGATTCGCTAGGGTCTGGAGAGCCCAAAGAGCTCTGGGGCGCAATTTTGGCCAAGAGAGTGTTTGAGAGTGCACTGGAGGGGTGCTAACAGGTCTACAAGGCCAAAAAAGACTCTGGGGAACAAGGACAGCCTCCAGAAAGGTTCTTAGGTGGAATTTGAGGGATCCAAAGGGGTCGTCAGGAGAGCCAGAAGACAGCCCTGGGGCACAACAAAGGCCTCCAGAGGGATTCAGAGGTGACTAGAGGGGTCCTCTTGGTTCTAGAGGGCCAAAAGAGGGCTGCAGGGCACAATTTTGGCCAAAAGAGGCACCTAGAGTAGACCGGGGGGTTGTAAAGGGACTAGAAGGAAGAAAAAAAATGCTATATGGAACAACGAAGGCAAAAGGAGGGGTCCTGGTGGGACTAGAGAGGTGCTTGGAGAGCTAGAAGGACAACGGAGGGCTCCTGCACAATGAAGGCCAAAAGAGGGATATTGAAGGAATTAGAGAAGTCCTACGAGAGCCGGTGGACCAAAAAAGGGCTCTGGGAGCACTACAAAGGCCTCAGGAGGGGTTCTGAGGGTACGAGAGGGGTCCTAAGGACTCTACACGCTCAACTGAGCCCCTGGTGCACAATGAAGTCCAATGGAGAGGTTCTGAGGGGATTGGAGCAGTCCTAAGGGGACTAGACATCAAACAGAGGCCTCTAGGGTGCAATGAAGACTTTGGGGGCAGTGTTTGGACCACTTCTCTGAGGCTTTTGGGGTGATTGACATAACCGCTTCGCTTCACGTTACTCACAGCTACCTTCATCTATTACTTAGGGCTAAACCTGTTCCTATTTGCAGAGGGGCTTGTTGCTTGTTTAAACTTGACATATAGTCCACAACCTGCTCTGTGTGCTCCCTAGTCCCTTCTGCTTTCGCAACACTTGTGGTAATTCAAGGAGGTAATTAAGAGTCCCCATTGTCCCATAGGCTGGAGCAAGACATTGCTGCTGCTCTGAGGAGATGCCTAAAAGCCATGCTGTTTTCTGTAGCATCACTGGGGCTTCCCAGAGCCCAACGGTGTTCTCTTTGGCTTTTCCCGAGCCTTTTAGGTTTTTTAGGCTATTCCTTAGCCCGCCATTTCATGGCAATGTTCTCCTTAAGCATTGTGCACAGCACGATTATCCCAGATCAGCCACATCGTGTACGTACAGAGGCTTCTGAGAGGCGGCTCAGAAGAAAAGAGAGAAAAATCTCTTTGTCATCAGCGCATCCACCCGCCAACACTCTTCACCAGGAAGCGCTGTAAACTCCCATTTCTCTAAAGCGGGACTGAGTCAAGGCAGAGACGCAGATCACACCCCATCTTTGTTAGAACGCCTCACTGCTGCGGGGACTGGGCCTGGCAGCAGTTTTAGGAATGTTTGGGGCTTTGGAGAGAGTTCAGGGGAAGGTCTGGAGTCAGTGACAACGTTGAGGCAGGGCTCGGAGATGTTTTGGGGCCTGTAGGGGTGTTGGGGCAGGATTTGTGGGTGGTTTAATGGCTTTGGGGGGGCTGGTTGCAGGAAGGGTGGGACTCTGCGGGGCCCTCAGGGCAGGGGTGCCATCCCAGATGTGTAGGGAGCACATAGGGGTGCCCCACGTTGCTGTCAGCTCGGCGGGAGGAGCCACTGGTCTCCCACCCCATCAGATAGGGTGGCGGGGGGGGAGGAGGAGGGATCTATGAGCTTGCACAGAACGCCAGAGAAGGCAGCAGGGAACTCACCAAGGGCCCCGCATCCCAGAAAAGCTGCAAAGGAACCCGCGTCCCAGACGAGAGGAGGCATCAGGCTGCTGTGCCGCTGCTGGACACATCCAGACCCCCGCGCAGACACCACCCCCCCGCCCCGCTCCTCCAGGCTGCGTCCACAGCGGTGAGTGCACGCCCTGGCCCGCGCTGGGGAGGAACTGGGGCCCTACAGGCGACACACGGAAAAGGCAGAGTCAGAGCCGCGCTCCGGCAGACGCGGCGCGGCGCGGCGCCAGGTCCGAACCCCCCGCCCCGCCGCCTCCACGAAGCGACAGCCCCGGCGGGCAGGACACAGCCCGACGCCCGCGGCCACCCGAAAGCACACGCTCGCCTCACCGGGATCCCCACGTGCTCGACTCCAGGCGGCCTCGGCCCTCGCCCGCAGCCCCCGAGCGAAAACACCCACCCTGCTCGCCGCCATCTTGCTCCCCGCCGCCGCGCATGCGCTGGCTACGGACAGCGCGGGAGGGGCGGGGGCGAGCGGGAGCGGGAGCGGGAGCGGGGGGGGGGGAGGCGAGACCCGCAATGGCGCCCTCGTGTGGTCGTAGCGCGGCGCTGCAGCCGGCCGGCTCCCGCGGGCGACCTGCAGCCCGCCGCGCCAGCCCGGTGCTCAGGCCGAGCAGCGAGCGCCCCGAGGCTGCTCTGCCCGTGCCCGAGAGAGCGGCGGGGATCAGCGAGCAGGCGCTGGGGCTGCCCCGGTCGCGGAGCAGCTCTGAGACGGCACTGCCCATCCCCGCACCCCCAGGAAGCACCGGGAAGGAAAAGCCCTCTCGGGAAAAGCGCTCCCAGTCCGTGAGCACCAGGCAGGGGTGGACGAGCGCCTTCGCTTACCCGTCCCCGAGAGAGCGGAGAGTAGCGGTGAACACGGTGACCGGCAGCGCACACGTGTGCGCCGGCTGCCTGCACTGTTCTTCGTACGCAGCGGTGGCCGGCGGCGGCTGCAGTGCTGCCTTGTCGACACGCGAGGACAGCGGTGAGCGGGACGGAACGCAGTGCGCATGCGCTACGCCGATGAGTGTGCAGTGCCGCTTTTCAGACCCGCGATGGCAGCAGTGAGCGCGGCGGAACACAATGCGCATGCGTGCTCCCTTTCGGTGCAGTACCACCTTCTCCCCAGTATCAGGGTCCACTCAATAAACAAAATAGTATGATAAATGTTGTCATCTGCTCCAAGTGCTTTCGCAGAAGAGAACGACATCAAAATGAGGTATTATTGCATTTAGTCTCCACTACACGTGCTACCCCAGTGCCACGGACTTGCTTTAAAGGATCAGTGACGTACGCGTTCTGGCAGTAATATTCACGGAATGAATATGCACTCGATCAAGTAGGAGTGTTCATGAAAAGCTTTGCCAGTGCGTCGCTAGGTAACAAACCTAGACAAGCAGCTATTTGCCCTGATCCTTCGGCTTACGTTTCTTCTGCCGGATGTAGTCTAACGTACCTGAACGCAATGGCCTTGCGAGGCAGTGACACGGTGTCCGTGGGGTGGCTGTTCCAGGGTCTCTCGGGCTGTTCCAGGGTCCTCGGACAGCAACGGTGCTGGTCGACTTTCCCTTGTGCTGCACAGCAGGACAGCTCCGCACCGTGCCCTCCCAGCACTGCCGCTCCTCCCAGCAGTTGCCTAACTGGCCCCAATCCTGAGCAAAGCTACGACTCCCAGGAGCCCGCAGCACCCCTCCTTCTCTCCCTGCCCTCCCCATTTCCAAGAGGGACAGCCCCAGCCCCTGGGGACAACCCTGCCCGGTCACACTGCTGTCCAAAAAGCGGATTCGTTGCCCCGTGTGCACTAAGCCAATAATTACACGCTCAGGAGAGACATTTGCTTATTTATTTCAGAGTTGCACAAGCCTGGCTGCTCGGTGGTTTCCCACAAATCAAGCGCACCCCCACCCCCCCCGGCTTTCCAAGTAGCATTTACACAAACAAATTGCAAGGTTTGCAACTTTCCCTTTTACACCGGTTGGTTAGTGATTTACCTACAACTGTAATATTGCTTACACACCATTTTACTACTACACATGCTCAGGGGAGGGGTCTTCACCCGGGCGTGGGTCTTTCTGACCTATCAGCGTGATTTTCTTGTATTATAATGAGGACAGGTCAGTTAGGGGATACCTCGAATTCTTTTGCTAAATTGGCAATGTATGCATAGAAAACAAAACATCTTGATTTACAGTTTCTTTAAGGCTTTAGCAGTTCTAGGACGGCCTTGATTAAAGAATTATTTCCTCCCAGGAAATAGAGAGGTTCTCCTCATCTGCCTAGTTTAAAGAGCATGAACACTCTTTCTGAGCTTCCAAGATTGTCTTGCAACACCACCAGAGATGGAAAATGCTTCCTGCCCTGTACCGGGGAAAAACAGGGGCATTCCACTGTCCCCCGTGACCTGTGGGGACTCAGGCGTGAGTGACACACGTCCAGTAAGGAACAGACCCAGTGGGCCACTGCTGCAGGGCTGAGAAGGCACCGGCACCTGGAACCACAGCTCCTGGCCTGCCACAGAGCACGATGCGGCTGGCTGGTGGGAACGCCGCTGGCAGAGACCTGCCCGCCCCCGCCACCTCGAGAGGCGCAGCATGGTCACCCAGTAGCCCCGTCTGAGAAGACTACACCTCCCAGCATACCGTGCACGTGAAAATGGCGGCCCGGAAGCCCAGTGCTGGAAGACTACTGCTCCCGGCATGCGGCGGTGAAAACTACGGCTCCCCGCATGCCAGGCTGCCAACTCCCGCCCCCCCCCCCCCCGCAGCGCTAGGGGAGGTTTGACCCTCGGGAGATGCCGTTCCTTTAGGTTTATAAGTAGCTGATGGGAGGGTGTTAGATTACAGCATGTGTAGAAGGTTTTTTAGAGAATGTCATCAACCAGAAAGACCCAGAACATATCTTGTATTTACACTCCTCTTACCAGTACCACTTTGCCTGTCTAGTTGCAGTGTCCTTAAATGATGGCAGCTATAAGCAACTTTTGCCCCCTGGTCTCCAGGACTGGCTCTTTAAACAGGTGTTGTTCTTTCTGATAGAGCCCCGAGTGACATACCACTGACTTCCTCAGTGTGTGGTGATGTACATATTTGTGGTACAATGCCAAAGTAGGCCTTGTTAGCAAGACTATTTGTATCATCAGAAGACAAATACAGTGCAGTCTCCATCCTTCAAGATATTCAAAATCCAACTGGACATGATCCTGGGCAACTTGCTCTAGTTGACCTTGCTCTGAGCTGGGTGGTGGAGAGGGGAAGGGTGTTGGACTAGATGATCTCCTGAGGTCCCTTCCAACCTCAGTAATTCTGTGAGAATTGTCTGAGATGAATCCCACACTTGGAGTTCTACTTGGTAGTTTTTCTATTTAAAGAAACAAGAAGAGAATATAGATGATTAACACTGCTTATGTGTGTGCACGTGATTTACATAGGTCCATATCCTTGTTGAAATTCCAGAGAACTCCATGCGTGAATACAGTACCACAGGAATGTTTCCTTATGCATCGTAATAGGAAGAGTTTTGTATTTTAAGATTCAGAAGTGCAAAGAGATGTTGTCAGCCGAAAATCCTCTTCTGTTCAGCAGGATTATTTAGCATAACGACATTACGTATTCAGCTTTGAATATCAAAAGGCAGTATTATGTTTCTTCTTTAATTCCTGTATTTTCATGGGCCAATGATTTTTTTGATCCCGTTGGTATTCTGTAATTACATATTAATTGCATTAAGTTCAGAAACATCATCAAAGAAGCACCACGCAATGGTAATCTTAAAAATGTTAGGATTCAGATTTCTCTCGTCTTCCATTCTACATTGTTATAACCACGGCTCTCATCTTTTAATCTTTTTTCCTTGGTATAGCCTTTATCACGAATAGAGATTCATAATATGCTCAGAATATGATGCCTCAAAATATTGTATAAATTGCAGCCATGTGTTATCTTGCTTTGATGCTTGCACTGATTCTTTAGCTCAGTGCATTGTCCTTTGTCTTGACCTCGTTATTTATGGCTCCAATGAGCTGTGGAAAATGAGCAGCCAGGTCATCCTTTCCAAATTAAAACACTAGCAAGGTCAATGTAGGACAGGAAATAGAACATTTGGAATATTGCCACTTTTCTGCCTTATTTGCATATAAAAAGTGGGGACTGGAATGGTAGGAAATGGGTCCATTTTAATTTATTACAAAAAGTTATGATCTTACCCTTCCCTCTGCCCGGTTTATGCCTTAATATCAAGAGAGCACTCTTGCCCTTACTGTTTCAATCTTCCTAGTGTGACTGTATGGGAGAGGGGGGAAAGCGTGGCTATGTATGTGGAAAAGGAATGCTTTAAATAGCTGATCTTCTTCAGCATTGTCCTGTAAACACATTTGCTGCCGTCATTATTTCTGAAGCGCACGTTAAAAGTTGAATATTTACCATAGTCTTTACCAATGTTTCTGACAGAGCAATGGAGGAAGGGAAGGACGTCATCAGCCTTTCAATTCAAAAATGTTGTCCACAGTCTGCTGTGAACAGTTAACCTGCTATGTCACTCAGGGGCACTAGAGTCTTGATTACACACAAAACTATTTTCTAATCATTTTCTGTATTACCCTGGAAATTAGCTGTGTATCTTTGGTGTGACTTATAATGGCATCTAGTAGCTAATAACCTGTATCAATATACCTAGTTAACTTTTTGTTAGAATCAAATGTAAATACAGGGATTCTTCTTTTCTGCTTATTTCAGAGATGCTGCGTAGCAGGATAACGAAGTGTTTGCTTTCATGTCACCTGTTAACTGGTTAATGGCCTATGGAAATTTTATGTCTTCTCCTGTTCACTTTTGCCAAGAATATATCAATGATTCTTTTTTTTTCTTGGATATCTTTTTTTTTTAAATACCAAGTGGTTACCTTAGAAAAATATCGTATGGTGAGTAGACAGAGATCCTTTCTTATTGTAAAAATAGAAGAAGAAGATGGATTAATTAGGCTTTGGACCTAGGCAATATCATTCACTCTGTTTTATTTTTACGGCTTCTGTGTTAATGAATATCTTGTGCATCTCTTTGATCCCCTGAGAGAACATCCACACAATGTCCTCTATGTTTTATGTCCCAGGGTTGGCGTTACATATTACAGGCTATCTGGTCATCATTGCACCACTGCTATTTCGTCTTCTGACTGTGAATATCCAAGTGTGGTGGTTGACATTGCCAGACTGGTGTTGCCACCTGATGGGTACATGAACTTTTCCTGCTCCAACCTGTTTGCCTATATGCATGTTTTCATTCTTTGTCAAGCATCTTTTTCAGCTATTATAAGGAGGATGTATTTGATGAAACATAGGTGTCTAGATCTGGTCTAGTCGTCTTAGGCTCCCTTTATATTCAGAAAAGAGCAAAAGGACTTTCGCTGGCTCAGTTCATCTTATCCCAAAGTAGAGGTTTAAAACAGGTCAGATAAGCAGCAACTTAAAATTACTTCAGTCTTTTACTGTGCATAAAAAGGGCATAATATGATTAGCTTGGATGTAGATATTTACTATTTTATATATATATGTATGATATATATATGCTATGCATATATGATATACATATATGATATATATGATGTATATTTGATATATATATATATATATATGTATGATATATATGTGTGTCTGTGTATGAGATATATATATGCAGATATTTACTAGTGCCATTGCCTGAAAGGCCAGTGGCAGGGCCATGGCTGCTGGCTGTGCTTGTGAGGTCACAGCAGCCTCAGTGCCTCATAGGCTGGAGGGAGGCTCCTGGCTGCTGGCTGTGCTTGTGAGGTCACAGCAGCCTCAGTGCTTCACAGGCCAGTGGCAGGCCCACAGCTGCTGGCTGTGCTTGTGAGGTCACATTTGTCTCAGTGGTTCACAGGGCAGTGGGAGGCCCCTGGCTGCAAGTTGTGCTTGTGGGGTGGAAGAAGTACCAGTGCCTCATAGGCCAGTGGGAGGCCAATGACTGCTGGCTGTGCTTGTGAGGTCACATCGACCTCTGTGCCCTACAGGCCAGTGGCAGGCCCCTGGGTGCTGGCTGTGCTTGTGAAGTCACAGCAGCCTCACTGCTTCACAGGCCAATGGCAGGCGCCTGGCTGCTGGCTGTGCTTGTGAGGTCACAGCAGCCTCAGTGCCTGATAGGGCAGTGGCAGGCCAGTGACTGCTGGCTGTGCTTGTGAGGTCACAGCAGCCTCAGTGCCTCATAGGCCAGAGGGAGGCCCCTGGTTGCTGGCTGTGCTTCTGAGGTCACAGCAGCCTCAGTGCCTGATAGGGTAGTGGCAGGCCCACAGCTGCTGGCTGTGCTTGTGAGGTCACAGCACCCTCAGTGCTTCATAGGCCAGTGGCAGGCCCCTGGCTGCTGGCTATGCTTGTGAGGTCACAGCACCCTCAGTGCTTCATAGGCCAGTGGCAGGCCCCTGGCTGCTGGCTGTACTCGTGAGGTCGCAACAGCCTCAGTGTCCTATAGGCCAGGGACAGGCCAGTGGCTGCTGGCTATGCTTCTGAGGCCACAAGAGCCTCAGAGCCTGATAGGCCAGTGGCAGACCCACAGCTCCAGGCTGTGCTTGTGAGGTCACAGCAGCCTGAGAGCTGGCTAGGCCAGTGGCAGGACTAAGGCTGCTGGCTGTGCTTGTGAGGTCACAGCAGTCCCAGTGCCTTATAGGCCAGCAGCAGACCCATGACTGCTGGCTGTGCATGTGAGATCACAGCAGACGCAGTGCCTGATTGGCCAGTGGCAGGCCCCTGGCTGCTGGCTGTGCTTGTGAGGTCACATTTCTCTCAGTGGCTGACAGGCCAGGGAAAGGCCAAAGACTGCTGGCTATGCTTGTGAGGTCACAGCAGCCTCAGAGCTGGCTAGGCCAGTGGCAGGACTAAGGCTGCTGGCTGTGCTTGTGAGGTCACAGCATCATTAGTGCCTGATAGTGCAGTGTCAGGCCCTTGGCTGCTGGCTGTTCTTGTGAGGTCGCAACAGCCTCAGAGCCTGATAGGCCAGCAGCAGACCCATGACTGCTGGCTGTGCATATGAGATCACAGCAGACACAGTGCCTGATTGGCCAGTGTCAGGCCCTTGGCTGCTGGCTGTTCTTGTGAGGTCACAGCAGTCCCAGTGCCTTATAGGCCAGCAGCAGACCCATGACTGCTGGCTGTGCATGTGAGATCACAGCAGACGCAGTGCCTCATAGGCCAGTGGCAGTCCCATGGATGGACGCTGTGCTTGTGAGGTCTCATTTCTCTCAGTGGCTGACAGGCCAGGGAAAGGCCAATGGCTGCTGGCTGTGCTTGCTTGTGAGGTCACAGCAGCCTCAGAGCCTGATACGCCAGTGGCAGGCCCCTGGCTGCTGGCTGTGCTTGTAAGGTCGCAACAGTCCCAGTGACTGATAGGCGAGGGCAGACCCACAGCTCCTGGCTGTGCTTGTGAGGTCACAGCAGCCTCAGAGCTTGATAGGGCAGTGGCAGGTCTAAGGCTGCTGGCTGTACTTGTGAGGTGACATTTGTCTCATTGCCTGATAGGCCAATGGCAGGCACATGGCTTCCAGCTGTGCTTCTGAGGTCACAGCAGTCTCCGTGCCTCATAGTCCAGTGTCAGGCCCATGGCTACTTACTGTTGTTGTGAGGTCACAGCAGCCTCAGGGCCTGATAGGGCAGTGGCAGGCCCCTGGCTGCTGGCTGTGCTTGTGAGGTCACAGCAGCCTCAGTGACTGATAGGGCAGTGGCAGGCCCATGGCTGCTGGCTGTGCTTGTGAGCTCACAGCAGCCTCCGTGCCTCATAGACCAGCAGCAGGGCATGGCTGCTGGTTGTGCATGCATGTGAGATCACAGCAGTCCCAATGCCTCATAGGCCAGGGACAGGCCCATGGCTGCTGCCTTGGCTTCCTTGTGAGGTCACAGCATCATCAGTGCCTGATAGGCCAGTGACAGGCACATGGCTTCCAGCTGTGCTTGTGAGGCCACAGCAGCCTCAGAGCCTCATAGGCCAGTGGCAGGCCTATGGCTGCTGGCTGTGCTTGTGAGATCACAGCATCATCGGTGCCTGATAGGCGAGTGGCAGGCACATGGCTTCCAGCTGTGCTTGTGACGTCACAGCAGCATCCGTGCCTCATGGGCTAGTGGTAGGCCCATGGCTGCTGGCTGTGCATATGAGGTCAGAGCAGTCCCTGTGCCTCATAGTCCAGTGTCAGGCCCATGGCTGCAGGCTGTGCTAGTGAGGTCACAGCAGCCTCAGGGCCTGATTGGCCAGTGGAATGCCCATGGATGCTCGCTGTGCTTGTGAGGTCACTGCTATGGAAATGAGGCTCGCCGGGCACCATAACAGGGTCTGACCCTAGGTTCCTGCAAGAAAGTTCAGAGCCAAATCAAAGCAAATTAAATAATTAAATTTTAATGATGCACATGCAGTAATTACAGCTCGAGCTGGGTGCCTCCGAAGAGGGAGCCCAAACAAAGAAATCCCTGGGCAATTATAGCTTTTTCCAATTAAGTTTCCCACCCCTCACGCGGTAGTTAGACCAACAGTAATTTTTTTGGTCTGGGGTCTCCTGCTCCTTATTGGCTCTCATCGTTGCTCCTAGGCAGGCTGTTTTTCTCCCTTAGCTTTACTGTTGTGGTTTCTGCTGACGGTTGTACCTTCGTTTCTCCTTGCGTCTTACCATTGTCTCTCAAGGTCCTGAGAAGGAGGAGGTGATTCCAAATCATAACAATTAACACTGCCCCAGCAGTGAGCTAAGGCTTTGCCCCTCAAGGTCCTAATGCCCTGCGCTGGTCTTATTTCAAAGCCTTGACATCCTCCCTTTCGGAGTGTGAGACACAGGAATGCAGACTGCTTGTACCTTCCTTATCTTCCCAGCTTGAACCAGCTCTGAGGCCCTTTTCTTACTGGACTAAGTAAAAGTTCATTATTTTATCTAAGTGCGGCCTAAGGCTTCAGCAAATTTACCTACTCATGCTAAGCAAGTTTTACAGAAGTTGTGCTAAGTGGCTACCTCGAGACAGTTTCAGTTCGCTATTCTTTAACAGTCCCCCCCTTTGTTTTTATGAAGCATCCCTGTTAATCTTTTAAACAGAGTTCTCAAAGCCTTTCGAGGCGTACTATCGCTTTCCATAATCTTATGTATAATATAATTGTAAGTAATAGGCACAACACAGTTAAACTGAACACAACTACTACCGGGTGCAACACGTGATTATAAATCCCTGTTGCAGTTGGTGACCATCCTAGAAGAGTTTCCCAGCCATGATGTTCTCCGTCCCTCTTTACCCTTTCCAAGACGTGGTGTATCTCTTCCGCATCACAATGAATGGTGATTAGAGTTTTTTGTCCATTGTTCCGGGTGCATTCTAGCAGTCAACGCAAATCATCGCATTGTAGTAGTTTCTTTACTAGCATAAGATTCATTCCAATGGGGATAGGGAGTAAATTTTGGCTCAATGTATAATTAGATTGTAACAGTTGCATCCCATAATTTGGGGTAAAGCTACAAATACAAATGTTTGAGTGATTACTTGTATCTACAACACTGCTCTCTGTAAGATTACAAAGTGTTCTTACACAGACACATCCTTTTTCAACATATACAAGTACAGTTCAACTTTCACAGCAAAAGAAGAACATAGTATGACAGTATATGGACTGTTCCATTCAGGTTTTAACTTGGATTTTTGTGGAAATACTTTAACTAACACTTCGTCCCCAGGCTGTATACCAGGCACTTGTATTTCAGGTGGTGCGGACTGATATCACTGAGCATTTTTTTTTTTTTAAGACTTTCAAACCTTTTTTTTTTTGGCATACTTAGAACATACTCTAGACAGTTTCAGTTCGCTATTCTTTAACAAGGGAAGCACGCTCTATCAGGCATAAGCTGACAGAAATCACCTTCCCCCGAACATTGCCATTCACTCTGGCCGTGGCACAGCCCCTCTGTCCCCGCTGGGCCCCGCTTCGCTGCATCCCTTCCCCACTTTGGTGTGTCTGGCACCTCTGCTTTGGCTGCGATGGCCGCACGGGGCTGTGTTGTCAGCACCAGCTGCCTGTGAGTGGCCCTGCACCCCAACACACCCCGTCATTCTCCAGCTGGGCCTCCGCCGATTTCCCTTTACCTTAGGCAGTTGCTAGACATCACTAGTTCCCTTCAGCCTCGCTCCCGCCACCCAGGCCCAGGGAAGCGCTAGCAGCTTCTGAGCAGCCGTGCTGACACTTCACCTGCCCGAGCAACAGAGCGACTTGCTTGCCGCACTGCTGCCGGGCGCTCCTGCGGCGCCCCATTCGCGCCTTGGCTACTGCCAGGCCCCGTGTGCCAGCGCGATCTCTGCCGCCCGTCGGCATTACCGGCACCTGTTAGAAAAGGACGCCTAAGGGAAAAGGACTGGGAAAAAAGCATTTCTGCTTTTCATGGTGAAATTCCGCACAGAAATCTGAAGCACTGCCAAGGACTGGGTTTTGTTTTGACGGCAACTTTATTGCTCTGAGAACACTCTTCAAGCTCGGATTGGTTAGCATTGTTTGGAGAACGGCTCTCTGTTGGGTTGGATGGTAAGTGGTGGTGTAGATGGTAAGCTTAGTCAGTCTTGACGGCTCCCGTCCTCAAGCTCTGCAGCTGAACGACAAAAGGAAGCAGGCTCACTCCCTGTCATGACATTCAGCACAAACCCATCTGCTCAGCGGTTTGCTTTCTAAACAGCAAAGACCTGAGCCTGCCCGCAGCTTGACGTGCGCTGTGACTCCGGGACTGGAGCGACCTCGAGAGGGAGGCTTCCAAAAGCCTCCCAGGAAAAGCCACCGCCTGTCCGTTGCGTGCTAGGACGGGCGTACTGTGCAGAAGAGCAGGACACAGCTACCTGCTCTCCTGACCCACGGTAGACCTTAGGGACGTGACATTTGGTGGCAGTTTTGCCTTCTTTCCTAGTGACCATTCAAAACTGGAAACCAACACACACACGAGGAAAACTTGCGTCTTTTTCAATTGAGGCAGAATATTTGGAAGCCAGGGCATACTGCACAGCCTTCCTGACGCAAGCCCTTGAAGGCTGCCCGCCCCGTGGAGTTGTTTACTGCCATGGTTGCTGTATTGTTCCCATAAAGAGCCGTCTGGAGGATGGCCGTCTCCCTTCTCCTCCCGTGGGTACTTCTGGAAAGGAGGATCTGAGCATTCCAAGCAGCTTTCCAGCTTCTTGATGGGTCTGCTCTTTTTCTTCTTGCTCTTACGCTTGTGACTGTCCATGTGGAGTGCAGAGAAATCCAAATCATACTGTCGGAAGGAAAGGGGCAAGTTAAGAACAGAAAAAACAGATGTGGCACTCGATGCCTACATGGGACTGTATTTTATCAAGTCTACTGCAGGGGATGATTTGCAGCTGCTCTGCGGTAATTTCTGAACGTCTGCCTTACTAAGAAACGCACACCCTCAGAGGTCGAGCGGACATTAGGTCTTGGCTTGTACACACATCATTAATTGAGGCTAGTTCTGGAAGAGGTGCCAAAGAAAACAATCATTCTCGTAGCCTGATCCAGAACCGTGTGCACATGTGCCTCTAACTGTATGGTCCGGTTAGTGGGTAAATTGGTCTCGTTAGTGGGTAAATAAAAGTGGAATATTGGCGAGGAGACAGGAGCATGTTGACCGGCCAACTAGTGCAGCTGCCAAAACACTTGGTGTTCAGACTCCAAGGGGAACGGCAGGTCGCGACCCTTAGGTGCACCACACAGGCATCAACCTGGACTCACGTATTCCTAAAGAATTATTGCTTCCCTTGTTATCTGTACATCTAAAGAATTACCGCTCTCCTTGTTATCTGCAGCGCGTGCACACTACGCCACATTGTAGCCTATTCTTTCGCCTTCAACCCCCACCCCCCACCCCCCGAACGTCGCCAGGGGCCGATGCTCTATGGTGCCTGGGGCAGCCCGGTCACCTGCCTGCAAGGTTCCTGGGATTCCCCTTGTGGTTTGGGGATTTCAAGGTAATAAACATCTAATAGCTTTATTCCAGAGCGGTGTCTTCTACCCCTGCGTATTCCAAGCAGCAGTCAGCACCGTTAGCAGTCCCCTTCTGAAGTGCTAGCACAGCTCAGCAGTATCTTTCCTGCCTTCACTTGATCGACCTACCCACGTGATCTCCAGACAGACGCCGCACTATTGAGAGCTCTTTAAAGCCAACTGGGCGGACAGGAGAAACAGCCAGAGAAGAACAAGAGGAACTGCGGAAATCTCTTTTCTCGGTCTTTCTCCGTTTCCCTTCTATTTTGTTGTCGCTCCCTCTGGCGTGGGGATGTCCTCTTTTTCTGTTTCTTTGCTTTTCAGTCTTCCGGGAAGAGCCCTCAAAACCGGAAGGAACTGACACAGCTGAAGGTGCTCGTCGTTGAGGAGAATAGTTTTCAGACTGCTGCTCCGGGACTGGACAGCGGCACGCGTCTGCTTGGTGGCTGCTGAAGTGATGCCCGCCTTCCCCTCTGGCGTGTGATGACAGGTGGAGCCACCTGCTTTTGCAAGAATGCTCGTGTGACCTCTCTTGCTCTGTTCGTCCTCTGCTTCGGGATCGGTAAGGAGGACATTTTCCGGAGCTTCTGCCCTTATCCGGGCAGTTTCTGTCACTATGGGAAGATGTGCGCCTGCTTCCAGGGCAATACTGCTGCAGGTGGCAGTTTCGCTTGTTTCTTTCCAGCCTGCGAGAGCACCTCCTCTTGTGGGAATCACCGCCCATTTCTGTGATGCCAATGGTACTGGGATCCTCTTTCAGGGCTCCATTTCTCTTTAAATGACTTGAGCTCTGTATTTCAAAAGAAGAGATCGTGAGATGGCTATGTGCAAACACACAGCTTGGAGAAGCCCCAAACACAAACCCCTCCTACCAGGGAGTCCCACAGATTGCCTCAGGAGATGAAGAGGAAAAAAACAACAACAAAAAATGCCCCACTCTGCTTTAATTCGAAGTGCAAGGCCAGCAAGTGTTGTTCATTCCTACTTTTGGTTTTTGGCCGACTGGAAGCAAATGAGCATCATTTTTGAAAGCCCATCCAAAGAGCTGAGCACGGATTAAGGATGGCCCCAAATCGCGCTCTCTCTCTCTCTCTCTCTCTCTCTGTCTCTAGCTATGTACCTGCGTCCATTTTTCCCCTTTCAACTTTCCCTGAAACCCCCAGCATACTTGTTCCAGTGCTCAGGAATAAGCCATTCTGGTTTTGCTGTCTCAGCTCAAGTGACAGCACTAAAAATAAACCAAGCAGTCTTTCCCTTTTTTTTCCCAGGATTTGAGCATGACTAGGCTCTACTTCCAATGTCTCGCTGTGCTTCAGGAAGCGGAGCTGCAAGTAAAGAAGCAGCAGGGCTGCACGCAATTCAGCAGCAGCCACTGTTTGAGTGATTCCGGCTGCAGCAGGAGAGCTGTGAAGAAAGCTGCAGGGTGGGAGGGAAAATACAATGCAGACGCTACCAAAAAAGGAAAAAAAAAAAAGAAAAAGGAAGAAAAAGACAATTCCCACTACCCATTTGGTGCCTCTCTCCTTCCCTCTCTTCCCCCCTCCCCGTTACCTTCAGCATATGAGGAGCAAGCTGCGGTCTCAGAAATCCAGCCCCCTTCTTATTAGCCCCCAGCTGACCAAGGCATGAAGGGGGATAAGATGGCACGGGCGCGTCAGAAGTGCATTCTCCAAGTGTCTCACCATCACACCTTGGGAAACAACAGTGATCTCAGTTGAGACATGCCCTGTCAGCCTCCTCTTGGGCTGAATCCCATCCTGCCATCATCTAGGAGCAGCTGATACGTCATACTGAGAACGTAACCAAGACTACAAGCTGAAAATTAGATGCTGCTCTTCCTACCACGGCCGTCCCTTGCAGAGCAAGAACTCATCCTTACACCACCTCTGGCCTGAATTTCTCCTCCTTTATGGCATTCGCCAGCTCCACAGAGCACGTACGTAGCAAGTTACGCAAGTGCAGCAGGTGAAGGCCAAGCAATGAAAGACACTGCGTGACATGGGGAATTCCAGACTGGACAGAACGCAATTCTACCAATAGTCCTTTCCGCCCAGGACAGAAGGAAAAACACGTCAGAGGAGCAGAAGAGAGGTTTCAGCAGCGCGAAAGGGAAAGGTACCCCAAACCCATCTGAATACTCGCTCTTACCTGATATAAAAAAGTAAATACGCCTGCTGACTGAGAACGGTTTGGAGGTCGCAAAGGACTACCGAGGCATCATTCATCTCATACCACAGTCCATTACTGGCCTGCAAAGAAAGGCAACGATGCCTTTAGAGCAACTCTAGAGCGTGCTCTCTACAGGAAAACCCAGACAGAACACTAGCAGACAAAGGAGACACCAAGACTAGTCAAAGGAGACATGTAACGAGCTCTTTCCCCTTCAAAACAATGGTTGTCAGTAACATGCTGGGACAAGTTTCTCTTCACCAGCACAGATTCTGCCCTGCAAGAAATGAAGCTGATGCTTACCTTGGTGAAGCAGAAATAGTGTCCTGCACGACCGCTGGCACCTCTGTGCACCAGGACTGCATATAAGGCGTAGAGGACTGGTTCTCCAACTGGCTGAGACATGTATGCTCGCAGGTCCAAATACTCTGGATATTCCACATCCTGAAGACAGAGCAAGAGGATTCAAAACTCATCTGGGAACACTTCGTGAAAGAGCCGGGGAAGAACACTGCTAAGAATGTGGGCTGGAAGCTTAGACAGACATGTTTTGCCTCCTCAGAAATCGGTCTTCCCAGAGACAACATTTAATCGCTTCCATTGCAGAGAACTGCTCAATGCAAAACCAGCTCTTTCAGAGCGGAGCATACGCTTATCGTCACACGGGAGCTTTGCTGTTACCGGAAGAGAAAGAGTAAGACCTACTTCTTGCGCTGATTTTGCCTAGACATCTTCTGTCGCTATGGTTACAGTCGGCCGACATTAACAACTTTGAACAGAGCGTTCCGCCTTGGGAAATCTCCCTTCCCAAGAAGGCATTACACTTGCATAGATACCTTGCTAATCTTTCCACCAGTGAAGTTGGCAAATCTTTTCAGGGCTATGGTGAGAACGTTGGAAGAGCGATGTATTGTAAACCTCTTGGACGCAGCAACCATCTTTTCACACCTTCAAAGCAAGCACAGGCAATTGTTTCAAGGCATCTTCCCCCCTCCCCCTCACGCCAAAAGTCAAGCAAGTTTCCATGTCTCTCTCACGCTCATCCTAGCTGAATGGTATTTCCTTGCCTAAGACGGGGCTTCTTTCCTTAAAGCCACACCCTGCATTTCAGCCTTGCTCCTGCAGAGAACCTGGCAGGATGTAGGAGGCCAGCTCGATAAGGAGCGGGAACGTTGTCTTTCGGTAGCCAAGCAAATGCCTGAGCACGTATCTTTGCTGGGCCCAAAAGTAAGGCTTGCCAACAACACGCAAGGCAGCAGGAACGTGACTCTCTCACCGGAGCGTGGTTCCGGAATGCGAGCTAGCGCCTGCGCTTCTTATCAAAGATTTCCAACTAGTTGAACAGAATGACACCGATTCCGCTCTAAGAAGCAAATGTACTCTTTTCCAAGCTTTGGGTGACTTCAGGGTTCATTAGCTACACAACCCAAAGCCGCTCCGAGGCGGACAATGGGTTCGGCCACTATCTCCTAGTCCGATGGCATTAGGAAGACTACTTACTTGCTACATTTGTAGCAATTCTCACCATCCAGCAGCTCAGGTCTCACAAATTCTTCGAGCGCCCCGGGGACAGAGGAGGCTGCCTGGAGGAGGAAGAAAGGAGGGCACTGAGTTGCTGGAAACTCAAATGCCAACCCGCAACTCCTCTTTTGCCGCAGGGCCTCCCTCGTGCACACGTGGGAGACCTACTTGCGAAGCAGCGAACACCGCGAAGAAGGAGGCAGAAGCAGAGTATGCTGAACACTGACCTTGTTTGAAAAGGACTGTACTTTGGTACCAAGAGCTACCTGTCTGTGGTAGCGCACAATCAAGTTATCTGTGGTATGCTTTTGCGTAAATCACAAGAGCAAAAAAAGCCATCGCGTACCAATCAGAAGTGTATCGGGGTAGTCCAAAACTGGGAAGTATCATAGGACGAGCATGCGCGCGGAGATACGCTAATTGCTCTCTCTCTGGCTTAAACCCCCACACACACGGAGACCATTCACGGGGCTTCCAGAGGAGGACCAAGTCCAATCCACCTCCCAGCCTCCACCAAGCGTTTTTGCCGTGAACAGCATACATGCCTACGTGAACTCCGTCGAGTTTAGAAAGCCACAAAAAGAAAGAACAGCCCCCGAAAGCTCGGGGCCTTCGACGGCATCGTCAGCCACCGCTCCAAGACGTCTTACCTTTATCTCCAACGGGATATCGAGGAAGGCCTCATAGGACTCTGAAACTGCTTGGCAGCTCAAGCACGTTACTGGAAGCCAAACAGAAGCACTTCACAAAATGGGAAGGAGACTCACTTTGCCCGTTTACATTATTGAGAGCCGCTACTTCTTGGCACACCGCAAGCTCTTTGCGACAAACGGGCACAAAGGCACAGATCAGTTCCAAGGACAGTAGCAGTTTCCAAAAGTACCTCTGGATCTTAGGAATCCTCCAAATATTTGGTGAATGACCGTGGTGGCTTGCGACGACGTGTCCAAGCTGGAAACAAATTATCATCAGCGCTCAGAAGAGCCGAGGCGGAGAGGTAGCTCTTTCTTCAAAGAGCTTTTCTTTTCTACGAAAACCCTGGGCAAAGGTTTTCACGTAGGGTAGGAAAGGAAGGCGTCAAAAGTGCTAGAGAACACTTCAAGGTTAACTTGGTTCTGCTTACCTGGTGCTTCCATTCAAGCAAGCTGTCTGCATAGCAGCCACGGTGTAACATAAGAATTCGTGAGCATCTTCCTGTCTGCCAAAACAGAAATGCTCCCCTATTCCTAATAAACACAAAGGGCACAATGCTTATCTCTTCAAAAGGGACAGGAAACCTACTTTTCTAAAAGCTCTCTTTCCTACAACAATTAATCTCTCCAAGCCCTTTGCACCCGTGAAATAACCCTCTGAAAATTCAGACGTTTCTGCAAAGAACGCCATCTGAAATGACTTACGTCTAAGGTCACTGAAGACAGCCGTAGGCTCGACGGCGTTGTCAGAGCAGAACAGGACATGCTTAACGTGAGCTTCCATCGTACACAGCATGCAGAAGCCTTGCTCACGACCTGTCAAGAGTCAAGGAAGAAACCACCTCCGGCTAGTGCAAGATACCTACGTACCTGTGGAAAACCTTAAGCACCAACAATCTCCAAGTTGGAAGTGCGGTCTCTGCTCTCCGTTCCACGCTCTCTTCTCCAAAGGTGCCAACAGCCCAGTCTGTGCGCATAAGCATTAACCAGTAAGCCTGCACTAGCACGCATTTTCTGACGAAGCACCTGAAGGACTACTGCCAAGCCCTCTTCTGCAGGGAGGTGCACGGGAATAGCCCGACTAGCTCATATTGCTTTCACGGTGCTCTGTGGTAGTTTTCCTCTTCTTCCGGTTCAGCAGTGACCACATCAGGTCTCGCAGCGGTCGTGCATTAGGGAAACCCGGCTGGGAAGGAACACCGAGAACCTGTGATGCCCTCCTCCGAAAATTTATCATCTTTCGAGCAGCCGGAAAGCCACAGGCCAAATATTCATGAAGCGCCTTACTTCCCAATGCCCTTGATCATTCACAGGAGGGAAGAAAGAACCCTCCTTCGACGCCGGAGCACGGGGCATTAAAGGAAAGCAAGCACTCCCTCAGCTATCCTGAGCCTGCCGTGCATGCGCTCTTAAAAGGGAGCCCCTGCAGGGACACTAGGAAAACCCAGAGTCTGCTTCACAGAGTCACTGCTGTCCTTTCACCTGCAGAGCTGTCCAGCAGCTTGCAAGGAACGTGTTCACAAGTACTCACACGACTGGCTGTGTTCCCCAGAAAGCAGGTAATTGGCCAGAGGGGGCGTGTAGGTCAAACACTGTAGAACAGAGTTGAGGAAACACGTATTGCCCAGGTTGCGGAGTCCAGCTCCAACGCTTTGCCTTTGCCGCCAAGCCACAGAAATCTTCTCGGGTGGGAAATGCATCCTTTGTGGCGGAGCAATTCCGTCAGTAACGCCTGCAAGGAAATTAGATTCTAAGAGAGACTGCCGGCCTTTGTTTTAGGAACGGAGGTTTCAAAGGCAGCGTTCTGGAGAGCAGCCCCCACAAGAACCAGCTGCCCTGCAGAACACAAGCACATAGTAGAGACAGCCCAGGAAGGCTGCCACTCACGTTGGCTGGTCAGCGCACAGTTGGGGAAGAAGAGTTTACTCATCTGTTTGACTTTTTCTCATGGGCAACCACGACTACTCGGCCTTCAGGAACTGTTGCCGAGTCCCTTCCATCCCCAGGCGCTCAGCTGATAGTCCAATTATGCTGGCCTTTTTCCTTAGCCACTGCCAGCGCCTTTGGGGAGTCACAAAATTCACCTTTACTCTTGAAGTCTTTACTCACAGGAGTAGCTCCTTTCTAGGCCAGCTCCTGCAGATGGGGCCTGACTGCAACTTGCAGAGCATGACTTCATTTCTGTCACACACAATTCCAGTTGGAAAAGGAACGAGCCCAGTTATCCAGAAGGCTCGCTGAGCCCACGCTCGCTTCCGCCAGCGCGACCGCGAGCACCCGGGCAGAGAGCGCGCGAGGAGCTGCTGCGCCGCCGCCCTCTCTGCCGCAGAGTGACCCCAGCTCTGCGGGCCATTGTGACGGCGGGCAGCTCGGCCAATGAGGAGGCTCGTAGCAGCCGAGTGGGCCGGTCCTGATGCGGCGCAGCCAATCGGATCGCAGCGTGTCTGTGACGGGCAGGTACCGGGGTGGCGTGGCCCTGCCCCCCTTTAGGACCCGGGGCCGTTGCAGAGACAGGGCTCTCCTGGCGCCAGGGACCCGACGGGCACCATCCGCAGCCTGCGGCCACTGCCCAGCCCTGCTCACGGCGGGGGCGGGGGCTGTGCTTCCGCCGGCACGGCTCACACCTCCTTCCCAGGCAGAATAAGCCTACTCAGAAAAACGGGCATGCTGCTGTCACCGTACCTGTTGTGCAGTTTGCGCTGGCATGTTCACGGTGGTGCGGGTTGTCTTTTCCCCTCTTGGGGACCCAAGTATCCAAATGGTACTCCACTTTGACCTTGCCTCTCCGAGCTGCTCTGAGGGAAGGGCTCGGATCTGCAAGTGCAAAGCAATGCTTTTGAAGCCAGCCAGCATTTCATTCCTAATAGGAGAAGAGGAAGAGGAAGAAAAGAGGAAGGAGGTCATTTAAAGCAAAGGCGCATTGTGTGACGTCTTACTATGAGCTGCTTAGACTATGGACAGATATCTAACTCTGACTCTGCCAGCTGAACATGTTAGCCCCCTCGAGTAAAGATCCCATAAAAGGCTACACTCCCTCTCGCTGGGGTTCATCGCTCATAGCAACACATTCTTCACATCCTGAACCACTCAGACCCCTTAATGTGTAAATGTAGTGTATGAGGAAGGAATATGTTCCATTATTCCATATCCCTAGATTTATCATTGAGACTGACAGGTGTTATTAAAAAATAACCAGTCAGTTTCCAGAGCAACTCTGGCAGGATCTAGAAGCACAAATTTTCTGAAAGCAAACATTTTCATGCTTCCTGTAACACCCTGGAAGTTTCAGATATTTCTGACTAAATTGTGAGAGAAGACTAAATGAAAGAAAGATAAATAACCCAGACGAGTAATAGCTGTTCATCCAGTCTTAACCCAGCTATCCACTGAACACCACGGCTTTCACATAGTCTAGATGACAATTCAGAAATCCATTACATTGTCAGTCTAATCCAGGCTAGAACAGGACTCAGTCCAATGCAGATACATTGCAGACTTCATGGCGTAGCCCAAACAGACTAGCTTCCCTCACTCATCATCTTACACATGGCACTGTATGGGCATTGTCCCAGGAGTTGCCCCTGCTCCACGACACGAGCAGCCACCGTAAGCACAGTCTAACTAAGGCTGCGTTGCCTGTGACATCTCTGCTGTCTAAGCTCCACTGATGACTTTCCCTGCTAGGGACGGTCAGAGCAGATCACTCTTCAGCTGAGTAACCCAATTCAGCTCTCTGCTCTGAAGGCCAACAGTTTGTCAAACAACCTCTAAGCCCTCTAAGTAGCACAAATAAGCTAGTTTTTCTGGCAGATAGAGATGTCCTTAAACTCATGCCAGAATCAGGGGAAGGGTCTTCATTCATATGTTTCACAGGCTCCAGGCCAGCTGCAGCATACTGGGAAAAGAATGAGATGTTGCTCCAAAGGCAGTACTGAATTGCGTAGTTCTGTGAACATCTAAGCAAATGACATTTATCTGGGGAGGTGGAGCAGGGAGGGGCTCTATTGCAAGTCTGAAGTCCTGAAGTTTTTCTATTTAGATAAATCTTCTGATTTGTTTTCAGTAAGATATCTTTGGAGTGAAGAAGGAAGCTATTCAGTATTATGAAGGTTCATTAAATGTTTGAAGCTTTCAAAATAAGAGTTTATTTCTGGGATCGATAGTGCACAAAATATCTCGCACCTTCATGCAAGGAAGGTAGGCCTATTTCCTCATTTAAGAGATAAAAAGATCATTCTCAATCTGCAGATAGAAGCATAGAATAATTTAAGTTGGGAAGGATTTCTGGAGGTCATCCAGTCCAACCTCTCCCTTTTTGTTCATGATTCCTTCCCTTTCAGCATGAGATTTTTCACCCTCTAAAGGGAAAGTATTTTATTTGGTGAATCGTCCCAACTTATTCTTGAGCGGAAAATGGCCAATTTTCCTTCACAACAGGGATGCGAGCAAATGAGAAATCCTTTCTCAGCCAAACCTGGATGATCTGGTGGTATCTCCTCCTCTCCGGAAAGATGAAAAGCTGAGTTTTCCTGCTGCTGTTGCCATTAAGTGCTTGCCACCACTTCATTAAAGAGAGAAAACTCTCTTACTTTCTTCTGCCAGGATCTGGATTTGTTATTTGTATGTTTACAGGTTGCAGTCACAAAGGTCAGGATGGTGGCAGGTCCATGGAGCTAGGCCAGGTCTTACCAAGTTGGCACAGCTGCAGCCTAACCATTATGTTCATATTTCAGCAAAGCTGAAATCAGGGCTACTCTGCCCTGTTAATGGACTTTGTAGCCCATACGGAGCTATAACTACACTGCTACCACCTTTCCAAGGCCTTGACCTTATGGCATAGCTGAGCTTTATAATTTATCAGAGCAGCAATCCAAGCATGATTGCATGCCAATCAATGTTGGAGCCACAATCCAGTTTAATTATCGGGATATTTTTCACAGCTTTGTTTAAAGACTGGATGAAGTTTCATACTTTGGCCGGTCCTCCAGTGCTTTACACTACAAAAACCTAAGGACTAGGTATCCCAGTAGAAATACGGGGATTGAATCTCTCTCCATACTGGAATATAACCTAAGTCCCAGCTGAACACTGACAGTTTTCCTAAAATTCTTAATAGTACTGTTCTTGATTCATTGAGTTTTCCTCACCTGCTTGCAACAGGGAAACCCCAAATGCCCCTAGGACCTCCTGACTCTAGGCAATGCTGTTCTACCACACATTGACTGACTTTAGCATTGCTGTCATGACAAGTCATTCGGCAGGAATTTTCCCAAATCTCCTACTGGAACTCAAATTTTTGGGAAGGAAAGAAGAAGAACAGGATTCTAGATGGTGGATCATAAGGCTTTCTTAGAAAAGCAAACTGTAGCTTTGAAGAGACATCAGATCTTTAACATTTTAAATTCCCTAATTTTGTCTGGGTTTCTCTAGGTGGAGACTAAGGGATAGATGAATGCAGGGCTTATGAAAATCTGTTCTTTTTGATGATATTTGTCAGAAAGCATATTTAGGTTTGAGATTTTGATTCTTGATTGAAACATGCTGCCAGTTCTGCTGAGGCTTAGCTCTAGATGGCTTTGAATATCTTAAACATCAGCACAGAGAGAGAAGGTGTGCAGATGTGACTCACTGCTGTGGAGGTAAGCTCTTTGATGACCAAAGGATGTCTATGATTTCTTTTCAAGCTATTTCCTTCCTTTGAGCTGGCAGTCCACTGAAAAAGACAGTTTTGGACAACTCAGAAATCTGGCTTAAAAAAAACCTCACATCTCTGTTCAAGATAAGGACAGTGCAACATTGATAAGTATAAAAACTGTGAACTTCACATATCTGATGAAACTTAATAATCAGAAACAAGAGATAAACCTTGAGCTTCAGCCTCTGCAGCAACAGAAGGATGACAAATAGCAGGACCAAAAGGTTACACTGTCACATTCTTTTTCCTACTTTTTAGGACTGTCAGGCCAGTGGGATAATAGTGCACATAGTCCAAATGTTTTTACTACCCTGTGCATATTCTAATTTTAGCATTCTTGAGATAAATGGCTTCTGAGATAGCAATGACCTTTAATCATCACTACTTGATCAAAATTCAGACTATAACATACTGAAGATAAGTTTTCTCCTTAGCCATGTGTCTTTGGGCAAAAACAATTATGTTTCTCAGTCACGTTACCTCTCAGTGTAAAATATGCTGGCAGCAGTTTGACAAAGAGAGACTTGTAAAATCCTTCTTTAGTGTGCCATAGATGATCATAGGGACACAAGCTTTGCTATCTCTATGCACAGCTTTAGGGAGAGGAAGTCGGGGAAATAAAAGCCCTAGCAGTCATGCAGTGGAATGCAAAGGGAATCTGCAAGACCTCTTTCCATCCCACTTTGACTGTAAGCCTCATTCATGCAGAAGCAGGGACCTCTCACCTGTCTGAGATTCATTCCATCACTTTCAGCTCAATAAAGATCTAAACTCCTTCTGCCAACTGAGGGACAATATTCATAAACTCAGCCAGAAGGGATGGAACATCTATTAGTGATAGAACACCTATCCCTAGAGCTAGCTTAGTTGAATCGATAAAAGGATGCCAAAGCCTTTCCCAACTTTCTCAACTGCCAGAAGTGATTTGGCATTTATTCTCAAAGCCACATTGACGACAGATGTGTAGTTGGTAAGTCACAATCTTATTTCAGTATTCTTTTTTTGGAGTGAAAGAACACTTCAGCTTGATTAAATTTCAAATTATGTCCAATGTCCTTAAAATAACTACCAGTTCACTCAGTTGCCTCAAGTTAACTGATGATACGTAGAGGTGAAAAGCAGGAATAAGTTCCTGTTACTTTACAATAGTAGCAAAATTAGAAGTAAACCTTTCTTGAATTTCTGTGATTTTTTCATGTTTCCAGGCAGAATAGGAAAAAAGGTGGCAGTCATGACTGACGGAAGAGAGAGATTTGACAGAAGAGGGAGAGTTACTTTCCCTAGTGTTGGGGGGGGGGGGGGGTGAAAACACAGGTGTCCATTCTCTAAGACTTCCTTTCCAGAACTTCAGGTTCTTCGTGTTACACTGGAAGAGGCTACTCCTTTCATTTACTGAAGACGTAGCAGAAATGGCCATAAAATTCAAATCACATTTCTTTTCTCCTCTTGAATATCTTTGAAAGCTTTTTCTCGTCTCCATGGACTGGTGGTTTTCCTATAAGGGCGAACGTTCCTAATAGAACAGAGAACTGAAATGCTGTGCCACACGCTCCTCAGCCAGGAGTCCTGTTTGTGCTTGGAACTTGGAAGTTGAAAGCAAGGATTCCTCCAGGTTTCAGTAGCAGAGGAACACAATCTTTCAAGATAAAAATTGAAGATACAACCAGTTAAAAGTCTACCTAAAATCACTTCTAACAGTTAAGTACCTTTCCAAATCTCACCCTTAGAAGCTGATCAAGTCTTCCTTGGAAGTCCTACTCTTCGTATCAAGCTTTTGATAAATTTTCCCCAAAGTTCTCTTTCTAACAATTCTTCTGAATTTTCTCTACTATGACCTAAAACTCTCCTCAGAGCACCCTTCACCTCCTTATTCCTTAGGCTGTAGATTATAGGATTCAGCACCGCAGTCTCCACTGAATAGAACAGAGAGGCCCATTTATCTCAGTCCAATGAGTAGCTGGACATTGGCCTAACATACATAAAAACGGTAGTCCCATAAAACAACAAGACAGCTCTCAGATGGGAAGCACAGGTGGAGAAGGCTTTGCATCTGCCCTTGGAGGAGTGGATCCTCAAGATGGTGGAGATGAGATAGATACAGGAGATTAGAATTGCCAGAGATGCGAAGATGCCATGAAATGTACCAAAAATATGAAGTACCATCTCGTTGCTATAGGTGTCAGAGCATGAAAGCTGGATCATAGGGGGAAAGTCACTGAAGTAATGACTGACAACACTGGAGTCACAGAAAGAGGGTGTGAAGGTGGAGATAGTTTGTGCAAGTGCATGGACAAAGCCAATGAAATAGGAGATGATTACCATCTGTGTATAGGCTTTTGAGGACATGACAGTTGCATAAAGTAGAAGGTTACAGACAGCCACACGCAGTCATATGCCATTACTGCCAGCAGGAGACACTTAGCACGAGCCCCGAGGAGAAAAGTGAATAGCTGTGCCACACAGGCACTGATTGAAATGGCTCTCCTCACTGCTGAAGAGTTCACCAGCAACCTTGGGGAGATAGCTGAGCAGTAACAGAAAGCCACAAAAGCCAAGCTACCGAGGAAAAGGTACGCTGTGTATGAAGCCGGGGGATCAACCTTGATCTGCGTGATCATTCCAAGATTCCCTATTAATGTGCTTAAAAAAAAAGCAAGTCACCTTCACCTCTTGGCTTTGTTAGTCCAGAGAGGATAAACCTCAATGGCCTCATAGTGATTCCTCTCAGGCATGCTGGTAGCACACTCGTGTTATCTCCCAACAAGAAACTGATTCAACCCCTAGAAGTAATGGGAAACTGGCAACACACAATTTATTTTCTCAGTAGTCACAAGTATGGGGCATTTTCATCATAGCTTCTGACCAGACTTCTTTAATTACACATTGAAATGACCTGTGATACAAGGGAGTACTGTTCCTATTTTTCAGGTCAGATAAGAAAGCCCAGAAAGATGAGATAGCTTATTTAAAAGGCAACAACAGCACTCTGAAACACTAGTGCTTCTTTCTGTATTGCAGTTACCAATACATTTTTTGCCTACTAACTAACCCCCAACCCCACCCCAATCCCCCTCCCCCAACTGGCCCTAACCTAAGCCCAACCAGCCCTAACCACAACCCTAAATGGCAGACCCTAACCCTCTAACCCTAAACCCTTAATGGCCCTGACTCCAACCCTCTAAACCCCCTAACCCTAAAACCCTAACTCCAACCCCTAACAACTCTTAATCCCAACCCTAACCCCAAACCCAACCCCAACCCTAAATGGCTCTAACCCTAACCCTCCCACTCTGCCTTGATGGCTCTGAGCGTAACCCCAACCTCTGACCTGCTACCTTGAACTTGTAGTCACCCTTACTCCTTGCCCTGTCACCCCTAAACTGGCTATGTAACCTGCTAAGGGTAGCTCTCTAAGCCTAAGGTGTATATGTGTATGACTGTATGTATGTATATATACAGTGCATACACATTTTATTATTTGTATATGTGTCTAAAAAGAAATAAGTATGGGAAGGCTTAATTTGCATATTTAATGAATTCATTAGCAAGAGTAGGATACTATCTGGGAGTAAATAATTTTTTTTATTTTAATTGTAGAGTAATAATTATTTACTCCCAGCTGGTATGCTAGAGAAAAAGAAGACAGAAGAAAACAGAGAGCAAAGCACAGATTAAAGAGCAAAGAAGAAAAGCAAAGAGCACAGCGGAGAGCAGAAAGAGCAAAGCACAAAGTGCAGACCACAGAGATTACAGACCACAGCGCACAGAGCAGAGAGCAGAGCAGAACACTCGTCGTTGCATCATCAGCAACTCTTGGGCTTCTATCCTCACAACACACAAAACGTAACAAACAAGCCCACACTCTACATCACCTGCACATACTCTTCAGCATCCATCTCTAATCTCACCAATACATCAGCCAGCACATACTCTACATTCCTGCAGAAACAGGCAAGTGCACCTCCAGGTTTTTGGACAGCTCCCAGTAACAGGGTGACCAAGCGCCTCCAAAAACCGCCCTGCCTAGAAAACACCCAGCTCCGAGCCGAAGCTCCACACCCACGCAGGCAATGATTGATCACCACCTCGCAGAGCATTGGGGACTCAGGGGGGAAAAGAAACCCAGCTGGGAGCAGAACCCCAGCTGTGTGGGTCTTTTGTTTGGTTGGTTGGGTTTTTTTGGTTTTTTGTCTGGTTTGTTTTTTTTTAAAAAAAAATCTAAGAAATTCTAACTAGAACCTGAAAAAAGAAAAGAACATGCATACAAGGTTAGACACACTAACAACCCCACCCAACAACCAAACAACTGCCCACTCACTCCCACCCCAGCCATTCATCACCCCTACTAACAGAACCATCTCCTTCCATCCTTTTTTAAAGGTAACACTGTACTGGCTTAAATAAGAATCCCCCCAAATGGCCACTCAATCAAAAAAGAGTTTAAAGAAAAGAATACTTTTACTTCTTACTGAAACCCCCCCAAGAAGTTTCATAGATACATTATTCTGCTCTGGTGACTGCCATTACTACACACCCCCCAACTTCCCCCCCCCCCCCACAAACACACACAAAAAATGGCAGCACAGAAGACACTGCCAGCCAGAAAGACCTATGACACCACAACCGTGCAGCTCTGATGCCCTGGACGAGCCCATGAAAGAGTCAGATGCCACCACCCGTGACGGAAAAGGGCCAGCAAAGCTGGGAAAAGCAATGCAGAAGAGGCCAGCAAGAAAGACCTGAGGCTGTGACAACACTGGGGAGAAAACCCTGAAAGGGCGCCAGGAAGACACACAACAAGAACGGGCTCAGAAGAGGTGTGGCCAGTGAGGCCTCGATGATGGCTGCAAAGATGACTGACTGCAAACGGCCACGATGTGGAGTCAGAGCAACAGACCACCCCCTTTTAGCTGCCTGCACAGAACAAGACACAATCCATTGGAGCAATGCTGACGAGTCAGGCCAGGCAAAAAGACAGTGGATGCCTGCCATGCTAGTGCTGCAGAGCACGGGCTGTGCTCCTTGAGCACAACGAGCAAGAGCAACATCAAGACCTGAGCAAAAGAGAGTACAGCTACAACACACACCACAGACTGCACAACAACACAGACACAGGCTGGAGCTGCTCTGCCTAGCACATCCTCACTTTCTGCCATGCACACCCCACTGCCTCATGCACACACACATCCCAAACCACCCTCCACTCTACACTGAACGTCAGCACACACCTGCGCGCGCACACACACACACACACACACACACACACACACACACACAGTCAAGACACCCCAACACCCTTTGCCCATCAACTTAGCTCTTCCGGTGCTCTGCATCACCATCGGTCCTCAAGAGCCATCCTCAATGGCAGACCCATCCTCTCCGATCTTCCTTTGCTTGCCACATTTGCCTTCACCTGCCACACCAGAGCACAAGTAGTCACCCCCGTGCCAGTTGGCTCCAGCCTCACCTGCAAGAGCACTCTCCACCAAAGCACCATGGGTGCTCCGCTCACCTGAACTGCGCCAATTCCAAACACCAGCATCCTGGCTGGGGGGAAGCCCATGGCACCTGGAAAAAACAAAATAATGAAGCCACTCTTCTGGCAGGCAGCGCTCACCAGCCCTACAATGCCCAACACCAATCCGCTCACCTGAAATCCTCAGCCACGCTTGGGAAAGGCCCACACCATACCTGAAAAAGCACAGCAAAAGACATCACCAAGAGGCAACCCGGCATCACCCTACCACGCCATCAGATTCTGACCCAACAAGCTCCCCCTCTTACCTGCTCGGGCTCTTCTCAGCACTCTACTTCTCCTCTTCACAACTTCCTGCAAAACCTGAGACAACCACACCTTGAGGTGATGCCAAAACCACACCCCACCACAACAGTACCTCACTACAACACCTTTGCCTGCTCTGCTCACCCATCTTGACTGCTGGGCCATTGGCCGCCACGCCAAGGCCCACCAGGCACCTGTAAAACCAGAACAGCGCCAACGAGACAACAGCCCTACACTGGGCTCTGCGTCCTCTCTCAGACCAACACTCACCTTGCCCTGCTCCTCCCGGACGCAAGCAACTTGCTCTCCACAAGGCTCCACACCTACAAGCACAAAGCAAAAATTAACCAGGGAACCACTGACCACAACACTCCTTCCAACAAGGAATCTCTAGCTCACCTTCTTACGGCATTCCCCTTCCTTCCTCCATCTCCCTCAAGAGATCCAAACACTAATCCGCATCTGCAAAAAAGCAATGTAAAATGGAACACACAGATGCTGACCAATCACTGTTCCAGCCCATCACTGACACACTCCACGCACTATCATTCCTAACACCCACAGGCAAGGCAGCTCCAGCCCCGAACAGACACACAGACACAAACATGAAGGAAAGCCCTATGCAAAAAGAACTATTCCCATGCATAAGATGCTGCCAGCCAAAAAGCCCTACAATGCCACAACCACACAGCTCTGATGCTCCGGATGAGCCCACGGAAGAGTCAGACGCTACTGCCTGTGATGGAAAGGGGCCAGCAAAGCTGGGAAGAGTGATGCAGAAGAAGCCAGCAAGGAAGACCTGAGGCTCTGACGATGCAGGGAAGAAAATCCTGAAAGGATGCCAGGAAGGTGCAAAACAAGAGCGGCCTCAGAAGAGGAACGGCCAAGGAGGCCTCAATGATGGCTGCAAATGGCCACGATGCAAAACCAGAGTGACACGCCACCCCTTTTAGCTGCCTGCACAGAACAAGGTGCTATCCATTAGCACAATGCTGATGAGTCGGGCCAGGCAAAAGACAATGGATGCCTGCCGCGCTAGCGCTGCAGAGCATGGGCCACGCTCCTTGAGCGCAAACAAGAGCGACATCAAGACCTGAGCAAAAGATACCACAGCTACAACACACACCCCATAAACTACTCAACAACACAGACACAGGCTGGAGCTGCTCTGCCTACCACACCCTCACTTTCTGCCATGCACACCCCACTGCCTCTGCCTCACACACAGCACTCATCCAGAAGAGTTCTCCATACTACACTGTATGTCAGCACACACACCCAAGACACATCGACACTTTGCTCCTCACCTTAGCTTTTGCAGTGCTGTGCGTCACACCATTGGTCCTCAAGAGGCATCCTCAATGGCAGCCACATCCTCTCTGATCTTCCTTCGGTCACCACATTCGCCTTCATTGCCTGCCAAACCAGAGCACGGGA
This sequence comes from Dromaius novaehollandiae, assembly GCF_036370855.1. Classification (NCBI taxonomy): domain Eukaryota; kingdom Metazoa; phylum Chordata; class Aves; order Casuariiformes; family Dromaiidae; genus Dromaius; species Dromaius novaehollandiae. The sequence goes on from NW_026991418.1 coordinate 211,112, forward strand.
GATCACCCCCATGCCAGCCAGCTCCAGCTGAAGAGCACCCTCCACCAAAGCGCCACTGATGTTGTGCTCACCTGTGCCGCACCAACTCCAGACTCCAACATCATTGCTGTGGGGACACCCATGGCACCTGGAAAACCAAGACAAAGTTACTATGCTGCCAGGTAGCGCTGACCAGCCCTACAACAACTGAAACACCATTCTGATCACCCATTCTACCTCACCTGAAATCCTCAGCCATGCCTGCAAAGGGCCGACATAGTACCTGAAGAAGCAAAGTAGGCAGCCCCAGAAGCCAGGGTAGGGGTCAGAAGCAGAGCCACAGAAGGGCAGGTGGCACTAGGTTCACAGGCATGGATATAAGAAAGGAGCTGCCAGGCAAGACTGCAAATTGGTTCCTGGTGGTTCCGAGAAGTACAACCGTTTCTTCTCTCTCAGCACTGAGGCTTAGGCAAGAAGAGAGGTGAGTTCATTAGCTGAGGGGAGGTTGGTTTTTGAGCTCTTCAGGCACATGGGCTTACTCACAGTCCGCTTTGCTTTCCGACGAGGTGACTTCCTTTCTCATCCTACTGCAGTTACAGGAAGGGAGAAGGCTTCCTTCCCTCTTCATACAAAATCTGGACTCTTCTACAAGTCTGCATACTACAGAAAAACCCCACACAGTTTCTCCCTGAACAGGGCTGACAGTATTTCTGAGGAGCAGCAAAACATCCAGCGAGCCAGAAACCAGACTAGCTGATGAGAGCAATACCTCACACAGATCCACCTTACTGGAGATAAAACACACAACCACCACCTAGGGTGTAAGTGTAGAAGGAAATGTTTTCCCAGGACCCCTGCTCTCTTCTCTTGTCTGCAGTCCAGCAGAGGCACAAGCAACGCCTCAAGCATCAGCATGTTCAAAGAGCCCAGTGAGGAAGTTAGGCCCCTTCCACAGTAAACACACAAACACCAGAAAACAATACTGACAATTAACAGAGGATACAACTGCACACTCAGAAACCCTCGTCCACCCCTGAACACCCCACACCAAGATACCAACACAAAACCAAAACTGCCTGCTATAAGCAATTTTCTGGCATGCTCACAACTCCACCTTCAGCCATCTCATTGCTCTAACATTAAGGAATGGCCCTTGCTTCTCTAAATGCAGCAATAAGTCTTTCTGGATAGTTTCACTTCCACAAATGCTGTTATTTCCCAAGGCAGTTCCAGAGCACTACCCCCAAAGAGAGCAGAGACTGTGTGAACACCCTGGGTTTATGTAACCCTAGCCTCACCCACTGCCCTACCCACAAGCCCTTGGAAGGGGAGGGGCAAACCACTGGCAGCCATAAATACATAGGGCTAAGCAGAAGCAAGCCTTTTGCTTCCACTCAGTATCTGGATGGGAGAGCACAGAAAGGACAGACGGACCTCTTTGATAAAACAGACCATCTTCTTTATTACTGAAACCTTATATACTGAACCCATAATATCAGGAGGTATGTTATTAAGCTTTTTTACCCAAACTAGCACTAGCCTTTGCACTAAAAACTAAAAATCAGTTCTGCTTATGCTTAGAAAGAAAGCTACAAGATTCAACATAACCTGTTAAGGGAACACTACACCACAGTGCTCTAATTGGTTCAGACCTGCATATAATACAGCTGTTGTAGCAGGACAGCATTTCCTCTAGGGCAAACCAAGATATCAAAATAAGCTCCTGGAACAAGGCTGCTTCTGTAATGTGAGTACTTCTGAAGAGGGGTACTTCCTGTATAGTACCTAGAGTGCTCAGAAAAAGGGGTCAGTAGGTGGAATGGGTAGTTCCCCAGGGGAGTACTAGCTCTGTATTTCTAAGTGGAGGACTGGCACAAGGAGGGAAGAGGGATGCTAAGAGGGCTGGAGAACCTACGCAGGGCTCTGGGGGCACAACAAGGAAGGCTGACAGAGTAGTCCAGAGTGAAATAAAGGGGTTCCTCAGGGCTCTACAGGACCAGCAGAGGTCTATGCAGCACAACAAAGCTCTAAAGAGGAACCCAGAGCAGATTAGACATCTCTTACGGAGACTAGAGAGCAACTAAAAGAAGCCAGAAGAGAACAAGCAAAGCCTCTGAAAGGGTTCAGAGGAAAAGAGGGGTACTCAGGCAGCTGAACGATGAACAGAGCACTCCAGGGCATAAGACAGGGCTCAGGAAGAGTTCTGAGAACACTGCAGAAGTTCTAAAGGAGCTAGAGAGCCAAAAGACAGCTCTAGGGAACAAGGAAAGCCCAAAGAGTGGTCCAGAGTGCACTAGAGGGGTGCTGAGGGGCCTGCATGGCCAAGGAATGACTTTGGGGAACAAGGAAGAAATCTGGAGGGCTTCTGAGGAGACTAGAGGGTTCCAAAGGGGGCTGTGGAGCCAGAGGACAGCTCTGGGGCACAACAAGCACCCCAGGAGAGGTTCTGAGCAGACTAGAGGGCTCCTAAGGGGACTAAATGGCACAGGGAAAAAAAAAAAATCAAAACTGGGTAACATGACCGACCTCAGGAGGTGCTCTGAGTGGACAGGAGGGCTCCTATGGGATGTGGATGGCCAAAAGAGGGCTCCGGGACACAAAGGCCTCCAGAGGGGTTCTGAGCACACTAGAGGGGTCCTAAGGGAACTTGAGACCCAAAAGACAGCTTTGGAGCATGGCAAAGGCCTCTAGAAGGGTGCTAAGGGTTCTAGAGGGCCAGGAGTGGTCTGTGGGGGGGAAATAAAAGGTCAAAAAATGAAGCCAAAGCAGAATAGAGGGCTGCTAAAGGGCCAAAAGAGGGCTCCAGGGCATGAAGAAGGGCTCCGGAGGGACTCTGAGGGCTCTACCAGGGTCCTAAAGGGGTCTAGACATCCAAAACACAGCTCTGGGGCATAAAAAAGGCTGAAAGAGTAGTCCACAGCACACTTAGAGGGCTGCTAAGGGGTCTACATGGCCAAAAAATGACTCTGGTGAACCAGGAAGAAAACTGGAAGAGTTCTGAGGAGACTAGATGTTCCCTAAGGGGGCTGGAGGGCCAGAAGACAGCTCTGGGGCCCAATTGTGGCCAAAAGAGTGGTCCAGAGTACACTAGAGGGGTCCTCAGGGGTCTAGAGTGCCCACAGAAGACTCCGGTCCCAATCTTGGCCAAAAGAGGGGTCGAGAGCACACTAGGGGTTTCCTGAGGGAACCAATGAACAAAGAAAAAGCCTCTGGGGCCCCATTTTGGCCAAAAAAAGGAGTGCAGAGCAGACGAGAGGGCTGCTGAGAAGGCTGGAGGGCCAAATGAGGGCTCTGGAGCACCACAAAGGCCTCTGGAGGGATTCTGAAGGGACTAGCGGGGTGCTAAAGGGGCCGGAGGGCCAGAAGACAGCTCTGGGACAGAAGGGAGACTGAAAGAGTAGTCCAAAGTGCACTAGAGGAGTCCTAAGTGGTCTGCCTGGCTGAAAAAATATCAACTGGGGAGCAGGGATGAGCTCAGGAGGTGGTCTGAGAGGACGAGAGAGATTCGCTAGGGTCTGGAGAGCCCAAAGAGCTCTGGGGCGCAATTTTGGCCAAGAGAGTGTTTGAGAGTGCACTGGAGGGGTGCTAACAGGTCTACAAGGCCAAAAAAGACTCTGGGGAACAAGGACAGCCTCCAGAAAGGTTCTTAGGTGGAATTTGAGGGATCCAAAGGGGTCGTCAGGAGAGCCAGAAGACAGCCCTGGGGCACAACAAAGGCCTCCAGAGGGATTCAGAGGTGACTAGAGGGGTCCTCTTGGTTCTAGAGGGCCAAAAGAGGGCTGCAGGGCACAATTTTGGCCAAAAGAGGCACCTAGAGTAGACCGGGAGGTTGTAAAGGGACTAGAAGGAAGAAAAAAAATGCTATATGGAACAACGAAGGCAAAAGGAGGGGTCCTGGTGGGACTAGAGAGGTGCTTGGAGAGCTAGAAGGACAACGGAGGGCTCCTGCACAATGAAGGCCAAAAGAGGGATATTGAAGGAATTAGAGAAGTCCTACGAGAGCCGGTGGACCAAAAAAGGGCTCTGGGAGCACTACAAAGGCCTCAGGAGGGGTTCTGAGGGTACGAGAGGGGTCCTAAGGACTCTACACGCTCAACTGAGCCCCTGGTGCACAATGAAGTCCAATGGAGAGGTTCTGAGGGGATTGGAGCAGTCCTAAGGGGACTAGACATCAAACAGAGGCCTCTAGGGTGCAATGAAGACTTTGGGGGCAGTGTTTGGACCACTTCTCTGAGGCTTTTGGGGTGATTGACATAACCGCTTCGCTTCACGTTACTCACAGCTACCTTCATCTATTACTTAGGGCTAAACCTGTTCCTATTTGCAGAGGGGCTTGTTGCTTGTTTAAACTTGACATATAGTCCACAACCTGCTCTGCGTGCTCCCTAGTCCCTTCTGCTTTCGCAACACTTGTGGTAATTCAAGGAGGTAATTAAGAGTCCCCATTGTCCCATAGGCTGGAGCAAGACATTGCTGCTGCTCTGAGGAGATGCCTAAAAGCCATGCTGTTTTCTGTAGCATCACTGGGGCTTCCCAGAGCCCAACGGTGTTCTCTTTGGCTTTTTCCCGAGCCTTTTAGGTTTTTTAGGCTATTCCTTAGCCCGCCATTTCATGGCAATGTTCTCCTTAAGCATTGTGCACAGCACGATTATCCCAGATCAGCCACATCGTGTACGTACAGAGGCTTCTGAGAGGCGGCTCAGAAGAAAAGAGAGAAAAATCTCTTTGTCATCAGCGCATCCACCCGCCAACACTCTTCACCAGGAAGCGCTGTAAACTCCCATTTCTCTAAAGCGGGACTGAGTCAAGGCAGAGACGCAGATCACACCCCATCTTTGTTAGAACGCCTCACTGCTGCGGGGACTGGGCCTGGCAGCAGTTTTAGGAATGTTTGGGGCTTTGGAGAGAGTTCAGGGGAAGGTCTGGAGTCAGTGACAACGTTGAGGCAGGGCTCGGAGATGTTTTGGGGCCTGTAGGGGTGTTGGGGCAGGATTTGTGGGTGGTTTAATGGCTTTGGGGGGGCTGGTTGCAGGAAGGGTGGGACTCTGCGGGGCCCTCAGGGCAGGGGTGCCATCCCAGATGTGTAGGGAGCACATAGGGGTGCCCCACGTTGCTGTCAGCTCGGCGGGAGGAGCCACTGGTCTCCCACCCCATCAGATAGGGTGGCGGGGGGGGAGGAGGAGGGATCTATGAGCTTGCACAGAACGCCAGAGAAGGCAGCAGGGAACTCACCAAGGGCCCCGCATCCCAGAAAAGCTGCAAAGGAACCCGCGTCCCAGACGAGAGGAGGCATCAGGCTGCTGTGCCGCTGCTGGACACATCCAGACCCCCGCGCAGACACCACCCCCCCGCCCCGCTCCTCCAGGCTGCGTCCACAGCGGTGAGTGCACGCCCTGGCCCGCGCTGGGGAGGAACTGGGGCCCTACAGGCGACACACGGAAAAGGCAGAGTCAGAGCCGCGCTCCGGCAGACGCGGCGCGGCGCGGCGCCAGGTCCGAACCCCCCGCCCCGCCGCCTCCACGAAGCGACAGCCCCGGCGGGCGGGACACAGCCCGACGCCCGCGGCCACCCGAAAGCACACGCTCGCCTCACCGGGATCCCCACGTGCTCGACTCCAGGCGGCCTCGGCCCTCGGCCCTCGCCCGCAGCCCCCGAGCGAAAACACCCACCCTGCTCGCCGCCATCTTGCTCCCCGCCGCCGCGCATGCGCTGGCTACGGACAGCGCGGGAGGGGCGGGGGCGAGCGGGAGCGGGAGCGGGAGCGGGGGGGGGGGAGGCGAGACCCGCAATGGCGCCCTCGTGTGGTCGTAGCGCGGCGCTGCAGCCGGCCGGCTCCCGCGGGCGACCCGCAGCCCGCCGCGCCAGCCCGGTGCTCAGGCCGAGCAGCGAGCGCCCCGAGGCTGCTCTGCCCGTGCCCGAGAGAGCGGCGGGGATCAGCGAGCAGGCGCTGGGGCTGCCCCGGTCGCGGAGCAGCTCTGAGACGGCACTGCCCATCCCCGCACCCCCAGGAAGCACCGGGAAGGAAAAGCCCTCTCGGGAAAAGCGCTCCCAGTCCGTGAGCACCAGGCAGGGGTGGACGAGCGCCTTCGCTTACCCGTCCCCGAGAGAGCGGAGAGTAGCGGTGAACACGGTGACCGGCAGCGCACACGTGTGCGCCGGCTGCCTGCACTGTTCTTCGTACGCAGCGGTGGCCGGCGGCGGCTGCAGTGCTGCCTTGTCGACACGCGAGGACAGCGGTGAGCGGGACGGAACGCAGTGCGCATGCGCTACGCCGATGAGTGTGCAGTGCCGCTTTTCAGACCCGCGATGGCAGCAGTGAGCGCGGCGGAACACAATGCGCATGCGTGCTCCCTTTCGGTGCAGTACCACCTTCTCCCCAGTATCAGGGTCCACTCAATAAACAAAATAGTATGATAAATGTTGTCATCTGCTCCAAGTGCTTTCGCAGAAGAGAACGACATCAAAATGAGGTATTATTGCATTTAGTCTCCACTACACGTGCTACCCCAGTGCCACGGACTTGCTTTAAAGGATCAGTGACGTACGCGTTCTGGCAGTAATATTCACGGAATGAATATGCACTCGATCAAGTAGGAGTGTTCATGAAAAGCTTTGCCAGTGCGTCGCTAGGTAACAAACCTAGACAAGCAGCTATTTGCCCTGATCCTTCGGCTTACGTTTCTTCTGCCGGATGTAGTCTAACGTACCTGAACGCAATGGCCTTGAGAGGCAGTGACACGGTGTCCGTGGGGTGGCTGTTCCAGGGTCTCTCGGGCTGTTCCAGGGTCCTCGGACAGCAACGGTGCTGGTCGACTTTCCCTTGTGCTGCACAGCAGGACAGCTCCGCACCGTGCCCTCCCAGCACTGCCGCTCCTCCCAGCAGTTGCCTAACTGGCCCCAATCCTGAGCAAAGCTACGACTCCCAGGAGCCCGCAGCACCCCTCCTTCTCTCCCTGCCCTCCCCATTTCCAAGAGGGACAGCCCCAGCCCCTGGGGACAACCCTGCCCGGTCACACTGCTGTCCAAAAAGCGGATTCGTTGCCCCGTGTGCACTAAGCCAATAATTACACGCTCAGGAGAGACATTTGCTTATTTATTTCAGAGTTGCGCAAGCCTGGCTGCTCGGTGGTTTCCCACAAATCAAGCGCACCCCCACCCCCCCCGGCTTTCCAAGTAGCATTTACACAAACAAATTGCAAGGTTTGCAACTTTCCCTTTTACACCGGTTGGTTAGTGATTTACCTACAACTGTAATATTGCTTACACACCATTTTACTACTACACATGCTCAGGGGAGGGGTCTTCACCCGGGCGTGGGTCTTTCTGACCTATCAGCGTGATTTTCTTGTATTATAATGAGGACAGGTCAGTTAGGGGATACCTCGAATTCTTTTGCTAAATTGGCAATGTATGCATAGAAAACAAAACATCTTGATTTACAGTTTCTTTAAGGCTTTAGCAGTTCTAGGACGGCCTTGATTAAAGAATTATTTCCTCCCAGGAAATAGAGAGGTTCTCCTCATCTGCCTAGTTTAAAGAGCATGAACACTCTTTCTGAGCTTCCAAGATTGTCTTGCAACACCACCAGAGATGGAAAATGCTTCCTGCCCTGTACCGGGGAAAAACAGGGGCATTCCACTGTCCCCCGTGACCTGTGGGGACTCAGGCGTGAGTGACACACGTCCAGTAAGGAACAGACCCAGTGGGCCACTGCTGCAGGGCTGAGAAGGCACCGGCACCTGGAACCACAGCTCCTGGCCTGCCACAGAGCACGATGCGGCTGGCTGGTGGGAACGCCGCTGGCAGAGACCTGCCCGCCCCCGCCACCTCGAGAGGCGCAGCATGGTCACCCAGTAGCCCCGTCTGAGAAGACTACACCTCCCAGCATACCGTGCACGTGAAAATGGCGGCCCGGAAGCCCAGTGCTGGAAGACTACTGCTCCCGGCATGCGGCGGTGAAAACTACGGCTCCCCGCATGCCAGGCTGCCAACTCCCGCCCCCCCCCCCCCCCCCGCAGCGCTAGGGGAGGTTTGACCCTCGGGAGATGCCGTTCCTTTAGGTTTATAAGTAGCTGATGGGAGGGTGTTAGATTACAGCATGTGTAGAAGGTTTTTTAGAGAATGTCATCAACCAGAAAGACCCAGAACATATCTTGTATTTACACTCCTCTTACCAGTACCACTTTGCCTGTCTAGTTGCAGTGTCCTTAAATGATGGCAGCTATAAGCAACTTTTGCCCCCTGGTCTCCAGGACTGGCTCTTTAAACAGGTGTTGTTCTTTCTGATAGAGCCCCGAGTGACATACCACTGACTTCCTCAGTGTGTGGTGATGTACATATTTGTGGTACAATGCCAAAGTAGGCCTTGTTAGCAAGACTATTTGTATCATCAGAAGACAAATACAGTGCAGTCTCCATCCTTCAAGATATTCAAAATCCAACTGGACATGATCCTGGGCAACTTGCTCTAGTTGACCTTGCTCTGAGCTGGGTGGTGGAGAGGGGAAGGGTGTTGGACTAGATGATCTCCTGAGGTCCCTTCCAACCTCAGTAATTCTGTGAGAATTGTCTGAGATGAATCCCACACTTGGAGTTCTACTTGGTAGTTTTTCTATTTAAAGAAACAAGAAGAGAATATAGATGATTAACACTGCTTATGTGTGTGCACGTGATTTACATAGGTCCATATCCTTGTTGAAATTCCAGAGAACTCCATGCGTGAATACAGTACCACAGGAATGTTTCCTTATGCATCGTAATAGGAAGAGTTTTGTATTTTAAGATTCAGAAGTGCAAAGAGATGTTGTCAGCCGAAAATCCTCTTCTGTTCAGCAGGATTATTCAGCATAACGACATTACGTATTCAGCTTTGAATATCAAAAGGCAGTATTATGTTTCTTCTTTAATTCCTGTATTTTCATGGGCCAATGATTTTTTTGATCCCGTTGGTATTCTGTAATTACATATTAATTGCATTAAGTTCAGAAACATCATCAAAGAAGCACCACGCAATGGTAATCTTAAAAATGTTAGGATTCAGATTTCTCTCGTCTTCCATTCTACATTGTTATAACCACGGCTCTCATCTTTTAATCTTTTTTCCTTGGTATAGCCTTTATCACGAATAGAGATTCATAATATGCTCAGAATATGATGCCTCAAAATATTGTATAAATTGCAGCCATGTGTTGTCTTGCTTTGATGCTTGCACTGATTCTTTAGCTCAGTGCATTGTCCTTTGTCTTGACCTCGTTATTTATGGCTCCAATGAGCTGTGGAAAATGAGCAGCCAGGTCATCCTTTCCAAATTAAAACACTAGCAAGGTCAATGTAGGACAGGAAATAGAACATTTGGAATATTGCCACTTTTCTGCCTTATTTGCATATAAAAAGTGGGGACTGGAATGGTAGGAAATGGGTCCATTTTAATTTATTACAAAAAGTTATGATCTTACCCTTCCCTCTGCCCGGTTTATGCCTTAATATCAAGAGAGCACTCTTGCCCTTACTGTTTCAATCTTCCTAGTGTGACTGTATGGGAGAGGGGGGAAAGCGTGGCTATGTATGTGGAAAAGGAATGCTTTAAATAGCTGATCTTCTTCAGCATTGTCCTGTAAACACATTTGCTGCCGTCATTATTTCTGAAGCGCACGTTAAAAGTTGAATATTTACCATAGTCTTTACCAATGTTTCTGACAGAGCAATGGAGGAAGGGAAGGACGTCATCAGCCTTTCAATTCAAAAATGTTGTCCACAGTCTGCTGTGAACAGTTAACCTGCTATGTCACTCAGGGGCACTAGAGTCTTGATTACACACAAAACTATTTTCTAATCATTTTCTGTATTACCCTGGAAATTAGCTGTGTATCTTTGGTGTGACTTATAATGGCATCTAGTAGCTAATAACCTGTATCAATATACCTAGTTAACTTTTTGTTAGAATCAAATGTAAATACAGGGATTCTTCTTTTCTGCTTATTTCAGAGATGCTGCGTAGCAGGATAACGAAGTGTTTGCTTTCATGTCACCTGTTAACTGGTTAATGGCCTATGGAAATTTTATGTCTTCTCCTGTTCACTTTTGCCAAGAATATATCAATGATTCTTTTTTTTTCTTGGATATCTTTTTTTTTTAAATACCAAGTGGTTACCTTAGAAAAATATCGTATGGTGAGTAGACAGAGATCCTTTCTTATTGTAAAAATAGAAGAAGAAGATGGATTAATTAGGCTTTGGACCTAGGCAATATCATTCACTCTGTTTTATTTTTATGGCTTCTGTGTTAATGAATATCTTGTGCATCTCTTTGATCCCCTGAGAGAACATCCACACAATGTCCTCTATGTTTTATGTCCCAGGGTTGGCGTTACATATTACAGGCTATCTGGTCATCATTGCACCACTGCTATTTCGTCTTCTGACTGTGAATATCCAAGTGTGGTGGTTGACATTGCCAGACTGGTGTTGCCACCTGATGGGTACATGAACTTTTCCTGCTCCAACCTGTTTGCCTATATGCATGTTTTCATTCTTTGTCAAGCATCTTTTTCAGCTATTATAAGGAGGATGTATTTGATGAAACATAGGTGTCTAGATCTGGTCTAGTCGTCTTAGGCTCCCTTTATATTCAGAAAAGAGCAAAAGGACTTTCGCTGGCTCAGTTCATCTTATCCCAAAGTAGAGGTTTAAAACAGGTCAGATAAGCAGCAACTTAAAATTACTTCAGTCTTTTACTGTGCATAAAAAGGGCATAATATGATTAGCTTGGATGTAGATATTTACTATTTTATATATATATGTATGATATATATATGCTATGCATATATGATATACATATATGATATATATGATGTATATTTGATATATATATATATATATGTATGATATATATGTGTGTCTGTGTATGAGATATATATATGCAGATATTTACTAGTGCCATTGCCTGAAAGGCCAGTGGCAGGGCCATGGCTGCTGGCTGTGCTTCTGAGGTCACAGCAGCCTCAGTGCCTGATAGGGTAGTGGCAGGCCCCTGGCTGCTGGCTGTGCTTGTGAGGTCACAGCACCCTCAGTGCTTCATAGGCCAGTGGCAGGCCCCTGGCTGCTGGCTGTACTCGTGAGGTCGCAACAGCCTCAGTGTCCTATAGGCCAGGGACAGGCCAGTGGCTGCTGGCTATGCTTCTGAGGCCACAAGAGCCTCAGAGCCTGATAGGCCAGTGGCAGACCCACAGCTCCAGGCTGTGCTTGTGAGGTCACAGCAGCCTGAGAGCTGGCTAGGCCAGTGGCAGGACTAAGGCTGCTGGCTGTGCTTGTGAGGTCACAGCAGTCCCAGTGCCTTATAGGCCAGCAGCAGACCCATGACTGCTGGCTGTGCATGTGAGATCACAGCAGACGCAGTGCCTGATTGGCCAGTGGCAGGCCCCTGGCTGCTGGCTGTGCTTGTGAGGTCACATTTCTCTCAGTGGCTGACAGGCCAGGGAAAGGCCAAAGACTGCTGGCTATGCTTGTGAGGTCACAGCAGCCTCAGAGCTGGCTAGGCCAGTGGCAGGACTAAGGCTGCTGGCTGTGCTTGTGAGGTCACAGCATCATTAGTGCCTGATAGTGCAGTGTCAGGCCCTTGGCTGCTGGCTATGCTTCTGAGGTCACAGCAGCCTCAGAGCTGGCTAGGCCAGTGGCAGGACTAAGGCTGCTGGCTGTGCATATGAGATCACAGCAGACACAGTGCCTGATTGGCCAGTGTCAGGCCCTTGGCTGCTGGCTGTTCTTGTGAGGTCACAGCAGTCCCAGTGCCTTATAGGCCAGCAGCAGACCCATGACTGCTGGCTGTGCATGTGAGATCACAGCAGACGCAGTGCCTCATAGGCCAGTGGCAGTCCCATGGATGGACGCTGTGCTTGTGAGGTCTCATTTCTCTCAGTGGCTGACAGGCCAGGGAAAGGCCAATGGCTGCTGGCTGTGCTTGCTTGTGAGGTCACAGCAGCCTCAGAGCCTGATACGCCAGTGGCAGGCCCCTGGCTGCTGGCTGTGCTTGTAAGGTCGCAACAGTCCCAGTGACTGATAGGCGAGGGCAGACCCACAGCTCCTGGCTGTGCTTGTGAGGTCACAGCAGCCTCAGAGCTTGATAGGGCAGTGGCAGGTCTAAGGCTGCTGGCTGTACTTGTGAGGTGACATTTGTCTCATTGCCTGATAGGCCAATGGCAGGCACATGGCTTCCAGCTGTGCTTCTGAGGTCACAGCAGTCTCCGTGCCTCATAGTCCAGTGTCAGGCCCATGGCTACTCACTGTTGTTGTGAGGTCACAGCAGCCTCAGGGCCTGATAGGGCAGTGGCAGGCCCCTGGCTGCTGGCTGTGCTTGTGAGGTCACAGCAGCCTCAGGGACTGATAGGGCAGTGGCAGGCCCATGGCTGCTGGCTGTGCTTGTGAGCTCACAGCAGCCTCCGTGCCTCATAGACCAGCAGCAGGGCACGGCTGCTGGTTGTGCATGCATGTGAGATCACAGCAGTCCCAATGCCTCATAGGCCAGGGACAGGCCCATGGCTGCTGCCTTGGCTTCCTTGTGAGGTCACAGCATCATCAGTGCCTGATAGGCCAGTGACAGGCACATGGCTTCCAGCTGTGCTTGCGAGGTCACAGCAGCCTCCTTGCCTCATAGGCCAGCATCAGGGCACGGCTGCTGGCTGTGCTTGCTTGTGAGGCCACAGCAGCCTCAGAGCCTGATAGGCCAGTGGCAGGCCTATGGCTGCTGGCTGTGCTTGTGAGATCACAGCATCATCGGTGCCTGATAGGCGAGTGGCAGGCACATGGCTTCCAGCTGTGCTTGTGACGTCACAGCAGCATCCGTGCCTCATGGGCTAGTGGTAGGCCCATGGCTGCTGGCTGTGCATATGAGGTCAGAGCAGTCCCTGTGCCTCATAGTCCAGTGTCAGGCCCATGGCTGCTGGCTGTGCTAGTGAGGTCACAGCAGCCTCAGGGCCTGATTGGCCAGTGGAATGCCCATGGATGCTCGCTGTGCTTGTGAGGTCACTGCTATGGAAATGAGGCTCGCCGGGCACCATAACAGGGTCTGACCCTAGGTTCCTGCAAGAAAGTTCAGAGCCAAATCAAAGCAAATTAAATAATTAAATTTTAATGATGCACATGCAGTAATTACAGCTCGAGCTGGGTGCCTCCGAAGAGGGAGCCCAAACAAAGAAATCCCTGGGCAATTATAGCTTTTTCCAATTAAGTTTCCCACCCCTCACGCGGTAGTTAGACCAACAGTAATTTTTTTGGTCTGGGGTCTCCTGCTCCTTATTGGCTCTCATCGTTGCTCCTAGGCAGGCTGTTTTTCTCCCTTAGCTTTACTGTTGTGGTTTCTGCTGACGGTTGTACCTTCGTTTCTCCTTGCGTCTTACCATTGTCTCTCAAGGTCCTGAGAAGGAGGAGGTGATTCCAAATCATAACAATTAACACTGCCCCAGCAGTGAGCTAAGGCTTTGCCCCTCAAGGTCCTAATGCCCTGCGCTGGTCTTATTTCAAAGCCTTGACATCCTCCCTTTCGGAGTGTGAGACACAGGAATGCAGACTGCTTGTACCTTCCTTATCTTCCCAGCTTGAACCAGCTCTGAGGCCCTTTTCTTACTGGACTAAGTAAAAGTTCATTATTTTATCTAAGTGCGGCCTAAGGCTTCAGCAAATTTACCTACTCATGCTAAGCAAGTTTTACAGAAGTTGTGCTAAGTGGCTACCTCGAGACAGTTTCAGTTCGCTATTCTTTAACAGTCCCCCCCTTTGTTTTTATGAAGCATCCCTGTTAATCTTTTAAACAGAGTTCTCAAAGCCTTTCGAGGCGTACTATCGCTTTCCATAATCTTATGTATAATATAATTGTAAGTAATAGGCACAACACAGTTAAACTGAACACAACTACTACCGGGTGCAACACGTGATTATAAATCCCTGTTGCAGTTGGTGACCATCCTAGAAGAGTTTCCCAGCCATGATGTTCTCCGTCCCTCTTTACCCTTTCCAAGACGTGGTGTATCTCTTCCGCATCACAATGAATGGTGATTAGAGTTTTTTGTCCATTGTTCCGGGTGCATTCTAGCAGTCAACGCAAATCATCGCATTGTAGTAGTTTCTTTACTAGCATAAGATTCATTCCAATGGGGATAGGGAGTAAATTTTGGCTCAATGTATAATTAGATTGTAACAGTTGCATCCCATAATTTGGGGTAAAGCTACAAATACAAATGTTTGAGTGATTACTTGTATCTACAACACTGCTCTCTGTAAGATTACAAAGTGTTCTTACACAGACACATCCTTTTTCAACATATACAAGTACAGTTCAACTTTCACAGCAAAAGAAGAACATAGTATGACAGTATATGGACTGTTCCATTCAGGTTTTAACTTGGATTTTTGTGGAAATACTTTAACTAACACTTCGTCCCCAGGCTGTATACCAGGCACTTGTATTTCAGGTGGTGCGGACTGATATCACTGAGCATTTTTTTTTTTTTAAGACTTTCAAACCTTTTTTTTTTTGGCATACTTAGAACATACTCTAGACAGTTTCAGTTCGCTATTCTTTAACAAGGGAAGCACGCTCTATCAGGCATAAGCTGACAGAAATCACCTTCCCCCGAACATTGCCATTCACTCTGGCCGTGGCACAGCCCCTCTGTCCCCGCTGGGCCCCGCTTCGCTGCATCCCTTCCCCACTTTGGTGTGTCTGGCACCTCTGCTTTGGCTGCGATGGCCGCACGGGGCTGTGTTGTCAGCACCAGCTGCCTGTGAGTGGCCCTGCACCCCAACACACCCCGTCATTCTCCAGCTGGGCCTCCGCCGATTTCCCTTTACCTTAGGCAGTTGCTAGACATCACTAGTTCCCTTCAGCCTCGCTCCCGCCACCCAGGCCCAGGGAAGCGCTAGCAGCTTCTGAGCAGCCGTGCTGACACTTCACCTGCCCGAGCAACAGAGCGACTTGCTTGCCGCACTGCTGCCGGGCGCTCCTGCGGCGCCCCATTCGCGCCTTGGCTACTGCCAGGCCCCGTGTGCCAGCGCGATCTCTGCCGCCCGTCGGCATTACCGGCACCTGTTAGAAAAGGACGCCTAAGGGAAAAGGACTGGGAAAAAAGCATTTCTGCTTTTCATGGTGAAATTCCGCACAGAAATCTGAAGCACTGCCAAGGACTGGGTTTTGTTTTGACGGCAACTTTATTGCTCTGAGAACACTCTTCAAGCTCGGATTGGTTAGCATTGTTTGGAGAACGGCTCTCTGTTGGGTTGGATGGTAAGTGGTGGTGTAGATGGTAAGCTTAGTCAGTCTTGACGGCTCCCGTCCTCAAGCTCTGCAGCTGAACGACAAAAGGAAGCAGGCTCACTCCCTGTCATGACATTCAGCACAAACCCATCTGCTCAGCGGTTTGCTTTCTAAACAGCAAAGACCTGAGCCTGCCCGCAGCTTGACGTGCGCTGTGACTCCGGGACTGGAGCGACCTCGAGAGGGAGGCTTCCAAAAGCCTCCCAGGAAAAGCCACCGCCTGTCCGTTGCGTGCTAGGACGGGCGTACTGTGCAGAAGAGCAGGACACAGCTACCTGCTCTCCTGACCCACGGTAGACCTTAGGGACGTGACATTTGGTGGCAGTTTTGCCTTCTTTCCTAGTGACCATTCAAAACTGGAAACCAACACACACACGAGGAAAACTTGCGTCTTTTTCAATTGAGGCAGAATATTTGGAAGCCAGGGCATACTGCACAGCCTTCCTGACGCAAGCCCTTGAAGGCTGCCCGCCCCGTGGAGTTGTTTACTGCCATGGTTGCTGTATTGTTCCCATAAAGAGCCGTCTGGAGGATGGCCGTCTCCCTTCTCCTCCCGTGGGTACTTCTGGAAAGGAGGATCTGAGCATTCCAAGCAGCTTTCCAGCTTCTTGATGGGTCTGCTCTTTTTCTTCTTGCTCTTACGCTTGTGACTGTCCATGTGGAGTGCAGAGAAATCCAAATCATACTGTCGGAAGGAAAGGGGCAAGTTAAGAACAGAAAAAACAGATGTGGCACTCGATGCCTACATGGGACTGTATTTTATCAAGTCTACTGCAGGGGATGATTTGCAGCTGCTCTGCGGTAATTTCTGAACGTCTGCCTTACTAAGAAACGCACACCCTCAGAGGTCGAGCGGACATTAGGTCTTGGCTTGTACACACATCATTAATTGAGGCTAGTTCTGGAAGAGGTGCCAAAGAAAACAATCATTCTCGTAGCCTGATCCAGAACCGTGTGCACATGTGCCTCTAACTGTATGGTCCGGTTAGTGGGTAAATTGGTCTCGTTAGTGGGTAAATAAAAGTGGAATATTGGCGAGGAGACAGGAGCATGTTGACCGGCCAACTAGTGCAGCTGCCAAAACACTTGGTGTTCAGACTCCAAGGGGAACGGCAGGTCGCGACCCTTAGGTGCACCACACAGGCATCAACCTGGACTCACGTATTCCTAAAGAATTATTGCTTCCCTTGTTATCTGTACATCTAAAGAATTACCGCTCTCCTTGTTATCTGCAGCGCGTGCACACTACGCCACATTGTAGCCTATTCTTTCGCCTTCAACCCCCACCCCCCACCCCCCGAACGTCGCCAGGGGCCGATGCTCTATGGTGCCTGGGGCAGCCCGGTCACCTGCCTGCAAGGTTCCTGGGATTCCCCTTGTGGTTTGGGGATTTCAAGGTAATAAACATCTAATAGCTTTATTCCAGAGCGGTGTCTTCTACCCCTGCGTATTCCAAGCAGCAGTCAGCACCGTTAGCAGTCCCCTTCTGAAGTGCTAGCACAGCTCAGCAGTATCTTTCCTGCCTTCACTTGATCGACCTACCCACGTGATCTCCAGACAGACGCCGCACTATTGAGAGCTCTTTAAAGCCAACTGGGCGGACAGGAGAAACAGCCAGAGAAGAACAAGAGGAACTGCGGAAATCTCTTTTCTCGGTCTTTCTCCGTTTCCCTTCTATTTTGTTGTCGCTCCCTCTGGCGTGGGGATGTCCTCTTTTTCTGTTTCTTTGCTTTTCAGTCTTCCGGGAAGAGCCCTCAAAACCGGAAGGAACTGACACAGCTGAAGGTGCTCGTCGTTGAGGAGAATAGTTTTCAGACTGCTGCTCCGGGACTGGACAGCGGCACGCGTCTGCTTGGTGGCTGCTGAAGTGATGCCCGCCTTCCCCTCTGGCGTGTGATGACAGGTGGAGCCACCTGCTTTTGCAAGAATGCTCGTGTGACCTCTCTTGCTCTGTTCGTCCTCTGCTTCGGGATCGGTAAGGAGGACATTTTCCGGAGCTTCTGCCCTTATCCGGGCAGTTTCTGTCACTATGGGAAGATGTGCGCCTGCTTCCAGGGCAATACTGCTGCAGGTGGCAGTTTCGCTTGTTTCTTTCCAGCCTGCGAGAGCACCTCCTCTTGTGGGAATCACCGCCCATTTCTGTGATGCCAATGGTACTGGGATCCTCTTTCAGGGCTCCATTTCTCTTTAAATGACTTGAGCTCTGTATTTCAAAAGAAGAGATCGTGAGATGGCTATGTGCAAACACACAGCTTGGAGAAGCCCCAAACACAAACCCCTCCTACCAGGGAGTCCCACAGATTGCCTCAGGAGATGAAGAGGAAAAAAACAACAACAAAAAATGCCCCACTCTGCTTTAATTCGAAGTGCAAGGCCAGCAAGTGTTGTTCATTCCTACTTTTGGTTTTTGGCCGACTGGAAGCAAATGAGCATCATTTTTGAAAGCCCATCCAAAGAGCTGAGCACGGATTAAGGATGGCCCCAGCAAGTGTTGTTCATTCCTACTTTTGGTTTTTGGCCGACTGGAAGCAAATGAGCATCATTTTTGAAAGCCCATCCAAAGAGCTGAGCACGGATTAAGGATGGCCCCAAATCGCGCGCTCTCTCTCTCTCTCTCTCTCTGTCTCTAGCTATGTACCTGCGTCCATTTTTCCCCTTTCAACTTTCCCTGAAACCCCCAGCATACTTGTTCCAGTGCTCAGGAATAAGCCATTCTGGTTTTGCTGTCTCAGCTCAAGTGACAGCACTAAAAATAAACCAAGCAGTCTTTCCCTTTTTTTTCCCAGGATTTGAGCATGACTAGGCTCTACTTCCAATGTCTCGCTGTGCTTCAGGAAGCGGAGCTGCAAGTAAAGAAGCAGCAGGGCTGCACGCAATTCAGCAGCAGCCACTGTTTGAGTGATTCCGGCTGCAGCAGGAGAGCTGTGAAGAAAGCTGCAGGGTGGGAGGGAAAATACAATGCAGACGCTACCAAAAAAGGAAAAAAAAAAAAGAAAAAGGAAGAAAAAGACAATTCCCACTACCCATTTGGTGCCTCTCTCCTTCCCTCTCTTCCCCCCTCCCCGTTACCTTCAGCATATGAGGAGCAAGCTGCGGTCTCAGAAATCCAGCCCCCTTCTTATTAGCCCCCGGCTGACCAAGGCATGAAGGGGGATAAGATGGCACGGGCGCGTCAGAAGTGCATTCTCCAAGTGTCTCACCATCACACCTTGGGAAACAACAGTGATCTCAGTTGAGACATGCCCTGTCAGCCTCCTCTTGGGCTGAATCCCATCCTGCCATCATCTAGGAGCAGCTGATACGTCATACTGAGAACGTAACCAAGACTACAAGCTGAAAATTAGATGCTGCTCTTCCTACCACGGCCGTCCCTTGCAGAGCAAGAACTCATCCTTACACCACCTCTGGCCTGAATTTCTCCTCCTTTATGGCATTCGCCAGCTCCACAGAGCACGTACGTAGCAAGTTACGCAAGTGCAGCAGGTGAAGGCCAAGCAATGAAAGACACTGCGTGACATGGGGAATTCCAGACTGGACAGAACGTAATTCTACCAATAGTCCTTTCCGCCCAGGACAGAAGGAAAAACACGTCAGAGGAGCAGAAGAGAGGTTTCAGCAGCGCGAAAGGGAAAGGTACCCCAAACCCATCTGAATACTCGCTCTTACCTGATATAAAAAAGTAAATACGCCTGCTGACTGAGAACGGTTTGGAGGTCGCAAAGGACTACCGAGGCATCATTCATCTCATACCACAGTCCATTACTGGCCTGCAAAGAAAGGCAACGATGCCTTTAGAGCAACTCTAGAGCGTGCTCTCTACAGGAAAACCCAGACAGAACACTAGCAGACAAAGGAGACACCAAGACTAGTCAAAGGAGACATGTAACGAGCTCTTTCCCCTTCAAAACAATGGTTGTCAGTAACATGCTGGGACAAGTTTCTCTTCACCAGCACAGATTCTGCCCTGCAAGAAATGAAGCTGATGCTTACCTTGGTGAAGCAGAAATAGTGTCCTGCACGACCGCTGGCACCTCTGTGCACCAGGACTGCATATAAGGCGTAGAGGACTGGTTCTCCAACTGGCTGAGACATGTATGCTCGCAGGTCCAAATACTCTGGATATTCCACATCCTGAAGACAGAGCAAGAGGATTCAAAACTCATCTGGGAACACTTCGTGAAAGAGCCGGGGAAGAACACTGCTAAGAATGTGGGCTGGAAGCTTAGACAGACATGTTTTGCCTCCTCAGAAATCGGTCTTCCCAGAGACAACATTTAATCGCTTCCATTGCAGAGAACTGCTCAATGCAAAACCAGCTCTTTCAGAGCGGAGCATACGCTTATCGTCACACGGGAGCTTTGCTGTTACCGGAAGAGAAAGAGTAAGACCTACTTCTTGCGCTGATTTTGCCTAGACATCTTCTGTCGCTATGGTTACAGTCGGCCGACATTAACAACTTTGAACAGAGCGTTCCGCCTTGGGAAATCTCCCTTCCCAAGAAGGCATTACACTTGCATAGATACCTTGCTAATCTTTCCACCAGTGAAGTTGGCAAATCTTTTCAGGGCTATGGTGAGAACGTTGGAAGAGCGATGTATTGTAAACCTCTTGGACGCAGCAACCATCTTTTCACACCTTCAAAGCAAGCACAGGCAATTGTTTCAAGGCATCTTCCCCCCTCCCCCTCACGCCAAAAGTCAAGCAAGTTTCCATGTCTCTCTCACGCTCATCCTAGCTGAATGGTATTTCCTTGCCTAAGACGGGGCTTCTTTCCTTAAAGCCACACCCTGCATTTCAGCCTTGCTCCTGCAGAGAACCTGGCAGGATGTAGGAGGCCAGCTCGATAAGGAGCGGGAACGTTGTCTTTCGGTAGCCAAGCAAATGCCTGAGCACGTATCTTTGCTGGGCCCAAAAGTAAGGCTTGCCAACAACACGCAAGGCAGCAGGAACGTGACTCTCTCACCGGAGCGTGGTTCCGGAATGCGAGCTAGCGCCTGCGCTTCTTATCAAAGATTTCCAACTAGTTGAACAGAATGACACCGATTCCGCTCTAAGAAGCAAATGTACTCTTTTCCAAGCTTTGGGTGACTTCAGGGTTCATTAGCTGCACAACCCAAAGCCGCTCCGAGGCGGACAATGGGTTCGGCCACTATCTCCTAGTCCGATGGCATTAGGAAGACTACTTACTTGCTACATTTGTAGCAATTCTCACCATCCAGCAGCTCAGGTCTCACAAATTCTTCGAGCGCCCCGGGGACAGAGGAGGCTGCCTGGAGGAGGAAGAAAGGAGGGCACTGAGTTGCTGGAAACTCAAATGCCAACCCGCAACTCCTCTTTTGCCGCAGGGCCTCCCTCGTGCACACGTGGGAGACCTACTTGCGAAGCAGCGAACACCGCGAAGAAGGAGGCAGAAGCAGAGTATGCTGAACACTGACCTTGTTTGAAAAGGACTGTACTTTGGTACCAAGAGCTACCTGTCTGTGGTAGCGCACAATCAAGTTATCTGTGGTATGCCTTTGCGTAAATCACAAGAGCAAAAAAAGCCATCGCGTACCAATCAGAAGTGTATCGGGGTAGTCCAAAACTGGGAAGTATCATAGGACGAGCATGCGTGCGGAGATACGCTAATTGCTCTCTCTCTGGCTTAAACCCCCACACACACGGAGACCATTCACGGGGCTTCCAGAGGAGGACCAAGTCCAATCCACCTCCCAGCCTCCACCAAGCGTTTTTGCCGTGAACAGCATACATGCCTACGTGAACTCCGTCGAGTTTAGAAAGCCACAAAAAGAAAGAACAGCCCCCGAAAGCTCGGGGCCTTCGACGGCATCGTCAGCCACCGCTCCAAGACGTCTTACCTTTATCTCCAACGGGATATCGAGGAAGGCCTCATAGGACTCTGAAACTGCTTGGCAGCTCAAGCACGTTACTGGAAGCCAAACAGAAGCACTTCACAAAATGGGAAGGAGACTCACTTTGCCCGTTTACATTATTGAGAGCCGCTACTTCTTGGCACACCGCAAGCTCTTTGCGACAAACGGGCACAAAGGCACAGATCAGTTCCAAGGACAGTAGCAGTTTCCAAAAGTACCTCTGGATCTTAGGAATCCTCCAAATATTTGGTGAATGACCGTGGTGGCTTGCGACGACGTGTCCAAGCTGGAAACAAATTATCATCAGCGCTCAGAAGAGCCGAGGCGGAGAGGTAGCTCTTTCTTCAAAGAGCTTTTCTTTTCTACGAAAACCCTGGGCAAAGGTTTTCACGTAGGGTAGGAAAGGAAGGCGTCAAAAGTGCTAGAGAACACTTCAAGGTTAACTTGGTTCTGCTTACCTGGTGCTTCCATTCAAGCAAGCTGTCTGCATAGCAGCCACGGTGTAACATAAGAATTCGTGAGCATCTTCCTGTCTGCCAAAACAGAAATGCTCCCCTATTCCTAATAAACACAAAGGGCACAATGCTTATCTCTTCAAAAGGGACAGGAAACCTACTTTTCTAAAAGCTCTCTTTCCTACAACAATTAATCTCTCCAAGCCCTTTGCACCCGTGAAATAACCCTCTGAAAATTCAGACGTTTCTGCAAAGAACGCCATCTGAAATGACTTACGTCTAAGGTCACTGAAGACAGCCGTAGGCTCGACGGCGTTGTCAGAGCAGAACAGGACATGCTTAACGTGAGCTTCCATCGTACACAGCATGCAGAAGCCTTGCTCACGACCTGTCAAGAGTCAAGGAAGAAACCACCTCCGGCTAGTGCAAGATACCTACATACCTGTGGAAAACCTTAAGCACCAACAATCTCCAAGTTGGAAGTGCGGTCTCTGCTCTCCGTTCCACGCTCTCTTCTCCAAAGGTGCCAACAGCCCAGTCTGTGCGCATAAGCATTAACCAGTAAGCCTGCACTAGCACGCATTTTCTGACGAAGCACCTGAAGGACTACTGCCAAGCCCTCTTCTGCAGGGAGGTGCACGGGAATAGCCCGACTAGCTCATATTGCTTTCACGGTGCTCTGTGGTAGTTTTCCTCTTCTTCCGGTTCAGCAGTGACCACATCAGGTCTCGCAGCGGTCGTGCATTAGGGAAACCCGGCTGGGAAGGAACACCGAGAACCTGTGATGCCCTCCTCCGAAAATTTATCATCTTTCGAGCAGCCGGAAAGCCACAGGCCAAATATTCATGAAGCGCCTTACTTCCCAATGCCCTTGATCATTCACAGGAGGGAAGAAAGAACCCTCCTTCGACGCCGGAGCACGGGGCATTAAAGGAAAGCAAGCACTCCCTCAGCTATCCTGAGCCTGCCGTGCATGCGCTCTTAAAAGGGAGCCCCTGCAGGGACACTAGGAAAACCCAGAGTCTGCTTCACAGAGTCACTGCTGTCCTTTCACCTGCAGAGCTGTCCAGCAGCTTGCAAGGAACGTGTTCACAAGTACTCACACGACTGGCTGTGTTCCCCAGAAAGCAGGTAATTGGCCAGAGGGGGCGTGTAGGTCAAACACTGTAGAACAGAGTTGAGGAAACACGTATTGCCCAGGTTGCGGAGTCCAGCTCCAACGCTTTGCCTTTGCCGCCAAGCCACAGAAATCTTCTCGGGTGGGAAATGCATCCTTTGTGGCGGAGCAATTCCGTCAGTAACGCCTGCAAGGAAATTAGATTCTAAGAGAGACTGCCGGCCTTTGTTTTAGGAACGGAGGTTTCAAAGGCAGCGTTCTGGAGAGCAGCCCCCACAAGAACCAGCTGCCCTGCAGAACACAAGCACGTAGTAGAGACAGCCCAGGAAGGCTGCCACTCACGTTGGCTGGTCAGCGCACAGTTGGGGAAGAAGAGTTTACTCATCTGTTTGACTTTTTCTCATGGGCAACCACGACTACTCGGCCTTCAGGAACTGTTGCCGAGTCCCTTCCATCCCCAGGCGCTCAGCTGATAGTCCAATTATGCTGGCCTTTTTCCTTAGCCACTGCCAGCGCCTTTGGGGAGTCACAAAATTCACCTTTACTCTTGAAGTCTTTACTCACAGGAGTAGCTCCTTTCTAGGCCAGCTCCTGCAGATGGGGCCTGACTGCAACTTGCAGAGCATGACTTCATTTCTGTCACACACAATTCCAGTTGGAAAAGGAACGAGCCCAGTTATCCAGAAGGCTCGCTGAGCCCACGCTCGCTTCCGCCAGCGCGACCGCGAGCACCCGGGCAGAGAGCGCGCGAGGAGCTGCTGCGCCGCCGCCCTCTCTGCCGCAGAGTGACCCCAGCTCTGCGGGCCATTGTGACGGCGGGCAGCTCGGCCAATGAGGAGGCTCGTAGCAGCCGAGTGGGCCGGTCCTGATGCGGCGCAGCCAATCGGATCGCAGCGTGTCTGTGACGGGCAGGTACCGGGGTGGCGTGGCCCTGCCCCCCTTTAGGACCCGGGGCCGTTGCAGAGACAGGGCTCTCCTGGCGCCAGGGACCCGACGGGCACCATCCGCAGCCTGCGGCCACTGCCCAGCCCTGCTCACGGCGGGGGCGGGGGCTGTGCTTCCGCCGGCACGGCTCACACCTCCTTCCCAGGCAGAATAAGCCTACTCAGAAAAACGGGCATGCTGCTGTCACCGTACCTGTTGTGCAGTTTGCGCTGGCATGTTCACGGTGGTGCGGGTTGTCTTTTCCCCTCTTGGGGACCCAAGTATCCAAATGGTACTCCACTTTGACCTTGCCTCTCCGAGCTGCTCTGAGGGAAGGGCTCGGATCTGCAAGTGCAAAGCAATGCTTTTGAAGCCAGCCAGCATTTCATTCCTAATAGGAGAAGAGGAAGAGGAAGAAAAGAGGAAGGAGGTCATTTAAAGCAAAGGCGCATTGTGTGACGTCTTACTATGAGCTGCTTAGACTATGGACAGATATCTAACTCTGACTCTGCCAGCTGAACATGTTAGCCCCCTCGAGTAAAGATCCCATAAAAGGCTACACTCCCTCTCGCTGGGGTTCATCGCTCATAGCAACACATTCTTCACATCCTGAACCACTCAGACCCCTTAATGTGTAAATGTAGTGTATGAGGAAGGAATATGTTCCATTATTCCATATCCCTAGATTTATCATTGAGACTGACAGGTGTTATTAAAAAATAACCAGTCAGTTTCCAGAGCAACTCTGGCAGGATCTAGAAGCACAAATTTTCTGAAAGCAAACATTTTCATGCTTCCTGTAACACCCTGGAAGTTTCAGATATTTCTGACTAAATTGTGAGAGAAGACTAAATGAAAGAAAGATAAATAACCCAGACGAGTAATAGCTGTTCATCCAGTCTTAACCCAGCTATCCACTGAACACCACGGCTTTCACATAGTCTAGATGACAATTCAGAAATCCATTACATTGTCAGTCTAATCCAGGCTAGAACAGGACTCAGTCCAATGCAGATACATTGCAGACTTCATGGCGTAGCCCAAACAGACTAGCTTCCCTCACTCATCATCTTACACATGGCACTGTATGGGCATTGTCCCAGGAGTTGCCCCTGCTCCACGACACGAGCAGCCACCGTAAGCACAGTCTAACTAAGGCTGCGTTGCCTGTGACATCTCTGCTGTCTAAGCTCCACTGATGACTTTCCCTGCTAGGGACGGTCAGAGCAGATCACTCTTCAGCTGAGTAACCCAATTCAGCTCTCTGCTCTGAAGGCCAACAGTTTGTCAAACAACCTCTAAGCCCTCTAAGTAGCACAAATAAGCTAGTTTTTCTGGCAGATAGAGATGTCCTTAAACTCATGCCAGAATCAGGGGAAGGGTCTTCATTCATATGTTTCACAGGCTCCAGGCCAGCTGCAGCATACTGGGAAAAGAATGAGATGTTGCTCCAAAGGCAGTACTGAATTGCGTAGTTCTGTGAACATCTAAGCAAATGACATTTATCTGGGGAGGTGGAGCAGGGAGGGGCTCTATTGCAAGTCTGAAGTCCTGAAGTTTTTCTATTTAGATAAATCTTCTGATTTGTTTTCAGTAAGATATCTTTGGAGTGAAGAAGGAAGCTATTCAGTATTATGAAGGTGCATTAAATGTTTGAAGCTTTCAAAATAAGAGTTTATTTCTGGGATCGATAGTGCACAAAATATCTCGCACCTTCATGCAAGGAAGGTAGGCCTATTTCCTCATTTAAGAGATAAAAAGATCATTCTCAATCTGCAGATAGAAGCATAGAATAATTTAAGTTGGGAAGGATTTCTGGAGGTCATCCAGTCCAACCTCCGCCTCAAAGCAGGTTCAGGCAGATCAGATTGCTCAGGCCCTATCCAGCTGAATTTTAAGTATCAGCACAGATGGAGAGTCTACAAATTTGCACCTAATCCAGTTTTTGATCACTCTCGTTGGGGCAGGAGACAGAAATTTCCTTCTTCAGTTTCCCAAGTAGTCCATGGCTAGTTGCTGTGTTATAGGGCAGAAAATGTTTGGTAGGTTGGAGATAAACAACAGCCAACTATTCAAAGATAACTCAGTGTCTAAAAGCAGTCTGGTCTTTTGTGTATCTAAGCAGGGTAAGCATTTTCCTTGTGTACCTAACCATTATAGGCTGTTTTTAATCCTGTTGTCTGTTTCTTGAAATGGGCAAGTACTTCTGAAGATCTGGCTCAAGGGGGGAATAAACTGGCTTGATATCTATGGTACCTACTCTTATCTTTCTAGATGAAACAGGTCAGTGAGAGAATAGTTTTGTACATATGCAATACCTTGAAGCCTATGCTAGAAACAGACCTCAGCAAGAACTGAAACCTCAGTTCAGTCACCCATATGAGAAGAACTCAGCTTTGAGAGCATCAGCCAGGTTACTGGTAACCTCCAATAGAATAACAATAATTTTTAACGGGAGGTGAAAATGGCAGAACCTTTACAGTGATGACTGATTCCCTTTTTGTTCATGATTCCTTCCCTTTCAGCATGAGATTTTTCACCCTCTAAAGGGAAAGTATTTTATTTGGTGAATCGTCCCAACTTATTCTTGAGCGGAAAATGGCCAATTTTCCTTCACAACAGGGATGCGAGCAAATGAGAAATCCTTTCTCAGCCAAACCTGGATGATCTGGTGGTATCTCCTCCTCTCCGGAAAGATGAAAAGCTGAGTTTTCCTGCTGCTGTTGCCATTAAGTGCTTGCCACCACTTCATTAAAGAGAGAAAACTCTCTTACTTTCTTCTGCCAGGATCTGGATTTGTTATTTGTATGTTTACAGGTTGCAGTCACAAAGGTCAGGATGGTGGCAGGTCCATGGAGCTAGGCCAGGTCTTACCAAGTTGGCACAGCTGCAGCCTAACCATTATGTTCATATTTCAGCAAAGCTGAAATCAGGGCTACTCTGCCCTGTTAATGGACTTTGTAGCCCATACGGAGCTATAACTACACTGCTACCACCTTTCCAAGGCCTTGACCTTATGGCATAGCTGAGCTTTATAATTTATCAGAGCAGCAATCCAAGCATGATTGCATGCCAATCAATGTTGGAGCCACAATCCAGTTTAATTATCGGGATATTTTTCACAGCTTTGTTTAAAGACTGGATGAAGTTTCATACTTTGGCCGGTCCTCCAGTGCTTTACACTACAAAAACCTAAGGACTAGGTATCCCAGTAGAAATACGGGGATTGAATCTCTCTCCATACTGGAATATAACCTAAGTCCCAGCTGAACACTGACAGTTTTCCTAAAATTCTTAATAGTACTGTTCTTGATTCATTGAGTTTTCCTCACCTGCTTGCAACAGGGAAACCCCAAATGCCCCTAGGACCTCCTGACTCTAGGCAATGCTGTTCTACCACACATTGACTGACTTTAGCATTGCTGTCATGACAAGTCATTCGGCAGGAATTTTCCCAAATCTCCTACTGGAACTCAAATTTTTGGGAAGGAAAGAAGAAGAACAGGATTCTAGATGGTGGATCATAAGGCTTTCTTAGAAAAGCAAACTGTAGCTTTGAAGAGACATCAGATCTTTAACATTTTAAATTCCCTAATTTTGTCTGGGTTTCTCTAGGTGGAGACTAAGGGATAGATGAATGCAGGGCTTATGAAAATCTGTTCTTTTTGATGATATTTGTCAGAAAGCATATTTAGGTTTGAGATTTTGATTCTTGATTGAAACATGCTGCCAGTTCTGCTGAGGCTTAGCTCTAGATGGCTTTGAATATCTTAAACATCAGCACAGAGAGAGAAGGTGTGCAGATGTGACTCACTGCTGTGGAGGTAAGCTCTTTGATGACCAAAGGATGTCTATGATTTCTTTTCAAGCTATTTCCTTCCTTTGAGCTGGCAGTCCACTGAAAAAGACAGTTTTGGACAACTCAGAAATCTGGCTTAAAAAAAACCTCACATCTCTGTTCAAGATAAGGACAGTGCAACATTGATAAGTATAAAAACTGTGAACTTCACATATCTGATGAAACTTAATAATCAGAAACAAGAGATAAACCTTGAGCTTCAGCCTCTGCAGCAACAGAAGGATGACAAATAGCAGGACCAAAAGGTTACACTGTCACATTCTTTTTCCTACTTTTTAGGACTGTCAGGCCAGTGGGATAATAGTGCACATAGTCCAAATGTTTTTACTACCCTGTGCATATTCTAATTTTAGCATTCTTGAGATAAATGGCTTCTGAGATAGCAATGACCTTTAATCATCACTACTTGATCAAAATTCAGACTATAACATACTGAAGATAAGTTTTCTCCTTAGCCATGTGTCTTTGGGCAAAAACAATTATGTTTCTCAGTCACGTTACCTCTCAGTGTAAAATATGCTGGCAGCAGTTTGACAAAGAGAGACTTGTAAAATCCTTCTTTAGTGTGCCATAGATGATCATAGGGACACAAGCTTTGCTATCTCTATGCACAGCTTTAGGGAGAGGAAGTCGGGGAAATAAAAGCCCTAGCAGTCATGCAGTGGAATGCAAAGGGAATCTGCAAGACCTCTTTCCATCCCACTTTGACTGTAAGCCTCATTCATGCAGAAGCAGGGACCTCTCACCTGTCTGAGATTCATTCCATCACTTTCAGCTCAATAAAGATCTAAACTCCTTCTGCCAACTGAGGGACAATATTCATAAACTCAGCCAGAAGGGATGGAACATCTATTAGTGATAGAACACCTATCCCTAGAGCTAGCTTAGTTGAATCGATAAAAGGATGCCAAAGCCTTTCCCAACTTTCTCAACTGCCAGAAGTGATTTGGCATTTATTCTCAAAGCCACATTGACGACAGATGTGTAGTTGGTAAGTCACAATCTTATTTCAGTATTCTTTTTTTGGAGTGAAAGAACACTTCAGCTTGATTAAATTTCAAATTATGTCCAATGTCCTTAAAATAACTACCAGTTCACTCAGTTGCCTCAAGTTAACTGATGATACGTAGAGGTGAAAAGCAGGAATAAGTTCCTGTTACTTTACAATAGTAGCAAAATTAGAAGTAAACCTTTCTTGAATTTCTGTGATTTTTTCATGTTTCCAGGCAGAATAGGAAAAAAGGTGGCAGTCATGACTGACGGAAGAGAGAGATTTGACAGAAGAGGGAGAGTTACTTTCCCTAGTGTTGGGGGGGGGGGGGGGGTGAAAACACAGGTGTCCATTCTCTAAGACTTCCTTTCCAGAACTTCAGGTTCTTCGTGTTACACTGGAAGAGGCTACTCCTTTCATTTACTGAAGACGTAGCAGAAATGGCCATAAAATTCAAATCACATTTCTTTTCTCCTCTTGAATATCTTTGAAAGCTTTTTCTCGTCTCCATGGACTGGTGGTTTTCCTATAAGGGCGAACGTTCCTAATAGAACAGAGAACTGAAATGCTGTGCCACACGCTCCTCAGCCAGGAGTCCTGTTTGTGCTTGGAACTTGGAAGTTGAAAGCAAGGATTCCTCCAGGTTTCAGTAGCAGAGGAACACAGTCTTTCAAGATAAAAATTGAAGATACAACCAGTTAAAAGTCTACCTAAAATCACTTCTAACAGTTAAGTACCTTTCCAAATCTCACCCTTAGAAGCTGATCAAGTCTTCCTTGGAAGTCCTACTCTTCGTATCAAGCTTTTGATAAATTTTCCCCAAAGTTCTCTTTCTAACAATTCTTCTGAATTTTCTCTACTATGACCTAAAACTCTCCTCAGAGCACCCTTCACCTCCTTATTCCTTAGGCTGTAGATTATAGGATTCAGCACCGCAGTCTCCACTGAATAGAACAGAGAGGCCCATTTATCTCAGTCCAATGAGTAGCTGGACATTGGCCTAACATACATAAAAACGGTAGTCCCATAAAACAACAAGACAGCTCTCAGATGGGAAGCACAGGTGGAGAAGGCTTTGCATCTGCCCTTGGAGGAGTGGATCCTCAAGATGGTGGAGATGAGATAGATACAGGAGATTAGAATTGCCAGAGATGCGAAGATGCCATGAAATGTACCAAAAATATGAAGTACCATCTCGTTGCTATAGGTGTCAGAGCATGAAAGCTGGATCATAGGGGGAAAGTCACTGAAGTAATGACTGACAACACTGGAGTCACAGAAAGAGGGTGTGAAGGTGGAGATAGTTTGTGCAAGTGCATGGACAAAGCCAATGAAATAGGAGATGATTACCATCTGTGTATAGGCTTTTGAGGACATGACAGTTGCATAAAGTAGAAGGTTACAGACAGCCACACGCAGTCATATGCCATTACTGCCAGCAGGAGACACTTCGCACGAGCCCCGAGGAGAAAAGTGAATAGCTGTGCCACACAGGCACTGATTGAAATGGCTCTCCTCACTGCTGAAGAGTTCACCAGCAACCTTGGGGAGATAGCTGAGCAGTAACAGAAAGCCACAAAAGCCAAGCTACCGAGGAAAAGGTACGCTGTGTATGAAGCCGGGGGATCAACCTTGATCTGCGTGATCATTCCAAGATTCCCTATTAATGTGCTTAAAAAAAAGCAAGTCACCTTCACCTCTTGGCTTTGTTAGTCCAGAGAGGATAAACCTCAATGGCCTCATAGTGATTCCTCTCAGGCATGCTGGTAGCACACTCGTGTTATCTCCCAACAAGAAACTGATTCAACCCCTAGAAGTAATGGGAAACTGGCAACACACAATTTATTTTCTCAGTAGTCACAAGTATGGGGCATTTTCATCATAGCTTCTGACTAGACTTCTTTAATTACACATTGAAATGACCTGTGATACAAGGGAGTACTGTTCCTATTTTTCAGGTCAGATAAGAAAGCCCAGAAAGATGAGATAGCTTATTTAAAAGGCAACAACAGCACTCTGAAACACTAGTGCTTCTTTCTGTATTGCAGTTACCAATACATTTTTTGCCTACTAACTAACCCCCAACCCCACCCCAATCCCCCTCCCCCAACTGGCCCTAACCTAAGCCCAACCAGCCCTAACCACAACCCTAAATGGCAGACCCTAACCCTCTAACCCTAAACCCTTAATGGCCCTGACTCCAACCCTCTAAACCCCCTAACCCTAAAACCCTAACTCCAACCCCTAACAACTCTTAATCCCAACCCTAACCCCAAACCCAACCCCAACCCTAAATGGCTCTAACCCTAACCCTCCCACTCTGCCTTGATGGCTCTGAGCGTAACCCCAACCTCTGACCTGCTACCTTGAACTTGTAGTCACCCTTACTCCTTGCCCTGTCACCCCTAAACTGGCTATGTAACCTGCTAAGGGTAGCTCTCTAAGCCTAAGGTGTATATGTGTATGACTGTATGTATGTATATATACAGTGCATACACATTTTATTATTTGTATATGTGTCTAAAAAGAAATAAGTATGGGAAGGCTTAATTTGCATATTTAATGAATTCATTAGCAAGAGTAGGATACTATCTGGGAGTAAATAATTTTTTTTATTTTAATTGTAGAGTAATAATTATTTACTCCCAGCTGGTATGCTAGAGAAAAAGAAGACAGAAGAAAACAGAGAGCAAAGCACAGATTAAAGAGCAAAGAAGAAAAGCAAAGAGCACAGCGGAGAGCAGAAAGAGCAAAGCACAAAGTGCAGACCACAGAGATTACAGACCACAGCGCACAGAGCAGAGAGCAGAGCAGAACACTCGTCGTTGCATCATCAGCAACTCTTGGGCTTCTATCCTCACAACACACAAAACGTAACAAACAAGCCCACACTCTACATCACCTGCACATACTCTTCAGCATCCATCTCTAATCTCACCAATACATCAGCCAGCACATACTCTACATTCCTGCAGAAACAGGCAAGTGCACCTCCAGGTTTTTGGACAGCTCCCAGTAACAGGGTGACCAAGCACCTCCAAAAACCGCCCTGCCTAGAAAACACCCAGCTCCGAGCCGAAGCTCCACACCCACGCAGGCAATGATTGATCACCACCTCGCAGAGCATTGGGGACTCAGGGGGGAAAAGAAACCCAGCTGGGAGCAGAACCCCAGCTGTGTGGGTCTTTTGTTTGGTTGGTTGGGTTTTTTTGGTTTTTTGTCTGGTTTGTTTTTTTTTAAAAAAAAATCTAAGAAATTCTAACTAGAACCTGAAAAAAGAAAAGAACATGCATACAAGGTTAGACACACTAACAACCCCACCCAACAACCAAACAACTGCCCACTCACTCCCACCCCAGCCATTCATCACCCCTACTAACAGAACCATCTCCTTCCATCCTTTTTTAAAGGTAACACTGTACTGGCTTAAATAAGAATCCCCCCAAATGGCCACTCAATCAAAAAAGAGTTTAAAGAAAAGAATACTTTTACTTCTTACTGAAACCCCCCCAAGAAGTTTCATAGATACATTATTCTGCTCTGGTGACTGCCATTACTACACACCCCCCAACTTCCCCCCCCCCCCCACAAACACACACAAAAAATGGCAGCACAGAAGACACTGCCAGCCAGAAAGACCTATGACACCACAACCGTGCAGCTCTGATGCCCTGGACGAGCCCATGAAAGAGTCAGATGCCACCACCCGTGACGGAAAAGGGCCAGCAAAGCTGGGAAAAGCAATGCAGAAGAGGCCAGCAAGAAAGACCTGAGGCTGTGACAACACTGGGGAGAAAACCCTGAAAGGGCGCCAGGAAGACACACAACAAGAACGGGCTCAGAAGAGGTGTGGCCAGTGAGGCCTCGATGATGGCTGCAAAGATGACTGACTGCAAACGGCCACGATGTGGAGTCAGAGCAACAGACCACCCCCTTTTAGCTGCCTGCACAGAACAAGACACAATCCATTGGAGCAATGCTGACGAGTCAGGCCAGGCAAAAAGACAGTGGATGCCTGCCATGCTAGTGCTGCAGAGCACGGGCTGTGCTCCTTGAGCACAACGAGCAAGAGCAACATCAAGACCTGAGCAAAAGAGAGTACAGCTACAACACACACCACAGACTGCACAACAACACAGACACAGGCTGGAGCTGCTCTGCCTAGCACATCCTCACTTTCTGCCATGCACACCCCACTGCCTCATGCACACACACATCCCAAACCACCCTCCACTCTACACTGAACGTCAGCACACACCTGCGCGCGCGCACACACACACACACACACACACACACACACACACACACACACAGTCAAGACACCCCAACACCCTTTGCCCATCAACTTAGCTCTTCCGGTGCTCTGCATCACCATCGGTCCTCAAGAGCCATCCTCAATGGCAGACCCATCCTCTCCGATCTTCCTTTGCTTGCCACATTTGCCTTCACCTGCCACACCAGAGCACAAGTAGTCACCCCCGTGCCAGTTGGCTCCAGCCTCACCTGCAAGAGCACTCTCCACCAAAGCACCATGGGTGCTCCGCTCACCTGAACTGCGCCAATTCCAAACACCAGCATCCTGGCTGGGGGGAAGCCCATGGCACCTGGAAAAAACAAAATAATGAAGCCACTCTTCTGGCAGGCAGCGCTCACCAGCCCTACAATGCCCAACACCAATCCGCTCACCTGAAATCCTCAGCCACGCTTGGGAAAGGCCCACACCATACCTGAAAAAGCACAGCAAAAGACATCACCAAGAGGCAACCCGGCATCACCCTACCACGCCATCAGATTCTGACCCAACAAGCTCCCCCTCTTACCTGCTCGGGCTCTTCTCAGCACTCTACTTCTCCTCTTCACAACTTCCTGCAAAACCTGAGACAACCACACCTTGAGGTGATGCCAAAACCACACCCCACCACAACAGTACCTCACTACAACACCTTTGCCTGCTCTGCTCACCCATCTTGACTGCTGGGCCATTGGCCGCCACGCCAAGGCCCACCAGGCACCTGTAAAACCAGAACAGCGCCAACGAGACAACAGCCCTACACTGGGCTCTGCGTCCTCTCTCAGACCAACACTCACCTTGCCCTGCTCCTCCCGGACGCAAGCAACTTGCTCTCCACAAGGCTCCACACCTACAAGCACAAAGCAAAAATTAACCAGGGAACCACTGACCACAACACTCCTTCCAACAAGGAATCTCTAGCTCACCTTCTTACGGCATTCCCCTTCCTTCCTCCATCTCCCTCAAGAGATCCAAACACTAATCCGCATCTGCAAAAAAGCAATGTAAAATGGAACACACAGATGCTGACCAATCACTGTCCCAGCCCATCACTGACACACTCCACGCACTATCATTCCTAACACCCACAGGCAAGGCAGCTCCAGCCCCGAACAGACACACAGACACAAACATGAAGGAAAGCCCTATGCAAAAAGAACTATTCCCATGCATAAGATGCTGCCAGCCAAAAAGCCCTACAATGCCACAACCACACAGCTCTGATGCTCCGGATGAGCCCACGGAAGAGTCAGACGCTACTGCCTGTGATGGAAAGGGGCCAGCAAAGCTGGGAAGAGTGATGCAGAAGAAGCCAGCAAGGAAGACCTGAGGCTCTGACGATGCAGGGAAGAAAATCCTGAAAGGATGCCAGGAAGGTGCAAAACAAGAGCGGCCTCAGAAGAGGAACGGCCAAGGAGGCCTCAATGATGGCTGCAAATGGCCACGATGCAAAACCAGAGTGACACGCCACCCCTTTTAGCTGCCTGCACAGAACAAGGTGCTATCCATTAGCACAATGCTGATGAGTCGGGCCAGGCAAAAGACAATGGATGCCTGCCGCGCTAGCGCTGCAGAGCATGGGCCACGCTCCTTGAGCGCAAACAAGAGCGACATCAAGACCTGAGCAAAAGATACCACAGCTACAACACACACCCCATAAACTACTCAACAACACAGACACAGGCTGGAGCTGCTCTGCCTACCACACCCTCACTTTCTGCCATGCACACCCCACTGCCTCTGCCTCACACACAGCACTCATCCAGAAGAGTTCTCCATACTACACTGTATGTCAGCACACACACCCAAGACACATCGACACTTTGCTCCTCACCTTAGCTTTTGCAGTGCTGTGCGTCACACCATTGGTCCTCAAGAGGCATCCTCAATGGCAGCCACATCCTCTCTGATCTTCCTTCGGTCACCACATTCGCCTTCATTGCCTGCCAAACCAGAGCACGGGAGATCACCCCCATGCCAGCCAGCTCCAGCTGAAGAGCACCCTCCACCAAAGCGCCACTGATGTTGTGCTCACCTGTGCCGCACCAACTCCAGACTCCAACATCATTGCTGTGGGGACACCCATGGCACCTGGAAAACCAAGACAAAGTTACTATGCTGCCAGGTAGCGCTGACCAGCCCTACAACAACTGAAACACCATTCTGATCACCCATTCTACCTCACCTGAAATCCTCAGCCATGCCTGCAAAGGGCCGACATAGTACCTGAAGAAGCAAAGTAGGCAGCCCCAGAAGCCAGGGTAGGGGTCAGAAGCAGAGCCACAGAAGGGCAGGTGGCACTAGGTTCACAGGCATGGATATAAGAAAGGAGCTGCCAGGCAAGACTGCAAATTGGTTCCTGGTGGTTCCGAGAAGTACAACCGTTTCTTCTCTCTCAGCACTGAGGCTTAGGCAAGAAGAGAGGTGAGTTCATTAGCTGAGGGGAGGTTGGTTTTTGAGCTCTTCAGGCACATGGGCTTACTCACAGTCCGCTTTGCTTTCCGACGAGGTGACTTCCTTTCTCATCCTACTGCAGTTACAGGAAGGGAGAAGGCTTCCTTCCCTCTTCATACAAAATCTGGACTCTTCTACAAGTCTGCATACTACAGAAAAACCCCACACAGTTTCTCCCTGAACAGGGCTGACAGTATTTCTGAGGAGCAGCAAAACATCCAGCGAGCCAGAAACCAGACTAGCTGATGAGAGCAATACCTCACACAGATCCACCTTACTGGAGATAAAACACACAACCACCACCTAGGGTGTAAGTGTAGAAGGAAATGTTTTCCCAGGACCCCTGCTCTCTTCTCTTGTCTGCAGTCCAGCAGAGGCACAAGCAACGCCTCAAGCATCAGCATGTTCAAAGAGCCCAGTGAGGAAGTTAGGCCCCTTCCACAGTAAACACACAAACACCAGAAAACAATACTGACAATTAACAGAGGATACAACTGCACACTCAGAAACCCTCGTCCACCCCTGAACACCCCACACCAAGATACCAACACAAAACCAAAACTGCCTGCTATAAGCAATTTTCTGGCATGCTCACAACTCCACCTTCAGCCATCTCATTGCTCTAACATTAAGGAATGGCCCTTGCTTCTCTAAATGCAGCAATAAGTCTTTCTGGATAGTTTCACTTCCACAAATGCTGTTATTTCCCAAGGCAGTTCCAGAGCACTACCCCCAAAGAGAGCAGAGACTGTGTGAACACCCTGGGTTTATGTAACCCTAGCCTCACCCACTGCCCTACCCACAAGCCCTTGGAAGGGGAGGGGCAAACCACTGGCAGCCATAAATACATAGGGCTAAGCAGAAGCAAGCCTTTTGCTTCCACTCAGTATCTGGATGGGAGAGCACAGAAAGGACAGACGGACCTCTTTGATAAAACAGACCATCTTCTTTATTACTGAAACCTTATATACTGAACCCATAATATCAGGAGGTATGTTATTAAGCTTTTTTACCCAAACTAGCACTAGCCTTTGCACTAAAAACTAAAAATCAGTTCTGCTTATGCTTAGAAAGAAAGCTACAAGATTCAACATAACCTGTTAAGGGAACACTACACCACAGTGCTCTAATTGGTTCAGACCTGCATATAATACAGCTGTTGTAGCAGGACAGCA
Organism: Dromaius novaehollandiae; assembly: GCF_036370855.1. Lineage (NCBI taxonomy): Eukaryota > Metazoa > Chordata > Aves > Casuariiformes > Dromaiidae > Dromaius > Dromaius novaehollandiae. Next base: position 247,533 of record NW_026991418.1, read on the forward strand.
TTTCCTCTAGGGCAAACCAAGATATCAAAATAAGCTCCTGGAACAAGGCTGCTTCTGTAATGTGAGTACTTCTGAAGAGGGGTACTTCCTGTATAGTACCTAGAGTGCTCAGAAAAAGGGGTCAGTAGGTGGAATGGGTAGTTCCCCAGGGGAGTACTAGCTCTGTATTTCTAAGTGGAGGACTGGCACAAGGAGGGAAGAGGGATGCTAAGAGGGCTGGAGAACCTACGCAGGGCTCTGGGGGCACAACAAGGAAGGCTGACAGAGTAGTCCAGAGTGAAATAAAGGGGTTCCTCAGGGCTCTACAGGACCAGCAGAGGTCTATGCAGCACAACAAAGCTCTAAAGAGGAACCCAGAGCAGATTAGACATCTCTTACGGAGACTAGAGAGCAACTAAAAGAAGCCAGAAGAGAACAAGCAAAGCCTCTGAAAGGGTTCAGAGGAAAAGAGGGGTACTCAGGCAGCTGAACGATGAACAGAGCACTCCAGGGCATAAGACAGGGCTCAGGAAGAGTTCTGAGAACACTGCAGAAGTTCTAAAGGAGCTAGAGAGCCAAAAGACAGCTCTAGGGAACAAGGAAAGCCCAAAGAGTGGTCCAGAGTGCACTAGAGGGGTGCTGAGGGGCCTGCATGGCCAAGGAATGACTTTGGGGAACAAGGAAGAAATCTGGAGGGCTTCTGAGGAGACTAGAGGGTTCCAAAGGGGGCTGTGGAGCCAGAGGACAGCTCTGGGGCACAACAAGCACCCCAGGAGAGGTTCTGAGCAGACTAGAGGGCTCCTAAGGGGACTAAATGGCACAGGGAAAAAAAAAAAAATCAAAACTGGGTAACATGACCGACCTCAGGAGGTGCTCTGAGTGGACAGGAGGGCTCCTATGGGATGTGGATGGCCAAAAGAGGGCTCCGGGACACAAAGGCCTCCAGAGGGGTTCTGAGCACACTAGAGGGGTCCTAAGGGAACTTGAGACCCAAAAGACAGCTTTGGAGCATGGCAAAGGCCTCTAGAAGGGTGCTAAGGGTTCTAGAGGGCCAGGAGTGGTCTGTGGGGGGGAAATAAAAGGTCAAAAAATGAAGCCAAAGCAGAATAGAGGGCTGCTAAAGGGCCAAAAGAGGGCTCCAGGGCATGAAGAAGGGCTCCGGAGGGACTCTGAGGGCTCTACCAGGGTCCTAAAGGGGTCTAGACATCCAAAACACAGCTCTGGGGCATAAAAAAGGCTGAAAGAGTAGTCCACAGCACACTTAGAGGGCTGCTAAGGGGTCTACATGGCCAAAAAATGACTCTGGTGAACCAGGAAGAAAACTGGAAGAGTTCTGAGGAGACTAGATGTTCCCTAAGGGGGCTGGAGGGCCAGAAGACAGCTCTGGGGCCCAATTGTGGCCAAAAGAGTGGTCCAGAGTACACTAGAGGGGTCCTCAGGGGTCTAGAGTGCCCACAGAAGACTCCGGTCCCAATCTTGGCCAAAAGAGGGGTCGAGAGCACACTAGGGGTTTCCTGAGGGAACCAATGAACAAAGAAAAAGCCTCTGGGGCCCCATTTTGGCCAAAAAAAGGAGTGCAGAGCAGACGAGAGGGCTGCTGAGAAGGCTGGAGGGCCAAATGAGGGCTCTGGAGCACCACAAAGGCCTCTGGAGGGATTCTGAAGGGACTAGCGGGGTGCTAAAGGGGCCGGAGGGCCAGAAGACAGCTCTGGGACAGAAGGGAGACTGAAAGAGTAGTCCAAAGTGCACTAGAGGAGTCCTAAGTGGTCTACCTGGCTGAAAAAATATCAACTGGGGAGCAGGGATGAGCTCAGGAGGTGGTCTGAGAGGACGAGAGAGATTCGCTAGGGTCTGGAGAGCCCAAAGAGCTCTGGGGCGCAATTTTGGCCAAGAGAGTGTTTGAGAGTGCACTGGAGGGGTGCTAACAGGTCTACAAGGCCAAAAAAGACTCTGGGGAACAAGGACAGCCTCCAGAAAGGTTCTTAGGTGGAATTTGAGGGATCCAAAGGGGTCGTCAGGAGAGCCAGAAGACAGCCCTGGGGCACAACAAAGGCCTCCAGAGGGATTCAGAGGTGACTAGAGGGGTCCTCTTGGTTCTAGAGGGCCAAAAGAGGGCTGCAGGGCACAATTTTGGCCAAAAGAGGCACCTAGAGTAGACCGGGGGGTTGTAAAGGGACTAGAAGGAAGAAAAAAAATGCTATATGGAACAACGAAGGCAAAAGGAGGGGTCCTGGTGGGACTAGAGAGGTGCTTGGAGAGCTAGAAGGACAACGGAGGGCTCCTGCACAATGAAGGCCAAAAGAGGGATATTGAAGGAATTAGAGAAGTCCTACGAGAGCCGGTGGACCAAAAAAGGGCTCTGGGAGCACTACAAAGGCCTCAGGAGGGGTTCTGAGGGTACGAGAGGGGTCCTAAGGACTCTACACGCTCAACTGAGCCCCTGGTGCACAATGAAGTCCAATGGAGAGGTTCTGAGGGGATTGGAGCAGTCCTAAGGGGACTAGACATCAAACAGAGGCCTCTAGGGTGCAATGAAGACTTTGGGGGCAGTGTTTGGACCACTTCTCTGAGGCTTTTGGGGTGATTGACATAACCGCTTCGCTTCACGTTACTCACAGCTACCTTCATCTATTACTTAGGGCTAAACCTGTTCCTATTTGCAGAGGGGCTTGTTGCTTGTTTAAACTTGACATATAGTCCACAACCTGCTCTGTGTGCTCCCTAGTCCCTTCTGCTTTCGCAACACTTGTGGTAATTCAAGGAGGTAATTAAGAGTCCCCATTGTCCCATAGGCTGGAGCAAGACATTGCTGCTGCTCTGAGGAGATGCCTAAAAGCCATGCTGTTTTCTGTAGCATCACTGGGGCTTCCCAGAGCCCAACGGTGTTCTCTTTGGCTTTTCCCGAGCCTTTTAGGTTTTTTAGGCTATTCCTTAGCCCGCCATTTCATGGCAATGTTCTCCTTAAGCATTGTGCACAGCACGATTATCCCAGATCAGCCACATCGTGTACGTACAGAGGCTTCTGAGAGGCGGCTCAGAAGAAAAGAGAGAAAAATCTCTTTGTCATCAGCGCATCCACCCGCCAACACTCTTCACCAGGAAGCGCTGTAAACTCCCATTTCTCTAAAGCGGGACTGAGTCAAGGCAGAGACGCAGATCACACCCCATCTTTGTTAGAACGCCTCACTGCTGCGGGGACTGGGCCTGGCAGCAGTTTTAGGAATGTTTGGGGCTTTGGAGAGAGTTCAGGGGAAGGTCTGGAGTCAGTGACAACGTTGAGGCAGGGCTCGGAGATGTTTTGGGGCCTGTAGGGGTGTTGGGGCAGGATTTGTGGGTGGTTTAATGGCTTTGGGGGGGCTGGTTGCAGGAAGGGTGGGACTCTGCGGGGCCCTCAGGGCAGGGGTGCCATCCCAGATGTGTAGGGAGCACATAGGGGTGCCCCACGTTGCTGTCAGCTCGGCGGGAGGAGCCACTGGTCTCCCACCCCATCAGATAGGGTGGCGGGGGGGGAGGAGGAGGGATCTATGAGCTTGCACAGAACGCCAGAGAAGGCAGCAGGGAACTCACCAAGGGCCCCGCATCCCAGAAAAGCTGCAAAGGAACCCGCGTCCCAGACGAGAGGAGGCATCAGGCTGCTGTGCCGCTGCTGGACACATCCAGACCCCCGCGCAGACACCACCCCCCCGCCCCGCTCCTCCAGGCTGCGTCCACAGCGGTGAGTGCACGCCCTGGCCCGCGCTGGGGAGGAACTGGGGCCCTACAGGCGACACACGGAAAAGGCAGAGTCAGAGCCGCGCTCCGGCAGACGCGGTGCGGCGCGGCGCCAGGTCCGAACCCCCCGCCCCGCCGCCTCCACGAAGCGACAGCCCCGGCGGGCAGGACACAGCCCGACGCCCGCGGCCACCCGAAAGCACACGCTCGCCTCACCGGGATCCCCACGTGCTCGACTCCAGGCGGCCTCGGCCCTCGCCCGCAGCCGCCGAGCGAAAACACCCACCCTGCTCGCCGCCATCTTGCTCCCCGCCGCCGCGCATGCGCTGGCTACGGACAGCGCGGGAGGGGCGGGGGCGAGCGGGAGCGGGAGCGGGAGCGGGGGGGGGGGAGGCGAGACCGCAATGGCGCCCTCGTGTGGTCGTAGCGCGGCGCTGCAGCCGGCCGGCTCCCGCGGGCGACCCGCAGCCCGCCGCGCCAGCCCGGTGCTCAGGCCGAGCAGCGAGCGCCCCGAGGCTGCTCTGCCCGTGCCCGAGAGAGCGGCGGGGATCAGCGAGCAGGCGCTGGGGCTGCCCCGGTCGCGGAGCAGCTCTGAGACGGCACTGCCCATCCCCGCACCCCCAGGAAGCACCGGGAAGGAAAAGCCCTCTCGGGAAAAGCGCTCCCAGTCCGTGAGCACCAGGCAGGGGTGGACGAGCGCCTTCGCTTACCCGTCCCCGAGAGAGCGGAGAGTAGCGGTGAACACGGTGACCGGCAGCGCGCACGTGTGCGCCGGCTGCCTGCACTGTTCTTCGTACGCAGCGGTGGCCGGCGGCGGCTGCAGTGCTGCCTTGTCGACACGCGAGGACAGCGGTGAGCGGGACGGAACGCAGTGCGCATGCGCTACGCCGATGAGTGTGCAGTGCCGCTTTTCAGACCCGCGATGGCAGCAGTGAGCGCGGCGGAACACAATGCGCATGCGTGCTCCCTTTCGGTGCAGTACCACCTTCTCCCCAGTATCAGGGTCCACTCAATAAACAAAATAGTATGATAAATGTTGTCATCTGCTCCAAGTGCTTTCGCAGAAGAGAACGACATCAAAATGAGGTATTATTGCATTTAGTCTCCACTACACGTGCTACCCCAGTGCCACGGACTTGCTTTAAAGGATCAGTGACGTACGCGTTCTGGCAGTAATATTCACGGAATGAATATGCACTCGATCAAGTAGGAGTGTTCATGAAAAGCTTTGCCAGTGCGTCGCTAGGTAACAAACCTAGACAAGCAGCTATTTGCCCTGATCCTTCGGCTTACGTTTCTTCTGCCGGATGTAGTCTAACGTACCTGAACACAATGGCCTTGCGAGGCAGTGACACGGTGTCCGTGGGGTGGCTGTTCCAGGGTCTCTCGGGCTGTTCCAGGGTCCTCGGACAGCAACGGTGCTGGTCGACTTTCCCTTGTGCTGCACAGCAGGACAGCTCCGCACCGTGCCCTCCCAGCACTGCCGCTCCTCCCAGCAGTTGCCTAACTGGCCCCAATCCTGAGCAAAGCTACGACTCCCAGGAGCCCGCAGCACCCCTCCTTCTCTCCCTGCCCTCCCCATTTCCAAGAGGGACAGCCCCAGCCCCTGGGGACAACCCTGCCCGGTCACACTGCTGTCCAAAAAGCGGATTCGTTGCCCCGTGTGCACTAAGCCAATAATTACACGCTCAGGAGAGACATTTGCTTATTTATTTCAGAGTTGCGCAAGCCTGGCTGCTCGGTGGTTTCCCACAAATCAAGCGCACCCCCACCCCCCCCGGCTTTCCAAGTAGCATTTACACAAACAAATTGCAAGGTTTGCAACTTTCCCTTTTACACCGGTTGGTTAGTGATTTACCTACAACTGTAATATTGCTTACACACCATTTTACTACTACACATGCTCAGGGGAGGGGTCTTCACCCGGGCGTGGGTCTTTCTGACCTATCAGCGTGATTTTCTTGTATTATAATGAGGACAGGTCAGTTAGGGGATACCTCGAATTCTTTTGCTAAATTGGCAATGTATGCATAGAAAACAAAACATCTTGATTTACAGTTTCTTTAAGGCTTTAGCAGTTCTAGGACGGCCTTGATTAAAGAATTATTTCCTCCCAGGAAATAGAGAGGTTCTCCTCATCTGCCTAGTTTAAAGAGCATGAACACTCTTTCTGAGCTTCCAAGATTGTCTTGCAACACCACCAGAGATGGAAAATGCTTCCTGCCCTGTACCGGGGAAAAACAGGGGCATTCCACTGTCCCCCGTGACCTGTGGGGACTCAGGCGTGAGTGACACACGTCCAGTAAGGAACAGACCCAGCGGGCCACTGCTGCAGGGCTGAGAAGGCACCGGCACCTGGAACCACAGCTCCTGGCCTGCCACAGAGCACGATGCGGCTGGCTGGTGGGAACGCCGCTGGCAGAGACCTGCCCGCCCCCGCCACCTCGAGAGGCGCAGCATGGTCACCCAGTAGCCCCGTCTGAGAAGACTACACCTCCCAGCATACCGTGCACGTGAAAATGGCGGCCCGGAAGCCCAGTGCTGGAAGACTACTGCTCCCGGCATGCGGCGGTGAAAACTACGGCTCCCCGCATGCCAGGCTGCCAACTCCCGCCCCCCCCCCCCCCCGCAGCGCTAGGGGAGGTTTGACCCTCGGGAGATGCCGTTCCTTTAGGTTTATAAGTAGCTGATGGGAGGGTGTTAGATTACAGCATGTGTAGAAGGTTTTTTAGAGAATGTCATCAACCAGAAAGACCCAGAACATATCTTGTATTTACACTCCTCTTACCAGTACCACTTTGCCTGTCTAGTTGCAGTGTCCTTAAATGATGGCAGCTATAAGCAACTTTTGCCCCCTGGTCTCCAGGACTGGCTCTTTAAACAGGTGTTGTTCTTTCTGATAGAGCCCCGAGTGACATACCACTGACTTCCTCAGTGTGTGGTGATGTACATATTTGTGGTACAATGCCAAAGTAGGCCTTGTTAGCAAGACTATTTGTATCATCAGAAGACAAATACAGTGCAGTCTCCATCCTTCAAGATATTCAAAATCCAACTGGACATGATCCTGGGCAACTTGCTCTAGTTGACCTTGCTCTGAGCTGGGTGGTGGAGAGGGGAAGGGTGTTGGACTAGATGATCTCCTGAGGTCCCTTCCAACCTCAGTAATTCTGTGAGAATTGTCTGAGATGAATCCCACACTTGGAGTTCTACTTGGTAGTTTTTCTATTTAAAGAAACAAGAAGAGAATATAGATGATTAACACTGCTTATGTGTGTGCACGTGATTTACATAGGTCCATATCCTTGTTGAAATTCCAGAGAACTCCATGCGTGAATACAGTACCACAGGAATGTTTCCTTATGCATCGTAATAGGAAGAGTTTTGTATTTTAAGATTCAGAAGTGCAAAGAGATGTTGTCAGCCGAAAATCCTCTTCTGTTCAGCAGGATTATTTAGCATAACGACATTACGTATTCAGCTTTGAATATCAAAAGGCAGTATTATGTTTCTTCTTTAATTCCTGTATTTTCATGGGCCAATGATTTTTTTGATCCCGTTGGTATTCTGTAATTACATATTAATTGCATTAAGTTCAGAAACATCATCAAAGAAGCACCACGCAATGGTAATCTTAAAAATGTTAGGATTCAGATTTCTCTCGTCTTCCATTCTACATTGTTATAACCACGGCTCTCATCTTTTAATCTTTTTTCCTTGGTATAGCCTTTATCACGAATAGAGATTCATAATATGCTCAGAATATGATGCCTCAAAATATTGTATAAATTGCAGCCATGTGTTATCTTGCTTTGATGCTTGCACTGATTCTTTAGCTCAGTGCATTGTCCTTTGTCTTGACCTCGTTATTTATGGCTCCAATGAGCTGTGGAAAATGAGCAGCCAGGTCATCCTTTCCAAATTAAAACACTAGCAAGGTCAATGTAGGACAGGAAATAGAACATTTGGAATATTGCCACTTTTCTGCCTTATTTGCATATAAAAAGTGGGGACTGGAATGGTAGGAAATGGGTCCATTTTAATTTATTACAAAAAGTTATGATCTTACCCTTCCCTCTGCCCGGTTTATGCCTTAATATCAAGAGAGCACTCTTGCCCTTACTGTTTCAATCTTCCTAGTGTGACTGTATGGGAGAGGGGGGAAAGCGTGGCTATGTATGTGGAAAAGGAATGCTTTAAATAGCTGATCTTCTTCAGCATTGTCCTGTAAACACATTTGCTGCCGTCATTATTTCTGAAGCGCACGTTAAAAGTTGAATATTTACCATAGTCTTTACCAATGTTTCTGACAGAGCAATGGAGGAAGGGAAGGACGTCATCAGCCTTTCAATTCAAAAATGTTGTCCACAGTCTGCTGTGAACAGTTAACCTGCTATGTCACTCAGGGGCACTAGAGTCTTGATTACACACAAAACTATTTTCTAATCATTTTCTGTATTACCCTGGAAATTAGCTGTGTATCTTTGGTGTGACTTATAATGGCATCTAGTAGCTAATAACCTGTATCAATATACCTAGTTAACTTTTTGTTAGAATCAAATGTAAATACAGGGATTCTTCTTTTCTGCTTATTTCAGAGATGCTGCGTAGCAGGATAACGAAGTGTTTGCTTTCATGTCACCTGTTAACTGGTTAATGGCCTATGGAAATTTTATGTCTTCTCCTGTTCACTTTTGCCAAGAATATATCAATGATTCTTTTTTTTTCTTGGATATCTTTTTTTTTTAAATACCAAGTGGTTACCTTAGAAAAATATCGTATGGTGAGTAGACAGAGATCCTTTCTTATTGTAAAAATAGAAGAAGAAGATGGATTAATTAGGCTTTGGACCTAGGCAATATCATTCACTCTGTTTTATTTTTACGGCTTCTGTGTTAATGAATATCTTGTGCATCTCTTTGATCCCCTGAGAGAACATCCACACAATGTCCTCTATGTTTTATGTCCCAGGGTTGGCGTTACATATTACAGGCTATCTGGTCATCATTGCACCACTGCTATTTCGTCTTCTGACTGTGAATATCCAAGTGTGGTGGTTGACATTGCCAGACTGGTGTTGCCACCTGATGGGTACATGAACTTTTCCTGCTCCAACCTGTTTGCCTGTATGCATGTTTTCATTCTTTGTCAAGCATCTTTTTCAGCTATTATAAGGAGGATGTATTTGATGAAACATAGGTGTCTAGATCTGGTCTAGTCGTCTTAGGCTCCCTTTATATTCAGAAAAGAGCAAAAGGACTTTCGCTGGCTCAGTTCATCTTATCCCAAAGTAGAGGTTTAAAACAGGTCAGATAAGCAGCAACTTAAAATTACTTCAGTCTTTTACTGTGCATAAAAAGGGCATAATATGATTAGCTTGGATGTAGATATTTACTATTTTATATATATATGTATGATATATATATGATATGCATATATGATATACATATATGATATATATGATGTATATTTGATATATATATATATATATATGTATGATATATATGTGTGTCTGTGTATGAGATATATATATGCAGATATTTACTAGTGCCATTGCCTGAAAGGCCAGTGGCAGGGCCATGGCTGCTGGCTGTGCTTCTGAGGTCACAGCAGCCTCAGTGCCTCATAGGCTGGAGGGAGGCTCCTGGCTGCTGGCTGTGCTTCTGAGGTCACAGCAGCCTCAGTGCTTCACAGGTCAGTGGCAGGCCCACAGCTGCTGGCTGTGCTTGTGAGGTCACATTTGTCTCAGTGGTTCACAGGGCAGTGGGAGGCCCCTGGCTGCAAGTTGTGCTTGTGGGGTGGAAGAAGTACCAGTGCCTCATAGGCCAGTGGGAGGCCAATGACTGCTGGCTGTGCTTGTGAGGTCACATCGACCTCTGTGCCCTACAGGCCAGTGGCAGGCCCCTGGGTGCTGGCTGTGCTTGTGAAGTCACAGCAGCCTCACTGCTTCACAGGCCAATGGCAGGCGCCTGGCTGCTGGCTGTGCTTGTGAGGTCACAGCAGCCTCAGTGCCTGATAGGGCAGTGGCAGGCCAGTGACTGCTGGCTGTGCTTGTGAGGTCACAGCAGCCTCAGTGCCTCATAGGCCAGAGGGAGGCCCCTGGTTGCTGGCTGTGCTTCTGAGGTCACAGCAGCCTCAGTGCCTGATAGGGTAGTGGCAGGCCCACAGCTGCTGGCTGTGCTTGTGAGGTCACAGCACCCTCAGTGCTTCATAGGCCAGTGGCAGGCCCCTGGCTGCTGGCTGTACTCGTGAGGTCGCAACAGCCTCAGTGTCCTATAGGCCAGGGACAGGCCAGTGGCTGCTGGCTATGCTTCTGAGGCCACAAGAGCCTCAGAGCCTGATAGGCCAGTGGCAGACCCACAGCTCCAGGCTGTGCTTGTGAGGTCACAGCAGCCTGAGAGCTGGCTAGGCCAGTGGCAGGACTAAGGCTGCTGGCTGTGCTTGTGAGGTCACAGCAGTCCCAGTGCCTTATAGGCCAGCAGCAGACCCATGACTGCTGGCTGTGCATGTGAGATCACAGCAGACGCAGTGCCTGATTGGCCAGTGGCAGGCCCCTGGCTGCTGGCTGTGCTTGTGAGGTCACATTTCTCTCAGTGGCTGACAGGCCAGGGAAAGGCCAAAGACTGCTGGCTATGCTTGTGAGGTCACAGCAGCCTCAGAGCTGGCTAGGCCAGTGGCAGGACTAAGGCTGCTGGCTGTGCTTGTGAGGTCACAGCATCATTAGTGCCTGATAGTGCAGTGTCAGGCCCTTGGCTGCTGGCTGTTCTTGTGAGGTCGCAACAGCCTCAGAGCCTGATAGGCCAGCAGCAGACCCATGACTGCTGGCTGTGCATATGAGATCACAGCAGACACAGTGCCTGATTGGCCAGTGTCAGGCCCTTGGCTGCTGGCTGTTCTTGTGAGGTCACAGCAGTCCCAGTGCCTTATAGGCCAGCAGCAGACCCATGACTGCTGGCTGTGCATGTGAGATCACAGCAGACGCAGTGCCTCATAGGCCAGTGGCAGTCCCATGGATGGACGCTGTGCTTGTGAGGTCTCATTTCTCTCAGTGGCTGACAGGCCAGGGAAAGGCCAATGGCTGCTGGCTGTGCTTGCTTGTGAGGTCACAGCAGCCTCAGAGCCTGATACGCCAGTGGCAGGCCCCTGGCTGCTGGCTGTGCTTGTAAGGTCGCAACAGTCCCAGTGACTGATAGGCGAGGGCAGACCCACAGCTCCTGGCTGTGCTTGTGAGGTCACAGCAGCCTCAGAGCTTGATAGGGCAGTGGCAGGTCTAAGGCTGCTGGCTGTACTTGTGAGGTGACATTTGTCTCATTGCCTGATAGGCCAATGGCAGGCACATGGCTTCCAGCTGTGCTTCTGAGGTCACAGCAGTCTCCGTGCCTCATAGTCCAGTGTCAGGCCCATGGCTACTTACTGTTGTTGTGAGGTCACAGCAGCCTCAGGGCCTGATAGGGCAGTGGCAGGCCCCTGGCTGCTGGCTGTGCTTGTGAGGTCACAGCAGCCTCAGTGACTGATAGGGCAGTGGCAGGCCCATGGCTGCTGGCTGTGCTTGTGAGCTCACAGCAGCCTCCGTGCCTCATAGACCAGCAGCAGGGCATGGCTGCTGGTTGTGCATGCATGTGAGATCACAGCAGTCCCAATGCCTCATAGGCCAGGGACAGGCCCATGGCTGCTGCCTTGGCTTCCTTGTGAGGTCACAGCATCATCAGTGCCTGATAGGCCAGTGACAGGCACATGGCTTCCAGCTGTGCTTGCGAGGTCACAGCAGCCTCCTTGCCTCATAGGCCAGCATCAGGGCACGGCTGCTGGCTGTGCTTGCTTGTGAGGCCACAGCAGCCTCAGAGCCTGATAGGCCAGTGGCAGGCCTATGGCTGCTGGCTGTGCTTGTGAGATCACAGCATCATCGGTGCCTGATAGGCGAGTGGCAGGCACATGGCTTCCAGCTGTGCTTGTGACGTCACAGCAGCATCCGTGCCTCATGGGCTAGTGGTAGGCCCATGGCTGCTGGCTGTGCATATGAGGTCAGAGCAGTCCCTGTGCCTCATAGTCCAGTGTCAGGCCCATGGCTGCAGGCTGTGCTAGTGAGGTCACAGCAGCCTCAGGGCCTGATTGGCCAGTGGAATGCCCATGGATGCTCGCTGTGCTTGTGAGGTCACTGCTATGGAAATGAGGCTCGCCGGGCACCATAACAGGGTCTGACCCTAGGTTCCTGCAAGAAAGTTCAGAGCCAAATCAAAGCAAATTAAATAATTAAATTTTAATGATGCACATGCAGTAATTACAGCTCGAGCTGGGTGCCTCCGAAGAGGGAGCCCAAACAAAGAAATCCCTGGGCAATTATAGCTTTTTCCAATTAAGTTTCCCACCCCTCACGCGGTAGTTAGACCAACAGTAATTTTTTTGGTCTGGGGTCTCCTGCTCCTTATTGGCTCTCATCGTTGCTCCTAGGCAGGCTGTTTTTCTCCCTTAGCTTTACTGTTGTGGTTTCTGCTGACGGTTGTACCTTTGTTTCTCCTTGCGTCTTACCATTGTCTCTCAAGGTCCTGAGAAGGAGGAGGTGATTCCAAATCATAACAATTAACACTGCCCCAGCAGTGAGCTAAGGCTTTGCCCCTCAAGGTCCTAATGCCCTGCGCTGGTCTTATTTCAAAGCCTTGACATCCTCCCTTTCGGAGTGTGAGACACAGGAATGCAGACTGCTTGTACCTTCCTTATCTTCCCAGCTTGAACCAGCTCTGAGGCCCTTTTCTTACTGGACTAAGTAAAAGTTCATTATTTTATCTAAGTGCGGCCTAAGGCTTCAGCAAATTTACCTACTCATGCTAAGCAAGTTTTACAGAAGTTGTGCTAAGTGGCTACCTCGAGACAGTTTCAGTTCGCTATTCTTTAACAGTCCCCCCCTTTGTTTTTATGAAGCATCCCTGTTAATCTTTTAAACAGAGTTCTCAAAGCCTTTCGAGGCGTACTATCGCTTTCCATAATCTTATGTATAATATAATTGTAAGTAATAGGCACAACACAGTTAAACTGAACACAACTACTACCGGGTGCAACACGTGATTATAAATCCCTGTTGCAGTTGGTGACCATCCTAGAAGAGTTTCCCAGCCATGATGTTCTCCGTCCCTCTTTACCCTTTCCAAGACGTGGTGTATCTCTTCCGCATCACAATGAATGGTGATTAGAGTTTTTTGTCCATTGTTCCGGGTGCATTCTAGCAGTCAACGCAAATCATCGCATTGTAGTAGTTTCTTTACTAGCATAAGATTCATTCCAATGGGGATAGGGAGTAAATTTTGGCTCAATGTATAATTAGATTGTAACAGTTGCATCCCATAATTTGGGGTAAAGCTACAAATACAAATGTTTGAGTGATTACTTGTATCTACAACACTGCTCTCTGTAAGATTACAAAGTGTTCTTACACAGACACATCCTTTTTCAACATATACAAGTACAGTTCAACTTTCACAGCAAAAGAAGAACATAGTATGACAGTATATGGACTGTTCCATTCAGGTTTTAACTTGGATTTTTGTGGAAATACTTTAACTAACACTTCGTCCCCAGGCTGTATACCAGGCACTTGTATTTCAGGTGGTGCGGACTGATATCACTGAGCATTTTTTTTTTTTTAAGACTTTCAAACCTTTTTTTTTTTGGCATACTTAGAACATACTCTAGACAGTTTCAGTTCGCTATTCTTTAACAAGGGAAGCACGCTCTATCAGGCATAAGCTGACAGAAATCGCCTTCCCCCGAACATTGCCATTCACTCTGGCCGTGGCACAGCCCCTCTGTCCCCGCTGGGCCCCGCTTCGCTGCATCCCTTCCCCACTTTGGTGTGTCTGGCACCTCTGCTTTGGCTGCGATGGCCGCACGGGGCTGTGTTGTCAGCACCAGCTGCCTGTGAGTGGCCCTGCACCCCAACACACCCCGTCATTCTCCAGCTGGGCCTCCGCCGATTTCCCTTTACCTTAGGCAGTTGCTAGACATCACTAGTTCCCTTCAGCCTCGCTCCCGCCACCCAGGCCCAGGGAAGCGCTAGCAGCTTCTGAGCAGCCGTGCTGACACTTCACCTGCCCGAGCAACAGAGCGACTTGCTTGCCGCACTGCTGCCGGGCGCTCCTGCGGCGCCCCATTCGCGCCTTGGCTACTGCCAGGCCCCGTGTGCCAGCGCGATCTCTGCCGCCCGTCGGCATTACCGGCACCTGTTAGAAAAGGACGCCTAAGGGAAAAGGACTGGGAAAAAAGCATTTCTGCTTTTCATGGTGAAATTCCGCACAGAAATCTGAAGCACTGCCAAGGACTGGGTTTTGTTTTGACGGCAACTTTATTGCTCTGAGAACACTCTTCAAGCTCGGATTGGTTAGCATTGTTTGGAGAACGGCTCTCTGTTGGGTTGGATGGTAAGTGGTGGTGTAGATGGTAAGCTTAGTCAGTCTTGACGGCTCCCGTCCTCAAGCTCTGCAGCTGAACGACAAAAGGAAGCAGGCTCACTCCCTGTCATGACATTCAGCACAAACCCATCTGCTCAGCGGTTTGCTTTCTAAACAGCAAAGACCTGAGCCTGCCCGCAGCTTGACGTGCGCTGTGACTCCGGGACTGGAGCGACCTCGAGAGGGAGGCTTCCAAAAGCCTCCCAGGAAAAGCCACCGCCTGTCCGTTGCGTGCTAGGACGGGCGTACTGTGCAGAAGAGCAGGACACAGCTACCTGCTCTCCTGACCCACGGTAGACCTTAGGGACGTGACATTTGGTGGCAGTTTTGCCTTCTTTCCTAGTGACCATTCAAAACTGGAAACCAACACACACACGAGGAAAACTTGCGTCTTTTTCAATTGAGGCAGAATATTTGGAAGCCAGGGCATACTGCACAGCCTTCCTGACGCAAGCCCTTGAAGGCTGCCCGCCCCGTGGAGTTGTTTACTGCCATGGTTGCTGTATTGTTCCCATAAAGAGCCGTCTGGAGGATGGCCGTCTCCCTTCTCCTCCCGTGGGTACTTCTGGAAAGGAGGATCTGAGCATTCCAAGCAGCTTTCCAGCTTCTTGATGGGTCTGCTCTTTTTCTTCTTGCTCTTACGCTTGTGACTGTCCATGTGGAGTGCAGAGAAATCCAAATCATACTGTCGGAAGGAAAGGGGCAAGTTAAGAACAGAAAAAACAGATGTGGCACTCGATGCCTACATGGGACTGTATTTTATCAAGTCTACTGCAGGGGATGATTTGCAGCTGCTCTGCGGTAATTTCTGAACGTCTGCCTTACTAAGAAACGCACACCCTCAGAGGTCGAGCGGACATTAGGTCTTGGCTTGTACACACATCATTAATTGAGGCTAGTTCTGGAAGAGGTGCCAAAGAAAACAATCATTCTCGTAGCCTGATCCAGAACCGTGTGCACATGTGCCTCTAACTGTATGGTCCGGTTAGTGGGTAAATTGGTCTCGTTAGTGGGTAAATAAAAGTGGAATATTGGCGAGGAGACAGGAGCATGTTGACCGGCCAACTAGTGCAGCTGCCAAAACACTTGGTGTTCAGACTCCAAGGGGAACGGCAGGTCGCGACCCTTAGGTGCACCACACAGGCATCAACCTGGACTCACGTATTCCTAAAGAATTATTGCTTCCCTTGTTATCTGTACATCTAAAGAATTACCGCTCTCCTTGTTATCTGCAGCGCGTGCACACTACGCCACATTGTAGCCTATTCTTTCGCCTTCAACCCCCACCCCCCACCCCCCGAACGTCGCCAGGGGCCGATGCTCTATGGTGCCTGGGGCAGCCCGGTCACCTGCCTGCAAGGTTCCTGGGATTCCCCTTGTGGTTTGGGGATTTCAAGGTAATAAACATCTAATAGCTTTATTCCAGAGCGGTGTCTTCTACCCCTGCGTATTCCAAGCAGCAGTCAGCACCGTTAGCAGTCCCCTTCTGAAGTGCTAGCACAGCTCAGCAGTATCTTTCCTGCCTTCACTTGATCGACCTACCCACGTGATCTCCAGACAGACGCCGCACTATTGAGAGCTCTTTAAAGCCAACTGGGCGGACAGGAGAAACAGCCAGAGAAGAACAAGAGGAACTGCGGAAATCTCTTTTCTCGGTCTTTCTCCGTTTCCCTTCTATTTTGTTGTCGCTCCCTCTGGCGTGGGGATGTCCTCTTTTTCTGTTTCTTTGCTTTTCAGTCTTCCGGGAAGAGCCCTCAAAACCGGAAGGAACTGACACAGCTGAAGGTGCTCGTCGTTGAGGAGAATAGTTTTCAGACTGCTGCTCCGGGACTGGACAGCGGCACGCGTCTGCTTGGTGGCTGCTGAAGTGATGCCCGCCTTCCCCTCTGGCGTGTGATGACAGGTGGAGCCACCTGCTTTTGCAAGAATGCTCGTGTGACCTCTCTTGCTCTGTTCGTCCTCTGCTTCGGGATCGGTAAGGAGGACATTTTCCGGAGCTTCTGCCCTTATCCGGGCAGTTTCTGTCACTATGGGAAGATGTGCGCCTGCTTCCAGGGCAATACTGCTGCAGGTGGCAGTTTCGCTTGTTTCTTTCCAGCCTGCGAGAGCACCTCCTCTTGTGGGAATCACCGCCCATTTCTGTGATGCCAATGGTACTGGGATCCTCTTTCAGGGCTCCATTTCTCTTTAAATGACTTGAGCTCTGTATTTCAAAAGAAGAGATCGTGAGATGGCTATGTGCAAACACACAGCTTGGAGAAGCCCCAAACACAAACCCCTCCTACCAGGGAGTCCCACAGATTGCCTCAGGAGATGAAGAGGAAAAAAACAACAACAAAAAATGCCCCACTCTGCTTTAATTCGAAGTGCAAGGCCAGCAAGTGTTGTTCATTCCTACTTTTGGTTTTTGGCCGACTGGAAGCAAATGAGCATCATTTTTGAAAGCCCATCCAAAGAGCTGAGCACGGATTAAGGATGGCCCCAAATCGCGCTCTCTCTCTCTCTCTCTCTCTCTCTGTCTCTAGCTATGTACCTGCGTCCATTTTTCCCCTTTCAACTTTCCCTGAAACCCCCAGCATACTTGTTCCAGTGCTCAGGAATAAGCCATTCTGGTTTTGCTGTCTCAGCTCAAGTGACAGCACTAAAAATAAACCAAGCAGTCTTTCCCTTTTTTTTCCCAGGATTTGAGCATGACTAGGCTCTACTTCCAATGTCTCGCTGTGCTTCAGGAAGCGGAGCTGCAAGTAAAGAAGCAGCAGGGCTGCACGCAATTCAGCAGCAGCCACTGTTTGAGTGATTCCGGCTGCAGCAGGAGAGCTGTGAAGAAAGCTGCAGGGTGGGAGGGAAAATACAATGCAGACGCTACCAAAAAAGGAAAAAAAAAAAAGAAAAAGGAAGAAAAAGACAATTCCCACTACCCATTTGGTGCCTCTCTCCTTCCCTCTCTTCCCCCCTCCCCGTTACCTTCAGCATATGAGGAGCAAGCTGCGGTCTCAGAAATCCAGCCCCCTTCTTATTAGCCCCCAGCTGACCAAGGCATGAAGGGGGATAAGATGGCACGGGCGCGTCAGAAGTGCATTCTCCAAGTGTCTCACCATCACACCTTGGGAAACAACAGTGATCTCAGTTGAGACATGCCCTGTCAGCCTCCTCTTGGGCTGAATCCCATCCTGCCATCATCTAGGAGCAGCTGATACGTCATACTGAGAACGTAACCAAGACTACAAGCTGAAAATTAGATGCTGCTCTTCCTACCACGGCCGTCCCTTGCAGAGCAAGAACTCATCCTTACACCACCTCTGGCCTGAATTTCTCCTCCTTTATGGCATTCGCCAGCTCCACAGAGCACGTACGTAGCAAGTTACGCAAGTGCAGCAGGTGAAGGCCAAGCAATGAAAGACACTGCGTGACATGGGGAATTCCAGACTGGACAGAACGCAATTCTACCAATAGTCCTTTCCGCCCAGGACAGAAGGAAAAACACGTCAGAGGAGCAGAAGAGAGGTTTCAGCAGCGCGAAAGGGAAAGGTACCCCAAACCCATCTGAATACTCGCTCTTACCTGATATAAAAAAGTAAATACGCCTGCTGACTGAGAACGGTTTGGAGGTCGCAAAGGACTACCGAGGCATCATTCATCTCATACCACAGTCCATTACTGGCCTGCAAAGAAAGGCAATGATGCCTTTAGAGCAACTCTAGAGCGTGCTCTCTACAGGAAAACCCAGACAGAACACTAGCAGACAAAGGAGACACCAAGACTAGTCAAAGGAGACATGTAACGAGCTCTTTCCCCTTCAAAACAATGGTTGTCAGTAACATGCTGGGACAAGTTTCTCTTCACCAGCACAGATTCTGCCCTGCAAGAAATGAAGCTGATGCTTACCTTGGTGAAGCAGAAATAGTGTCCTGCACGACCGCTGGCACCTCTGTGCACCAGGACTGCATATAAGGCGTAGAGGACTGGTTCTCCAACTGGCTGAGACATGTATGCTCGCAGGTCCAAATACTCTGGATATTCCACATCCTGAAGACAGAGCAAGAGGATTCAAAACTCATCTGGGAACACTTCGTGAAAGAGCCGGGGAAGAACACTGCTAAGAATGTGGGCTGGAAGCTTAGACAGACATGTTTTGCCTCCTCAGAAATCGGTCTTCCCAGAGACAACATTTAATCGCTTCCATTGCAGAGAACTGCTCAATGCAAAACCAGCTCTTTCAGAGCGGAGCATACGCTTATCGTCACACGGGAGCTTTGCTGTTACCGGAAGAGAAAGAGTAAGACCTACTTCTTGCGCTGATTTTGCCTAGACATCTTCTGTCGCTATGGTTACAGTCGGCCGACATTAACAACTTTGAACAGAGCGTTCCGCCTTGGGAAATCTCCCTTCCCAAGAAGGCATTACACTTGCATAGATACCTTGCTAATCTTTCCACCAGTGAAGTTGGCAAATCTTTTCAGGGCTATGGTGAGAACGTTGGAAGAGCGATGTATTGTAAACCTCTTGGACGCAGCAACCATCTTTTCACACCTTCAAAGCAAGCACAGGCAATTGTTTCAAGGCATCTTCCCCCCTCCCCCTCACGCCAAAAGTCAAGCAAGTTTCCATGTCTCTCTCACGCTCATCCTAGCTGAATGGTATTTCCTTGCCTAAGACGGGGCTTCTTTCCTTAAAGCCACACCCTGCATTTCAGCCTTGCTCCTGCAGAGAACCTGGCAGGATGTAGGAGGCCAGCTCGATAAGGAGCGGGAACGTTGTCTTTCGGTAGCCAAGCAAATGCCTGAGCACGTATCTTTGCTGGGCCCAAAAGTAAGGCTTGCCAACAACACGCAAGGCAGCAGGAACGTGACTCTCTCACCGGAGCGTGGTTCCGGAATGCGAGCTAGCGCCTGCGCTTCTTATCAAAGATTTCCAACTAGTTGAACAGAATGACACCGATTCCGCTCTAAGAAGCAAATGTACTCTTTTCCAAGCTTTGGGTGACTTCAGGGTTCATTAGCTACACAACCCAAAGCCGCTCCGAGGCGGACAATGGGTTCGGCCACTATCTCCTAGTCCGATGGCATTAGGAAGACTACTTACTTGCTACATTTGTAGCAATTCTCACCATCCAGCAGCTCAGGTCTCACAAATTCTTCGAGCGCCCCGGGGACAGAGGAGGCTGCCTGGAGGAGGAAGAAAGGAGGGCACTGAGTTGCTGGAAACTCAAATGCCAACCCGCAACTCCTCTTTTGCCGCAGGGCCTCCCTCGTGCACACGTGGGAGACCTACTTGCGAAGCAGCGAACACCGCGAAGAAGGAGGCAGAAGCAGAGTATGCTGAACACTGACCTTGTTTGAAAAGGACTGTACTTTGGTACCAAGAGCTACCTGTCTGTGGTAGCGCACAATCAAGTTATCTGTGGTATGCCTTTGCGTAAATCACAAGAGCAAAAAAAGCCATCGCGTACCAATCAGAAGTGTATCGGGGTAGTCCAAAACTGGGAAGTATCATAGGACGAGCATGCGCGCGGAGATACGCTAATTGCTCTCTCTCTGGCTTAAACCCCCCCACACACGGAGACCATTCACGGGGCTTCCAGAGGAGGACCAAGTCCAATCCACCTCCCAGCCTCCACCAAGCGTTTTTGCCGTGAACAGCATACATGCCTACGTGAACTCCGTCGAGTTTAGAAAGCCACAAAAAGAAAGAACAGCCCCCGAAAGCTCGGGGCCTTCGACGGCATCGTCAGCCACCGCTCCAAGACGTCTTACCTTTATCTCCAACGGGATATCGAGGAAGGCCTCATAGGACTCTGAAACTGCTTGGCAGCTCAAGCACGTTACTGGAAGCCAAACAGAAGCACTTCACAAAATGGGAAGGAGACTCACTTTGCCCGTTTACATTATTGAGAGCCGCTACTTCTTGGCACACCGCAAGCTCTTTGCGACAAACGGGCACAAAGGCACAGATCAGTTCCAAGGACAGTAGCAGTTTCCAAAAGTACCTCTGGATCTTAGGAATCCTCCAAATATTTGGTGAATGACCGTGGTGGCTTGCGACGACGTGTCCAAGCTGGAAACAAATTATCATCAGCGCTCAGAAGAGCCGAGGCGGAGAGGTAGCTCTTTCTTCAAAGAGCTTTTCTTTTCTACGAAAACCCTGGGCAAAGGTTTTCACGTAGGGTAGGAAAGGAAGGCGTCAAAAGTGCTAGAGAACACTTCAAGGTTAACTTGGTTCTGCTTACCTGGTGCTTCCATTCAAGCAAGCTGTCTGCATAGCAGCCACGGTGTAACATAAGAATTCGTGAGCATCTTCCTGTCTGCCAAAACAGAAATGCTCCCCTATTCCTAATAAACACAAAGGGCACAATGCTTATCTCTTCAAAAGGGACAGGAAACCTACTTTTCTAAAAGCTCTCTTTCCTACAACAATTAATCTCTCCAAGCCCTTTGCACCCGTGAAATAACCCTCTGAAAATTCAGACGTTTCTGCAAAGAACGCCATCTGAAATGACTTACGTCTAAGGTCACTGAAGACAGCCGTAGGCTCGACGGCGTTGTCAGAGCAGAACAGGACATGCTTAACGTGAGCTTCCATCGTACACAGCATGCAGAAGCCTTGCTCACGACCTGTCAAGAGTCAAGGAAGAAACCACCTCCGGCTAGTGCAAGATACCTACGTACCTGTGGAAAACCTTAAGCACCAACAATCTCCAAGTTGGAAGTGCGGTCTCTGCTCTCCGTTCCACGCTCTCTTCTCCAAAGGTGCCAACAGCCCAGTCTGTGCGCATAAGCATTAACCAGTAAGCCTGCACTAGCACGCATTTTCTGACGAAGCACCTGAAGGACTACTGCCAAGCCCTCTTCTGCAGGGAGGTGCACGGGAATAGCCCGACTAGCTCATATTGCTTTCACGGTGCTCTGTGGTAGTTTTCCTCTTCTTCCGGTTCAGCAGTGACCACATCAGGTCTCGCAGCGGTCGTGCATTAGGGAAACCCGGCTGGGAAGGAACACCGAGAACCTGTGATGCCCTCCTCCGAAAATTTATCATCTTTCGAGCAGCCGGAAAGCCACAGGCCAAATATTCATGAAGCGCCTTACTTCCCAATGCCCTTGATCATTCACAGGAGGGAAGAAAGAACCCTCCTTCGACGCCGGAGCACGGGGCATTAAAGGAAAGCAAGCACTCCCTCAGCTATCCTGAGCCTGCCGTGCATGCGCTCTTAAAAGGGAGCCCCTGCAGGGACACTAGGAAAACCCAGAGTCTGCTTCACAGAGTCACTGCTGTCCTTTCACCTGCAGAGCTGTCCAGCAGCTTGCAAGGAACGTGTTCACAAGTACTCACACGACTGGCTGTGTTCCCCAGAAAGCAGGTAATTGGCCAGAGGGGGCGTGTAGGTCAAACACTGTAGAACAGAGTTGAGGAAACACGTATTGCCCAGGTTGCGGAGTCCAGCTCCAACGCTTTGCCTTTGCCGCCAAGCCACAGAAATCTTCTCGGGTGGGAAATGCATCCTTTGTGGCGGAGCAATTCCGTCAGTAACGCCTGCAAGGAAATTAGATTCTAAGAGAGACTGCCGGCCTTTGTTTTAGGAACGGAGGTTTCAAAGGCAGCGTTCTGGAGAGCAGCCCCCACAAGAACCAGCTGCCCTGCAGAACACAAGCACGTAGTAGAGACAGCCCAGGAAGGCTGCCACTCACGTTGGCTGGTCAGCGCACAGTTGGGGAAGAAGAGTTTACTCATCTGTTTGACTTTTTCTCATGGGCAACCACGACTACTCGGCCTTCAGGAACTGTTGCCGAGTCCCTTCCATCCCCAGGCGCTCAGCTGATAGTCCAATTATGCTGGCCTTTTTCCTTAGCCACTGCCAGCGCCTTTGGGGAGTCACAAAATTCACCTTTACTCTTGAAGTCTTTACTCACAGGAGTAGCTCCTTTCTAGGCCAGCTCCTGCAGATGGGGCCTGACTGCAACTTGCAGAGCATGACTTCATTTCTGTCACACACAATTCCAGTTGGAAAAGGAACGAGCCCAGTTATCCAGAAGGCTCGCTGAGCCCACGCTCGCTTCCGCCAGCGCGACCGCGAGCACCCGGGCAGAGAGCGCGCGAGGAGCTGCTGCGCCGCCGCCCTCTCTGCCGCAGAGTGACCCCAGCTCTGCGGGCCATTGTGACGGCGGGCAGCTCGGCCAATGAGGAGGCTCGTAGCAGCCGAGTGGGCCGGTCCTGATGCGGCGCAGCCAATCGGATCGCAGCGTGTCTGTGACGGGCAGGTACCGGGGTGGCGTGGCCCTGCCCCCCTTTAGGACCCGGGGCCGTTGCAGAGACAGGGCTCTCCTGGCGCCAGGGACCCGACGGGCACCATCCGCAGCCTGCGGCCACTGCCCAGCCCTGCTCACGGCGGGGGCGGGGGCTGTGCTTCCGCCGGCACGGCTCACACCTCCTTCCCAGGCAGAATAAGCCTACTCAGAAAAACGGGCATGCTGCTGTCACCGTACCTGTTGTGCAGTTTGCGCTGGCATGTTCACGGTGGTGCGGGTTGTCTTTTCCCCTCTTGGGGACCCAAGTATCCAAATGGTACTCCACTTTGACCTTGCCTCTCCGAGCTGCTCTGAGGGAAGGGCTCGGATCTGCAAGTGCAAAGCAATGCTTTTGAAGCCAGCCAGCATTTCATTCCTAATAGGAGAAGAGGAAGAGGAAGAAAAGAGGAAGGAGGTCATTTAAAGCAAAGGCGCATTGTGTGACGTCTTACTATGAGCTGCTTAGACTATGGACAGATATCTAACTCTGACTCTGCCAGCTGAACATGTTAGCCCCCTCGAGTAAAGATCCCATAAAAGGCTACACTCCCTCTCGCTGGGGTTCATCGCTCATAGCAACACATTCTTCACATCCTGAACCACTCAGACCCCTTAATGTGTAAATGTAGTGTATGAGGAAGGAATATGTTCCATTATTCCATATCCCTAGATTTATCATTGAGACTGACAGGTGTTATTAAAAAATAACCAGTCAGTTTCCAGAGCAACTCTGGCAGGATCTAGAAGCACAAATTTTCTGAAAGCAAACATTTTCATGCTTCCTGTAACACCCTGGAAGTTTCAGATATTTCTGACTAAATTGTGAGAGAAGACTAAATGAAAGAAAGATAAATAACCCAGACGAGTAATAGCTGTTCATCCAGTCTTAACCCAGCTATCCACTGAACACCACGGCTTTCACATAGTCTAGATGACAATTCAGAAATCCATTACATTGTCAGTCTAATCCAGGCTAGAACAGGACTCAGTCCAATGCAGATACATTGCAGACTTCATGGCGTAGCCCAAACAGACTAGCTTCCCTCACTCATCATCTTACACATGGCACTGTATGGGCATTGTCCCAGGAGTTGCCCCTGCTCCACGACACGAGCAGCCACCGTAAGCACAGTCTAACTAAGGCTGCGTTGCCTGTGACATCTCTGCTGTCTAAGCTCCACTGATGACTTTCCCTGCTAGGGACGGTCAGAGCAGATCACTCTTCAGCTGAGTAACCCAATTCAGCTCTCTGCTCTGAAGGCCAACAGTTTGTCAAACAACCTCTAAGCCCTCTAAGTAGCACAAATAAGCTAGTTTTTCTGGCAGATAGAGATGTCCTTAAACTCATGCCAGAATCAGGGGAAGGGTCTTCATTCATATGTTTCACAGGCTCCAGGCCAGCTGCAGCATACTGGGAAAAGAATGAGATGTTGCTCCAAAGGCAGTACTGAATTGCGTAGTTCTGTGAACATCTAAGCAAATGACATTTATCTGGGGAGGTGGAGCAGGGAGGGGCTCTATTGCAAGTCTGAAGTCCTGAAGTTTTTCTATTTAGATAAATCTTCTGATTTGTTTTCAGTAAGATATCTTTGGAGTGAAGAAGGAAGCTATTCAGTATTATGAAGGTGCATTAAATGTTTGAAGCTTTCAAAATAAGAGTTTATTTCTGGGATCGATAGTGCACAAAATATCTCGCACCTTCATGCAAGGAAGGTAGGCCTATTTCCTCATTTAAGAGATAAAAAGATCATTCTCAATCTGCAGATAGAAGCATAGAATAATTTAAGTTGGGAAGGATTTCTGGAGGTCATCCAGTCCAACCTCCGCCTCAAAGCAGGTTCAGGCAGATCAGATTGCTCAGGCCCTATCCAGCTGAATTTTAAGTATCAGCACAGATGGAGAGTCTACAAATTTGCACCTAATCCAGTTTTTGATCACTCTCGTTGGGGCAGGAGACAGAAATTTCCTTCTTCAGTTTCCCAAGTAGTCCATGGCTAGTTGCTGTGTTATAGGGCAGAAAATGTTTGGTAGGTTGGAGATAAACAACAGCCAACTATTCAAAGATAACTCAGTGTCTAAAAGCAGTCTGGTCTTTTGTGTATCTAAGCAGGGTAAGCATTTTCCTTGTGTACCTAACCATTATAGGCTGTTTTTAATCCTGTTGTCTGTTTCTTGAAATGGGCAAGTACTTCTGAAGATCTGGCTCAAGGGGGGAATAAACTGGCTTGATATCTATGGTACCTACTCTTATCTTTCTAGATGAAACAGGTCAGTGAGAGAATAGTTTTGTACATATGCAATACCTTGAAGTCTATGCTAGAAACAGACCTCAGCAAGAACTGAAACCTCAGTTCAGTCACCCATATGAGAAGAACTCAGCTTTGAGAGCATCAGCCAGGTTACTGGTAACCTCCAATAGAATAACAATAATTTTTAACGGGAGGTGAAAATGGCAGAACCTTTACAGTGATGACTGATTCCCTTTTTGTTCATGATTCCTTCCCTTTCAGCATGAGATTTTTCACCCTCTAAAGGGAAAGTATTTTATTTGGTGAATCGTCCCAACTTATTCTTGAGCGGAAAATGGCCAATTTTCCTTCACAACAGGGATGCGAGCAAATGAGAAATCCTTTCTCAGCCAAACCTGGATGATCTGGTGGTATCTCCTCCTCTCCGGAAAGATGAAAAGCTGAGTTTTCCTGCTGCTGTTGCCATTAAGTGCTTGCCACCACTTCATTAAAGAGAGAAAACTCTCTTACTTTCTTCTGCCAGGATCTGGATTTGTTATTTGTATGTTTACAGGTTGCAGTCACAAAGGTCAGGATGGTGGCAGGTCCATGGAGCTAGGCCAGGTCTTACCAAGTTGGCACAGCTGCAGCCTAACCATTATGTTCATATTTCAGCAAAGCTGAAATCAGGGCTACTCTGCCCTGTTAATGGACTTTGTAGCCCATACGGAGCTATAACTACACTGCTACCACCTTTCCAAGGCCTTGACCTTATGGCATAGCTGAGCTTTATAATTTATCAGAGCAGCAATCCAAGCATGATTGCATGCCAATCAATGTTGGAGCCACAATCCAGTTTAATTATCGGGATATTTTTCACAGCTTTGTTTAAAGACTGGATGAAGTTTCATACTTTGGCCGGTCCTCCAGTGCTTTACACTACAAAAACCTAAGGACTAGGTATCCCAGTAGAAATACGGGGATTGAATCTCTCTCCATACTGGAATATAACCTAAGTCCCAGCTGAACACTGACAGTTTTCCTAAAATTCTTAATAGTACTGTTCTTGATTCATTGAGTTTTCCTCACCTGCTTGCAACAGGGAAACCCCAAATGCCCCTAGGACCTCCTGACTCTAGGCAATGCTGTTCTACCACACATTGACTGACTTTAGCATTGCTGTCATGACAAGTCATTCGGCAGGAATTTTCCCAAATCTCCTACTGGAACTCAAATTTTTGGGAAGGAAAGAAGAAGAACAGGATTCTAGATGGTGGATCATAAGGCTTTCTTAGAAAAGCAAACTGTAGCTTTGAAGAGACATCAGATCTTTAACATTTTAAATTCCCTAATTTTGTCTGGGTTTCTCTAGGTGGAGACTAAGGGATAGATGAATGCAGGGCTTATGAAAATCTGTTCTTTTTGATGATATTTGTCAGAAAGCATATTTAGGTTTGAGATTTTGATTCTTGATTGAAACATGCTGCCAGTTCTGCTGAGGCTTAGCTCTAGATGGCTTTGAATATCTTAAACATCAGCACAGAGAGAGAAGGTGTGCAGATGTGACTCACTGCTGTGGAGGTAAGCTCTTTGATGACCAAAGGATGTCTATGATTTCTTTTCAAGCTATTTCCTTCCTTTGAGCTGGCAGTCCACTGAAAAAGACAGTTTTGGACAACTCAGAAATCTGGCTTAAAAAAAACCTCACATCTCTGTTCAAGATAAGGACAGTGCAACATTGATAAGTATAAAAACTGTGAACTTCACATATCTGATGAAACTTAATAATCAGAAACAAGAGATAAACCTTGAGCTTCAGCCTCTGCAGCAACAGAAGGATGACAAATAGCAGGACCAAAAGGTTACACTGTCACATTCTTTTTCCTACTTTTTAGGACTGTCAGGCCAGTGGGATAATAGTGCACATAGTCCAAAT
The DNA here is from genome assembly GCF_036370855.1 of Dromaius novaehollandiae. Classification (NCBI taxonomy): domain Eukaryota; kingdom Metazoa; phylum Chordata; class Aves; order Casuariiformes; family Dromaiidae; genus Dromaius; species Dromaius novaehollandiae. The sequence goes on from NW_026991418.1 coordinate 274,105, forward strand.
GTTTTTACTACCCTGTGCATATTCTAATTTTAGCATTCTTGAGATAAATGGCTTCTGAGATAGCAATGACCTTTAATCATCACTACTTGATCAAAATTCAGACTATAACATACTGAAGATAAGTTTTCTCCTTAGCCATGTGTCTTTGGGCAAAAACAATTATGTTTCTCAGTCACGTTACCTCTCAGTGTAAAATATGCTGGCAGCAGTTTGACAAAGAGAGACTTGTAAAATCCTTCTTTAGTGTGCCATAGATGATCATAGGGACACAAGCTTTGCTATCTCTATGCACAGCTTTAGGGAGAGGAAGTCGGGGAAATAAAAGCCCTAGCAGTCATGCAGTGGAATGCAAAGGGAATCTGCAAGACCTCTTTCCATCCCACTTTGACTGTAAGCCTCATTCATGCAGAAGCAGGGACCTCTCACCTGTCTGAGATTCATTCCATCACTTTCAGCTCAATAAAGATCTAAACTCCTTCTGCCAACTGAGGGACAATATTCATAAACTCAGCCAGAAGGGATGGAACATCTATTAGTGATAGAACACCTATCCCTAGAGCTAGCTTAGTTGAATCGATAAAAGGATGCCAAAGCCTTTCCCAACTTTCTCAACTGCCAGAAGTGATTTGGCATTTATTCTCAAAGCCACATTGACGACAGATGTGTAGTTGGTAAGTCACAATCTTATTTCAGTATTCTTTTTTTGGAGTGAAAGAACACTTCAGCTTGATTAAATTTCAAATTATGTCCAATGTCCTTAAAATAACTACCAGTTCACTCAGTTGCCTCAAGTTAACTGATGATACGTAGAGGTGAAAAGCAGGAATAAGTTCCTGTTACTTTACAATAGTAGCAAAATTAGAAGTAAACCTTTCTTGAATTTCTGTGATTTTTTCATGTTTCCAGGCAGAATAGGAAAAAAGGTGGCAGTCATGACTGACGGAAGAGAGAGATTTGACAGAAGAGGGAGAGTTACTTTCCCTAGTGTTGGGGGGGGGGGGGGGTGAAAACACAGGTGTCCATTCTCTAAGACTTCCTTTCCAGAACTTCAGGTTCTTCGTGTTACACTGGAAGAGGCTACTCCTTTCATTTACTGAAGACGTAGCAGAAATGGCCATAAAATTCAAATCACATTTCTTTTCTCCTCTTGAATATCTTTGAAAGCTTTTTCTCGTCTCCATGGACTGGTGGTTTTCCTATAAGGGCGAACGTTCCTAATAGAACAGAGAACTGAAATGCTGTGCCACACGCTCCTCAGCCAGGAGTCCTGTTTGTGCTTGGAACTTGGAAGTTGAAAGCAAGGATTCCTCCAGGTTTCAGTAGCAGAGGAACACAGTCTTTCAAGATAAAAATTGAAGATACAACCAGTTAAAAGTCTACCTAAAATCACTTCTAACAGTTAAGTACCTTTCCAAATCTCACCCTTAGAAGCTGATCAAGTCTTCCTTGGAAGTCCTACTCTTCGTATCAAGCTTTTGATAAATTTTCCCCAAAGTTCTCTTTCTAACAATTCTTCTGAATTTTCTCTACTATGACCTAAAACTCTCCTCAGAGCACCCTTCACCTCCTTATTCCTTAGGCTGTAGATTATAGGATTCAGCACCGCAGTCTCCACTGAATAGAACAGAGAGGCCCATTTATCTCAGTCCAATGAGTAGCTGGACATTGGCCTAACATACATAAAAACGGTAGTCCCATAAAACAACAAGACAGCTCTCAGATGGGAAGCACAGGTGGAGAAGGCTTTGCATCTGCCCTTGGAGGAGTGGATCCTCAAGATGGTGGAGATGAGATAGATACAGGAGATTAGAATTGCCAGAGATGCGAAGATGCCATGAAATGTACCAAAAATATGAAGTACCATCTCGTTGCTATAGGTGTCAGAGCATGAAAGCTGGATCATAGGGGGAAAGTCACTGAAGTAATGACTGACAACACTGGAGTCACAGAAAGAGGGTGTGAAGGTGGAGATAGTTTGTGCAAGTGCATGGACAAAGCCAATGAAATAGGAGATGATTACCATCTGTGTATAGGCTTTTGAGGACATGACAGTTGCATAAAGTAGAAGGTTACAGACAGCCACACGCAGTCATATGCCATTACTGCCAGCAGGAGACACTTCGCACGAGCCCCGAGGAGAAAAGTGAATAGCTGTGCCACACAGGCACTGATTGAAATGGCTCTCCTCACTGCTGAAGAGTTCACCAGCAACCTTGGGGAGATAGCTGAGCAGTAACAGAAAGCCACAAAAGCCAAGCTACCGAGGAAAAGGTACGCTGTGTATGAAGCCGGGGGATCAACCTTGATCTGCGTGATCATTCCAAGATTCCCTATTAATGTGCTTAAAAAAAAGCAAGTCACCTTCACCTCTTGGCTTTGTTAGTCCAGAGAGGATAAACCTCAATGGCCTCATAGTGATTCCTCTCAGGCATGCTGGTAGCACACTCGTGTTATCTCCCAACAAGAAACTGATTCAACCCCTAGAAGTAATGGGAAACTGGCAACACACAATTTATTTTCTCAGTAGTCACAAGTATGGGGCATTTTCATCATAGCTTCTGACTAGACTTCTTTAATTACACATTGAAATGACCTGTGATACAAGGGAGTACTGTTCCTATTTTTCAGGTCAGATAAGAAAGCCCAGAAAGATGAGATAGCTTATTTAAAAGGCAACAACAGCACTCTGAAACACTAGTGCTTCTTTCTGTATTGCAGTTACCAATACATTTTTTGCCTACTAACTAACCCCCAACCCCACCCCAATCCCCCTCCCCCAACTGGCCCTAACCTAAGCCCAACCAGCCCTAACCACAACCCTAAATGGCAGACCCTAACCCTCTAACCCTAAACCCTTAATGGCCCTGACTCCAACCCTCTAAACCCCCTAACCCTAAAACCCTAACTCCAACCCCTAACAACTCTTAATCCCAACCCTAACCCCAAACCCAACCCCAACCCTAAATGGCTCTAACCCTAACCCTCCCACTCTGCCTTGATGGCTCTGAGCGTAACCCCAACCTCTGACCTGCTACCTTGAACTTGTAGTCACCCTTACTCCTTGCCCTGTCACCCCTAAACTGGCTATGTAACCTGCTAAGGGTAGCTCTCTAAGCCTAAGGTGTATATGTGTATGACTGTATGTATGTATATATACAGTGCATACACATTTTATTATTTGTATATGTGTCTAAAAAGAAATAAGTATGGGAAGGCTTAATTTGCATATTTAATGAATTCATTAGCAAGAGTAGGATACTATCTGGGAGTAAATAATTTTTTTTATTTTAATTGTAGAGTAATAATTATTTACTCCCAGCTGGTATGCTAGAGAAAAAGAAGACAGAAGAAAACAGAGAGCAAAGCACAGATTAAAGAGCAAAGAAGAAAAGCAAAGAGCACAGCGGAGAGCAGAAAGAGCAAAGCACAAAGTGCAGACCACAGAGATTACAGACCACAGCGCACAGAGCAGAGAGCAGAGCAGAACACTCGTCGTTGCATCATCAGCAACTCTTGGGCTTCTATCCTCACAACACACAAAACGTAACAAACAAGCCCACACTCTACATCACCTGCACATACTCTTCAGCATCCATCTCTAATCTCACCAATACATCAGCCAGCACATACTCTACATTCCTGCAGAAACAGGCAAGTGCACCTCCAGGTTTTTGGACAGCTCCCAGTAACAGGGTGACCAAGCGCCTCCAAAAACCGCCCTGCCTAGAAAACACCCAGCTCCGAGCCGAAGCTCCACACCCACGCAGGCAATGATTGATCACCACCTCGCAGAGCATTGGGGACTCAGGGGGGAAAAGAAACCCAGCTGGGAGCAGAACCCCAGCTGTGTGGGTCTTTTGTTTGGTTGGTTGGGTTTTTTTGGTTTTTTGTCTGGTTTGTTTTTTTTTAAAAAAAAATCTAAGAAATTCTAACTAGAACCTGAAAAAAGAAAAGAACATGCATACAAGGTTAGACACACTAACAACCCCACCCAACAACCAAACAACTGCCCACTCACTCCCACCCCAGCCATTCATCACCCCTACTAACAGAACCATCTCCTTCCATCCTTTTTTAAAGGTAACACTGTACTGGCTTAAATAAGAATCCCCCCAAATGGCCACTCAATCAAAAAAGAGTTTAAAGAAAAGAATACTTTTACTTCTTACTGAAACCCCCCCAAGAAGTTTCATAGATACATTATTCTGCTCTGGTGACTGCCATTACTACACACCCCCCAACTTCCCCCCCCCCCCCACAAACACACACAAAAAATGGCAGCACAGAAGACACTGCCAGCCAGAAAGACCTATGACACCACAACCGTGCAGCTCTGATGCCCTGGACGAGCCCATGAAAGAGTCAGATGCCACCACCCGTGACGGAAAAGGGCCAGCAAAGCTGGGAAAAGCAATGCAGAAGAGGCCAGCAAGAAAGACCTGAGGCTGTGACAACACTGGGGAGAACACCCTGAAAGGGCGCCAGGAAGACACACAACAAGAGCGGGCTCAGAAGAGGTGTGGCCAGTGAGGCCTCGATGATGGCTGCAAAGATGACTGACTGCAAACGGCCACGATGTGGAGTCAGAGCAACAGACCACCCCCTTTTAGCTGCCTGCACAGAACAAGACACAATCCATTGGAGCAATGCTGACGAGTCAGGCCAGGCAAAAAGACAGTGGATGCCTGCCATGCTAGTGCTGCAGAGCACGGGCTGTGCTCCTTGAGCACAACGAGCAAGAGCAACATCAAGACCTGAGCAAAAGAGAGTACAGCTACAACACACACCACAGACTGCACAACAACACAGACACAGGCTGGAGCCGCTCTGCCTAGCACATCCTCACTTTCTGCCATGCACACCCCACTGCCTCATGCACACACACATCCCAAACCACCCTCCACTCTACACTGAACGTCAGCACACACCTGCGCGCGCGCACACACACACACACCCACACACACACACACACACACACACACACAGTCAAGACACCCCAACACCCTTTGCCCATCAACTTAGCTCTTCCGGTGCTCTGCATCACCATCGGTCCTCAAGAGCCATCCTCAATGGCAGACCCATCCTCTCCGATCTTCCTTTGCTTGCCACATTTGCCTTCACCTGCCACACCAGAGCACAAGTAGTCACCCCCGTGCCAGTTGGCTCCAGCCTCACCTGCAAGAGCACTCTCCACCAAAGCACCATGGGTGCTCCGCTCACCTGAACTGCGCCAATTCCAAACACCAGCATCCTGGCTGGGGGGAAGCCCATGGCACCTGGAAAAAACAAAATAATGAAGCCACTCTTCTGGCAGGCAGCGCTCACCAGCCCTACAATGCCCAACACCAATCCGCTCACCTGAAATCCTCAGCCACGCTTGGGAAAGGCCCACACCATACCTGAAAAAGCACAGCAAAAGACAGCACCAAGAGGCAACCCGGCATCACCCTACCACGCCATCAGATTCTGACCCAACAAGCTCCCCCTCTTACCTGCTCGGGCTCTTCTCAGCACTCTACTTCTCCTCTTCACAACTTCCTGCAAAACCTGAGACAACCACACCTTGAGGTGATGCCAAAACCACACCCCACCACAACAGTACCTCACTACAACACCTTTGCCTGCTCTGCTCACCCATCTTGACTGCTGGGCCATTGGCCGCCACGCCAAGGCCCACCAGGCACCTGTAAAACCAGAACAGCGCCAACGAGACAACAGCCCTACACTGGGCTCTGCGTCCTCTCTCAGACCAACACTCACCTTGCCCTGCTCCTCCCGGACGCAAGCAACTTGCTCTCCACAAGGCTCCACACCTACAAGCACAAAGCAAAAATTAACCAGGGAACCACTGACCACAACACTCCTTCCAACAAGGAATCTCTAGCTCACCTTCTTACGGCATTCCCCTTCCTTCCTCCATCTCCCTCAAGAGATCCAAACACTAATCCGCATCTGCAAAAAAGCAATGTAAAATGGAACACACAGATGCTGACCAATCACTGTCCCAGCCCATCACTGACACACTCCACGCACTATCATTCCTAACACCCACAGGCAAGGCAGCTCCAGCCCCGAACAGACACACAGACACAAACATGAAGAAAAGCCCTATGCAAAAAGAACTATTCCCATGCATAAGATGCTGCCAGCCAAAAAGCCCTACAATGCCACAACCACACAGCTCTGATGCTCCGGATGAGCCCACGGAAGAGTCAGACGCTACTGCCTGTGATGGAAAGGGGCCAGCAAAGCTGGGAAGAGTGATGCAGAAGAAGCCAGCAAGGAAGACCTGAGGCTCTGACGATGCAGGGAAGAAAATCCTGAAAGGATGCCAGGAAGGTGCAAAACAAGAGCGGCCTCAGAAGAGGAACGGCCAAGGAGGCCTCAATGATGGCTGCAAATGGCCACGATGCAAAACCAGAGTGACACGCCACCCCTTTTAGCTGCCTGCACAGAACAAGGTGCTATCCATTAGCACAATGCTGATGAGTCGGGCCAGGCAAAAGACAATGGATGCCTGCCGCGCTAGCGCTGCAGAGCATGGGCCACGCTCCTTGAGCGCAAACAAGAGCGACATCAAGACCTGAGCAAAAGATACCACAGCTACAACACACACCCCATAAACTACTCAACAACACAGACACAGGCTGGAGCTGCTCTGCCTACCACACCCTCACTTTCTGCCATGCACACCCCACTGCCTCTGCCTCACACACAGCACTCATCCAGAAGAGTTCTCCATACTACACTGTATGTCAGCACACACACCCAAGACACATCGACACTTTGCTCCTCACCTTAGCTTTTGCAGTGCTGTGCGTCACACCATTGGTCCTCAAGAGGCATCCTCAATGGCAGCCACATCCTCTCTGATCTTCCTTCGGTCACCACATTCGCCTTCATTGCCTGCCAAACCAGAGCACGGGAGATCACCCCCATGCCAGCCAGCTCCAGCTGAAGAGCACCCTCCACCAAAGCGCCACCGATGTTGTGCTCACCTGTGCCGCACCAACTCCAGACTCCAACATCATTGCTGTGGGGACACCCATGGCACCTGGAAAACCAAGACAAAGTTACTATGCTGCCAGGTAGCGCTGACCAGCCCTACAACAACTGAAACACCATTCTGATCACCCATTCTACCTCACCTGAAATCCTCAGCCATGCCTGCAAAGGGCCGACATAGTACCTGAAGAAGCAAAGTAGGCAGCCCCAGAAGCCAGGGTAGGGGTCAGAAGCAGAGCCACAGAAGGGCAGGTGGCACTAGGTTCACAGGCATGGATATAAGAAAGGAGCTGCCAGGCAAGACTGCAAATTGGTTCCTGGTGGTTCCGAGAAGTACAACCGTTTCTTCTCTCTCAGCACTGAGGCTTAGGCAAGAAGAGAGGTGAGTTCATTAGCTGAGGGGAGGTTGGTTTTTGAGCTCTTCAGGCACATGGGCTTACTCACAGTCCGCTTTGCTTTCCGACGAGGTGACTTCCTTTCTCATCCTACTGCAGTTACAGGAAGGGAGAAGGCTTCCTTCCCTCTTCATACAAAATCTGGACTCTTCTACAAGTCTGCATACTACAGAAAAACCCCACACAGTTTCTCCCTGAACAGGGCTGACAGTATTTCTGAGGAGCAGCAAAACATCCAGCGAGCCAGAAACCAGACTAGCTGATGAGAGCAATACCTCACACAGATCCACCTTACTGGAGATAAAACACACAACCACCACCTAGGGTGTAAGTGTAGAAGGAAATGTTTTCCCAGGACCCCTGCTCTCTTCTCTTGTCTGCAGTCCAGCAGAGGCACAAGCAACGCCTCAAGCATCAGCATGTTCAAAGAGCCCAGTGAGGAAGTTAGGCCCCTTCCACAGTAAACACACAAACACCAGAAAACAATACTGACAATTAACAGAGGATACAACTGCACACTCAGAAACCCTCGTCCACCCCTGAACACCCCACACCAAGATACCAACACAAAACCAAAACTGCCTGCTATAAGCAATTTTCTGGCATGCTCACAACTCCACCTTCAGCCATCTCATTGCTCTAACATTAAGGAATGGCCCTTGCTTCTCTAAATGCAGCAATAAGTCTTTCTGGATAGTTTCACTTCCACAAATGCTGTTATTTCCCAAGGCAGTTCCAGAGCACTACCCCCAAAGAGAGCAGAGACTGTGTGAACACCCTGGGTTTATGTAACCCTAGCCTCACCCACTGCCCTACCCACAAGCCCTTGGAAGGGGAGGGGCAAACCACTGGCAGCCATAAATACATAGGGCTAAGCAGAAGCAAGCCTTTTGCTTCCACTCAGTATCTGGATGGGAGAGCACAGAAAGGACAGACGGACCTCTTTGATAAAACAGACCATCTTCTTTATTACTGAAACCTTATATACTGAACCCATAATATCAGGAGGTATGTTATTAAGCTTTTTTACCCAAACTAGCACTAGCCTTTGCACTAAAAACTAAAAATCAGTTCTGCTTATGCTTAGAAAGAAAGCTACAAGATTCAACATAACCTGTTAAGGGAACACTACACCACAGTGCTCTAATTGGTTCAGACCTGCATATAATACAGCTGTTGTAGCAGGACAGCATTTCCTCTAGGGCAAACCAAGATATCAAAATAAACTCCTGGAACAAGGCTGCTTCTGTAATGTGAGTACTTCTGAAGAGGGGTACTTCCTGTATAGTACCTAGAGTGCTCAGAAAAAGGGGTCAGTAGGTGGAATGGGTAGTTCCCCAGGGGAGTACTAGCTCTGTATTTCTAAGTGGAGGACTGGCACAAGGAGGGAAGAGGGATGCTAAGAGGGCTGGAGAACCTACGCAGGGCTCTGGGGGCACAACAAGGAAGGCTGACAGAGTAGTCCAGAGTGAAATAAAGGGGTTCCTCAGGGCTCTACAGGACCAGCAGAGGTCTATGCAGCACAACAAAGCTCTAAAGAGGAACCCAGAGCAGATTAGACATCTCTTACGGAGACTAGAGAGCAACTAAAAGAAGCCAGAAGAGAACAAGCAAAGCCTCTGAAAGGGTTCAGAGGAAAAGAGGGGTACTCAGGCAGCTGAACGATGAACAGAGCACTCCAGGGCATAAGACAGGGCTCAGGAAGAGTTCTGAGAACACTGCAGAAGTTCTAAAGGAGCTAGAGAGCCAAAAGACAGCTCTAGGGAACAAGGAAAGCCCAAAGAGTGGTCCAGAGTGCACTAGAGGGGTGCTGAGGGGCCTGCATGGCCAAGGAATGACTTTGGGGAACAAGGAAGAAATCTGGAGGGCTTCTGAGGAGACTAGAGGGTTCCAAAGGGGGCTGTGGAGCCAGAGGACAGCTCTGGGGCACAACAAGCACCCCAGGAGAGGTTCTGAGCAGACTAGAGGGCTCCTAAGGGGACTAAATGGCACAGGGAAAAAAAAAAATCAAAACTGGGTAACATGACCGACCTCAGGAGGTGCTCTGAGTGGACAGGAGGGCTCCTATGGGATGTGGATGGCCAAAAGAGGGCTCCGGGACACAAAGGCCTCCAGAGGGGTTCTGAGCACACTAGAGGGGTCCTAAGGGAACTTGAGACCCAAAAGACAGCTTTGGAGCATGGCAAAGGCCTCTAGAAGGGTGCTAAGGGTTCTAGAGGGCCAGGAGTGGTCTGTGGGGGGGAAATAAAAGGTCAAAAAATGAAGCCAAAGCAGAATAGAGGGCTGCTAAAGGGCCAAAAGAGGGCTCCAGGGCATGAAGAAGGGCTCCGGAGGGACTCTGAGGGCTCTACCAGGGTCCTAAAGGGGTCTAGACATCCAAAACACAGCTCTGGGGCATAAAAAAGGCTGAAAGAGTAGTCCACAGCACACTTAGAGGGCTGCTAAGGGGTCTACATGGCCAAAAAATGACTCTGGTGAACCAGGAAGAAAACTGGAAGAGTTCTGAGGAGACTAGATGTTCCCTAAGGGGGCTGGAGGGCCAGAAGACAGCTCTGGGGCCCAATTGTGGCCAAAAGAGTGGTCCAGAGTACACTAGAGGGGTCCTCAGGGGTCTAGAGTGCCCACAGAAGACTCCGGTCCCAATCTTGGCCAAAAGAGGGGTCGAGAGCACACTAGGGGTTTCCTGAGGGAACCAATGAACAAAGAAAAAGCCTCTGGGGCCCCATTTTGGCCAAAAAAAGGAGTGCAGAGCAGACGAGAGGGCTGCTGAGAAGGCTGGAGGGCCAAATGAGGGCTCTGGAGCACCACAAAGGCCTCTGGAGGGATTCTGAAGGGACTAGCGGGGTGCTAAAGGGGCCGGAGGGCCAGAAGACAGCTCTGGGACAGAAGGGAGACTGAAAGAGTAGTCCAAAGTGCACTAGAGGAGTCCTAAGTGGTCTACCTGGCTGAAAAAATATCAACTGGGGAGCAGGGATGAGCTCAGGAGGTGGTCTGAGAGGACGAGAGAGATTCGCTAGGGTCTGGAGAGCCCAAAGAGCTCTGGGGCCCAATTTTGGCCAAGAGAGTGTTTGAGAGTGCACTGGAGGGGTGCTAACAGGTCTACAAGGCCAAAAAAGACTCTGGGGAACAAGGACAGCCTCCAGAAAGGTTCTTAGGTGGAATTTGAGGGATCCAAAGGGGTCGTCAGGAGAGCCAGAAGACAGCCCTGGGGCACAACAAAGGCCTCCAGAGGGATTCAGAGGTGACTAGAGGGGTCCTCTTGGTTCTAGAGGGCCAAAAGAGGGCTGCAGGGCACAATTTTGGCCAAAAGAGGCACCTAGAGTAGACCGGGGGGTTGTAAAGGGACTAGAAGGAAGAAAAAAAATGCTATATGGAACAACGAAGGCAAAAGGAGGGGTCCTGGTGGGACTAGAGAGGTGCTTGGAGAGCTAGAAGGACAACGGAGGGCTCCTGCACAATGAAGGCCAAAAGAGGGATATTGAAGGAATTAGAGAAGTCCTACGAGAGCCGGTGGACCAAAAAAGGGCTCTGGGAGCACTACAAAGGCCTCAGGAGGGGTTCTGAGGGTACGAGAGGGGTCCTAAGGACTCTACACGCTCAACTGAGCCCCTGGTGCACAATGAAGTCCAATGGAGAGGTTCTGAGGGGATTGGAGCAGTCCTAAGGGGACTAGACATCAAACAGAGGCCTCTAGGGTGCAATGAAGACTTTGGGGGCAGTGTTTGGACCACTTCTCTGAGGCTTTTGGGGTGATTGACATAACCGCTTCGCTTCACGTTACTCACAGCTACCTTCATCTATTACTTAGGGCTAAACCTGTTCCTATTTGCAGAGGGGCTTGTTGCTTGTTTAAACTTGACATATAGTCCACAACCTGCTCTGTGTGCTCCCTAGTCCCTTCTGCTTTCGCAACACTTGTGGTAATTCAAGGAGGTAATTAAGAGTCCCCATTGTCCCATAGGCTGGAGCAAGACATTGCTGCTGCTCTGAGGAGATGCCTAAAAGCCATGCTGTTTTCTGTAGCATCACTGGGGCTTCCCAGAGCCCAACGGTGTTCTCTTTGGCTTTTCCCGAGCCTTTTAGGTTTTTTAGGCTATTCCTTAGCCCGCCATTTCATGGCAATGTTCTCCTTAAGCATTGTGCACAGCACGATTATCCCAGATCAGCCACATCGTGTACGTACAGAGGCTTCTGAGAGGCAGCTCAGAAGAAAAGAGAGAAAAATCTCTTTGTCATCAGCGCATCCACCCGCCAACACTCTTCACCAGGAAGCGCTGTAAACTCCCATTTCTCTAAAGCGGGACTGAGTCAAGGCAGAGACGCAGATCACACCCCATCTTTGTTAGAACGCCTCACTGCTGCGGGGACTGGGCCTGGCAGCAGTTTTAGGAATGTTTGGGGCTTTGGAGAGAGTTCAGGGGAAGGTCTGGAGTCAGTGACAACGTTGAGGCAGGGCTCGGAGATGTTTTGGGGCCTGTAGGGGTGTTGGGGCAGGATTTGTGGGTGGTTTAATGGCTTTGGGGGGGCTGGTTGCAGGAAGGGTGGGACTCTGCGGGGCCCTCAGGGCAGGGGTGCCATCCCAGATGTGTAGGGAGCACATAGGGGTGCCCCACGTTGCTGTCAGCTCGGCGGGAGGAGCCACTGGTCTCCCACCCCATCAGATAGGGTGGCGGGGGGGGAGGAGGAGGGATCTATGAGCTTGCACAGAACGCCAGAGAAGGCAGCAGGGAACTCACCAAGGGCCCCGCATCCCAGAAAAGCTGCAAAGGAACCCGCGTCCCAGACGAGAGGAGGCATCAGGCTGCTGTGCCGCTGCTGGACACATCCAGACCCCCGCGCAGACACACCCCCGCCCCCGCTCCTCCAGGCTGCGTCCACAGCGGTGAGCGCACGCCCTGGCCCGCGCTGGGGAGGAACTGGGGCCCTACAGGCGACACACGGAAAAGGCAGAGTCAGAGCCGCGCTCCGGCAGACCCGGCGCGGCGCGGCGCCAGGTCCGAACCCCCCGCCCCGCCGCCTCCACGAAGCGACAGCCCCGGCGGGCAGGACACAGCCCGACGCCCGCGGCCACCCGAAAGCACACGCTCGCCTCACCGGGATCCCCACGTGCTCGACTCCAGGCGGCCTCGGCCCTCGCCCGCAGCCGCCGAGCGAAAACACCCACCCTGCTCGCCGCCATCTTGCTCCCCGCCGCCGCGCATGCGCTGGCTACGGACAGCGCGGGAGGGGCGGGGGCGAGCGGGAGCGGGAGCGGGAGCGGGGGGGGGGGAGGCGAGACCGCAATGGCGCCCTCGTGTGGTCGTAGCGCGGCGCTGCAGCCGGCCGGCTCCCGCGGGCGACCCGCAGCCCGCCGCGCCAGCCCGGTGCTCAGGCCGAGCAGCGAGCGCCCCGAGGCTGCTCTGCCCGTGCCCGAGAGAGCGGCGGGGATCAGCGAGCAGGCGCTGGGGCTGCCCCGGTCGCGGAGCAGCTCTGAGACGGCACTGCCCATCCCTGCACCCCCAGGAAGCACCGGGAAGGAAAAGCCCTCTCGGGAAAAGCGCTCCCAGTCCGTGAGCACCAGGCAGGGGTGGACGAGCGCCTTCGCTTACCCGTCCCCGAGAGAGCGGAGAGTAGCGGTGAACACGGTGACCGGCAGCGCACACGTGTGCGCCGGCTGCCTGCACTGTTCTTCGTACGCAGCGGTGGCCGCCGGTGGCTGCAGTGCTGCCTTGTCGACACGCGAGGACAGCGGTGAGCGGGACGGAACGCAGTGCGCATGCGCTACGCCGATGAGTGTGCAGTGCCGCTTTTCAGACCCGCGATGGCAGCAGTGAGCGCGGCAGAACACAATGCGCATGCGTGCTCCCTTTCGGTGCAGTACCACCTTCTCCCCAGTATCAGGGTCCACTCAATAAACAAAATAGTATGATAAATGTTGTCATCTGCTCCAAGTGCTTTCGCAGAAGAGAACGACATCAAAATGAGGTATTATTGCATTTAGTCTCCACTACACGTGCTACCCCAGTGCCACGGACTTGCTTTAAAGGATCAGTGACGTACGCGTTCTGGCAGTAATATTCACGGAATGAATATGCACTCGATCAAGTAGGAGTGTTCATGAAAAGCTTTGCCAGTGCGTCGCTAGGTAACAAACCTAGACAAGCAGCTATTTGCCCTGATCCTTCGGCTTACGTTTCTTCTGCCGGATGTAGTCTAACGTACCTGAACGCAATGGCCTTGCGAGGCAGTGACACGGTGTCCGTGGGGTGGCTGTTCCAGGGTCTCTCGGGCTGTTCCAGGGTCCTCGGACAGCAACGGTGCTGGTCGACTTTCCCTTGTGCTGCACAGCAGGACAGCTCCGCACCGTGCCCTCCCAGCACTGCCGCTCCTCCCAGCAGTTGCCTAACTGGCCCCAATCCTGAGCAAAGCTACGACTCCCAGGAGCCCGCAGCACCCCTCCTTCTCTCCCTGCCCTCCCCATTTCCAAGAGGGACAGCCCCAGCCCCTGGGGACAACCCTGCCCGGTCACACTGCTGTCCAAAAAGCGGATTCGTTGCCCCGTGTGCACTAAGCCAATAATTACACGCTCAGGAGAGACATTTGCTTATTTATTTCAGAGTTGCGCAAGCCTGGCTGCTCGGTGGTTTCCCACAAATCAAGCGCACCCCCACCCCCCCCCGGCTTTCCAAGTAGCATTTACACAAACAAATTGCAAGGTTTGCAACTTTCCCTTTTACACCGGTTGGTTAGTGATTTACCTACAACTGTAATATTGCTTACACACCATTTTACTACTACACATGCTCAGGGGAGGGGTCTTCACCCGGGCGTGGGTCTTTCTGACCTATCAGCGTGATTTTCTTGTATTATAATGAGGACAGGTCAGTTAGGGGATACCTCGAATTCTTTTGCTAAATTGGCAATGTATGCATAGAAAACAAAGCATCTTGATTTACAGTTTCTTTAAGGCTTTAGCAGTTCTAGGACGGCCTTGATTAAAGAATTATTTCCTCCCAGGAAATAGAGAGGTTCTCCTCATCTGCCTAGTTTAAAGAGCATGAACACTCTTTCTGAGCTTCCAAGATTGTCTTGCAACACCACCAGAGATGGAAAATGCTTCCTGCCCTGTACCGGGGAAAAACAGGGGCATTCCACTGTCCCCTGTGACCTGTGGGGACTCAGGTGTGAGTGACACACGTCCAGTAAGGAACAGACCCAGCGGGCCACTGCTGCAGGGCTGAGAAGGCACCGGCACCTGGAACCACAGCTCCTGGCCTGCCACAGAGCACGATGCGGCTGGCTGGTGGGAACGCCGCTGGCAGAGACCTGCCCGCCCCCGCCACCTCGAGAGGCGCAGCATGGTCACCCAGTAGCCCCGTCTGAGAAGACTACACCTCCCAGCATACCGTGCACGTGAAAATGGCGGCCCGGAAGCCCAGTGCTGGAAGACTACTGCTCCCGGCATGCGGCGGTGAAAACTACGGCTCCCCGCATGCCAGGCTGCCAACTCCCGCCCCCCCCCCCCCGCAGCGCTAGGGGAGGTTTGACCCTCGGGAGATGCCGTTCCTTTAGGTTTATAAGTAGCTGATGGGAGGGTGTTAGATTACAGCATGTGTAGAAGGTTTTTTAGAGAATGTCATCAACCAGAAAGACCCAGAACATATCTTGTATTTACACTCCTCTTACCAGCACCACTTTGCCTGTCTAGTTGCAGTGTCCTTAAATGATGGCAGCTATAAGCAACTTTTGCCCCCTGGTCTCCAGGACTGGCTCTTTAAACAGGTGTTGTTCTTTCTGATAGAGCCCCGAGTGACATACCACTGACTTCCTCAGTGTGTGGTGATGTACATATTTGTGGTACAATGCCAAAGTAGGCCTTGTTAGCAAGACTATTTGTATCATCAGAAGACAAATACAGTGCAGTCTCCATCCTTCAAGATATTCAAAATCCAACTGGACATGATCCTGGGCAACTTGCTCTAGTTGACCTTGCTCTGAGCTGGGTGGTGGAGAGGGGAAGGGTGTTGGACTAGATGATCTCCTGAGGTCCCTTCCAACCTCAGTAATTCTGTGAGAATTGTCTGAGATGAATCCCACACTTGGAGTTCTACTTGGTAGTTTTTCTATTTAAAGAAACAAGAAGAGAATATAGACGATTAACACTGCTTATGTGTGTGCACGTGATTTACATAGGTCCATATCCTTGTTGAAATTCCAGAGAACTCCATGCGTGAATACAGTACCACAGGAATGTTTCCTTATGCATCGTAATAGGAAGAGTTTTGTATTTTAAGATTCAGAAGTGCAAAGAGATGTTGTCAGCCGAAAATCCTCTTCTGTTCAGCAGGATTATTTAGCATAATGACATTACGTATTCAGCTTTGAATATCAAAAGGCAGTATTATGTTTCTTCTTTAATTCCTGTATTTTCATGGGCCAATGATTTTTTTGATCCCGTTGGTATTCTGTAATTACATATTAATTGCATTAAGTTCAGAAACATCATCAAAGAAGCACCACGCAATGGTAATCTTAAAAATGTTAGGATTCAGATTTCTCTCGTCTTCCATTCTACATTGTTATAACCACGGCTCTCATCTTTTAATCTTTTTTCCTTGGTATAGCCTTTATCACGAATAGAGATTCATAATATGCTCAGAATATGATGCCTCAAAATATTGTATAAATTGCAGCCATGTGTTGTCTTGCTTTGATGCTTGCACTGATTCTTTAGCTCAGTGCATTGTCCTTTGTCTTGACCTCGTTATTTATGGCTCCAATGAGCTGTGGAAAATGAGCAGCCAGGTCATCCTTTCCAAATTAAAACACTAGCAAGGTCAATGTAGGACAGGAAATAGAACATTTGGAATATTGCCACTTTTCTGCCTTATTTGCATATAAAAAGTGGGGACTGGAATGGTAGGAAATGGGTCCATTTTAATTTATTACAAAAAGTTATGATCTTACCCTTCCCTCTGCCCGGTTTATGCCTTAATATCAAGAGAGCACTCTTGCCCTTACTGTTTCAATCTTCCTAGTGTGGGAAGACTGTGTGACTGTATGGGAGAGGGGGGAAAGCGTGGCTATGTATGTGGAAAAGGAATGCTTTAAATAGCTGATCTTCTTCAGCATTGTCCTGTAAACACATTTGCTGCCGTCATTATTTCTGAAGCGCACGTTAAAAGTTGAATATTTACCATAGTCTTTACCAATGTTTCTGACAGAGCAATGGAGGAAGGGAAGGACGTCATCAGCCTTTCAATTCAAAAATGTTGTCCACAGTCTGCTGTGAACAGTTAACCTGCTATGTCACTCAGGGGCACTAGAGTCTTGATTACACACAAAACTATTTTCTAATCATTTTCTGTATTACCCTGGAAATTAGCTGTGTATCTTTGGTGTGACTTATAATGGCATCTAGTAGCTAATAACCTGTATCAATATACCTAGTTAACTTTTTGTTAGAATCAAATGTAAATACAGGGATTCTTCTTTTCTGCTTATTTCAGAGATGCTGCGTAGCAGGATAACGAAGTGTTTGCTTTCATGTCACCTGTTAACTGGTTAATGGCCTATGGAAATTTTATGTCTTCTCCTGTTCACTTTTGCCAAGAATATATCAATGATTCTTTTTTTTTCTTGGATATCTTTTTTTTTTAAATACCAAGTGGTTACCTTAGAAAAATATCGTATGGTGAGTAGACAGAGATCCTTTCTTATTGTAAAAATAGAAGAAGAAGATGGATTAATTAGGCTTTGGACCTAGGCAATATCATTCACTCTGTTTTATTTTTACGGCTTCTGTGTTAATGAATATCTTGTGCATCTCTTTGATCCCCTGAGAGAACATCCACACAATGTCCTCTATGTTTTATGTCCCAGGGTTGGCGTTACATATTACAGGCTATCTGGTCATCATTGCACCACTGCTATTTCGTCTTCTGACTGTGAATATCCAAGTGTGGTGGTTGACGTTGCCAGACTGGTGTTGCCACCTGATGGGTACATGAACTTTTCCTGCTCCAACCTGTTTGCCTGTATGCATGTTTTCATTCTTTGTCAAGCATCTTTTTCAGCTATTATAAGGAGGATGTATTTGATGAAACATAGGTGTCTAGATCTGGTCTAGTCGTCTTAGGCTCCCTTTATATTCAGAAAAGAGCAAAAGGACTTTCGCTGGCTCAGTTCATCTTATCCCAAAGTAGAGGTTTAAAACAGGTCAGATAAGCAGCAACTTAAAATTACTTCAGTCTTTTACTGTGCATAAAAAGGGCATAATATGATTAGCTTGGATGTAGATATTTACTATTTTATATATATATGTATGATATATATATGATATGCATATATGATATACATATATGATATATATGATGTATATTTGATATATATATATATATATATGTATGATATATATGTGTGTCTGTGTATGAGATATATATATGCAGATATTTACTAGTGCCATTGCCTGAAAGGCCAGTGGCAGGGCCATGGCTGCTGGCTGTGCTTCTGAGGTCACAGCAGCCTCAGTGCCTCATAGGCTGGAGGGAGGCTCCTGGCTGCTGGCTGTGCTTCTGAGGTCACAGCAGCCTCAGTGCTTCACAGGTCAGTGGCAGGCCCACAGCTGCTGGCTGTGCTTGTGAGGTCACATTTGTCTCAGTGGTTCACAGGGCAGTGGGAGGCCCCTGGCTGCAAGTTGTGCTTGTGGGGTGGAAGAAGTACCAGTGCCTCATAGGCCAGTGGGAGGCCAATGACTGCTGGCTGTGCTTGTGAGGTCACATCGACCTCTGTGCCCTACAGGCCAGTGGCAGGCCCCTGGGTGCTGGCTGTGCTTGTGAAGTCACAGCAGCCTCACTGCTTCACAGGCCAATGGCAGGCGCCTGGCTGCTGGCTGTGCTTGTGAGGTCACAGCAGCCTCAGTGCCTGATAGGGCAGTGGCAGGCCAGTGACTGCTGGCTGTGCTTGTGAGGTCACAGCAGCCTCAGTGCCTCATAGGCCAGAGGGAGGCCCCTGGTTGCTGGCTGTGCTTCTGAGGTCACAGCAGCCTCAGTGCCTGATAGGGTAGTGGCAGGCCCACAGCTGCTGGCTGTGCTTGTGAGGTCACAGCACCCTCAGTGCTTCATAGGCCAGTGGCAGGCCCCTGGCTGCTGGCTGTGCTTGTGAGGTCACAGCACCCTCAGTGCTTCATAGGCCAGTGGCAGGCCCCTGGCTGCTGGCTGTACTCGTGAGGTCGCAACAGCCTCAGTGTCCTATAGGCCAGGGACAGGCCTATGGCTGCTGGCTATGCTTCTGAGGCCACAAGAGCCTCAGAGCCTGATAGGCCAGCAGCAGACCCACAGCTCCAGGCTGTGCTTGTGAGGTCACAGCAGCCTGAGAGCTGGCTAGGCCAGTGGCAGGACTAAGGCTGCTGGCTGTGCTTGTGAGGTCACAGCAGTCCCAGTGCCTTATAGGCCAGCAGCAGACCCATGACTGCTGGCTGTGCATGTGAGATCACAGCAGACGCAGTGCCTGATTGGCCAGTGGCAGGCCCCTGGCTGCTGGCTGTGCTTGTGAGGTCACATTTCTCTCAGTGGCTGACAGGCCAGGGAAAGGCCAAAGACTGCTGGCTATGCTTGTGAGGTCACAGCAGCCTCAGAGCTGGCTAGGCCAGTGTCAGGCCCTTGGCTGCTGGCTGTTCTTGTGAGGTCGCAACAGCCTCAGAGCCTGATAGGCCAGCAGCAGACCCATGACTGCTGGCTGTGCATATGAGATCACAGCAGACACAGTGCCTGATTGGCCAGTGTCAGGCCCTTGGCTGCTGGCTGTTCTTGTGAGGTCACAGCAGTCCCAGTGCCTTATAGGCCAGCAGCAGACCCATGACTGCTGGCTGTGCATGTGAGATCACAGCAGACGCAGTGCCTCATAGGCCAGTGGCAGTCCCATGGATGGACGCTGTGCTTGTGAGGTCTCATTTCTCTCAGTGGCTGACAGGCCAGGGAAAGGCCAATGGCTGCTGGCTGTGCTTGCTTGTGAGGTCACAGCAGCCTCAGAGCCTGATACGCCAGTGGCAGGCCCCTGGCTGCTGGCTGTGCTTGTAAGGTCGCAACAGTCCCAGTGACTGATAGGCGAGGGCAGACCCACAGCTCCTGGCTGTGCTTGTGAGGTCACAGCAGCCTCAGAGCTTGATAGGGCAGTGGCAGGTCTAAGGCTGCTGGCTGTACTTGTGAGGTGACATTTGTCTCATTGCCTGATAGGCCAATGGCAGGCACATGGCTTCCAGCTGTGCTTCTGAGGTCACAGCAGTCTCCGTGCCTCATAGTCCAGTGTCAGGCCCATGGCTACTCACTGTTGTTGTGAGGTCACAGCAGCCTCAGGGCCTGATAGGGCAGTGGCAGGCCCCTGGCTGCTGGCTGTGCTTGTGAGGTCACAGCAGCCTCAGTGACTGATAGGGCAGTGGCAGGCCCATGGCTGCTGGCTGTGCTTGTGAGCTCACAGCAGCCTCCGTGCCTCATAGACCAGCAGCAGGGCATGACTGCTGGTTGTGCATGCATGTGAGATCACAGCAGTCCCAATGCCTCATAGGCCAGGGACAGGCCCATGGCTGCTGCCTTGGCTTCCTTGTGAGGTCACAGCATCATCAGTGCCTGATAGGCCAGTGACAGGCACATGGCTTCCAGCTGTGCTTGCGAGGTCACAGCAGCCTCCTTGCCTCATAGGCCAGCATCAGGGCACGGCTGCTGGCTGTGCTTGCTTGTGAGGCCACAGCAGCCTCAGAGCCTGATAGGCCAGTGGCAGGCCTATGGCTGCTGGCTGTGCTTGTGAGATCACAGCATCATCGGTGCCTGATAGGCGAGTGGCAGGCACATGGCTTCCAGCTGTGCTTGTGACGTCACAGCAGCATCCGTGCCTCATGGGCTAGTGGTAGGCCCATGGCTGCTGGCTGTGCATATGAGGTCAGAGCAGTCCCTGTGCCTCATAGTCCAGTGTCAGGCCCATGGCTGCAGGCTGTGCTAGTGAGGTCACAGCAGCCTCAGGGCCTGATTGGCCAGTGGAATGCCCATGGATGCTCGCTGTGCTTGTGAGGTCACTGCTATGGAAATGAGGCTCGCCGGGCACCATAACAGGGTCTGACCCTAGGTTCCTGCAAGAAAGTTCAGAGCCAAATCAAAGCAAATTAAATAATTAAATTTTAATGATGCACATGCAGTAATTACAGCTCGAGCTGGGTGCCTCCGAAGAGGGAGCCCAAACAAAGAAATCCCTGGGCAATTATAGCTTTTTCCAATTAAGTTTCCCACCCCTCACGCGGTAGTTAGACCAACAGTAATTTTTTTGGTCTGGGGTCTCCTGCTCCTTATTGGCTCTCATCGTTGCTCCTAGGCAGGCTGTTTTTCTCCCTTAGCTTTACTGTTGTGGTTTCTGCTGACGGTTGTACCTTTGTTTCTCCTTGCGTCTTACCATTGTCTCTCAAGGTCCTGAGAAGGAGGAGGTGATTCCAAATCATAACAATTAACACTGCCCCAGCAGTGAGCTAAGGCTTTGCCCCTCAAGGTCCTAATGCCCTGCGCTGGTCTTATTTCAAAGCCTTGACATCCTCCCTTTCGGAGTGTGAGACACAGGAATGCAGACTGCTTGTACCTTCCTTATCTTCCCAGCTTGAACCAGCTCTGAGGCCCTTTTCTTACTGGACTAAGTAAAAGTTCATTATTTTATCTAAGTGCGGCCTAAGGCTTCAGCAAATTTACCTACTCATGCTAAGCAAGTTTTACAGAAGTTGTGCTAAGCAGCTACCTCGAGACAGTTTCAGTTCGCTATTCTTTAACAGTCCCCCCCTTTGTTTTTATGAAGCATCCGTTAATCTTTTAAACAGAGTTCTCAAAGCCTTTCGAGGCGTACTATCGCTTTCCATAATCTTATGTATAATATAATTGTAAGTAATAGGCATAACACAGTTAAACTGAACACAACTACTACCGGGTGCAACACGTGATTATAAATCCCTGTTGCAGTCGGTGACCATCCTAGAAGAGTTTCCCAGCCATGATGTTCTCCGTCCCTCTTTACCCTTTCCAAGACGTGGTGTATCTCTTCCGCATCACAATGAATGGTGATTAGAGTTTTTTGTCCATTGTTCCGGGTGCATTCTAGCAGTCAACGCAAATCATCGCATTGTAGTAGTTTCTTTACTAGCATAAGATTCATTCCAATGGGGATAGGGAGTAAATTTTGGCTCAATGTATAATTAGATTGTAACAGTTGCATCCCATAATTTGGGGTAAAGCTACAAATACAAATGTTTGAGTGATTACTTGTATCTACAACACTGCTCTCTGTAAGATTACAAAGTGTTCTTACACAGACACATCCTTTTTCAACATATACAAGTACAGTTCAACTTTCACAGCAAAAGAAGAACATAGTATGACAGTATATGGACTGTTCCATTCAGGTTTTAACTTGGATTTTTGTGGAAATACTTTAACTAACACTTCGTCCCCAGGCTGTATACCAGGCACTTGTATTTCAGGTGGTGCGGACTGATATCACTGAGCATTTTTTTTCTTTTTTAAGACTTTCAAACCTTTTTTTTTTGGCATACTTAGAACATACTCTAGACAGTTTCAGTTCGCTATTCTTTAACAAGGGAAGCACGCTCTATCAGGCATAAGCTGACAGAAATCGCCTTCCCCCGAACATTGCCATTCACTCTGGCCGTGGCACAGCCCCTCTGTCCCCGCTGGGCCCCGCTTCTTTGCATCCCTTCCCCACTTTGGTGTGTCTGGCACCTCTGCTTTGGCTGCGATGGCCGCACGGGGCTGTGTTGTCAGCACCAGCTGCCTGTGAGTGGCCCTGCACCCCAACACACCCTGTCATTCTCCAGCTGGGCCTCCGCCGATTTCCCTTTACCTTAGGCAGTTGCTAGACATCACTAGTTCCCTTCAGCCTCGCTCCCGCCACCCAGGCCCAGGGAAGCGCTAGCAGCTTCTGAGCAGCCGTGCTGACACTTCACCTGCCCGAGCAACAGAGCGACTTGCTTGCCGCACTGCTGCCGGGCGCTCCTGCGGCGCCCCATTCGCGCCTTGGCTACTGCCAGGCCCCGTGTGCCAGCGCGATCTCTGCCGCCCGTCGGCATTACCGGCACCTGTTAGAAAAGGACGCCTAAGGGAAAAGGACTGGGAAAAAAGCATTTCTGCTTTTCATGGTGAAATTCCGCACAGAAATCTGAAGCACTGCCAAGGACTGGGTTTTGTTTTGACGGCAACTTTATTGCTCTGAGAACACTCTTCAAGCTCGGATTGGTTAGCATTGTTTGGAGAACGGCTCTCTGTTGGGTTGGATGGTAAGTGGTGGTGTAGATGGTAAGCTTAGTCAGTCTTGACGGCTCCCGTCCTCAAGCTCTGCAGCTGAACGACAAAAGGAAGCAGGCTCACTCCCTGTCATGACATTCAGCACAAACCCATCTGCTCAGCGGTTTGCTTTCTAAACAGCAAAGACCTGAGCCTGCCCGCAGCTTGACGTGCGCTGTGACTCCGGGACTGGAGCGACCTCGAGAGGGAGGCTTCCAAAAGCCTCCCAGGAAAAGCCACCGCCTGTCCGTTGCGTGCTAGGATGGGCGTACTGTGCAGAAGAGCAGGACACAGCTACCTGCTCTCCTGACCCACGGTAGACCTTAGGGACGTGACATTTGGTGGCAGTTTTGCCTTCTTTCCTAGTGACCATTCAAAACTGGAAACCAACACACACACGAGGAAAACTTGCGTCTTTTTCAATTGAGGCAGAATATTTGGAAGCCAGGGCATACTGCACAGCCTTCCTGACGCAAGCCCTTGAAGGCTGCCCGCCCCGTGGAGTTGTTTACTGCCATGGTTGCTGTATTGTTCCCATAAAGAGCCGTCTGGAGGATGGCCGTCTCCCTTCTCCTCCCGTGGGTACTTCTGGAAAGGAGGATCTGAGCATTCCAAGCAGCTTTCCAGCTTCTTGATGGGTCTGCTCTTTTTCTTCTTGCTCTTACGCTTGTGACTGTCCATGTGGAGTGCAGAGAAATCCAAATCATACTGTCGGAAGGAAAGGGGCAAGTTAAGAACAGAAAAAACAGATGTGGCACTCGATGCCTACATGGGACTGTATTTTATCAAGTCTACTGCAGGGGATGATTTGCAGCTGCTCTGCGGTAATTTCTGAACGTCTGCCTTACTAAGAAACGCACACCCTCAGAGGTCGAGCGGACATTAGGTCTTGGCTTGTACACACATCATTAATTAGGCTAGTTCTGGAAGAGGTGCCAAAGAAAACAATCATTCTCGTAGCCTGATCCAGAACCGTGTGCACATGTGCCTCTAACTGTATGGTCCGGTTAGTGGGTAAATTGGTCTCGTTAGTGGGTAAATAAAAGTGGAATATTGGCGAGGAGACAGAAGCATGTTGACCGGCCAACTAGTGCAGCTGCCAAAACACTTGGTGTTCAGACTCCAAGGGGAACGGCAGGTCGCGACCCTTAGGTGCACCACACAGGCATCAACCTGGACTCACGTATTCCTAAAGAATTATTGCTTCCCTTGTTATCTGTACATCTAAAGAATTACCGCTCTCCTTGTTATCTGCAGCGCGTGCACACTACGCCACATTGTAGCCTATTCTTTCGCCTTCAACCCCCACCCCCCACCCCCCGAACGTCGCCAGGGGCCGATGCTCTATGGTGCCTGGGGCAGCCCGGTCACCTGCCTGCAAGGTTCCTGGGATTCCCCTTGTGGTTTGGGGATTTCAAGGTAATAAACATCTAATAGCTTTATTCCAGAGCGGTGTCTTCTACCCCTGCGTATTCCAAGCAGCAGTCAGCACCGTTAGCAGTCCCCTTCTGAAGTGCTAGCACAGCTCAGCAGTATCTTTCCTGCCTTCACTTGATCGACCTACCCACGTGATCTCCAGACAGACGCCGCACTATTGAGAGCTCTTTAAAGCCAACTGGGCGGACAGGAGAAACAGCCAGAGAAGAACAAGAGGAACTGCGGAAATCTCTTTTCTCGGTCTTTCTCCGTTTCCCTTCTATTTTGTTGTCGCTCCCTCTGGCGTGGGGATGTCCTCTTTTTCTGTTTCTTTGCTTTTCAGTCTTCCGGGAAGAGCCCTCAAAACCGGAAGGAACTGACACAGCTGAAGGTGCTCGTCGTTGAGGAGAATAGTTTTCAGACTGCTGCTCCGGGACTGGACAGCGGCACGCGTCTGCTTGGTGGCTGCTGAAGTGATGCCCGCCTTCCCCTCTGGCGTGTGATGACAGGTGGAGCCACCTGCTTTTGCAAGAATGCTCGTGTGACCTCTCTTGCTCTGTTCGTCCTCTGCTTCGGGATCGGTAAGGAGGACATTTTCCGGAGCTTCTGCCCTTATCCGGGCAGTTTCTGTCACTATGGGAAGATGTGCGCCTGCTTCCAGGGCAATACTGCTGCAGGTGGCAGTTTCGCTTGTTTCTTTCCAGCCTGCGAGAGCACCTCCTCTTGTGGGAATCACCGCCCATTTCTGTGATGCCAATGGTACTGGGATCCTCTTTCAGGGCTCCATTTCTCTTTAAATGACTTGAGCTCTGTATTTCAAAAGAAGAGATCGTGAGATGGCTATGTGCAAACACACAGCTTGGAGAAGCCCCAAACACAAACCCCTCCTACCAGGGAGTCCCACAGATTGCCTCAGGAGATGAAGAGGAAAAAAACAACAACAAAAAATGCCCCACTCTGCTTTAATTCGAAGTGCAAGGCCAGCAAGTGTTGTTCATTCCTACTTTTGGTTTTTGGCCGACTGGAAGCAAATGAGCATCATTTTTGAAAGCCCATCCAAAGAGCTGAGCACGGATTAAGGATGGCCCCAAATCGCGCGCGCGCTCTCTCTCTCTCTCTCTCTCTCTCTCTCTGTCTCTAGCTATGTACCTGCGTCCATTTTTCCCCTTTCAACTTTCCCTGAAACCCCCAGCATACTTGTTCCAGTGCTCAGGAATAAGCCATTCTGGTTTTGCTGTCTCAGCTCAAGTGACAGCACTAAAAATAAACCAAGCAGTCTTTCCCTTTTTTTTCCCAGGATTTGAGCATGACTAGGCTCTACTTCCAATGTCTCGCTGTGCTTCAGGAAGCGGAGCTGCAAGTAAAGAAGCAGCAGGGAAAAAGGAAGAAAAAGACAATTCCCACTACCCATTTGGTGCCTCTCTCCTTCCCTCTCTTCCCCCCTCCCCGTTACCTTCAGCATATGAGGAGCAAGCTGCGGTCTCAGAAATCCAGCCCCCTTCTTCTTAGCCCCCGGCTGACCAAGGCATGAAGGGGGATAAGATGGCACGGGCGCGTCAGAAGTGCATTCTCCAAGTGTCTCACCATCACACCTTGGGAAACAACAGTGATCTCAGTTGAGACATGCCCTGTCAGCCTCCTCTTGGGCTGAATCCCATCCTGCCATCATCTAGGAGCAGCTGATACGTCATACTGAGAACGTAACCAAGACTACAAGCTGAAAATTAGATGCTGCTCTTCCTACCACGGCCGTCCCTTGCAGAGCAAGAACTCATCCTTACACCACCTCTGGCCTGAATTTCTCCTCCTTTATGGCATTCGCCAGCTCCACAGAGCACGTACGTAGCAAGTTACGCAAGTGCAGCAGGTGAAGGCCAAGCAATGAAAGACACTGCGTGACATGGGGAATTCCAGACTGGACAGAACGCAATTCTACCAATAGTCCTTTCCGCCCAGGACAGAAGGAAAAACACGTCAGAGGAGCAGAAGAGAGGTTTCAGCAGCGCGAAAGGGAAAGGTACCCCAAACCCATCTGAATACTCGCTCTTACCTGATATAAAAAAGTAAATACGCCTGCTGACTGAGAACGGTTTGGAGGTCGCAAAGGACTACCGAGGCATCATTCATCTCATACCACAGTCCATTACTGGCCTGCAAAGAAAGGCAACGATGCCTTTAGAGCAACTCTAGAGCGTGCTCTCTACAGGAAAACCCAGACAGAACACTAGCAGACAAAGGAGACACCAAGACTAGTCAAAGGAGACATGTAACGAGCTCTTTCCCCTTCAAAACAATGGTTGTCAGTAACATGCTGGGACAAGTTTCTCTTCACCAGCACAGATTCTGCCCTGCAAGAAATGAAGCTGATGCTTACCTTGGTGAAGCAGAAATAGTGTCCTGCACGACCGCTGGCACCTCTGTGCACCAGGACTGCATATAAGGCGTAGAGGACTGGTTCTCCAACTGGCTGAGACATGTATGCTCGCAGGTCCAAATACTCTGGATATTCCACATCCTGAAGACAGAGCAAGAGGATTCAAAACTCATCTGGGAACACTTCGTGAAAGAGCCGGGGAAGAACACTGCTAAGAATGTGGGCTGGAAGCTTAGACAGACATGTTTTGCCTCCTCAGAAATCGGTCTTCCCAGAGACAACATTTAATCGCTTCCATTGCAGAGAACTGCTCAATGCAAAACCAGCTCTTTCAGAGCGGAGCATACGCTTATCGTCACACGGGAGCTTTGCTGTTACCGGAAGAGAAAGAGTAAGACCTACTTCTTGCGCTGATTTTGCCTAGACATCTTCTGTCGCTATGGTTACAGTCGGCCGACATTAACAACTTTGAACAGAGCGTTCCGCCTTGGGAAATCTCCCTTCCCAAGAAGGCATTACACTTGCATAGATACCTTGCTAATCTTTCCACCAGTGAAGTTGGCAAATCTTTTCAGGGCTATGGTGAGAACGTTGGAAGAGCGATGTATTGTAAACCTCTTGGACGCAGCAACCATCTTTTCACACCTTCAAAGCAAGCACAGGCAATTGTTTCAAGGCATCTTCCCCCCTCCCCCTCACGCCAAAAGTCAAGCAAGTTTCCATGTCTCTCTCACGCTCATCCTAGCTGAATGGTATTTCCTTGCCTAAGACGGGGCTTCTTTCCTTAAAGCCACACCCTGCATTTCAGCCTTGCTCCTGCAGAGAACCTGGCAGGATGTAGGAGGCCAGCTCGATAAGGAGCGGGAACGTTGTCTTTCGGTAGCCAAGCAAATGCCTGAGCACGTATCTTTGCTGGGCCCAAAAGTAAGGCTTGCCAACAACACGCAAGGCAGCAGGAACGTGACTCTCTCACCGGAGCGTGGTTCCGGAATGCGAGCTAGCGCCTGCGCTTCTTATCAAAGATTTCCAACTAGTTGAACAGAATGACACCGATTCCGCTCTAAGAAGCAAATGTACTCTTTTCCAAGCTTTGGGTGACTTCAGGGTTCATTAGCTGCACAACCCAAAGCCGCTCCGAGGCGGACAATGGGTTCGGCCACTATCTCCTAGTCCGATGGCATTAGGAAGACTACTTACTTGCTACATTTGTAGCAATTCTCACCATCCAGCAGCTCAGGTCTCACAAATTCTTCGAGCGCCCCGGGGACAGAGGAGGCTGCCTGGAGGAGGAAGAAAGGAGGGCACTGAGTTGCTGGAAACTCAAATGCCAACCCGCAACTCCTCTTTTGCCGCAGGGCCTCCCTCGTGCACACGTGGGAGACCTACTTGCGAAGCAGCGAACACCGCGAAGAAGGAGGCAGAAGCAGAGTATGCTGAACACTGACCTTGTTTGAAAAGGACTGTACTTTGGTACCAAGAGCTACCTGTCTGCGGTAGCGCACAATCAAGTTATCTGTGGTATGCCTTTGCGTAAATCACAAGAGCAAAAAAAGCCATCGCGTACCAATCAGAAGTGTATCGGGGTAGTCCAAAACTGGGAAGTATCATAGGACGAGCATGCGTGCGGAGATACGCTAATTGCTCTCTCTCTGGCTTAAACCCCCACACACACGGAGACCATTCACGGGGCTTCCAGAGGAGGACCAAGTCCAATCCACCTCCCAGCCTCCACCAAGCGTTTTTGCCGTGAACAGCATACATGCCTACGTGAACTCCGTCGAGTTTAGAAAGCCACAAAAAGAAAGAACAGCCCCCGAAAGCTCGGGGCCTTCGACGGCATCGTCAGCCACCGCTCCAAGACGTCTTACCTTTATCTCCAACGGGATATCGAGGAAGGCCTCATAGGACTCTGAAACTGCTTGGCAGCTCAAGCACGTTACTGGAAGCCAAACAGAAGCACTTCACAAAATGGGAAGGAGACTCACTTTGCCCGTTTACATTATTGAGAGCCGCTACTTCTTGGCACACCGCAAGCTCTTTGCGACAAACGGGCACAAAGGCACAGATCAGTTCCAAGGACAGTAGCAGTTTCCAAAAGTACCTCTGGATCTTAGGAATCCTCCAAATATTTGGTGAATGACCGTGGTGGCTTGCGACGACGTGTCCAAGCTGGAAACAAATTATCATCAGCGCTCAGAAGAGCCGAGGCGGAGAGGTAGCTCTTTCTTCAAAGAGCTTTTCTTTTCTACGAAAACCCTGGGCAAAGGTTTTCACGTAGGGTAGGAAAGGAAGGCGTCAAAAGTGCTAGAGAACACTTCAAGGTTAACTTGGTTCTGCTTACCTGGTGCTTCCATTCAAGCAAGCTGTCTGCATAGCAGCCACGGTGTAACATAAGAATTCGTGAGCATCTTCCTGTCTGCCAAAACAGAAATGCTCCCCTATTCCTAATAAACACAAAGGGCACAATGCTTATCTCTTCAAAAGGGACAGGAAACCTACTTTTCTAAAAGCTCTCTTTCCTACAACAATTAATCTCTCCAAGCCCTTTGCACCCGTGAAATAACCCTCTGAAAATTCAGACGTTTCTGCAAAGAACGCCATCTGAAATGACTTACGTCTAAGGTCACTGAAGACAGCCGTAGGCTCGACGGCGTTGTCAGAGCAGAACAGGACATGCTTAACGTGAGCTTCCATCGTACACAGCATGCAGAAGCCTTGCTCACGACCTGTCAAGAGTCAAGGAAGAAACCACCTCCGGCTAGTGCAAGATACCTACGTACCTGTGGAAAACCTTAAGCACCAACAATCTCCAAGTTGGAAGTGCGGTCTCTGCTCTCCGTTCCACGCTCTCTTCTCCAAAGGTGCCAACAGCCCAGTCTGTGCGCATAAGCATTAACCAGTAAGCCTGCACTAGCACGCATTTTCTGATGAAGCACCTGAAGGACTACTGCCAAGCCCTCTTCTGCAGGGAGGTGCACGGGAATAGCCCGACTAGCTCATATTGCTTTCACGGTGCTCTGTGGTAGTTTTCCTCTTCTTCCGGTTCAGCAGTGACCACATCAGGTCTCGCAGCGGTCGTGCATTAGGGAAACCCGGCTGGGAAGGAACACCGAGAACCTGTGATGCCCTCCTCCGAAAATTTATCATCTTTCGAGCAGCCGGAAAGCCACAGGCCAAATATTCATGAAGCGCCTTACTTCCCAATGCCCTTGATCATTCACAGGAGGGAAGAAAGAACCCTCCTTCGACGCCGGAGCACGGGGCATTAAAGGAAAGCAAGCACTCCCTCAGCTATCCTGAGCCTGCCGTGCATGCGCTCTTAAAAGGGAGCCCCTGCAGGGACACTAGGAAAACCCAGAGTCTGCTTCACAGAGTCACTGCTGTCCTTTCACCTGCAGAGCTGTCCAGCAGCTTGCAAGGAACGTGTTCACAAGTACTCACACGACTGGCTGTGTTCCCCAGAAAGCAGGTAATTGGCCAGAGGGGGCGTGTAGGTCAAACACTGTAGAACAGAGTTGAGGAAACACGTATTGCCCAGGTTGCGGAGTCCAGCTCCAACGCTTTGCCTTTGCCGCCAAGCCACAGAAATCTTCTCGGGTGGGAAATGCATCCTTTGTGGCGGAGCAATTCCGTCAGTAACGCCTGCAAGGAAATTAGATTCTAAGAGAGACTGCCGGCCTTTGTTTTAGGAACGGAGGTTTCAAAGGCAGCGTTCTGGAGAGCAGCCCCCACAAGAACCAGCTGCCCTGCAGAACACAAGCACGTAGTAGAGACAGCCCAGGAAGGCTGCCACTCACGTTGGCTGGTCAGCGCACAGTTGGGGAAGAAGAGTTTACTCATCTGTTTGACTTTTTCTCATGGGCAACCACGACTACTCGGCCTTCAGGAACTGTTGCCGAGTCCCTTCCATCCCCAGGCGCTCAGCTGATAGTCCAATTATGCTGGCCTTTTTCCTTAGCCACTGCCAGCGCCTTTGGGGAGTCACAAAATTCACCTTTACTCTTGAAGTCTTTACTCACAGGAGTAGCTCCTTTCTAGGCCAGCTCCTGCAGATGGGGCCTGACTGCAACTTGCAGAGCATGACTTCATTTCTGTCACACACAATTCCAGTTGGAAAAGGAACGAGCCCAGTTATCCAGAAGGCTCGCTGAGCCCACGCTCGCTTCCGCCAGCGCGACCGCGAGCACCCGGGCAGAGAGCGCGCGAGGAGCTGCTGCGCCGCCGCCCTCTCTGCCGCAGAGTGACCCCAGCTCTGCGGGCCATTGTGACGGCGGGCAGCTCGGCCAATGAGGAGGCTCGTAGCAGCCGAGTGGGACGGTCCTGATGCGGCGCAGCCAATCGGATCGCAGCGTGTCTGTGACGGGCAGGTACCGGGGTGGCGTGGCCCTGCCCCCCTTTAGGACCCGGGGCCGTTGCAGAGACAGGGCTCTCCTGGCGCCAGGGACCCGACGGGCACCATCCGCAGCCTGCGGCCACTGCCCAGCCCTGCTCACGGCGGGGGCGGGGGCTGTGCTTCCGCCGGCACGGCTCACACCTCCTTCCCAGGCAGAATAAGCCTACTCAGAAAAACGGGCATGCTGCTGTCACCGTACCTGTTGTGCAGTTTGCGCTGGCATGTTCACGGTGGTGCGGGTTGTCTTTTCCCCTCTTGGGGACCCAAGTATCCAAATGGTACTCCACTTTGACCTTGCCTCTCCGAGCTGCTCTGAGGGAAGGGCTCGGATCTGCAAGTGCAAAGCAATGCTTTTGAAGCCAGCCAGCATTTCATTCCTAATAGGAGAAGAGGAAGAGGAAGAAAAGAGGAAGGAGGTCATTTAAAGCAAAGGCGCATTGTGTGACGTCTTACTATGAGCTGCTTAGACTATGGACAGATATCTAACTCTGACTCTGCCAGCTGAACATGTTAGCCCCCTCGAGTAAAGATCCCATAAAAGGCTACACTCCCTCTCGCTGGGGTTCATCGCTCATAGCAACACATTCTTCACATCCTGAACCACTCAGACCCCTTAATGTGTAAATGTAGTGTATGAGGAAGGAATATGTTCCATTATTCCATATCCCTAGATTTATCATTGAGACTGACAGGTGTTATTAAAAAATAACCAGTCAGTTTCCAGAGCAACTCTGGCAGGATCTAGAAGCACAAATTTTCTGAAAGCAAACATTTTCATGCTTCCTGTAACACCCTGGAAGTTTCAGATATTTCTGACTAAATTGTGAGAGAAGACTAAATGAAAGAAAGATAAATAACCCAGACGAGTAATAGCTGTTCATCCAGTCTTAACCCAGCTATCCACTGAACACCACGGCTTTCACATAGTCTAGATGACAATTCAGAAATCCATTACATTGTCAGTCTAATCCAGGCTAGAACAGGACTCAGTCCAATGCAGATACATTGCAGACTTCATGGCGTAGCCCAAACAGACTAGCTTCCCTCACTCATCATCTTACACATGGCACTGTATGGGCATTGTCCCAGGAGTTGCCCCTGCTCCACGACACGAGCAGCCACCGTAAGCACAGTCTAACTAAGGCTGCGTTGCCTGTGACATCTCTGCTGTCTAAGCTCCACTGATGACTTTCCCTGCTAGGGACGGTCAGAGCAGATCACTCTTCAGCTGAGTAACCCAATTCAGCTCTCTGCTCTGAAGGCCAACAGTTTGTCAAACAACCTCTAAGCCCTCTAAGTAGCACAAATAAGCTAGTTTTTCTGGCAGATAGAGATGTCCTTAAACTCATGCCAGAATCAGGGGAAGGGTCTTCATTCATATGTTTCACAGGCTCCAGGCCAGCTGCAGCATACTGGGAAAAGAATGAGATGTTGCTCCAAAGGCAGTACTGAATTGCGTAGTTCTGTGAACATCTAAGCAAATGACATTTATCTGGGGAGGTGGAGCAGGGAGGGGCTCTATTGCAAGTCTGAAGTCCTGAAGTTTTTCTATTTAGATAAATCTTCTGATTTGTTTTCAGTAAGATATCTTTGGAGTGAAGAAGGAAGCTATTCAGTATTATGAAGGTGCATTAAATGTTTGAAGCTTTCAAAATAAGAGTTTATTTCTGGGATCGATAGTGCACAAAATATCTCGCACCTTCATGCAAGGAAGGTAGGCCTATTTCCTCATTTAAGAGATAAAAAGATCATTCTCAATCTGCAGATAGAAGCATAGAATAATTTAAGTTGGGAAGGATTTCTGGAGGTCATCCAGTCCAACCTCCGCCTCAAAGCAGGTTCAGGCAGATCAGATTGCTCAGGCCCTATCCAGCTGAATTTTAAGTATCAGCACAGATGGAGAGTCTACAAATTTGCACCTAATCCAGTTTTTGATCACTCTCGTTGGGGCAGGAGACAGAAATTTCCTTCTTCAGTTTCCCAAGTAGTCCATGGCTAGTTGCTGTGTTATAGGGCAGAAAATGTTTGGTAGGTTGGAGATAAACAACAGCCAACTATTCAAAGATAACTCAGTGTCTAAAAGCAGTCTGGTCTTTTGTGTATCTAAGCAGGGTAAGCATTTTCCTTGTGTACCTAACCATTATAGGCTGTTTTTAATCCTGTTGTCTGTTTCTTGAAATGGGCAAGTACTTCTGAAGATCTGGCTCAAGGGGGGAATAAACTGGCTTGATATCTATGGTACCTACTCTTATCTTTCTAGATGAAACAGGTCAGTGAGAGAATAGTTTTGTACATATGCAATACCTTGAAGCCTATGCTAGAAACAGACCTCAGCAAGAACTGAAACCTCAGTTCAGTCACCCATATGAGAAGAACTCAGCTTTGAGAGCATCAGCCAGGTTACTGGTAACCTCCAATAGAATAACAATAATTTTTAACGGGAGGTGAAAATGGCAGAACCTTTACAGTGATGACTGATTCCCTTTTTGTTCATGATTCCTTCCCTTTCAGCATGAGATTTTTCACCCTCTAAAGGGAAAGTATTTTATTTGGTGAATCGTCCCAACTTATTCTTGAGCGGAAAATGGCCAATTTTCCTTCACAACAGGGATGCGAGCAAATGAGAAATCCTTTCTCAGCCAAACCTGGATGATCTGGTGGTATCTCCTCCTCTCCGGAAAGATGAAAAGCTGAGTTTTCCTGCTGCTGTTGCCATTAAGTGCTTGCCACCACTTCATTAAAGAGAGAAAACTCTCTTACTTTCTTCTGCCAGGATCTGGATTTGTTATTTGTATGTTTACAGGTTGCAGTCACAAAGGTCAGGATGGTGGCAGGTCCATGGAGCTAGGCCAGGTCTTACCAAGTTGGCACAGCTGCAGCCTAACCATTATGTTCATATTTCAGCAAAGCTGAAATCAGGGCTACTCTGCCCTGTTAATGGACTTTGTAGCCCATACGGAGCTATAACTACACTGCTACCACCTTTCCAAGGCCTTGACCTTATGGCATAGCTGAGCTTTATAATTTATCAGAGCAGCAATCCAAGCATGATTGCATGCCAATCAATGTTGGAGCCACAATCCAGTTTAATTATCGGGATATTTTTCACAGCTTTGTTTAAAGACTGGATGAAGTTTCATACTTTGGCCGGTCCTCCAGTGCTTTACACTACAAAAACCTAAGGACTAGGTATCCCAGTAGAAATACGGGGATTGAATCTCTCTCCATACTGGAATATAACCTAAGTCCCAGCTGAACACTGACAATTTTCCTAAAATTCTTAATAGTACTGTTCTTGATTCATTGAGTTTTCCTCACCTGCTTGCAACAGGGAAACCCCAAATGCCCCTAGGACCTCCTGACTCTAGGCAATGCTGTTCTACCACACATTGACTGACTTTAGCATTGCTGTCATGACAAGTCATTCGGCAGGAATTTTCCCAAATCTCCTACTGGAACTCAAATTTTTGGGAAGGAAAGAAGAAGAACAGGATTCTAGATGGTGGATCATAAGGCTTTCTTAGAAAAGCAAACTGTAGCTTTGAAGAGACATCAGATCTTTAACATTTTAAATTCCCTAATTTTGTCTGGGTTTCTCTAGGTGGAGACTAAGGGATAGATGAATGCAGGGCTTATGAAAATCTGTTCTTTTTGATGATATTTGTCAGAAAGCATATTTAGGTTTGAGATTTTGATTCTTGATTGAAACATGCTGCCAGTTCTGCTGAGGCTTAGCTCTAGATGGCTTTGAATATCTTAAACATCAGCACAGAGAGAGAAGGTGTGCAGATGTGACTCACTGCTGTGGAGGTAAGCTCTTTGATGACCAAAGGATGTCTATGATTTCTTTTCAAGCTATTTCCTTCCTTTGAGCTGGCAGTCCACTGAAAAAGACAGTTTTGGACAACTCAGAAATCTGGCTTAAAAAAAACCTCACATCTCTGTTCAAGATAAGGACAGTGCAACATTGATAAGTATAAAAACTGTGAACTTCACATATCTGATGAAACTTAATAATCAGAAACAAGAGATAAACCTTGAGCTTCAGCCTCTGCAGCAACAGAAGGATGACAAATAGCAGGACCAAAAGGTTACACTGTCACATTCTTTTTCCTACTTTTTAGGACTGTCAGGCCAGTGGGATAATAGTGCACATAGTCCAAATGTTTTTACTACCCTGTGCATATTCTAATTTTAGCATTCTTGAGATAAATGGCTTCTGAGATAGCAATGACCTTTAATCATCACTACTTGATCAAAATTCAGACTATAACATACTGAAGATAAGTTTTCTCCTTAGCCATGTGTCTTTGGGCAAAAACAATTATGTTTCTCAGTCACGTTACCTCTCAGTGTAAAATATGCTGGCAGCAGTTTGACAAAGAGAGACTTGTAAAATCCTTCTTTAGTGTGCCATAGATGATCATAGGGACACAAGCTTTGCTATCTCTATGCACAGCTTTAGGGAGAGGAAGTCGGGGAAATAAAAGCCCTAGCAGTCATGCAGTGGAATGCAAAGGGAATCTGCAAGACCTCTTTCCATCCCACTTTGACTGTAAGCCTCATTCATGCAGAAGCAGGGACCTCTCACCTGTCTGAGATTCATTCCATCACTTTCAGCTCAATAAAGATCTAAACTCCTTCTGCCAACTGAGGGACAATATTCATAAACTCAGCCAGAAGGGATGGAACATCTATTAGTGATAGAACACCTATCCCTAGAGCTAGCTTAGTTGAATCGATAAAAGGATGCCAAAGCCTTTCCCAACTTTCTCAACTGCCAGAAGTGATTTGGCATTTATTCTCAAAGCCACATTGACGACAGATGTGTAGTTGGTAAGTCACAATCTTATTTCAGTATTCTTTTTTTGGAGTGAAAGAACACTTCAGCTTGATTAAATTTCAAATTATGTCCAATGTCCTTAAAATAACTACCAGTTCACTCAGTTGCCTCAAGTTAACTGATGATACGTAGAGGTGAAAAGCAGGAATAAGTTCCTGTTACTTTACAATAGTAGCAAAATTAGAAGTAAACCTTTCT
The DNA here is from genome assembly GCF_036370855.1 of Dromaius novaehollandiae. Classification (NCBI taxonomy): domain Eukaryota; kingdom Metazoa; phylum Chordata; class Aves; order Casuariiformes; family Dromaiidae; genus Dromaius; species Dromaius novaehollandiae. Next base: position 310,034 of record NW_026991418.1, read on the forward strand.
TGAATTTCTGTGATTTTTTCATGTTTCCAGGCAGAATAGGAAAAAAGGTGGCAGTCATGACTGACGGAAGAGAGAGATTTGACAGAAGAGGGAGAGTTACTTTCCCTAGTGTTGGGGGGGGAGGGGGGTGAAAACACAGGTGTCCATTCTCTAAGACTTCCTTTCCAGAACTTCAGGTTCTTCGTGTTACACTGGAAGAGGCTACTCCTTTCATTTACTGAAGACGTAGCAGAAATGGCCATAAAATTCAAATCACATTTCTTTTCTCCTCTTGAATATCTTTGAAAGCTTTTTCTCGTCTCCATGGACTGGTGGTTTTCCTATAAGGGCGAACGTTCCTAATAGAACAGAGAACTGAAATGCTGTGCCACACGCTCCTCAGCCAGGAGTCCTGTTTGTGCTTGGAACTTGGAAGTTGAAAGCAAGGATTCCTCCAGGTTTCAGTAGCAGAGGAACACAATCTTTCAAGATAAAAATTGAAGATACAACCAGTTAAAAGTCTACCTAAAATCACTTCTAACAGTTAAGTACCTTTCCAAATCTCACCCTTAGAAGCTGATCAAGTCTTCCTTGGAAGTCCTACTCTTCGTATCAAGCTTTTGATAAGTTTTCCCCAAAGTTCTCTTTCTAACAATTCTTCTGAATTTTCTCTACTATGACCTAAAACTCTCCTCAGAGCACCCTTCACCTCCTTATTCCTTAGGCTGTAGATTATAGGATTCAGCACCGCAGTCTCCACTGAATAGAACAGAGAGGCCCATTTATCTCAGTCCAATGAGTAGCTGGACATTGGCCTAACATACATAAAAACGGTAGTCCCATAAAACAACAAGACAGCTCTCAGATGGGAAGCACAGGTGGAGAAGGCTTTGCATCTGCCCTTGGAGGAGTGGATCCTCAAGATGGTGGAGATGAGATAGATACAGGAGATTAGAATTGCCAGAGATGCGAAGATGCCATGAAATGTACCAAAAATATGAAGTACCATCTCGTTGCTATAGGTGTCAGAGCATGAAAGCTGGATCATAGGGGGAAAGTCACTGAAGTAATGACTGACAACACTGGAGTCACAGAAAGAGGGTGTGAAGGTGGAGATAGTTTGTGCAAGTGCATGGACAAAGCCAATGAAATAGGAGATGATTACCATCTGTGTATAGGCTTTTGAGGACATGACAGTTGCATAAAGTAGAAGGTTACAGACAGCCACACGCAGTCATATGCCATTACTGCCAGCAGGAGACACTTAGCACGAGCCCCGAGGAGAAAAGTGAATAGCTGTGCCACACAGGCACTGATTGAAATGGCTCTCCTCACTGCTGAAGAGTTCACCAGCAACCTTGGGGAGATAGCTGAGCAGTAACAGAAAGCCACAAAAGCCAAGCTACCGAGGAAAAGGTACGCTGTGTATGAAGCCGGGGGATCAACCTTGATCTGCGTGATCATTCCAAGATTCCCTATTAATGTGCTTAAAAAAAAAGCAAGTCACCTTCACCTCTTGGCTTTGTTAGTCCAGAGAGGATAAACCTCAATGGCCTCATAGTGATTCCTCTCAGGCATGCTGGTAGCACACTCGTGTTATCTCCCAACAAGAAACTGATTCAACCCCTAGAAGTAATGGGAAACTGGCAACACACAATTTATTTTCTCAGTAGTCACAAGTATGGGGCATTTTCATCATAGCTTCTGACCAGACTTCTTTAATTACACATTGAAATGACCTGTGATACAAGGGAGTACTGTTCCTATTTTTCAGGTCAGATAAGAAAGCCCAGAAAGATGAGATAGCTTATTTAAAAGGCAACAACAGCACTCTGAAACACTAGTGCTTCTTTCTGTATTGCAGTTACCAATACATTTTTTGCCTACTAACTAACCCCCAACCCCACCCCAATCCCCCTCCCCCAACTGGCCCTAACCTAAGCCCAACCAGCCCTAACCACAACCCTAAATGGCAGACCCTAACCCTCTAACCCTAAACCCTTAATGGCCCTGACTCCAACCCTCTAAACCCCCTAACCCTAAAACCCTAACTCCAACCCCTAACAACTCTTAATCCCAACCCTAACCCCAAACCCAACCCCAACCCTAAATGGCTCTAACCCTAACCCTCCCACTCTGCCTTGATGGCTCTGAGCGTAACCCCAACCTCTGACCTGCTACCTTGAACTTGTAGTCACCCTTACTCCTTGCCCTGTCACCCCTAAACTGGCTATGTAACCTGCTAAGGGTAGCTCTCTAAGCCTAAGGTGTATATGTGTATGACTGTATGTATGTATATATACAGTGCATACACATTTTATTATTTGTATATGTGTCTAAAAAGAAATAAGTATGGGAAGGCTTAATTTGCATATTTAATGAATTCATTAGCAAGAGTAGGATACTATCTGGGAGTAAATAATTTTTTTTATTTTAATTGTAGAGTAATAATTATTTACTCCCAGCTGGTATGCTAGAGAAAAAGAAGACAGAAGAAAACAGAGAGCAAAGCACAGATTAAAGAGCAAAGAAGAAAAGCAAAGAGCACAGCGGAGAGCAGAAAGAGCAAAGCACAAAGTGCAGACCACAGAGATTACAGACCACAGCGCACAGAGCAGAGAGCAGAGCAGAACACTCGTCGTTGCATCATCAGCAACTCTTGGGCTTCTATCCTCACAACACACAAAACGTAACAAACAAGCCCACACTCTACATCACCTGCACATACTCTTCAGCATCCATCTCTAATCTCACCAATACATCAGCCAGCACATACTCTACATTCCTGCAGAAACAGGCAAGTGCACCTCCAGGTTTTTGGACAGCTCCCAGTAACAGGGTGACCAAGCGCCTCCAAAAACCGCCCTGCCTAGAAAACACCCAGCTCCGAGCCGAAGCTCCACACCCACGCAGGCAATGATTGATCACCACCTCGCAGAGCATTGGGGACTCAGGGGGGAAAAGAAACCCAGCTGGGAGCAGAACCCCAGCTGTGTGGGTCTTTTGTTTGGTTGGTTGGGTTTTTTTGGTTTTTTGTCTGGTTTGTTTTTTTTTAAAAAAAAATCTAAGAAATTCTAACTAGAACCTGAAAAAAGAAAAGAACATGCATACAAGGTTAGACACACTAACAACCCCACCCAACAACCAAACAACTGCCCACTCACTCCCACCCCAGCCATTCATCACCCCTACTAACAGAACCATCTCCTTCCATCCTTTTTTAAAGGTAACACTGTACTGGCTTAAATAAGAATCCCCCCAAATGGCCACTCAATCAAAAAAGAGTTTAAAGAAAAGAATACTTTTACTTCTTACTGAAACCCCCCCAAGAAGTTTCATAGATACATTATTCTGCTCTGGTGACTGCCATTACTACACACCCCCCAACTTCCCCCCCCCCCCCCACAAACACACACAAAAAATGGCAGCACAGAAGACACTGCCAGCCAGAAAGACCTATGACACCACAACCGTGCAGCTCTGATGCCCTGGACGAGCCCATGAAAGAGTCAGATGCCACCACCCGTGACGGAAAAGGGCCAGCAAAGCTGGGAAAAGCAATGCAGAAGAGGCCAGCAAGAAAGACCTGAGGCTGTGACAACACTGGGGAGAAAACCCTGAAAGGGCGCCAGGAAGACACACAACAAGAACGGGCTCAGAAGAGGTGTGGCCAGTGAGGCCTCGATGATGGCTGCAAAGATGACTGACTGCAAACGGCCACGATGTGGAGTCAGAGCAACAGACCACCCCCTTTTAGCTGCCTGCACAGAACAAGACACAATCCATTGGAGCAATGCTGACGAGTCAGGCCAGGCAAAAAGACAGTGGATGCCTGCCATGCTAGTGCTGCAGAGCACGGGCTGTGCTCCTTGAGCACAACGAGCAAGAGCAACATCAAGACCTGAGCAAAAGAGAGTACAGCTACAACACACACCACAGACTGCACAACAACACAGACACAGGCTGGAGCTGCTCTGCCTAGCACATCCTCACTTTCTGCCATGCACACCCCACTGCCTCATGCACACACACATCCCAAACCACCCTCCACTCTACACTGAACGTCAGCACACACCTGCGCGCGCACACACACACACACACACCCACACACACACACACACACACAGTCAAGACACCCCAACACCCTTTGCCCATCAACTTAGCTCTTCCGGTGCTCTGCATCACCATCGGTCCTCAAGAGCCATCCTCAATGGCAGACCCATCCTCTCCGATCTTCCTTTGCTTGCCACATTTGCCTTCACCTGCCACACCAGAGCACAAGTAGTCACCCCCGTGCCAGTTGGCTCCAGCCTCACCTGCAAGAGCACTCTCCACCAAAGCACCATGGGTGCTCCGCTCACCTGAACTGCGCCAATTCCAGACACCAGCATCCTGGCTGGGGGGAAGCCCATGGCACCTGGAAAAAACAAAATAATGAAGCCACTCTTCTGGCAGGCAGCGCTCACCAGCCCTACAATGCCCAACACCAATCCGCTCACCTGAAATCCTCAGCCACGCTTGGGAAAGGCCCACACCATACCTGAAAAAGCACAGCAAAAGACATCACCAAGAGGCAACCCGGCATCACCCTACCACGCCATCAGATTCTGACCCAACAAGCTCCCCCTCTTACCTGCTCGGGCTCTTCTCAGCACTCTACTTCTCCTCTTCACAACTTCCTGCAAAACCTGAGACAACCACACCTTGAGGTGATGCCAAAACCACACCCCACCACAACAGTACCTCACTACAACACCTTTGCCTGCTCTGCTCACCCATCTTGACTGCTGGGCCATTGGCCGCCACGCCAAGGCCCACCAGGCACCTGTAAAACCAGAACAGCGCCAACGAGACAACAGCCCTACACTGGGCTCTGCGTCCTCTCTCAGACCAACACTCACCTTGCCCTGCTCCTCCCGGACGCAAGCAACTTGCTCTCCACAAGGCTCCACACCTACAAGCACAAAGCAAAAATTAACCAGGGAACCACTGACCACAACACTCCTTCCAACAAGGAATCTCTAGCTCACCTTCTTACGGCATTCCCCTTCCTTCCTCCATCTCCCTCAAGAGATCCAAACACTAATCCGCATCTGCAAAAAAGCAATGTAAAATGGAACACACAGATGCTGACCAATCACTGTTCCAGCCCATCACTGACACACTCCACGCACTATCATTCCTAACACCCACAGGCAAGGCAGCTCCAGCCCCGAACAGACACACAGACACAAACATGAAGGAAAGCCCTATGCAAAAAGAACTATTCCCATGCATAAGATGCTGCCAGCCAAAAAGCCCTACAATGCCACAACCACACAGCTCTGATGCTCCGGATGAGCCCACGGAAGAGTCAGACGCTACTGCCTGTGATGGAAAGGGGCCAGCAAAGCTGGGAAGAGTGATGCAGAAGAAGCCAGCAAGGAAGACCTGAGGCTCTGACGATGCAGGGAAGAAAATCCTGAAAGGATGCCAGGAAGGTGCAAAACAAGAGCGGCCTCAGAAGAGGAACGGCCAAGGAGGCCTCAATGATGGCTGCAAATGGCCACGATGCAAAACCAGAGTGACACGCCACCCCTTTTAGCTGCCTGCACAGAACAAGGTGCTATCCATTAGCACAATGCTGATGAGTCGGGCCAGGCAAAAGACAATGGATGCCTGCCGCGCTAGCGCTGCAGAGCATGGGCCACGCTCCTTGAGTGCAAACAAGAGCGACATCAAGACCTGAGCAAAAGATACCACAGCTACAACACACACCCCATAAACTACTCAACAACACAGACACAGGCTGGAGCTGCTCTGCCTACCACACCCTCACTTTCTGCCATGCACACCCCACTGCCTCTGCCTCACACACAGCACTCATCCAGAAGAGTTCTCCATACTACACTGTATGTCAGCACACACACCCAAGACACATCGACACTTTGCTCCTCACCTTAGCTTTTGCAGTGCTGTGCGTCACACCATTGGTCCTCAAGAGGCATCCTCAATGGCAGCCACATCCTCTCTGATCTTCCTTCGGTCACCACATTCGCCTTCATTGCCTGCCAAACCAGAGCACGGGAGATCACCCCCATGCCAGCCAGCTCCAGCTGAAGAGCACCCTCCACCAAAGCGCCACCGATGTTGTGCTCACCTGTGCCGCACCAACTCCAGACTCCAACATCATTGCTGTGGGGACACCCATGGCACCTGGAAAACCAAGACAAAGTTACTATGCTGCCAGGTAGCGCTGACCAGCCCTACAACAACTGAAACACCATTCTGATCACCCATTCTACCTCACCTGAAATCCTCAGCCATGCCTGCAAAGGGCCGACATAGTACCTGAAGAAGCAAAGTAGGCAGCCCCAGAAGCCAGGGTAGGGGTCAGAAGCAGAGCCACAGAAGGGCAGGTGGCACTAGGTTCACAGGCATGGATATAAGAAAGGAGCTGCCAGGCAAGACTGCAAATTGGTTCCTGGTGGTTCCGAGAAGTACAACCGTTTCTTCTCTCTCAGCACTGAGGCTTAGGCAAGAAGAGAGGTGAGTTCATTAGCTGAGGGGAGGTTGGTTTTTGAGCTCTTCAGGCACATGGGCTTACTCACAGTCCGCTTTGCTTTCCGACGAGGTGACTTCCTTTCTCATCCTACTGCAGTTACAGGAAGGGAGAAGGCTTCCTTCCCTCTTCATACAAAATCTGGACTCTTCTACAAGTCTGCATACTACAGAAAAACCCCACACAGTTTCTCCCTGAACAGGGCTGACAGTATTTCTGAGGAGCAGCAAAACATCCAGCGAGCCAGAAACCAGACTAGCTGATGAGAGCAATACCTCACACAGATCCACCTTACTGGAGATAAAACACACAACCACCACCTAGGGTGTAAGTGTAGAAGGAAATGTTTTCCCAGGACCCCTGCTCTCTTCTCTTGTCTGCAGTCCAGCAGAGGCACAAGCAACGCCTCAAGCATCAGCATGTTCAAAGAGCCCAGTGAGGAAGTTAGGCCCCTTCCACAGTAAACACACAAACACCAGAAAACAATACTGACAATTAACAGAGGATACAACTGCACACTCAGAAACCCTCGTCCACCCCTGAACACCCCACACCAAGATACCAACACAAAACCAAAACTGCCTGCTATAAGCAATTTTCTGGCATGCTCACAACTCCACCTTCAGCCATCTCATTGCTCTAACATTAAGGAATGGCCCTTGCTTCTCTAAATGCAGCAATAAGTCTTTCTGGATAGTTTCACTTCCACAAATGCTGTTATTTCCCAAGGCAGTTCCAGAGCACTACCCCCAAAGAAAGCAGAGACTGTGTGAACACCCTGGGTTTATGTAACCCTAGCCTCACCCACTGCCCTACCCACAAGCCCTTGGAAGGGGAGGGGCAAACCACTGGCAGCCATAAATACATAGGGCTAAGCAGAAGCAAGCCTTTTGCTTCCACTCAGTATCTGGATGGGAGAGCACAGAAAGGACAGACGGACCTCTTTGATAAAACAGACCATCTTCTTTATTACTGAAACCTTATATACTGAACCCATAATATCAGGAGGTATGTTATTAAGCTTTTTTACCCAAACTAGCACTAGCCTTTGCACTAAAAACTAAAAATCAGTTCTGCTTATGCTTAGAAAGAAAGCTACAAGATTCAACATAACCTGTTAAGGGAACACTACACCACAGTGCTCTAATTGGTTCAGACCTGCATATAATACAGCTGTTGTAGCAGGACAGCATTTCCTCTAGGGCAAACCAAGATATCAAAATAAACTCCTGGAACAAGGCTGCTTCTGTAATGTGAGTACTTCTGAAGAGGGGTACTTCCTGTATAGTACCTAGAGTGCTCAGAAAAAGGGGTCAGTAGGTGGAATGGGTAGTTCCCCAGGGGAGTACTAGCTCTGTATTTCTAAGTGGAGGACTGGCACAAGGAGGGAAGAGGGATGCTAAGAGGGCTGGAGAACCTACGCAGGGCTCTGGGGGCACAACAAGGAAGGCTGACAGAGTAGTCCAGAGTGAAATAAAGGGGTTCCTCAGGGCTCTACAGGACCAGCAGAGGTCTATGCAGCACAACAAAGCTCTAAAGAGGAACCCAGAGCAGATTAGACATCTCTTACGGAGACTAGAGAGCAACTAAAAGAAGCCAGAAGAGAACAAGCAAAGCCTCTGAAGGGGTTCAGAGGAAAAGAGGGGTACTCAGGCAGCTGAACGATGAACAGAGCACTCCAGGGCATAAGACAGGGCTCAGGAAGAGTTCTGAGAACACTGCAGAAGTTCTAAAGGAGCTAGAGAGCCAAAAGACAGCTCTAGGGAACAAGGAAAGCCCAAAGAGTGGTCCAGAGTGCACTAGAGGGGTGCTGAGGGGCCTGCATGGCCAAGGAATGACTTTGGGGAACAAGGAAGAAATCTGGAGGGCTTCTGAGGAGACTAGAGGGTTCCAAAGGGGGCTGTGGAGCCAGAGGACAGCTCTGGGGCACAACAAGCACCCCAGGAGAGGTTCTGAGCAGACTAGAGGGCTCCTAAGGGGACTAAATGGCACAGGGAAAAAAAAAAAAATCAAAACTGGGTAACATGACCGACCTCAGGAGGTGCTCTGAGTGGACAGGAGGGCTCCTATGGGATGTGGATGGCCAAAAGAGGGCTCCGGGACACAAAGGCCTCCAGAGGGGTTCTGAGCACACTAGAGGGGTCCTAAGGGAACTTGAGACCCAAAAGACAGCTTTGGAGCATGGCAAAGGCCTCTAGAAGGGTGCTAAGGGTTCTAGAGGGCCAGGAGTGGTCTGTGGGGGGGAAATAAAAGGTCAAAAAATGAAGCCAAAGCAGAATAGAGGGCTGCTAAAGGGCCAAAAGAGGGCTCCAGGGCATGAAGAAGGGCTCCGGAGGGACTCTGAGGGCTCTACCAGGGTCCTAAAGGGGTCTAGACATCCAAAACACAGCTCTGGGGCATAAAAAAGGCTGAAAGAGTAGTCCACAGCACACTTAAGAGGGCTGCTAAGGGGTCTACATGGCCAAAAAATGACTCTGGTGAACCAGGAAGAAAACTGGAAGAGTTCTGAGGAGACTAGATGTTCCCTAAGGGGGCTGGAGGGCCAGAAGACAGCTCTGGGGCCCAATTGTGGCCAAAAGAGTGGTCCAGAGTACACTAGAGGGGTCCTCAGGGGTCTAGAGTGCCCACAGAAGACTCCGGTCCCAATCTTGGCCAAAAGAGGGGTCGAGAGCACACTAGGGGTTTCCTGAGGGAACCAATGAACAAAGAAAAAGCCTCTGGGGCCCCATTTTGGCCAAAAAAAGGAGTGCAGAGCAGACAAGAGGGCTGCTGAGAAGGCTGGAGGGCCAAATGAGGGCTCTGGAGCACCACAAAGGCCTCTGGAGGGATTCTGAAGGGACTAGCGGGGTGCTAAAGGGGCCGGAGGGCCAGAAGACAGCTCTGGGACAGAAGGGAGACTGAAAGAGTAGTCCAAAGTGCACTAGAGGAGTCCTAAGTGGTCTACCTGGCTGAAAAAATATCAACTGGGGAGCAGGGATGAGCTCAGGAGGTGGTCTGAGAGGACGAGAGAGATTCGCTAGGGTCTGGAGAGCCCAAAGAGCTCTGGGGCCCAATTTTGGCCAAGAGAGTGTTTGAGAGTGCACTGGAGGGGTGCTAACAGGTCTACAAGGCCAAAAAAGACTCTGGGGAACAAGGACAGCCTCCAGAAAGGTTCTTAGGTGGAATTTGAGGGATCCAAAGGGGTCGTCAGGAGAGCCAGAAGACAGCCCTGGGGCACAACAAAGGCCTCCAGAGGGATTCAGAGGTGACTAGAGGGGTCCTCTTGGTTCTAGAGGGCCAAAAGAGGGCTGCAGGGCACAATTTTGGCCAAAAGAGGCACCTAGAGTAGACCGGGGGGTTGTAAAGGGACTAGAAGGAAGAAAAAAAATGCTATATGGAACAACGAAGGCAAAAGGAGGGGTCCTGGTGGGACTAGAGAGGTGCTTGGAGAGCTAGAAGGACAACGGAGGGCTCCTGCACAATGAAGGCCAAAAGAGGGATATTGAAGGAATTAGAGAAGTCCTACGAGAGCCGGTGGACCAAAAAAGGGCTCTGGGAGCACTACAAAGGCCTCAGGAGGGGTTCTGAGGGTACGAGAGGGGTCCTAAGGACTCTACACGCTCAACTGAGCCCCTGGTGCACAATGAAGTCCAATGGAGAGGTTCTGAGGGGATTGGAGCAGTCCTAAGGGGACTAGACATCAAACAGAGGCCTCTAGGGTGCAATGAAGACTTTGGGGGCAGTGTTTGGACCACTTCTCTGAGGCTTTTGGGGTGATTGACATAACCGCTTCGCTTCACGTTACTCACAGCTACCTTCATCTATTACTTAGGGCTAAACCTGTTCCTATTTGCAGAGGGGCTTGTTGCTTGTTTAAACTTGACATATAGTCCACAACCTGCTCTGTGTGCTCCCTAGTCCCTTCTGCTTTCGCAACACTTGTGGTAATTCAAGGAGGTAATTAAGAGTCCCCATTGTCCCATAGGCTGGAGCAAGACATTGCTGCTGCTCTGAGGAGATGCCTAAAAGCCATGCTGTTTTCTGTAGCATCACTGGGGCTTCCCAGAGCCCAACGGTGTTCTCTTTGGCTTTTCCCGAGCCTTTTAGGTTTTTTAGGCTATTCCTTAGCCCGCCATTTCATGGCAATGTTCTCCTTAAGCATTGTGCACAGCACGATTATCCCAGATCAGCCACATCGTGTACGTACAGAGGCTTCTGAGAGGCGGCTCAGAAGAAAAGAGAGAAAAATCTCTTTGTCATCAGCGCATCCACCCGCCAACACTCTTCACCAGGAAGCGCTGTAAACTCCCATTTCTCTAAAGCGGGACTGAGTCAAGGCAGAGACGCAGATCACACCCCATCTTTGTTAGAACGCCTCACTGCTGCGGGGACTGGGCCTGGCAGCAGTTTTAGGAATGTTTGGGGCTTTGGAGAGAGTTCAGGGGAAGGTCTGGAGTCAGTGACAATGTTGAGGCAGGGCTCGGAGATGTTTTGGGGCCTGTAGGGGTGTTGGGGCAGGATTTGTGGGTGGTTTAATGGCTTTGGGGGGGCTGGTTGCAGGAAGGGTGGGACTCTGCGGGGCCCTCAGGGCAGGGGTGCCATCCCAGATGTGTAGGGAGCACATAGGGGTGCCCCACGTTGCTGTCAGCTCGGCGGGAGGAGCCACTGGTCTCCCACCCCATCAGATAGGGTGGCGGGGGGGGAGGAGGAGGGATCTATGAGCTTGCACAGAACGCCAGAGAAGGCAGCAGGGAACTCACCAAGGGCCCCGCATCCCAGAAAAGCTGCAAAGGAACCCGCGTCCCAGACGAGAGGAGGCATCAGGCTGCTGTGCCGCTGCTGGACACATCCAGACCCCCGCGCAGACACACCCCCGCCCCCGCTCCTCCAGGCTGCGTCCACAGCGGTGAGCGCACGCCCTGGCCCGCGCTGGGGAGGAACTGGGGCCCTACAGGCGACACACGGAAAAGGCAGAGTCAGAGCCGCGCTCCGGCAGACCCGGCGCGGCGCGGCGCCAGGTCCGAACCCCCCGCCCCGCCGCCTCCACGAAGCGACAGCCCCGGCGGGCAGGACACAGCCCGACGCCCGCGGCCACCCGAAAGCACACGCTCGCCTCACCGGGATCCCCACGTGCTCGACTCCAGGCGGCCTCGGCCCTCGCCCGCAGCCGCCGAGCGAAAACACCCACCCTGCTCGCCGCCATCTTGCTCCCCGCCGCCGCGCATGCGCTGGCTACGGACAGCGCGGGAGGGGCGGGGGCGAGCGGGAGCGGGAGCGGGAGCGGGGGGGGGGGAGGCGAGACCGCAATGGCGCCCTCGTGTGGTCGTAGCGCGGCGCTGCAGCCGGCCGGCTCCCGCGGGCGACCCGCAGCCCGCCGCGCCAGCCCGGTGCTCAGGCCGAGCAGCGAGCGCCCCGAGGCTGCTCTGCCCGTGCCCGAGAGAGCGGCGGGGATCAGCGAGCAGGCGCTGGGGCTGCCCCGGTCGCGGAGCAGCTCTGAGACGGCACTGCCCATCCCCGCACCCCCAGGAAGCACCAGGAAGGAAAAGCCCTCTCGGGAAAAGCGCTCCCAGTCCGTGAGCACCAGGCAGGGGTGGACGAGCGCCTTCGCTTACCCGTCCCCGAGAGAGCGGAGAGTAGCGGTGAACACGGTGACCGGCAGCGCACACGTGTGCGCCGGCTGCCTGCACTGTTCTTCGTACGCAGCGGTGGCCGGCGGCGGCTGCAGTGCTGCCTTGTCGACACGCGAGGACAGCGGTGAGCGGGACGGAACGCAGTGCGCATGCGCTACGCCGATGAGTGTGCAGTGCCGCTTTTCAGACCCGCGATGGCAGCAGTGAGCGCGGCGGAACACAATGCGCATGCGTGCTCCCTTTCGGTGCAGTACCACCTTCTCCCCAGTATCAGGGTCCACTCAATAAACAAAATAGTATGATAAATGTTGTCATCTGCTCCAAGTGCTTTCGCAGAAGAGAACGACATCAAAATGAGGTATTATTGCATTTAGTCTCCACTACACGTGCTACCCCAGTGCCACGGACTTGCTTTAAAGGATCAGTGACGTACGCGTTCTGGCAGTAATATTCACGGAATGAATATGCACTCGATCAAGTAGGAGTGTTCATGAAAAGCTTTGCCAGTGCGTCGCTAGGTAACAAACCTAGACAAGCAGCTATTTGCCCTGATCCTTCGGCTTACGTTTCTTCTGCCGGATGTAGTCTAACGTACCTGAACGCAATGGCCTTGAGAGGCAGTGACACGGTGTCCGTGGGGTGGCTGTTCCAGGGTCTCTCGGGCTGTTCCAGGGTCCTCGGACAGCAACGGTGCTGGTCGACTTTCCCTTGTGCTGCACAGCAGGACAGCTCCGCACCGTGCCCTCCCAGCACTGCCGCTCCTCCCAGCAGTTGCCTAACTGGCCCCAATCCTGAGCAAAGCTACGACTCCCAGGAGCCCGCAGCACCCCTCCTTCTCTCCCTGCCCTCCCCATTTCCAAGAGGGACAGCCCCAGCCCCTGGGGACAACCCTGCCCGGTCACACTGCTGTCCAAAAAGCGGATTCGTTGCCCCGTGTGCACTAAGCCAATAATTACACGCTCAGGAGAGACATTTGCTTATTTATTTCAGAGTTGCGCAAGCCTGGCTGCTCGGTGGTTTCCCACAAATCAAGCGCACCCCCACCCCCCCCGGCTTTCCAAGTAGCATTTACACAAACAAATTGCAAGGTTTGCAACTTTCCCTTTTACACCGGTTGGTTAGTGATTTAACCTACAACTGTAATATTGCTTACACACCATTTTACTACTACACATGCTCAGGGGAGGGGTCTTCACCCGGGCGTGGGTCTTTCTGACCTATCAGCGTGATTTTCTTGTATTATAATGAGGACAGGTCAGTTAGGGGATACCTCGAATTCTTTTGCTAAATTGGCAATGTATGCATAGAAAACAAAACATCTTGATTTACAGTTTCTTTAAGGCTTTAGCAGTTCTAGGACGGCCTTGATTAAAGAATTATTTCCTCCCAGGAAATAGAGAGGTTCTCCTCATCTGCCTAGTTTAAAGAGCATGAACACTCTTTCTGAGCTTCCAAGATTGTCTTGCAACACCACCAGAGATGGAAAATGCTTCCTGCCCTGTACCGGGGAAAAACAGGGGCATTCCACTGTCCCCCGTGACCTGTGGGGACTCAGGCGTGAGTGACACACGTCCAGTAAGGAACAGACCCAGCGGGCCACTGCTGCAGGGCTGAGAAGGCACCAGCACCTGGAACCACAGCTCCTGGCCTGCCACAGAGCACGATGCGGCTGGCTGGTGGGAACGCCGCTGGCAGAGACCTGCCCGCCCCCGCCACCTCGAGAGGCGCAGCATGGTCACCCAGTAGCCCCGTCTGAGAAGACTACACCTCCCAGCATACCGTGCACGTGAAAATGGCGGCCCGGAAGCCCAGTGCTGGAAGACTACTGCTCCCGGCATGCGGCGGTGAAAACTACGGCTCCCCGCATGCCAGGCTGCCAACTCCCGCCCCCCCCCCCGCAGCGCTAGGGGAGGTTTGACCCTCGGGAGATGCCGTTCCTTTAGGTTTATAAGTAGCTGATGGGAGGGTGTTAGATTACAGCATGTGTAGAAGGTTTTTTAGAGAATGTCATCAACCAGAAAGACCCAGAACATATCTTGTATTTACACTCCTCTTACCAGTACCACTTTGCCTGTCTAGTTGCAGTGTCCTTAAATGATGGCAGCTATAAGCAACTTTTGCCCCCTGGTCTCCAGGACTGGCTCTTTAAACAGGTGTTGTTCTTTCTGATAGAGCCCCGAGTGACATACCACTGACTTCCTCAGTGTGTGGTGATGTACATATTTGTGGTACAATGCCAAAGTAGGCCTTGTTAGCAAGACTATTTGTATCATCAGAAGACAAATACAGTGCAGTCTCCATCCTTCAAGATATTCAAAATCCAACTGGACATGATCCTGGGCAACTTGCTCTAGTTGACCTTGCTCTGAGCTGGGTGGTGGAGAGGGGAAGGGTGTTGGACTAGATGATCTCCTGAGGTCCCTTCCAACCTCAGTAATTCTGTGAGAATTGTCTGAGATGAATCCCACACTTGGAGTTCTACTTGGTAGTTTTTCTATTTAAAGAAACAAGAAGAGAATATAGATGATTAACACTGCTTATGTGTGTGCACGTGATTTACATAGGTCCATATCCTTGTTGAAATTCCAGAGAACTCCATGCGTGAATACAGTACCACAGGAATGTTTCCTTATGCATCGTAATAGGAAGAGTTTTGTATTTTAAGATTCAGAAGTGCAAAGAGATGTTGTCAGCCGAAAATCCTCTTCTGTTCAGCAGGATTATTTAGCATAACGACATTACGTATTCAGCTTTGAATATCAAAAGGCAGTATTATGTTTCTTCTTTAATTCCTGTATTTTCATGGGCCAATGATTTTTTTGATCCCGTTGGTATTCTGTAATTACATATTAATTGCATTAAGTTCAGAAACATCATCAAAGAAGCACCACGCAATGGTAATCTTAAAAATGTTAGGATTCAGATTTCTCTCGTCTTCCATTCTACATTGTTATAACCACGGCTCTCATCTTTTAATCTTTTTTCCTTGGTATAGCCTTTATCACGAATAGAGATTCATAATATGCTCAGAATATGATGCCTCAAAATATTGTATAAATTGCAGCCATGTGTTGTCTTGCTTTGATGCTTGCACTGATTCTTTAGCTCAGTGCATTGTCCTTTGTCTTGACCTCGTTATTTATGGCTCCAATGAGCTGTGGAAAATGAGCAGCCAGGTCATCCTTTCCAAATTAAAACACTAGCAAGGTCAATGTAGGACAGGAAATAGAACATTTGGAATATTGCCACTTTTCTGCCTTATTTGCATATAAAAAGTGGGGACTGGAATGGTAGGAAATGGGTCCATTTTAATTTATTACAAAAAGTTATGATCTTACCCTTCCCTCTGCCCGGTTTATGCCTTAATATCAAGAGAGCACTCTTGCCCTTACTGTTTCAATCTTCCTAGTGTGACTGTATGGGAGAGGGGGGAAAGCGTGGCTATGTATGTGGAAAAGGAATGCTTTAAATAGCTGATCTTCTTCAGCATTGTCCTGTAAACACATTTGCTGCCGTCATTATTTCTGAAGCGCACGTTAAAAGTTGAATATTTACCATAGTCTTTACCAATGTTTCTGACAGAGCAATGGAGGAAGGGAAGGACGTCATCAGCCTTTCAATTCAAAAATGTTGTCCACAGTCTGCTGTGAACAGTTAACCTGCTATGTCACTCAGGGGCACTAGAGTCTTGATTACACACAAAACTATTTTCTAATCATTTTCTGTATTACCCTGGAAATTAGCTGTGTATCTTTGGTGTGACTTATAATGGCATCTAGTAGCTAATAACCTGTATCAATATACCTAGTTAACTTTTTGTTAGAATCAAATGTAAATACAGGGATTCTTCTTTTCTGCTTATTTCAGAGATGCTGCGTAGCAGGATAACGAAGTGTTTGCTTTCATGTCACCTGTTAACTGGTTAATGGCCTATGGAAATTTTATGTCTTCTCCTGTTCACTTTTGCCAAGAATATATCAATGATTCTTTTTTTTTCTTGGATATCTTTTTTTTTTAAATACCAAGTGGTTACCTTAGAAAAATATCGTATGGTGAGTAGACAGAGATCCTTTCTTATTGTAAAAATAGAAGAAGAAGATGGATTAATTAGGCTTTGGACCTAGGCAATATCATTCACTCTGTTTTATTTTTACGGCTTCTGTGTTAATGAATATCTTGTGCATCTCTTTGATCCCCTGAGAGAACATCCACACAATGTCCTCTATGTTTTATGTCCCAGGGTTGGCGTTACATATTACAGGCTATCTGGTCATCATTGCACCACTGCTATTTCGTCTTCTGACTGTGAATATCCAAGTGTGGTGGTTGACATTGCCAGACTGGTGTTGCCACCTGATGGGTACATGAACTTTTCCTGCTCCAACCTGTTTGCCTGTATGCATGTTTTCATTCTTTGTCAAGCATCTTTTTCAGCTATTATAAGGAGGATGTATTTGATGAAACATAGGTGTCTAGATCTGGTCTAGTCGTCTTAGGCTCCCTTTATATTCAGAAAAGAGCAAAAGGACTTTCGCTGGCTCAGTTCATCTTATCCCAAAGTAGAGGTTTAAAACAGGTCAGATAAGCAGCAACTTAAAATTACTTCAGTCTTTTACTGTGCATAAAAAGGGCATAATATGATTAGCTTGGATGTAGATATTTACTATTTTATATATATATGTATGATATATATATGATATGCATATATGATATACATATATGATATATATGATGTATATTTGATATATATATATATATATATGTATGATATATATGTGTGTCTGTGTATGAGAGATATATATGCAGATATTTACTAGTGCCATTGCCTGAAAGGCCAGTGGCAGGGCCATGGCTGCTGGCTGTGCTTCTGAGGTCACAGCAGCCTCAGTGCCTCATAGGCTGGAGGGAGGCTCCTGGCTGCTGGCTGTGCTTCTGAGGTCACAGCAGCCTCAGTGCTTCACAGGTCAGTGGCAGGCCCACAGCTGCTGGCTGTGCTTGTGAGGTCACATTTGTCTCAGTGGTTCACAGGGCAGTGGGAGGCCCCTGGCTGCAAGTTGTGCTTGTGGGGTGGAAGAAGTACCAGTGCCTCATAGGCCAGTGGGAGGCCAATGACTGCTGGCTGTGCTTGTGAGGTCACATCGACCTCTGTGCCCTACAGGCCAGTGGCAGGCCCCTGGGTGCTGGCTGTGCTTGTGAAGTCACAGCAGCCTCACTGCTTCACAGGCCAATGGCAGGCGCCTGGCTGCTGGCTGTGCTTGTGAGGTCACAGCAGCCTCAGTGCCTGATAGGGCAGTGGCAGGCCAGTGACTGCTGGCTGTGCTTGTGAGGTCACAGCAGCCTCAGTGCCTCATAGGCCAGAGGGAGGCCCCTGGTTGCTGGCTGTGCTTCTGAGGTCACAGCAGCCTCAGTGCCTGATAGGGTAGTGGCAGGCCCACAGCTGCTGGCTGTGCTTGTGAGGTCACAGCACCCTCAGTGCTTCATAGGCCAGTGGCAGGCCCCTGGCTGCTGGCTGTGCTTGTGAGGTCACAGCACCCTCAGTGCTTCATAGGCCAGTGGCAGGCCCCTGGCTGCTGGCTGTACTCGTGAGGTCGCAACAGCCTCAGTGTCCTATAGGCCAGGGACAGGCCTATGGCTGCTGGCTATGCTTCTGAGGCCACAAGAGCCTCAGAGCCTGATAGGCCAGCAGCAGACCCACAGCTCCAGGCTGTGCTTGTGAGGTCACAGCAGCCTGAGAGCTGGCTAGGCCAGTGGCAGGACTAAGGCTGCTGGCTGTGCTTGTGAGGTCACAGCAGTCCCAGTGCCTTATAGGCCAGCAGCAGACCCATGACTGCTGGCTGTGCATGTGAGATCACAGCAGACGCAGTGCCTGATTGGCCAGTGGCAGGCCCCTGGCTGCTGGCTGTGCTTGTGAGGTCACATTTCTCTCAGTGGCTGACAGGCCAGGGAAAGGCCAAAGACTGCTGGCTATGCTTGTGAGGTCACAGCAGCCTCAGAGCTGGCTAGGCCAGTGTCAGGCCCTTGGCTGCTGGCTGTTCTTGTGAGGTCGCAACAGCCTCAGAGCCTGATAGGCCAGCAGCAGACCCATGACTGCTGGCTGTGCATATGAGATCACAGCAGACACAGTGCCTGATTGGCCAGTGTCAGGCCCTTGGCTGCTGGCTGTTCTTGTGAGGTCACAGCAGTCCCAGTGCCTTATAGGCCAGCAGCAGACCCATGACTGCTGGCTGTGCATGTGAGATCACAGCAGACGCAGTGCCTCATAGGCCAGTGGCAGTCCCATGGATGGACGCTGTGCTTGTGAGGTCTCATTTCTCTCAGTGGCTGACAGGCCAGGGAAAGGCCAATGGCTGCTGGCTGTGCTTGCTTGTGAGGTCACAGCAGCCTCAGAGCCTGATACGCCAGTGGCAGGCCCCTGGCTGCTGGCTGTGCTTGTAAGGTCGCAACAGTCCCAGTGACTGATAGGCGAGGGCAGACCCACAGCTCCTGGCTGTGCTTGTGAGGTCACAGCAGCCTCAGAGCTTGATAGGGCAGTGGCAGGTCTAAGGCTGCTGGCTGTACTTGTGAGGTGACATTTGTCTCATTGCCTGATAGGCCAATGGCAGGCACATGGCTTCCAGCTGTGCTTCTGAGGTCACAGCAGTCTCCGTGCCTCATAGTCCAGTGTCAGGCCCATGGCTACTTACTGTTGTTGTGAGGTCACAGCAGCCTCAGGGCCTGATAGGGCAGTGGCAGGCCCCTGGCTGCTGGCTGTGCTTGTGAGGTCACAGCAGCCTCAGTGACTGATAGGGCAGTGGCAGGCCCATGGCTGCTGGCTGTGCTTGTGAGCTCACAGCAGCCTCCGTGCCTCATAGACCAGCAGCAGGGCATGGCTGCTGGTTGTGCATGCATGTGAGATCACAGCAGTCCCAATGCCTCATAGGCCAGGGACAGGCCCATGGCTGCTGCCTTGGCTTCCTTGTGAGGTCACAGCATCATCAGTGCCTGATAGGCCAGTGACAGGCACATGGCTTCCAGCTGTGCTTGCGAGGTCACAGCAGCCTCCTTGCCTCATAGGCCAGCATCAGGGCACGGCTGCTGGCTGTGCTTGCTTGTGAGGCCACAGCAGCCTCAGAGCCTGATAGGCCAGTGGCAGGCCTATGGCTGCTGGCTGTGCTTGTGAGATCACAGCATCATCGGTGCCTGATAGGCGAGTGGCAGGCACATGGCTTCCAGCTGTGCTTGTGACGTCACAGCAGCATCCGTGCCTCATGGGCTAGTGGTAGGCCCATGGCTGCTGGCTGTGCATATGAGGTCAGAGCAGTCCCTGTGCCTCATAGTCCAGTGTCAGGCCCATGGCTGCAGGCTGTGCTAGTGAGGTCACAGCAGCCTCAGGGCCTGATTGGCCAGTGGAATGCCCATGGATGCTCGCTGTGCTTGTGAGGTCACTGCTATGGAAATGAGGCTCGCCGGGCACCATAACAGGGTCTGACCCTAGGTTCCTGCAAGAAAGTTCAGAGCCAAATCAAAGCAAATTAAATAATTAAATTTTAATGATGCACATGCAGTAATTACAGCTCGAGCTGGGTGCCTCCGAAGAGGGAGCCCAAACAAAGAAATCCCTGGGCAATTATAGCTTTTTCCAATTAAGTTTCCCACCCCTCACGCGGTAGTTAGACCAACAGTAATTTTTTTGGTCTGGGGTCTCCTGCTCCTTATTGGCTCTCATCGTTGCTCCTAGGCAGGCTGTTTTTCTCCCTTAGCTTTACTGTTGTGGTTTCTGCTGACGGTTGTACCTTCGTTTCTCCTTGCGTCTTACCATTGTCTCTCAAGGTCCTGAGAAGGAGGAGGTGATTCCAAATCATAACAATTAACACTGCCCCAGCAGTGAGCTAAGGCTTTGCCCCTCAAGGTCCTAATGCCCTGCGCTGGTCTTATTTCAAAGCCTTGACATCCTCCCTTTCGGAGTGTGAGACACAGGAATGCAGACTGCTTGTACCTTCCTTATCTTCCCAGCTTGAACCAGCTCTGAGGCCCTTTTCTTACTGGACTAAGTAAAAGTTCATTATTTTATCTAAGTGCGGCCTAAGGCTTCAGCAAATTTACCTACTCATGCTAAGCAAGTTTTACAGAAGTTGTGCTAAGTGGCTACCTCGAGACAGTTTCAGTTCGCTATTCTTTAACAGTCCCCCCCTTTGTTTTTATGAAGCATCCCTGTTAATCTTTTAAACAGAGTTCTCAAAGCCTTTCGAGGCGTACTATCGCTTTCCATAATCTTATGTATAATATAATTGTAAGTAATAGGCACAACACAGTTAAACTGAACACAACTACTACCGGGTGCAACACGTGATTATAAATCCCTGTTGCAGTTGGTGACCATCCTAGAAGAGTTTCCCAGCCATGATGTTCTCCGTCCCTCTTTACCCTTTCCAAGACGTGGTGTATCTCTTCCGCATCACAATGAATGGTGATTAGAGTTTTTTGTCCATTGTTCCGGGTGCATTCTAGCAGTCAACGCAAATCATCGCATTGTAGTAGTTTCTTTACTAGCATAAGATTCATTCCAATGGGGATAGGGAGTAAATTTTGGCTCAATGTATAATTAGATTGTAACAGTTGCATCCCATAATTTGGGGTAAAGCTACAAATACAAATGTTTGAGTGATTACTTGTATCTACAACACTGCTCTCTGTAAGATTACAAAGTGTTCTTACACAGACACATCCTTTTTCAACATATACAAGTACAGTTCAACTTTCACAGCAAAAGAAGAACATAGTATGACAGTATATGGACTGTTCCATTCAGGTTTTAACTTGGATTTTTGTGGAAATACTTTAACTAACACTTCGTCCCCAGGCTGTATACCAGGCACTTGTATTTCAGGTGGTGCGGACTGATATCACTGAGCATTTTTTTTTTTTTAAGACTTTCAAACCTTTTTTTTTTTGGCATACTTAGAACATACTCTAGACAGTTTCAGTTCGCTATTCTTTAACAAGGGAAGCACGCTCTATCAGGCATAAGCTGACAGAAATCACCTTCCCCCGAACATTGCCATTCACTCTGGCCGTGGCACAGCCCCTCTGTCCCCGCTGGGCCCCGCTTCGCTGCATCCCTTCCCCACTTTGGTGTGTCTGGCACCTCTGCTTTGGCTGCGATGGCCGCACGGGGCTGTGTTGTCAGCACCAGCTGCCTGTGAGTGGCCCTGCACCCCAACACACCCCGTCATTCTCCAGCTGGGCCTCCGCCGATTTCCCTTTACCTTAGGCAGTTGCTAGACATCACTAGTTCCCTTCAGCCTCGCTCCCGCCACCCAGGCCCAGGGAAGCGCTAGCAGCTTCTGAGCAGCCGTGCTGACACTTCACCTGCCCGAGCAACAGAGCGACTTGCTTGCCGCACTGCTGCCGGGCGCTCCTGCGGCGCCCCATTCGCGCCTTGGCTACTGCCAGGCCCCGTGTGCCAGCGCGATCTCTGCCGCCCGTCGGCATTACCGGCACCTGTTAGAAAAGGACGCCTAAGGGAAAAGGACTGGGAAAAAAGCATTTCTGCTTTTCATGGTGAAATTCCGCACAGAAATCTGAAGCACTGCCAAGGACTGGGTTTTGTTTTGACGGCAACTTTATTGCTCTGAGAACACTCTTCAAGCTCGGATTGGTTAGCATTGTTTGGAGAACGGCTCTCTGTTGGGTTGGATGGTAAGTGGTGGTGTAGATGGTAAGCTTAGTCAGTCTTGACGGCTCCCGTCCTCAAGCTCTGCAGCTGAACGACAAAAGGAAGCAGGCTCACTCCCTGTCATGACATTCAGCACAAACCCATCTGCTCAGCGGTTTGCTTTCTAAACAGCAAAGACCTGAGCCTGCCCGCAGCTTGACGTGCGCTGTGACTCCGGGACTGGAGCGACCTCGAGAGGGAGGCTTCCAAAAGCCTCCCAGGAAAAGCCACCGCCTGTCCGTTGCGTGCTAGGACGGGCGTACTGTGCAGAAGAGCAGGACACAGCTACCTGCTCTCCTGACCCACGGTAGACCTTAGGGACGTGACATTTGGTGGCAGTTTTGCCTTCTTTCCTAGTGACCATTCAAAACTGGAAACCAACACACACACGAGGAAAACTTGCGTCTTTTTCAATTGAGGCAGAATATTTGGAAGCCAGGGCATACTGCACAGCCTTCCTGACGCAAGCCCTTGAAGGCTGCCCGCCCCGTGGAGTTGTTTACTGCCATGGTTGCTGTATTGTTCCCATAAAGAGCCGTCTGGAGGATGGCCGTCTCCCTTCTCCTCCCGTGGGTACTTCTGGAAAGGAGGATCTGAGCATTCCAAGCAGCTTTCCAGCTTCTTGATGGGTCTGCTCTTTTTCTTCTTGCTCTTACGCTTGTGACTGTCCATGTGGAGTGCAGAGAAATCCAAATCATACTGTCGGAAGGAAAGGGGCAAGTTAAGAACAGAAAAAACAGATGTGGCACTCGATGCCTACATGGGACTGTATTTTATCAAGTCTACTGCAGGGGATGATTTGCAGCTGCTCTGCGGTAATTTCTGAACGTCTGCCTTACTAAGAAACGCACACCCTCAGAGGTCGAGCGGACATTAGGTCTTGGCTTGTACACACATCATTAATTGAGGCTAGTTCTGGAAGAGGTGCCAAAGAAAACAATCATTCTCGTAGCCTGATCCAGAACCGTGTGCACATGTGCCTCTAACTGTATGGTCCGGTTAGTGGGTAAATTGGTCTCGTTAGTGGGTAAATAAAAGTGGAATATTGGCGAGGAGACAGGAGCATGTTGACCGGCCAACTAGTGCAGCTGCCAAAACACTTGGTGTTCAGACTCCAAGGGGAACGGCAGGTCGCGACCCTTAGGTGCACCACACAGGCATCAACCTGGACTCACGTATTCCTAAAGAATTATTGCTTCCCTTGTTATCTGTACATCTAAAGAATTACCGCTCTCCTTGTTATCTGCAGCGCGTGCACACTACGCCACATTGTAGCCTATTCTTTCGCCTTCAACCCCCACCCCCCACCCCCCGAACGTCGCCAGGGGCCGATGCTCTATGGTGCCTGGGGCAGCCCGGTCACCTGCCTGCAAGGTTCCTGGGATTCCCCTTGTGGTTTGGGGATTTCAAGGTAATAAACATCTAATAGCTTTATTCCAGAGCGGTGTCTTCTACCCCTGCGTATTCCAAGCAGCAGTCAGCACCGTTAGCAGTCCCCTTCTGAAGTGCTAGCACAGCTCAGCAGTATCTTTCCTGCCTTCACTTGATCGACCTACCCACGTGATCTCCAGACAGACGCCGCACTATTGAGAGCTCTTTAAAGCCAACTGGGCGGACAGGAGAAACAGCCAGAGAAGAACAAGAGGAACTGCGGAAATCTCTTTTCTCGGTCTTTCTCCGTTTCCCTTCTATTTTGTTGTCGCTCCCTCTGGCGTGGGGATGTCCTCTTTTTCTGTTTCTTTGCTTTTCAGTCTTCCGGGAAGAGCCCTCAAAACCGGAAGGAACTGACACAGCTGAAGGTGCTCGTCGTTGAGGAGAATAGTTTTCAGACTGCTGCTCCGGGACTGGACAGCGGCACGCGTCTGCTTGGTGGCTGCTGAAGTGATGCCCGCCTTCCCCTCTGGCGTGTGATGACAGGTGGAGCCACCTGCTTTTGCAAGAATGCTCGTGTGACCTCTCTTGCTCTGTTCGTCCTCTGCTTCGGGATCGGTAAGGAGGACATTTTCCGGAGCTTCTGCCCTTATCCGGGCAGTTTCTGTCACTATGGGAAGATGTGCGCCTGCTTCCAGGGCAATACTGCTGCAGGTGGCAGTTTCGCTTGTTTCTTTCCAGCCTGCGAGAGCACCTCCTCTTGTGGGAATCACCGCCCATTTCTGTGATGCCAATGGTACTGGGATCCTCTTTCAGGGCTCCATTTCTCTTTAAATGACTTGAGCTCTGTATTTCAAAAGAAGAGATCGTGAGATGGCTATGTGCAAACACACAGCTTGGAGAAGCCCCAAACACAAACCCCTCCTACCAGGGAGTCCCACAGATTGCCTCAGGAGATGAAGAGGAAAAAAACAACAACAAAAAATGCCCCACTCTGCTTTAATTCGAAGTGCAAGGCCAGCAAGTGTTGTTCATTCCTACTTTTGGTTTTTGGCCGACTGGAAGCAAATGAGCATCATTTTTGAAAGCCCATCCAAAGAGCTGAGCACGGATTAAGGATGGCCCCAAATCGCGCTCTCTCTCTCTCTCTCTCTCTCTCTGTCTCTAGCTATGTACCTGCGTCCATTTTTCCCCTTTCAACTTTCCCTGAAACCCCCAGCATACTTGTTCCAGTGCTCAGGAATAAGCCATTCTGGTTTTGCTGTCTCAGCTCAAGTGACAGCACTAAAAATAAACCAAGCAGTCTTTCCCTTTTTTTTCCCAGGATTTGAGCATGACTAGGCTCTACTTCCAATGTCTCGCTGTGCTTCAGGAAGCGGAGCTGCAAGTAAAGAAGCAGCAGGGCTGCACGCAATTCAGCAGCAGCCACTGTTTGAGTGATTCCGGCTGCAGCAGGAGAGCTGTGAAGAAAGCTGCAGGGTGGGAGGGAAAATACAATGCAGACGCTACCAAAAAAGGAAAAAAAAAAAAGAAAAAGGAAGAAAAAGACAATTCCCACTACCCATTTGGTGCCTCTCTCCTTCCCTCTCTTCCCCCCTCCCCGTTACCTTCAGCATATGAGGAGCAAGCTGCGGTCTCAGAAATCCAGCCCCCTTCTTATTAGCCCCCGGCTGACCAAGGCATGAAGGGGGATAAGATGGCACGGGCGCGTCAGAAGTGCATTCTCCAAGTGTCTCACCATCACACCTTGGGAAACAACAGTGATCTCAGTTGAGACATGCCCTGTCAGCCTCCTCTTGGGCTGAATCCCATCCTGCCATCATCTAGGAGCAGCTGATACGTCATACTGAGAACGTAACCAAGACTACAAGCTGAAAATTAGATGCTGCTCTTCCTACCACGGCCGTCCCTTGCAGAGCAAGAACTCATCCTTACACCACCTCTGGCCTGAATTTCTCCTCCTTTATGGCATTCGCCAGCTCCACAGAGCACGTACGTAGCAAGTTACGCAAGTGCAGCAGGTGAAGGCCAAGCAATGAAAGACACTGCGTGACATGGGGAATTCCAGACTGGACAGAACGCAATTCTACCAATAGTCCTTTCCGCCCAGGACAGAAGGAAAAACACGTCAGAGGAGCAGAAGAGAGGTTTCAGCAGCGCGAAAGGGAAAGGTACCCCAAACCCATCTGAATACTCGCTCTTACCTGATATAAAAAAGTAAATACGCCTGCTGACTGAGAACGGTTTGGAGGTCGCAAAGGACTACCGAGGCATCATTCATCTCATACCACAGTCCATTACTGGCCTGCAAAGAAAGGCAACGATGCCTTTAGAGCAACTCTAGAGCGTGCTCTCTACAGGAAAACCCAGACAGAACACTAGCAGACAAAGGAGACACCAAGACTAGTCAAAGGAGACATGTAACGAGCTCTTTCCCCTTCAAAACAATGGTTGTCAGTAACATGCTGGGACAAGTTTCTCTTCACCAGCACAGATTCTGCCCTGCAAGAAATGAAGCTGATGCTTACCTTGGTGAAGCAGAAATAGTGTCCTGCACGACCGCTGGCACCTCTGTGCACCAGGACTGCATATAAGGCGTAGAGGACTGGTTCTCCAACTGGCTGAGACATGTATGCTCGCAGGTCCAAATACTCTGGATATTCCACATCCTGAAGACAGAGCAAGAGGATTCAAAACTCATCTGGGAACACTTCGTGAAAGAGCCGGGGAAGAACACTGCTAAGAATGTGGGCTGGAAGCTTAGACAGACATGTTTTGCCTCCTCAGAAATCGGTCTTCCCAGAGACAACATTTAATCGCTTCCATTGCAGAGAACTGCTCAATGCAAAACCAGCTCTTTCAGAGCGGAGCATACGCTTATCGTCACACGGGAGCTTTGCTGTTACCGGAAGAGAAAGAGTAAGACCTACTTCTTGCGCTGATTTTGCCTAGACATCTTCTGTCGCTATGGTTACAGTCGGCCGACATTAACAACTTTGAACAGAGCGTTCCGCCTTGGGAAATCTCCCTTCCCAAGAAGGCATTACACTTGCATAGATACCTTGCTAATCTTTCCACCAGTGAAGTTGGCAAATCTTTTCAGGGCTATGGTGAGAACGTTGGAAGAGCGATGTATTGTAAACCTCTTGGACGCAGCAACCATCTTTTCACACCTTCAAAGCAAGCACAGGCAATTGTTTCAAGGCATCTTCCCCCCTCCCCCTCACGCCAAAAGTCAAGCAAGTTTCCATGTCTCTCTCACGCTCATCCTAGCTGAATGGTATTTCCTTGCCTAAGACGGGGCTTCTTTCCTTAAAGCCACACCCTGCATTTCAGCCTTGCTCCTGCAGAGAACCTGGCAGGATGTAGGAGGCCAGCTCGATAAGGAGCGGGAACGTTGTCTTTCGGTAGCCAAGCAAATGCCTGAGCACGTATCTTTGCTGGGCCCAAAAGTAAGGCTTGCCAACAACACGCAAGGCAGCAGGAACGTGACTCTCTCACCGGAGCGTGGTTCCGGAATGCGAGCTAGCGCCTGCGCTTCTTATCAAAGATTTCCAACTAGTTGAACAGAATGACACCGATTCCGCTCTAAGAAGCAAATGTACTCTTTTCCAAGCTTTGGGTGACTTCAGGGTTCATTAGCTGCACAACCCAAAGCCGCTCCGAGGCGGACAATGGGTTCGGCCACTATCTCCTAGTCCGATGGCATTAGGAAGACTACTTACTTGCTACATTTGTAGCAATTCTCACCATCCAGCAGCTCAGGTCTCACAAATTCTTCGAGCGCCCCGGGGACAGAGGAGGCTGCCTGGAGGAGGAAGAAAGGAGGGCACTGAGTTGCTGGAAACTCAAATGCCAACCCGCAACTCCTCTTTTGCCGCAGGGCCTCCCTCGTGCACACGTGGGAGACCTACTTGCGAAGCAGCGAACACCGCGAAGAAGGAGGCAGAAGCAGAGTATGCTGAACACTGACCTTGTTTGAAAAGGACTGTACTTTGGTACCAAGAGCTACCTGTCTGTGGTAGCGCACAATCAAGTTATCTGTGGTATGCTTTTGCGTAAATCACAAGAGCAAAAAAAGCCATCGCGTACCAATCAGAAGTGTATCGGGGTAGTCCAAAACTGGGAAGTATCATAGGACGAGCATGCGCGCGGAGATACGCTAATTGCTCTCTCTCTGGCTTAAACCCCCACACACACGGAGACCATTCACGGGGCTTCCAGAGGAGGACCAAGTCCAATCCACCTCCCAGCCTCCACCAAGCGTTTTTGCCGTGAACAGCATACATGCCTACGTGAACTCCGTCGAGTTTAGAAAGCCACAAAAAGAAAGAACAGCCCCCGAAAGCTCGGGGCCTTCGACGGCATCGTCAGCCACCGCTCCAAGACGTCTTACCTTTATCTCCAACGGGATATCGAGGAAGGCCTCATAGGACTCTGAAACTGCTTGGCAGCTCAAGCACGTTACTGGAAGCCAAACAGAAGCACTTCACAAAATGGGAAGGAGACTCACTTTGCCCGTTTACATTATTGAGAGCCGCTACTTCTTGGCACACCGCAAGCTCTTTGCGACAAACGGGCACAAAGGCACAGATCAGTTCCAAGGACAGTAGCAGTTTCCAAAAGTACCTCTGGATCTTAGGAATCCTCCAAATATTTGGTGAATGACCGTGGTGGCTTGCGACGACGTGTCCAAGCTGGAAACAAATTATCATCAGCGCTCAGAAGAGCCGAGGCGGAGAGGTAGCTCTTTCTTCAAAGAGCTTTTCTTTTCTACGAAAACCCTGGGCAAAGGTTTTCACGTAGGGTAGGAAAGGAAGGCGTCAAAAGTGCTAGAGAACACTTCAAGGTTAACTTGGTTCTGCTTACCTGGTGCTTCCATTCAAGCAAGCTGTCTGCATAGCAGCCACGGTGTAACATAAGAATTCGTGAGCATCTTCCTGTCTGCCAAAACAGAAATGCTCCCCTATTCCTAATAAACACAAAGGGCACAATGCTTATCTCTTCAAAAGGGACAGGAAACCTACTTTTCTAAAAGCTCTCTTTCCTACAACAATTAATCTCTCCAAGCCCTTTGCACCCGTGAAATAACCCTCTGAAAATTCAGACGTTTCTGCAAAGAACGCCATCTGAAATGACTTACGTCTAAGGTCACTGAAGACAGCCGTAGGCTCGACGGCGTTGTCAGAGCAGAACAGGACATGCTTAACGTGAGCTTCCATCGTACACAGCATGCAGAAGCCTTGCTCACGACCTGTCAAGAGTCAAGGAAGAAACCACCTCCGGCTAGTGCAAGATACCTACGTACCTGTGGAAAACCTTAAGCACCAACAATCTCCAAGTTGGAAGTGCGGTCTCTGCTCTCCGTTCCACGCTCTCTTCTCCAAAGGTGCCAACAGCCCAGTCTGTGCGCATAAGCATTAACCAGTAAGCCTGCACTAGCACGCATTTTCTGACGAAGCACCTGAAGGACTACTGCCAAGCCCTCTTCTGCAGGGAGGTGCACGGGAATAGCCCGACTAGCTCATATTGCTTTCACGGTGCTCTGTGGTAGTTTTCCTCTTCTTCCGGTTCAGCAGTGACCACATCAGGTCTCGCAGCGGTCGTGCATTAGGGAAACCCGGCTGGGAAGGAACACCGAGAACCTGTGATGCCCTCCTCCGAAAATTTATCATCTTTCGAGCAGCCGGAAAGCCACAGGCCAAATATTCATGAAGCGCCTTACTTCCCAATGCCCTTGATCATTCACAGGAGGGAAGAAAGAACCCTCCTTCGACGCCGGAGCACGGGGCATTAAAGGAAAGCAAGCACTCCCTCAGCTATCCTGAGCCTGCCGTGCATGCGCTCTTAAAAGGGAGCCCCTGCAGGGACACTAGGAAAACCCAGAGTCTGCTTCACAGAGTCACTGCTGTCCTTTCACCTGCAGAGCTGTCCAGCAGCTTGCAAGGAACGTGTTCACAAGTACTCACACGACTGGCTGTGTTCCCCAGAAAGCAGGTAATTGGCCAGAGGGGGCGTGTAGGTCAAACACTGTAGAACAGAGTTGAGGAAACACGTATTGCCCAGGTTGCAGAGTCCAGCTCCAACGCTTTGCCTTTGCCGCCAAGCCACAGAAATCTTCTCGGGTGGGAAATGCATCCTTTGTGGCGGAGCAATTCCGTCAGTAACGCCTGCAAGGAAATTAGATTCTAAGAGAGACTGCCGGCCTTTGTTTTAGGAACGGAGGTTTCAAAGGCAGCGTTCTGGAGAGCAGCCCCCACAAGAACCAGCTGCCCTGCAGAACACAAGCACATAGTAGAGACAGCCCAGGAAGGCTGCCACTCACGTTGGCTGGTCAGCGCACAGTTGGGGAAGAAGAGTTTACTCATCTGTTTGACTTTTTCTCATGGGCAACCACGACTACTCGGCCTTCAGGAACTGTTGCCGAGTCCCTTCCATCCCCAGGCGCTCAGCTGATAGTCCAATTATGCTGGCCTTTTTCCTTAGCCACTGCCAGCGCCTTTGGGGAGTCACAAAATTCACCTTTACTCTTGAAGTCTTTACTCACAGGAGTAGCTCCTTTCTAGGCCAGCTCCTGCAGATGGGGCCTGACTGCAACTTGCAGAGCATGACTTCATTTCTGTCACACACAATTCCAGTTGGAAAAGGAACGAGCCCAGTTATCCAGAAGGCTCGCTGAGCCCACGCTCGCTTCCGCCAGCGCGACCGCGAGCACCCGGGCAGAGAGCGCGCGAGGAGCTGCTGCGCCGCCGCCCTCTCTGCCGCAGAGTGACCCCAGCTCTGCGGGCCATTGTGACGGCGGGCAGCTCGGCCAATGAGGAGGCTCGTAGCAGCCGAGTGGGACGGTCCTGATGCGGCGCAGCCAATCGGATCGCAGCGTGTCTGTGACGGGCAGGTACCGGGGTGGCGTGGCCCTGCCCCCCTTTAGGACCCGGGGCCGTTGCAGAGACAGGGCTCTCCTGGCGCCAGGGACCCGACGGGCACCATCCGCAGCCTGCGGCCACTGCCCAGCCCTGCTCACGGCGGGGGCGGGGGCTGTGCTTCCGCCGGCACGGCTCACACCTCCTTCCCAGGCAGAATAAGCCTACTCAGAAAAACGGGCATGCTGCTGTCACCGTACCTGTTGTGCAGTTTGCGCTGGCATGTTCACGGTGGTGCGGGTTGTCTTTTCCCCTCTTGGGGACCCAAGTATCCAAATGGTACTCCACTTTGACCTTGCCTCTCCGAGCTGCTCTGAGGGAAGGGCTCGGATCTGCAAGTGCAAAGCAATGCTTTTGAAGCCAGCCAGCATTTCATTCCTAATAGGAGAAGAGGAAGAGGAAGAAAAGAGGAAGGAGGTCATTTAAAGCAAAGGCGCATTGTGTGACGTCTTACTATGAGCTGCTTAGACTATGGACAGATATCTAACTCTGACTCTGCCAGCTGAACATGTTAGCCCCCTCGAGTAAAGATCCCATAAAAGGCTACACTCCCTCTCGCTGGGGTTCATCGCTCATAGCAACACATTCTTCACATCCTGAACCACTCAGACCCCTTAATGTGTAAATGTAGTGTATGAGGAAGGAATATGTTCCATTATTCCATATCCCTAGATTTATCATTGAGACTGACAGGTGTTATTAAAAAATAACCAGTCAGTTTCCAGAGCAACTCTGGCAGGATCTAGAAGCACAAATTTTCTGAAAGCAAACATTTTCATGCTTCCTGTAACACCCTGGAAGTTTCAGATATTTCTGACTAAATTGTGAGAGAAGACTAAATGAAAGAAAGATAAATAACCCAGACGAGTAATAGCTGTTCATCCAGTCTTAACCCAGCTATCCACTGAACACCACGGCTTTCACATAGTCTAGATGACAATTCAGAAATCCATTACATTGTCAGTCTAATCCAGGCTAGAACAGGACTCAGTCCAATGCAGATACATTGCAGACTTCATGGCGTAGCCCAAACAGACTAGCTTCCCTCACTCATCATCTTACACATGGCACTGTATGGGCATTGTCCCAGGAGTTGCCCCTGCTCCACGACACGAGCAGCCACCGTAAGCACAGTCTAACTAAGGCTGCGTTGCCTGTGACATCTCTGCTGTCTAAGCTCCACTGATGACTTTCCCTGCTAGGGACGGTCAGAGCAGATCACTCTTCAGCTGAGTAACCCAATTCAGCTCTCTGCTCTGAAGGCCAACAGTTTGTCAAACAACCTCTAAGCCCTCTAAGTAGCACAAATAAGCTAGTTTTTCTGGCAGATAGAGATGTCCTTAAACTCATGCCAGAATCAGGGGAAGGGTCTTCATTCATATGTTTCACAGGCTCCAGGCCAGCTGCAGCATACTGGGAAAAGAATGAGATGTTGCTCCAAAGGCAGTACTGAATTGCGTAGTTCTGTGAACATCTAAGCAAATGACATTTATCTGGGGAGGTGGAGCAGGGAGGGGCTCTATTGCAAGTCTGAAGTCCTGAAGTTTTTCTATTTAGATAAATCTTCTGATTTGTTTTCAGTAAGATATCTTTGGAGTGAAGAAGGAAGCTATTCAGTATTATGAAGGTTCATTAAATGTTTGAAGCTTTCAAAATAAGAGTTTATTTCTGGGATCGATAGTGCACAAAATATCTCGCACCTTCATGCAAGGAAGGTAGGCCTATTTCCTCATTTAAGAGATAAAAAGATCATTCTCAATCTGCAGATAGAAGCATAGAATAATTTAAGTTGGGAAGGATTTCTGGAGGTCATCCAGTCCAACCTCTCCCTTTTTGTTCATGATTCCTTCCCTTTCAGCATGAGATTTTTCACCCTCTAAAGGGAAAGTATTTTATTTGGTGAATCGTCCCAACTTATTCTTGAGCGGAAAATGGCCAATTTTCCTTCACAACAGGGATGCGAGCAAATGAGAAATCCTTTCTCAGCCAAACCTGGATGATCTGGTGGTATCTCCTCCTCTCCGGAAAGATGAAAAGCTGAGTTTTCCTGCTGCTGTTGCCATTAAGTGCTTGCCACCACTTCATTAAAGAGAGAAAACTCTCTTACTTTCTTCTGCCAGGATCTGGATTTGTTATTTGTATGTTTACAGGTTGCAGTCACAAAGGTCAGGATGGTGGCAGGTCCATGGAGCTAGGCCAGGTCTTACCAAGTTGGCACAGCTGCAGCCTAACCATTATGTTCATATTTCAGCAAAGCTGAAATCAGGGCTACTCTGCCCTGTTAATGGACTTTGTAGCCCATACGGAGCTATAACTACACTGCTACCACCTTTCCAAGGCCTTGACCTTATGGCATAGCTGAGCTTTATAATTTATCAGAGCAGCAATCCAAGCATGATTGCATGCCAATCAATGTTGGAGCCACAATCCAGTTTAATTATCGGGATATTTTTCACAGCTTTGTTTAAAGACTGGATGAAGTTTCATACTTTGGCCGGTCCTCCAGTGCTTTACACTACAAAAACCTAAGGACTAGGTATCCCAGTAGAAATACGGGGATTGAATCTCTCTCCATACTGGAATATAACCTAAGTCCCAGCTGAACACTGACAGTTTTCCTAAAATTCTTAATAGTACTGTTCTTGATTCATTGAGTTTTCCTCACCTGCTTGCAACAGGGAAACCCCAAATGCCCCTAGGACCTCCTGACTCTAGGCAATGCTGTTCTACCACACATTGACTGACTTTAGCATTGCTGTCATGACAAGTCATTCGGCAGGAATTTTCCCAAATCTCCTACTGGAACTCAAATTTTTGGGAAGGAAAGAAGAAGAACAGGATTCTAGATGGTGGATCATAAGGCTTTCTTAGAAAAGCAAACTGTAGCTTTGAAGAGACATCAGATCTTTAACATTTTAAATTCCCTAATTTTGTCTGGGTTTCTCTAGGTGGAGACTAAGGGATAGATGAATGCAGGGCTTATGAAAATCTGTTCTTTTTGATGATATTTGTCAGAAAGCATATTTAGGTTTGAGATTTTGATTCTTGATTGAAACATGCTGCCAGTTCTGCTGAGGCTTAGCTCTAGATGGCTTTGAATATCTTAAACATCAGCACAGAGAGAGAAGGTGTGCAGATGTGACTCACTGCTGTGGAGGTAAGCTCTTTGATGACCAAAGGATGTCTATGATTTCTTTTCAAGCTATTTCCTTCCTTTGAGCTGGCAGTCCACTGAAAAAGACAGTTTTGGACAACTCAGAAATCTGGCTTAAAAAAAACCTCACATCTCTGTTCAAGATAAGGACAGTGCAACATTGATAAGTATAAAAACTGTGAACTTCACATATCTGATGAAACTTAATAATCAGAAACAAGAGATAAACCTTGAGCTTCAGCCTCTGCAGCAACAGAAGGATGACAAATAGCAGGACCAAAAGGTTACACTGTCACATTCTTTTTCCTACTTTTTAGGACTGTCAGGCCAGTGGGATAATAGTGCACATAGTCCAAATGTTTTTACTACCCTGTGCATATTCTAATTTTAGCATTCTTGAGATAAATGGCTTCTGAGATAGCAATGACCTTTAATCATCACTACTTGATCAAAATTCAGACTATAACATACTGAAGATAAGTTTTCTCCTTAGCCATGTGTCTTTGGGCAAAAACAATTATGTTTCTCAGTCACGTTACCTCTCAGTGTAAAATATGCTGGCAGCAGTTTGACAAAGAGAGACTTGTAAAATCCTTCTTTAGTGTGCCATAGATGATCATAGGGACACAAGCTTTGCTATCTCTATGCACAGCTTTAGGGAGAGGAAGTCGGGGAAATAAAAGCCCTAGCAGTCATGCAGTGGAATGCAAAGGGAATCTGCAAGACCTCTTTCCATCCCACTTTGACTGTAAGCCTCATTCATGCAGAAGCAGGGACCTCTCACCTGTCTGAGATTCATTCCATCACTTTCAGCTCAATAAAGATCTAAACTCCTTCTGCCAACTGAGGGACAATATTCATAAACTCAGCCAGAAGGGATGGAACATCTATTAGTGATAGAACACCTATCCCTAGAGCTAGCTTAGTTGAATCGATAAAAGGATGCCAAAGCCTTTCCCAACTTTCTCAACTGCCAGAAGTGATTTGGCATTTATTCTCAAAGCCACATTGACGACAGATGTGTAGTTGGTAAGTCACAATCTTATTTCAGTATTCTTTTTTTGGAGTGAAAGAACACTTCAGCTTGATTAAATTTCAAATTATGTCCAATGTCCTTAAAATAACTACCAGTTCACTCAGTTGCCTCAAGTTAACTGATGATACGTAGAGGTGAAAAGCAGGAATAAGTTCCTGTTACTTTACAATAGTAGCAAAATTAGAAGTAAACCTTTCTTGAATTTCTGTGATTTTTTCATGTTTCCAGGCAGAATAGGAAAAAAGGTGGCAGTCATGACTGACGGAAGAGAGAGATTTGACAGAAGAGGGAGAGTTACTTTCCCTAGTGTTGGGGGGGGGGGGGGTGAAAACACAGGTGTCCATTCTCTAAGACTTCCTTTCCAGAACTTCAGGTTCTTCGTGTTACACTGGAAGAGGCTACTCCTTTCATTTACTGAAGACGTAGCAGAAATGGCCATAAAATTCAAATCACATTTCTTTTCTCCTCTTGAATATCTTTGAAAGCTTTTTCTCGTCTCCATGGACTGGTGGTTTTCCTATAAGGGCGAACGTTCCTAATAGAACAGAGAACTGAAATGCTGTGCCACACGCTCCTCAGCCAGGAGTCCTGTTTGTGCTTGGAACTTGGAAGTTGAAAGCAAGGATTCCTCCAGGTTTCAGTAGCAGAGGAACACAGTCTTTCAAGATAAAAATTGAAGATACAACCAGTTAAAAGTCTACCTAAAATCACTTCTAACAGTTAAGTACCTTTCCAAATCTCACCCTTAGAAGCTGATCAAGTCTTCCTTGGAAGTCCTACTCTTCGTATCAAGCTTTTGATAAATTTTCCCCAAAGTTCTCTTTCTAACAATTCTTCTGAATTTTCTCTACTATGACCTAAAACTCTCCTCAGAGCACCCTTCACCTCCTTATTCCTTAGGCTGTAGATTATAGGATTCAGCACCGCAGTCTCCACTGAATAGAACAGAGAGGCCCATTTATCTCAGTCCAATGAGTAGCTGGACATTGGCCTAACATACATAAAAACGGTAGTCCCATAAAACAACAAGACAGCTCTCAGATGGGAAGCACAGGTGGAGAAGGCTTTGCATCTGCCCTTGGAGGAGTGGATCCTCAAGATGGTGGAGATGAGATAGATACAGGAGATTAGAATTGCCAGAGATGCGAAGATGCCATGAAATGTACCAAAAATATGAAGTACCATCTCGTTGCTATAGGTGTCAGAGCATGAAAGCTGGATCATAGGGGGAAAGTCACTGAAGTAATGACTGACAACACTGGAGTCACAGAAAGAGGGTGTGAAGGTGGAGATAGTTTGTGCAAGTGCATGGACAAAGCCAATGAAATAGGAGATGATTACCATCTGTGTATAGGCTTTTGAGGACATGACAGTTGCATAAAGTAGAAGGTTACAGACAGCCACACGCAGTCATATGCCATTACTGCCAGCAGGAGACACTTCGCACGAGCCCCGAGGAGAAAAGTGAATAGCTGTGCCACACAGGCACTGATTGAAATGGCTCTCCTCACTGCTGAAGAGTTCACCAGCAACCTTGGGGAGATAGCTGAGCAGTAACAGAAAGCCACAAAAGCCAAGCTACCGAGGAAAAGGTACGCTGTGTATGAAGCCGGGGGATCAACCTTGATCTGCGTGATCATTCCAAGATTCCCTATTAATGTGCTTAAAAAAAGCAAGTCACCTTCACCTCTTGGCTTTGTTAGTCCAGAGAGGATAAACCTCAATGGCCTCATAGTGATTCCTCTCAGGCATGCTGGTAGCACACTCGTGTTATCTCCCAACAAGAAACTGATTCAACCCCTAGAAGTAATGGGAAACTGGCAACACACAATTTATTTTCTCAGTAGTCACAAGTATGGGGCATTTTCATCATAGCTTCTGACTAGACTTCTTTAATTACACATTGAAATGACCTGTGATACAAGGGAGTACTGTTCCTATTTTTCAGGTCAGATAAGAAAGCCCAGAAAGATGAGATAGCTTATTTAAAAGGCAACAACAGCACTCTGAAACACTAGTGCTTCTTTCTGTATTGCAGTTACCAATACATTTTTTGCCTACTAACTAACCCCCAACCCCACCCCAATCCCCCTCCCCCAACTGGCCCTAACCTAAGCCCAACCAGCCCTAACCACAACCCTAAATGGCAGACCCTAACCCTCTAACCCTAAACCCTTAATGGCCCTGACTCCAACCCTCTAAACCCCCTAACCCTAAAACCCTAACTCCAACCCCTAACAACTCTTAATCCCAACCCTAACCCCAAACCCAACCCCAACCCTAAATGGCTCTAACCCTAACCCTCCCACTCTGCCTTGATGGCTCTGAGCGTAACCCCAACCTCTGACCTGCTACCTTGAACTTGTAGTCACCCTTACTCCTTGCCCTGTCACCCCTAAACTGGCTATGTAACCTGCTAAGGGTAGCTCTCTAAGCCTAAGGTGTATATGTGTATGACTGTATGTATGTATATATACAGTGCATACACATTTTATTATTTGTATATGTGTCTAAAAAGAAATAAGTATGGGAAGGCTTAATTTGCATATTTAATGAATTCATTAGCAAGAGTAGGATACTATCTGGGAGTAAATAATTTTTTTTATTTTAATTGTAGAGTAATAATTATTTACTCCCAGCTGGTATGCTAGAGAAAAAGAAGACAGAAGAAAACAGAGAGCAAAGCACAGATTAAAGAGCAAAGAAGAAAAGCAAAGAGCACAGCGGAGAGCAGAAAGAGCAAAGCACAAAGTGCAGACCACAGAGATTACAGACCACAGCGCACAGAGCAGAGAGCAGAGCAGAACACTCGTCGTTGCATCATCAGCAACTCTTGGGCTTCTATCCTCACAACACACAAAACGTAACAAACAAGCCCACACTCTACATCACCTGCACATACTCTTCAGCATCCATCTCTAATCTCACCAATACATCAGCCAGCACATACTCTACATTCCTGCAGAAACAGGCAAGTGCACCTCCAGGTTTTTGGACAGCTCCCAGTAACAGGGTGACCAAGCGCCTCCAAAAACCGCCCTGCCTAGAAAACACCCAGCTCCGAGCCGAAGCTCCACACCCACGCAGGCAATGATTGATCACCACCTCGCAGAGCATTGGGGACTCAGGGGGGAAAAGAAACCCAGCTGGGAGCAGAACCCCAGCTGTGTGGGTCTTTTGTTTGGTTGGTTGGGTTTTTTTGGTTTTTTGTCTGGTTTGTTTTTTTTTAAAAAAAAATCTAAGAAATTCTAACTAGAACCTGAAAAAAGAAAAGAACATGCATACAAGGTTAGACACACTAACAACCCCACCCAACAACCAAACAACTGCCCACTCACTCCCACCCCAGCCATTCATCACCCCTACTAACAGAACCATCTCCTTCCATCCTTTTTTAAAGGTAACACTGTACTGGCTTAAATAAGAATCCCCCCAAATGGCCACTCAATCAAAAAAGAGTTTAAAGAAAAGAATACTTTTACTTCTTACTGAAACCCCCCCAAGAAGTTTCATAGATACATTATTCTGCTCTGGTGACTGCCATTACTACACACCCCCCAACTTCCCCCCCCCCCCCACAAACACACACAAAAAATGGCAGCACAGAAGACACTGCCAGCCAGAAAGACCTATGACACCACAACCGTGCAGCTCTGATGCCCTGGACGAGCCCATGAAAGAGTCAGATGCCACCACCCGTGACGGAAAAGGGCCAGCAAAGCTGGGAAAAGCAATGCAGAAGAGGCCAGCAAGAAAGACCTGAGGCTGTGACAACACTGGGGAGAACACCCTGAAAGGGCGCCAGGAAGACACACAACAAGAGCGGGCTCAGAAGAGGTGTGGCCAGTGAGGCCTCGATGATGGCTGCAAAGATGACTGACTGCAAACGGCCACGATGTGGAGTCAGAGCAACAGACCACCCCCTTTTAGCTGCCTGCACAGAACAAGACACAATCCATTGGAGCAATGCTGACGAGTCAGGCCAGGCAAAAAGACAGTGGATGCCTGCCATGCTAGTGCTGCAGAGCACGGGCTGTGCTCCTTGAGCACAACGAGCAAGAGCAACATCAAGACCTGAGCAAAAGAGAGTACAGCTACAACACACACCACAGACTGCACAACAACACAGACACAGGCTGGAGCCGCTCTGCCTAGCACATCCTCACTTTCTGCCATGCACACCCCACTGCCTCATGCACACACACATCCCAAACCACCCTCCACTCTACACTGAACGTCAGCACACACCTGCGCGCGCGCACACACACACACACCCACACACACACACACACACACACACAGTCAAGACACCCCAACACCCTTTGCCCATCAACTTAGCTCTTCCGGTGCTCTGCATCACCATCGGTCCTCAAGAGCCATCCTCAATGGCAGACCCATCCTCTCCGATCTTCCTTTGCTTGCCACATTTGCCTTCACCTGCCACACCAGAGCACAAGTAGTCACCCCCGTGCCAGTTGGCTCCAGCCTCACCTGCAAGAGCACTCTCCACCAAAGCACCATGGGTGCTCCGCTCACCTGAACTGCGCCAATTCCAGACACCAGCATCCTGGCTGGGGGGAAGCCCATGGCACCTGGAAAAAACAAAATAATGAAGCCACTCTTCTGGCAGGCAGCGCTCACCAGCCCTACAATGCCCAACACCAATCCGCTCACCTGAAATCCTCAGCCACGCTTGGGAAAGGCCCACACCATACCTGAAAAAGCACAGCAAAAGACATCACCAAGAGGCAACCCGGCATCACCCTACCACGCCATCAGATTCTGACCCAACAAGCTCCCCCTCTTACCTGCTCGGGCTCTTCTCAGCACTCTACTTCTCCTCTTCACAACTTCCTGCAAAACCTGAGACAACCACACCTTGAGGTGATGCCAAAACCACACCCCACCACAACAGTACCTCACTACAACACCTTTGCCTGCTCTGCTCACCCATCTTGACTGCTGGGCCATTGGCCGCCACGCCAAGGCCCACCAGGCACCTGTAAAACCAGAACAGCGCCAACGAGACAACAGCCCTACACTGGGCTCTGCGTCCTCTCTCAGACCAACACTCACCTTGCCCTGCTCCTCCCGGACGCAAGCAACTTGCTCTCCACAAGGCTCCACACCTACAAGCACAAAGCAAAAATTAACCAGGGAACCACTGACCACAACACTCCTTCCAACAAGGAATCTCTAGCTCACCTTCTTACGGCATTCCCCTTCCTTCCTCCATCTCCCTCAAGAGATCCAAACACTAATCCGCATCTGCAAAAAAGCAATGTAAAATGGAACACACAGATGCTGACCAATCACTGTCCCAGCCCATCACTGACACACTCCACGCACTATCATTCCTAACACCCACAGGCAAGGCAGCTCCAGCCCCGAACAGACACACAGACACAAACATGAAGAAAAGCCCTATGCAAAAAGAACTATTCCCATGCATAAGATGCTGCCAGCCAAAAAGCCCTACAATGCCACAACCACACAGCTCTGATGCTCCGGATGAGCCCACGGAAGAGTCAGACGCTACTGCCTGTGATGGAAAGGGGCCAGCAAAGCTGGGAAGAGTGATGCAGAAGAAGCCAGCAAGGAAGACCTGAGGCTCTGACGATGCAGGGAAGAAAATCCTGAAAGGATGCCAGGAAGGTGCAAAACAAGAGCGGCCTCAGAAGAGGAACGGCCAAGGAGGCCTCAATGATGGCTGCAAATGGCCACGATGCAAAACCAGAGTGACACGCCACCCCTTTTAGCTGCCTGCACAGAACAAGGTGCTATCCATTAGCACAATGCTGATGAGTCGGGCCAGGCAAAAGACAATGGATGCCTGCCGCGCTAGCGCTGCAGAGCATGGGCCACGCTCCTTGAGCGCAAACAAGAGCGACATCAAGACCTGAGCAAAAGATACCACAGCTACAACACACACCCCATAAACTACTCAACAACACAGACACAGGCTGGAGCTGCTCTGCCTACCACACCCTCACTTTCTGCCATGCACACCCCACTGCCTCTGCCTCACACACAGCACTCATCCAGAAGAGTTCTCCATACTACACTGTATGTCAGCACACACACCCAAGACACATCGACACTTTGCTCCTCACCTTAGCTTTTGCAGTGCTGTGCGTCACACCATTGGTCCTCAAGAGGCATCCTCAATGGCAGCCACATCCTCTCTGATCTTCCTTCGGTCACCACATTCGCCTTCATTGCCTGCCAAACCAGAGCACGGGAGATCACCCCCATGCCAGCCAGCTCCAGCTGAAGAGCACCCTCCACCAAAGCGCCACCGATGTTGTGCTCACCTGTGCCGCACCAACTCCAGACTCCAACATCATTGCTGTGGGGACACCCATGGCACCTGGAAAACCAAGACAAAGTTACTATGCTGCCAGGTAGCGCTGACCAGCCCTACAACAACTGAAACACCATTCTGATCACCCATTCTACCTCACCTGAAATCCTCAGCCATGCCTGCAAAGGGCCGACATAGTACCTGAAGAAGCAAAGTAGGCAGCCCCAGAAGCCAGGGTAGGGGTCAGAAGCAGAGCCACAGAAGGGCAGGTGGCACTAGGTTCACAGGCATGGATATAAGAAAGGAGCTGCCAGGCAAGACTGCAAATTGGTTCCTGGTGGTTCCGAGAAGTACAACCGTTTCTTCTCTCTCAGCACTGAGGCTTAGGCAAGAAGAGAGGTGAGTTCATTAGCTGAGGGGAGGTTGGTTTTTGAGCTCTTCAGGCACATGGGCTTACTCACAGTCCGCTTTGCTTTCCGACGAGGTGACTTCCTTTCTCATCCTACTGCAGTTACAGGAAGGGAGAAGGCTTCCTTCCCTCTTCATACAAAATCTGGACTCTTCTACAAGTCTGCATACTACAGAAAAACCCCACACAGTTTCTCCCTGAACAGGGCTGACAGTATTTCTGAGGAGCAGCAAAACATCCAGCGAGCCAGAAACCAGACTAGCTGATGAGAGCAATACCTCACACAGATCCACCTTACTGGAGATAAAACACACAACCACCACCTAGGGTGTAAGTGTAGAAGGAAATGTTTTCCCAGGACCCCTGCTCTCTTCTCTTGTCTGCAGTCCAGCAGAGGCACAAGCAACGCCTCAAGCATCAGCATGTTCAAAGAGCCCAGTGAGGAAGTTAGGCCCCTTCCACAGTAAACACACAAACACCAGAAAACAATACTGACAATTAACAGAGGATACAACTGCACACTCAGAAACCCTCGTCCACCCCTGAACACCCCACACCAAGATACCAACACAAAACCAAAACTGCCTGCTATAAGCAATTTTCTGGCATGCTCACAACTCCACCTTCAGCCATCTCATTGCTCTAACATTAAGGAATGGCCCTTGCTTCTCTAAATGCAGCAATAAGTCTTTCTGGATAGTTTCACTTCCACAAATGCTGTTATTTCCCAAGGCAGTTCCAGAGCACTACCCCCAAAGAGAGCAGAGACTGTGTGAACACCCTGGGTTTATGTAACCCTAGCCTCACCCACTGCCCTACCCACAAGCCCTTGGAAGGGGAGGGGCAAACCACTGGCAGCCATAAATACATAGGGCTAAGCAGAAGCAAGCCTTTTGCTTCCACTCAGTATCTGGATGGGAGAGCACAGAAAGGACAGATGGACCTCTTTGATAAAACAGACCATCTTCTTTATTACTGAAACCTTATATACTGAACCCATAATATCAGGAGGTATGTTATTAAGCTTTTTTACCCAAACTAGCACTAGCCTTTGCACTAAAAACTAAAAATCAGTTCTGCTTATGCTTAGAAAGAAAGCTACAAGATTCAACATAACCTGTTAAGGGAACACTACACCACAGTGCTCTAATTGGTTCAGACCTGCATATAATACAGCTGTTGTAGCAGGACAGCATTTCCTCTAGGGCAAACCAAGATATCAAAATAAACTCCTGGAACAAGGCTGCTTCTGTAATGTGAGTACTTCTGAAGAGGGGTACTTCCTGTATAGTACCTAGAGTGCTCAGAAAAAGGGGTCAGTAGGTGGAATGGGTAGTTCCCCAGGGGAGTACTAGCTCTGTATTTCTAAGTGGAGGACTGGCACAAGGAGGGAAGAGGGATGCTAAGAGGGCTGGAGAACCTACGCAGGGCTCTGGGGGCACAACAAGGAAGGCTGACAGAGTAGTCCAGAGTGAAATAAAGGGGTTCCTCAGGGCTCTACAGGACCAGCAGAGGTCTATGCAGCACAACAAAGCTCTAAAGAGGAACCCAGAGCAGATTAGACATCTCTTACGGAGACTAGAGAGCAACTAAAAGAAGCCAGAAGAGAACAAGCAAAGCCTCTGAAAGGGTTCAGAGGAAAAGAGGGGTACTCAGGCAGCTGAACGATGAACAGAGCACTCCAGGGCATAAGACAGGGCTCAGGAAGAGTTCTGAGAACACTGCAGAAGTTCTAAAGGAGCTAGAGAGCCAAAAGACAGCTCTAGGGAACAAGGAAAGCCCAAAGAGTGGTCCAGAGTGCACTAGAGGGGTGCTGAGGGGCCTGCATGGCCAAGGAATGACTTTGGGGAACAAGGAAGAAATCTGGAGGGCTTCTGAGGAGACTAGAGGGTTCCAAAGGGGGCTGTGGAGCCAGAGGACAGCTCTGGGGCACAACAAGCACCCCAGGAGAGGTTCTGAGCAGACTAGAGGGCTCCTAAGGGGACTAAATGGCACAGGGAAAAAAAAAAAAATCAAAACTGGGTAACATGACCGACCTCAGGAGGTGCTCTGAGTGGACAGGAGGGCTCCTATGGGATGTGGATGGCCAAAAGAGGGCTCCGGGACACAAAGGCCTCCAGAGGGGTTCTGAGCACACTAGAGGGGTCCTAAGGGAACTTGAGACCCAAAAGACAGCTTTGGAGCATGGCAAAGGCCTCTAGAAGGGTGCTAAGGGTTCTAGAGGGCCAGGAGTGGTCTGTGGGGGGGAAATAAAAGGTCAAAAAATGAAGCCAAAGCAGAATAGAGGGCTGCTAAAGGGCCAAAAGAGGGCTCCAGGGCATGAAGAAGGGCTCCGGAGGGACTCTGAGGGCTCTACCAGGGTCCTAAAGGGGTCTAGACATCCAAAACACAGCTCTGGGGCATAAAAAAGGCTGAAAGAGTAGTCCACAGCACACTTAAGAGGGCTGCTAAGGGGTCTACATGGCCAAAAAATGACTCTGGTGAACCAGGAAGAAAACTGGAAGAGTTCTGAGGAGACTAGATGTTCCCTAAGGGGGCTGGAGGGCCAGAAGACAGCTCTGGGGCCCAATTGTGGCCAAAAGAGTGGTCCAGAGTACACTAGAGGGGTCCTCAGGGGTCTAGAGTGCCCACAGAAGACTCCGGTCCCAATCTTGGCCAAAAGAGGGGTCGAGAGCACACTAGGGGTTTCCTGAGGGAACCAATGAACAAAGAAAAAGCCTCTGGGGCCCCATTTTGGCCAAAAAAAGGAGTGCAGAGCAGACGAGAGGGCTGCTGAGAAGGCTGGAGGGCCAAATGAGGGCTCTGGAGCACCACAAAGGCCTCTGGAGGGATTCTGAAGGGACTAGCGGGGTGCTAAAGGGGCCGGAGGGCCAGAAGACAGCTCTGGGACAGAAGGGAGACTGAAAGAGTAGTCCAAAGTGCACTAGAGGAGTCCTAAGTGGTCTACCTGGCTGAAAAAATATCAACTGGGGAGCAGGGATGAGCTCAGGAGGTGGTCTGAGAGGACGAGAGAGATTCGCTAGGGTCTGGAGAGCCCAAAGAGCTCTGGGGCCCAATTTTGGCCAAGAGAGTGTTTGAGAGTGCACTGGAGGGGTGCTAACAGGTCTACAAGGCCAAAAAAGACTCTGGGGAACAAGGACAGCCTCCAGAAAGGTTCTTAGGTGGAATTTGAGGGATCCAAAGGGGTCGTCAGGAGAGCCAGAAGACAGCCCTGGGGCACAACAAAGGCCTCCAGAGGGATTCAGAGGTGACTAGAGGGGTCCTCTTGGTTCTAGAGGGCCAAAAGAGGGCTGCAGGGCACAATTTTGGCCAAAAGAGGCACCTAGAGTAGACCGGGGGGTTGTAAAGGGACTAGAAGGAAGAAAAAAAATGCTATATGGAACAACGAAGGCAAAAGGAGGGGTCCTGGTGGGACTAGAGAGGTGCTTGGAGAGCTAGAAGGACAACGGAGGGCTCCTGCACAATGAAGGCCAAAAGAGGGATATTGAAGGAATTAGAGAAGTCCTACGAGAGCCGGTGGACCAAAAAAGGGCTCTGGGAGCACTACAAAGGCCTCAGGAGGGGTTCTGAGGGTACGAGAGGGGTCCTAAGGACTCTACACGCTCAACTGAGCCCCTGGTGCACAATGAAGTCCAATGGAGAGGTTCTGAGGGGATTGGAGCAGTCCTAAGGGGACTAGACATCAAACAGAGGCCTCTAGGGTGCAATGAAGACTTTGGGGGCAGTGTTTGGACCACTTCTCTGAGGCTTTTGGGGTGATTGACATAACCGCTTCGCTTCACGTTACTCACAGCTACCTTCATCTATTACTTAGGGCTAAACCTGTTCCTATTTGCAGAGGGGCTTGT
This sequence comes from Dromaius novaehollandiae, assembly GCF_036370855.1. NCBI lineage: Eukaryota > Metazoa > Chordata > Aves > Casuariiformes > Dromaiidae > Dromaius > Dromaius novaehollandiae. Next base: position 354,899 of record NW_026991418.1, read on the forward strand.
TGCTTGTTTAAACTTGACATATAGTCCACAACCTGCTCTGTGTGCTCCCTAGTCCCTTCTGCTTTCGCAACACTTGTGGTAATTCAAGGAGGTAATTAAGAGTCCCCATTGTCCCATAGGCTGGAGCAAGACATTGCTGCTGCTCTGAGGAGATGCCTAAAAGCCATGCTGTTTTCTGTAGCATCACTGGGGCTTCCCAGAGCCCAACGGTGTTCTCTTTGGCTTTTCCCGAGCCTTTTAGGTTTTTTAGGCTATTCCTTAGCCCGCCATTTCATGGCAATGTTCTCCTTAAGCATTGTGCACAGCACGATTATCCCAGATCAGCCACATCGTGTACGTACAGAGGCTTCTGAGAGGCAGCTCAGAAGAAAAGAGAGAAAAATCTCTTTGTCATCAGCGCATCCACCCGCCAACACTCTTCACCAGGAAGCGCTGTAAACTCCCATTTCTCTAAAGCGGGACTGAGTCAAGGCAGAGACGCAGATCACACCCCATCTTTGTTAGAACGCCTCACTGCTGCGGGGACTGGGCCTGGCAGCAGTTTTAGGAATGTTTGGGGCTTTGGAGAGAGTTCAGGGGAAGGTCTGGAGTCAGTGACAACGTTGAGGCAGGGCTCGGAGATGTTTTGGGGCCTGTAGGGGTGTTGGGGCAGGATTTGTGGGTGGTTTAATGGCTTTGGGGGGGCTGGTTGCAGGAAGGGTGGGACTCTGCGGGGCCCTCAGGGCAGGGGTGCCATCCCAGATGTGTAGGGAGCACATAGGGGTGCCCCACGTTGCTGTCAGCTCGGCGGGAGGAGCCACTGGTCTCCCACCCCATCAGATAGGGTGGCGGGGGGGGAGGAGGAGGGATCTATGAGCTTGCACAGAACGCCAGAGAAGGCAGCAGGGAACTCACCAAGGGCCCCGCATCCCAGAAAAGCTGCAAAGGAACCCGCGTCCCAGACGAGAGGAGGCATCAGGCTGCTGTGCCGCTGCTGGACACATCCAGACCCCCGCGCAGACACACCCCCGCCCCCGCTCCTCCAGGCTGCGTCCACAGCGGTGAGCGCACGCCCTGGCCCGCGCTGGGGAGGAACTGGGGCCCTACAGGCGACACACGGAAAAGGCAGAGTCAGAGCCGCGCTCCGGCAGACCCGGCGCGGCGCGGCGCCAGGTCCGAACCCCCCGCCCCGCCGCCTCCACGAAGCGACAGCCCCGGCGGGCAGGACACAGCCCGACGCCCGCGGCCACCCGAAAGCACACGCTCGCCTCACCGGGATCCCCACGTGCTCGACTCCAGGCGGCCTCGGCCCTCGCCCGCAGCCGCCGAGCGAAAACACCCACCCTGCTCGCCGCCATCTTGCTCCCCGCCGCCGCGCATGCGCTGGCTACGGACAGCGCGGGAGGGGCGGGGGCGAGCGGGAGCGGGAGCGGGAGCGGGGGGGGGGGAGGCGAGACCGCAATGGCGCCCTCGTGTGGTCGTAGCGCGGCGCTGCAGCCGGCCGGCTCCCGCGGGCGACCCGCAGCCCGCCGCGCCAGCCCGGTGCTCAGGCCGAGCAGCGAGCGCCCCGAGGCTGCTCTGCCCGTGCCCGAGAGAGCGGCGGGGATCAGCGAGCAGGCGCTGGGGCTGCCCCGGTCGCGGAGCAGCTCTGAGACGGCACTGCCCATCCCTGCACCCCCAGGAAGCACCGGGAAGGAAAAGCCCTCTCGGGAAAAGCGCTCCCAGTCCGTGAGCACCAGGCAGGGGTGGACGAGCGCCTTCGCTTACCCGTCCCCGAGAGAGCGGAGAGTAGCGGTGAACACGGTGACCGGCAGCGCACACGTGTGCGCCGGCTGCCTGCACTGTTCTTCGTACGCAGCGGTGGCCGCCGGTGGCTGCAGTGCTGCCTTGTCGACACGCGAGGACAGCGGTGAGCGGGACGGAACGCAGTGCGCATGCGCTACGCCGATGAGTGTGCAGTGCCGCTTTTCAGACCCGCGATGGCAGCAGTGAGCGCGGCAGAACACAATGCGCATGCGTGCTCCCTTTCGGTGCAGTACCACCTTCTCCCCAGTATCAGGGTCCACTCAATAAACAAAATAGTATGATAAATGTTGTCATCTGCTCCAAGTGCTTTCGCAGAAGAGAACGACATCAAAATGAGGTATTATTGCATTTAGTCTCCACTACACGTGCTACCCCAGTGCCACGGACTTGCTTTAAAGGATCAGTGACGTACGCGTTCTGGCAGTAATATTCACGGAATGAATATGCACTCGATCAAGTAGGAGTGTTCATGAAAAGCTTTGCCAGTGCGTCGCTAGGTAACAAACCTAGACAAGCAGCTATTTGCCCTGATCCTTCGGCTTACGTTTCTTCTGCCGGATGTAGTCTAACGTACCTGAACGCAATGGCCTTGCGAGGCAGTGACACGGTGTCCGTGGGGTGGCTGTTCCAGGGTCTCTCGGGCTGTTCCAGGGTCCTCGGACAGCAACGGTGCTGGTCGACTTTCCCTTGTGCTGCACAGCAGGACAGCTCCGCACCGTGCCCTCCCAGCACTGCCGCTCCTCCCAGCAGTTGCCTAACTGGCCCCAATCCTGAGCAAAGCTACGACTCCCAGGAGCCCGCAGCACCCCTCCTTCTCTCCCTGCCCTCCCCATTTCCAAGAGGGACAGCCCCAGCCCCTGGGGACAACCCTGCCCGGTCACACTGCTGTCCAAAAAGCGGATTCGTTGCCCCGTGTGCACTAAGCCAATAATTACACGCTCAGGAGAGACATTTGCTTATTTATTTCAGAGTTGCGCAAGCCTGGCTGCTCGGTGGTTTCCCACAAATCAAGCGCACCCCCACCCCCCCCCGGCTTTCCAAGTAGCATTTACACAAACAAATTGCAAGGTTTGCAACTTTCCCTTTTACACCGGTTGGTTAGTGATTTACCTACAACTGTAATATTGCTTACACACCATTTTACTACTACACATGCTCAGGGGAGGGGTCTTCACCCGGGCGTGGGTCTTTCTGACCTATCAGCGTGATTTTCTTGTATTATAATGAGGACAGGTCAGTTAGGGGATACCTCGAATTCTTTTGCTAAATTGGCAATGTATGCATAGAAAACAAAGCATCTTGATTTACAGTTTCTTTAAGGCTTTAGCAGTTCTAGGACGGCCTTGATTAAAGAATTATTTCCTCCCAGGAAATAGAGAGGTTCTCCTCATCTGCCTAGTTTAAAGAGCATGAACACTCTTTCTGAGCTTCCAAGATTGTCTTGCAACACCACCAGAGATGGAAAATGCTTCCTGCCCTGTACCGGGGAAAAACAGGGGCATTCCACTGTCCCCTGTGACCTGTGGGGACTCAGGTGTGAGTGACACACGTCCAGTAAGGAACAGACCCAGCGGGCCACTGCTGCAGGGCTGAGAAGGCACCGGCACCTGGAACCACAGCTCCTGGCCTGCCACAGAGCACGATGCGGCTGGCTGGTGGGAACGCCGCTGGCAGAGACCTGCCCGCCCCCGCCACCTCGAGAGGCGCAGCATGGTCACCCAGTAGCCCCGTCTGAGAAGACTACACCTCCCAGCATACCGTGCACGTGAAAATGGCGGCCCGGAAGCCCAGTGCTGGAAGACTACTGCTCCCGGCATGCGGCGGTGAAAACTACGGCTCCCCGCATGCCAGGCTGCCAACTCCCGCCCCCCCCCCCCGCAGCGCTAGGGGAGGTTTGACCCTCGGGAGATGCCGTTCCTTTAGGTTTATAAGTAGCTGATGGGAGGGTGTTAGATTACAGCATGTGTAGAAGGTTTTTTAGAGAATGTCATCAACCAGAAAGACCCAGAACATATCTTGTATTTACACTCCTCTTACCAGCACCACTTTGCCTGTCTAGTTGCAGTGTCCTTAAATGATGGCAGCTATAAGCAACTTTTGCCCCCTGGTCTCCAGGACTGGCTCTTTAAACAGGTGTTGTTCTTTCTGATAGAGCCCCGAGTGACATACCACTGACTTCCTCAGTGTGTGGTGATGTACATATTTGTGGTACAATGCCAAAGTAGGCCTTGTTAGCAAGACTATTTGTATCATCAGAAGACAAATACAGTGCAGTCTCCATCCTTCAAGATATTCAAAATCCAACTGGACATGATCCTGGGCAACTTGCTCTAGTTGACCTTGCTCTGAGCTGGGTGGTGGAGAGGGGAAGGGTGTTGGACTAGATGATCTCCTGAGGTCCCTTCCAACCTCAGTAATTCTGTGAGAATTGTCTGAGATGAATCCCACACTTGGAGTTCTACTTGGTAGTTTTTCTATTTAAAGAAACAAGAAGAGAATATAGACGATTAACACTGCTTATGTGTGTGCATGTGATTTACATAGGTCCATATCCTTGTTGAAATTCCAGAGAACTCCATGCGTGAATACAGTACCACAGGAATGTTTCCTTATGCATCGTAATAGGAAGAGTTTTGTATTTTAAGATTCAGAAGTGCAAAGAGATGTTGTCAGCCGAAAATCCTCTTCTGTTCAGCAGGATTATTTAGCATAATGACATTACGTATTCAGCTTTGAATATCAAAAGGCAGTATTATGTTTCTTCTTTAATTCCTGTATTTTCATGGGCCAATGATTTTTTTGATCCCGTTGGTATTCTGTAATTACATATTAATTGCATTAAGTTCAGAAACATCATCAAAGAAGCACCACGCAATGGTAATCTTAAAAATGTTAGGATTCAGATTTCTCTCGTCTTCCATTCTACATTGTTATAACCACGGCTCTCATCTTTTAATCTTTTTTCCTTGGTATAGCCTTTATCACGAATAGAGATTCATAATATGCTCAGAATATGATGCCTCAAAATATTGTATAAATTGCAGCCATGTGTTGTCTTGCTTTGATGCTTGCACTGATTCTTTAGCTCAGTGCATTGTCCTTTGTCTTGACCTCGTTATTTATGGCTCCAATGAGCTGTGGAAAATGAGCAGCCAGGTCATCCTTTCCAAATTAAAACACTAGCAAGGTCAATGTAGGACAGGAAATAGAACATTTGGAATATTGCCACTTTTCTGCCTTATTTGCATATAAAAAGTGGGGACTGGAATGGTAGGAAATGGGTCCATTTTAATTTATTACAAAAAGTTATGATCTTACCCTTCCCTCTGCCCGGTTTATGCCTTAATATCAAGAGAGCACTCTTGCCCTTACTGTTTCAATCTTCCTAGTGTGGGAAGACTGTGTGACTGTATGGGAGAGGGGGGAAAGCGTGGCTATGTATGTGGAAAAGGAATGCTTTAAATAGCTGATCTTCTTCAGCATTGTCCTGTAAACACATTTGCTGCCGTCATTATTTCTGAAGCGCACGTTAAAAGTTGAATATTTACCATAGTCTTTACCAATGTTTCTGACAGAGCAATGGAGGAAGGGAAGGACGTCATCAGCCTTTCAATTCAAAAATGTTGTCCACAGTCTGCTGTGAACAGTTAACCTGCTATGTCACTCAGGGGCACTAGAGTCTTGATTACACACAAAACTATTTTCTAATCATTTTCTGTATTACCCTGGAAATTAGCTGTGTATCTTTGGTGTGACTTATAATGGCATCTAGTAGCTAATAACCTGTATCAATATACCTAGTTAACTTTTTGTTAGAATCAAATGTAAATACAGGGATTCTTCTTTTCTGCTTATTTCAGAGATGCTGCGTAGCAGGATAACGAAGTGTTTGCTTTCATGTCACCTGTTAACTGGTTAATGGCCTATGGAAATTTTATGTCTTCTCCTGTTCACTTTTGCCAAGAATATATCAATGATTCTTTTTTTTTCTTGGATATCTTTTTTTTTTAAATACCAAGTGGTTACCTTAGAAAAATATCGTATGGTGAGTAGACAGAGATCCTTTCTTATTGTAAAAATAGAAGAAGAAGATGGATTAATTAGGCTTTGGACCTAGGCAATATCATTCACTCTGTTTTATTTTTACGGCTTCTGTGTTAATGAATATCTTGTGCATCTCTTTGATCCCCTGAGAGAACATCCACACAATGTCCTCTATGTTTTATGTCCCAGGGTTGGCGTTACATATTACAGGCTATCTGGTCATCATTGCACCACTGCTATTTCGTCTTCTGACTGTGAATATCCAAGTGTGGTGGTTGACATTGCCAGACTGGTGTTGCCACCTGATGGGTACATGAACTTTTCCTGCTCCAACCTGTTTGCCTGTATGCATGTTTTCATTCTTTGTCAAGCATCTTTTTCAGCTATTATAAGGAGGATGTATTTGATGAAACATAGGTGTCTAGATCTGGTCTAGTCGTCTTAGGCTCCCTTTATATTCAGAAAAGAGCAAAAGGACTTTCGCTGGCTCAGTTCATCTTATCCCAAAGTAGAGGTTTAAAACAGGTCAGATAAGCAGCAACTTAAAATTACTTCAGTCTTTTACTGTGCATAAAAAGGGCATAATATGATTAGCTTGGATGTAGATATTTACTATTTTATATATATATGTATGATATATATATGATATGCATATATGATATACATATATGATATATATGATGTATATTTGATATATATATATATATATATGTATGATATATATGTGTGTCTGTGTATGAGATATATATATGCAGATATTTACTAGTGCCATTGCCTGAAAGGCCAGTGGCAGGGCCATGGCTGCTGGCTGTGCTTCTGAGGTCACAGCAGCCTCAGTGCCTCATAGGCTGGAGGGAGGCTCCTGGCTGCTGGCTGTGCTTGTGAGGTCACAGCAGTCCTATTGCCTGATAGGTCTGTGGCAGGCCAATGGCTGCTGGCTGTGCTTGTGAGGTCACAGCAGTCTGAGTGACTGATAGGCCAGTGGCAGTCCTCTCGCTGCTGGCTGATTTTGTCAGGTCACAGCAGCCTCAGTGCCTCATATGCCAGTGCGATGCCCTGGCTGCTGGCTGCTGGCTGTCCTTGTGAGGTCACAGCAGTCCTGTTGCCTGATAGGCCAGTGGCAGGCCCATGGCTGCTGGCTGCGTTTTGAGGTCACCTTTGTCTTAGTGCCTCATTGGCCAGTGGGATGCCCATGGCTGCTGGCTGTACTTGTGATGTCACGGAAGTACCAGTGCCTGATAGGGCAGTGACAGCTCCATGCCTGCTGGCTGCGTTATGAGGTCACGTTTGTCTCGGGGCCTCATAGGGCAGTTGGATGCCCATGCCTGCTGGCCGTGCTTGTCAGGTCACAGCAGTCCTATTCCTGATAGGCCAGTTCAAGGCCAATGACTGCTGTGAGGTCAGAGAAGCCTCAGTGCCCTATAGGCCAGTGGGAGGCCCATAACTGCTGGCTGTGCTTGTGAGGTCACAGCAGCCTCAGTGCCCTATAGGGCAGTTTCAGGCCCATACATGCTGGCTGTGCTTGTGAGGTCACAGCAGCCTCCGTGCCCTTTATGGCAGTGGCAGGCCCGTGACAGTGTGCTGTGCTTGTGAATAATTTGTAGTACAGAGTATCCGACAATGAAGGATAATCCTCTTTTTGCGAATCTGAAGGGCTATAAAGCCCTGCTCTCTCTTGGCATGGCTCGGGCAACAGTTTGTGGTGTTTTAGGGGCGGCACTGCTGCCCGGTGGGGGAGGCAAGGTGATAAAAAGACCATTGAGTCCTTGGGAGAACACATAAGAAACTCCCAGAGTCGAGCCAAAGAGACAATCGAGTTCTTGCAAGACTCCCGGAGTCGAGCCAAAGAGACAGTTGAGTCTTTGCAAGAACAGGTAAGAAACTTGCAAAGTCAACTCACTGCGGAGCGCAACCATACTCAGCGGCTTCACATAATCTTATCAGACTCACTAGACCGAGAGAGAATCCTGCGGTCTGAATTGGAAGAAAACAGGCGGGGGGTTAATGATAGTGAACCGGGATTCTCGAATTTGGCCGAACTAGACGGAAAACAGGCATCTGATCTAAAATCCATATATCCAATTAAAGAATTAGAAGACAGCAGGAACTGCTTTTATCCTGGAGATGGGAATGTAGTAATGAGACCCTTGATTAAAACGGAAACCACTGATAATGGTCAGGGGGGTATTCAACGACGTACCACGCGTATTATCCCCTATTCCCCTCAGGACTTGGCTAAAATACAGGAAAAATACTCCCGGGGCTCCCGGGAAACTGAAACTGAGTATGTGTGGAGAGTCTCCCTCACCGGGGGGGATCGCATTCTGCTGAGCGAAGATGAAGCTAGAGGATATTGGGGACCCAGAGTCTTTCTAACCACAAATGATAACAGGGAACCATGGTCCTTGACCCAGAGGGTAGCCTACTGGGCAGGAGGATTAGACCCAATGGAAAGAGGAGACCCTTTTTCTATTAAAACACCCACAGCGGGCCACATTCTGGAAAGCGTGCAGAAAACTGCTTGCCTCCAATTGATGCATGACCGTTTGCTGCTTCCGCAGCAGCCCTCCCCCATGCAGTGTGTGGCAGACCCCGAGAGGTCACATCCTCTGATCAGGGGACTTCCTGATGCTTTAAAACTATATGCTGTTCAGCTGCAAGACCGATTACGAACTCCCCGACCGAGACGAAGGGGAGGCCCCCCCGACATGACTTGGGGGGAGGTGGCACAGGAGCTAATTAATTACGGAAGGCGTATGGGATTCACTGGCCGGGGGAAACAAAGCATAAAGCAGAAATAAGAAGAGTTGAGGAAAGTGGGAGGCAATATAAATCCCTGCAACACCCACATCCTGGGAAACCGGTACGGGTGTTGGATAGCAGAAGACAATTATTATGGGCAGAAGGCATTTCAAAGGGAATTCCCAGAGAAGTCATGGATAGGTTACCAACTCCCAACCTGGAAGGTTTGGTAAGAAGTTGGGACAGGATAAGGGGAACCCCATCTTCCTCAAACCCCAGAGTTCCTCCTCCCTTATCCCAAGACCCCGTCTGCACCCCAGGACTCTTAAAACGAACCCTGAGACCGCACAATCCCGGATGGGCGCGACGAATATCTGATGCAGTAACTAAAGTCAATGGACGATGGGGAGTAAATGGCTGCCCCAGACTCGCTGCTTTTTGCCCTAATCCTCCATCCCTCTTACCTGGGACTGGGGAGAATAAGAAACCGAGGAATCCCTTGTATTACCCAGGACAACCGGTTCTAGTGGACTTACCCACTGTGGGACAAATACCTCTAGTACTAAAAGCTTCAAAAAATCTGTATGCATGGGTAGCTACTGATGCCCATGGGAAAGATCATAGAATCCATGCCAGGTGGATCCTCCCTTCCTTTTAGGTCAACAATGTAAAAGGAAGAGGGCACTGGGGAAGACTTGTCTTATGTTGAGCTTGAGTGTCCTCAACGATACTACCTGTGGTAGTTATAACAGTTATTTTTATCATTTTTTGTAATTGTGTGCTGCGATCATAATTAGCTTTATTGTTGAAAACACAACAGCCAAGAATGGCATTCTTAACCTGTGTTGGAAAGATACTTCTTGTCTTAATGTGCTTACATGTGCTATGGCAAACCTACCACCAGAATACACTTCTGGGGCTTGGTATTGTACCGGCCGAATATGAGATGTATTAGATGCGAATCGGTTTTAAATTTAGATTGTATTCAGGGAAAAAATGCTTTAATCTGATTGTTAGGAATAGGGTTAATATTGTTGTTACGGTATCTGTGTAAAAATGATGTTCTCCTTAACAACCAGGGGAGAAATGTGGTGGTTAGTTTTTCTAGGTTACCTGAGCCAAACAATTAAAGGGAATCAGGAAGGATTTTGGAGTCACAATCTCCATTTGGAAGTAATTACGAAATCTATGAAGATAGTTAACCAGAGGGATTGCTGGGTGTGTACCCACTTCCCTGAACTTTCCAACAAGGACTTCCCACTAATTGGAGTGCCTATGAAACAACCAAACAGGAATGCGAAGTCCAGAGGGTGACAGGAGATTATTATCAATGTATCCAAAGATGTAATAATAGTAATAAATGGTGGGAGAAAACTATACTTTATGGAAAGCAACCGATCAACTGTACTGGAGCCATTAAGGTAGGAGGTCATAAAGATTGCTCTCGGATACCTGAATAGGTTATAAGTGGCCAAGTAAGGAACTAAATGGGTGGCGTGTTCCAAAAGGTAGTGGATGGTATTGGTTGTGTGGAAACAAGGCACGAAAAGTGCTACCTCCTAATTGGTCAGGGACATGTACTTTAGGGGCAATAATCCCTAATGTTACTATAAGAAAAGAATTGAGTAATAAATACCAAAAATCCTGGCTAAGAACATTCATAAGGAGACAAAAGAGGGTCAATAATCCTTTAATAGATCGACCTACTAGGTTGCAGTCATTCGTAAGGTGGCTGTTTCCACAACTGGGAGTGAGTGAACTTGAAAAAGCAATAGTAAATATTTCAGCAGTTATTGAAAAAAATAGGGAATAAAACCTCTGATGCCACTGCAGCTTTACAAGAGGAGGTTTCAGAAATTGCGAAAATAACTACCCAAAACAGGATGGCTCTAGAGATGTTATTGGCATCTCAGGGAGGAGTATGTACAGTAAAAAATACTAGTTGCTGTGTATATGTGGATCAAAGCGGGAGAATTTCTACCGATCTAAATGAAATCTGGAAGCAGACTGAAATCTTACATGGGGTTCAGAAAGAGGATACCTCTTTTGGATTTGAAGAAACATGGAAATGGTTGACTTCCTGGTTCCCTGACGTGAGCTCATGGGTTAGAAAGTGTTTAACAATTTTGGGAATGGTGTTAGTAGTTTTTGTATGCGTTTATGTAGTGATTCAATGCATTTGTAGATGTTGTACAAAATTAATATGGGAAAGATTTTAAAAGAGTGAGACTAATATGAAAATGATCATATAAGTCTCAAAGGGGGGAATTGTTACAAGACAACCCTGGGAAGCTCAGAAGGAATGCGTGAACTAGGTAGATTAGGATAACTTCTAACATTAAGTCTGAAGTGGTCTAGAGGTAGCCACTTAGGTAAAACTTGCTTCATGAGTAGCTAAATTTGCTGAAGCCTTAGGCCACACTCCTAGTTCAGTAAGAAAGGGCCCCAGAGCTGGTGCAGGCTGGAAAGATAAGGGAGTTACAAGCAGTTTGCATTCCTGTGCCCCACACTCCGAAAGGGAGGATGTCAAGGCTTTGAAATAAGGCCTGCTTGGGCACCAGGACCTTGGGAAGCAAAACCTCCTCTCACTGCTGAAACAATGTTAATTAAGGGGTCTGGACTATCTCCCCCTTGTCAGGACTTTGGGAGATAACACCTACTGTCCCTGCTGGGGCAGTGTTAATTGATCTCCCCTCATCAGGACCTTGGGAGACAGGGGTGGGACCCGGGGAATGAAGAAATCACTAACCAATCAGTGTAAAAGGGAAAATTGCAAATCTGGCAATTTGTTTGTATAAATGCTACTTGAAAAGTTGGGGGGGGGTTGTGTGTGCTTGATTTGTGGGAAACGACCGAGCACCCAGGCTTGTGCAACTCTGAAATAAATAAGCAAATGTCTCTCCTGAGTGTGTAATTATTGGCTTATTGCACACCAGGCAACGAATCCACTTTTCGGACAACAGCAGCAGCCTCAGTGCCTGATATACGAGGGGCAGGCCAGTGCCTGCTGGCTGTGCTTGTGAGGTCACAGCAGCCTCACAGCCACAGTGCTTAATAGGCGAGTGGCAGGATCCTGTAAGCCAGCTTTTTTTGTGAGGTTAGAGCACTCTCATTGCCTCATAGGCCAGTGGCAGACCCCTGTTTGCTGGCTGTGCTTGTGAAGTCAAAGCAGTCCCAGTGCCTGATACACCAGGGGCAGGGCCCTGGCTGCATTCTGTGCTTGTGAGGTCACATTTGTCTCAGTGCTTCACAAGGCAGTGGCAGTCCCCTGGCTGTGCTTGTGAGGTCACAGCAGCCTCCATGCCCTATACGCCAGTGGCAGGCCAATGGATGATGGCTGTGCTTGTGAGGTCACAATAACCTCAGGGCCTGATAGGCCAGTGTCAGCTTCCTGGGTGCTGGCTGTGCTTGTGAAGTCAAAGCAGTCCCAGTGCATCATACACCAGGGGCATCCCCTGGCTGCTGGCGGTGCTTGTGAGGTCACAGCAGCCTCAGTGCCTCCTAGGCCAGTGTCAGGCTCATGGCTGCTTTCTGTGCTTGTGAGGTCACAGCAGCCTGAGTGCCTACTAGGCCAGGGGCAGGCTCCTGGCTGCTCGCTGTGCTTGTGAGGTCACAGCAGCCTCAGTGCTTCTCAGGGCAGTGGCAGGCTCCTGGCTGCTGGCTGGGCTTGTCAGGTGACAGCAGCCTCCGTGCCTCCTAGGCCAGTGGCATGCTCCTGGCTGCTCCTGTGCTTGTGAGGTCACAGCAGCCTCTGTGCCTCCTAGGCCACTGGCTAGCTCATGGCTGCTGGCTGAGCTTGTGATGTCACAGCAGCCTCAGTGCCTCATAAGCCAGTGGCAGGCCCCTGACTGCTGGCTGTGCTTGTGAGGTCAAAGCAGCCTCTGTGCCTCCTAGGCAGTGGCAGTCCCCTGGCTGCTGGTTGTGCTTTTGAGGTCACAGCAGCCTCAGTGCCTCCTATGGCAGTGGCAGGCTCCTGGCTGCTGGCTGTGCTTGGGACGCCACAGCAGCCTCCGTGCCTCCAAGGCCAGTGGCAGGCTCATGGTTGCTCCTGTGCTTGTGAGGTCACAGCAGCCTCAGTGCCTCCTAGGCCAGTGGCAGGCTCATGGCTGCTGGCTGTGCTTGTGAGGTCACAGCAGCCTCAGTGACTCATAGGTTAGTCTACAGCGCCCCCTGCTGGCTGTGTTTGTGAGGTCACAGCAGCCTCAGTGCCTCCGAGGACATTGTCAGGCTCATGGCTGCTGGCTGTGCTTGTGAGGTCACAGCAGCCTCCGTGCCCTTTATGGCAGTGGCAGGCCCGTGACAGTGTGCTGTGCTTGTGAATAATTTGTAGTACAGAGGATCCGACAATGAAGGATAATCCTCTTTTTGCGAATCTGAAGGGCTATAAAGACCTGCTCTCTCTTGGCATGGCTCGGGCAACAGTTTGTGGGTTTTTAGGGGCGGCACTAATTGCTGCCCGGTGGGGTAGGCAAGGTGATAAAAAGACCATTGAGTCCTTGGGAGAACACATAAGAAACTCCCAGAGTCGAGCCAAAGAGACAATCGAGTTCTTGCAAGACTCCCGGAGTCGAGCCAAAGAGACAGTTGAGTCTTTGCAAGAACAGGTAAGAAACTTGCAAAGTCAACTCACTGCGGAGCGCAACCATACTCAGCGGCTTCACATAATCTTATCAGACTCACTAGACCGAGAGAGAATCCTGCGGTCTGAATTGGAAGAAAACAGGCGGGGCGTTGATGATAGTGAACCGGGATTCTCGAATTTGGCCGAACTAGACGGAAAACAGGCATCTGATCTAAAATCCATATATCCAATTAAAGAATTAGAAGACAGCAGGAACTGCTTTTATCCTGGAGATGGGAATGTAGTAATGAGACCCTTGATTAAAACGGAAACCACTGATAATGGTCAGGGGGGTATTCAACGACGTACCACGCGTATTATCCCCTATTCCCCTCAGGACTTGGCTAAAATACAGGAAAAATACTCCCGGGGCTCCCGGGAAACTGAAACTGAGTATGTGTGGAGAGTCTCCCTCACCGGGGGGGATCGCATTCTGCTGAGCGAAGATGAAGCTAGAGGATATTGGGGACCCAGAGTCTTTCTAACCACAAATGATAACAGGGAACCATGGTCCTTGACCCAGAGGGTAGCCTACTGGGCAGGAGGATTAGACCCAATGGAAAGAGGAGACCCTTTTTCTATTAAAACACCCACAGCGGGCCACATTCTGGAAAGCGTGCAGAAAACTGCTTGCCTCCAATTGATGCATGACCGTTTGCTGCTTCTGCAGCAGCCCTCCCCCATGCAGTGTGTGGCAGACCCCGAGAGGTCACATCCTCTGATCAGGGGACTTCCTGATGCTTTAAAACTATATGCTGTTCAGCTGCAAGACCGATTACGAACTCCCCGACCGAGACGAAGGGGAGGCCCCCCCAACATGACTTGGGGGGAGGTGGCACAGGAGCTAATTAATTACGGAAGGCGTATAGGATTCACTGGCCAGGGGGAAACAAAGCATAAAGCAGAAATAAGAAGAGTTGAGGAAAGTGGGAGGCAATATAAATCCCTGCAACACCCACATCCTGGGAAACCGGTACGGGTGTTGGATAGCAGGAGACAATTATTATGGGCAGAAGGCATTTCAAAGGGAATTCCCAGAGAAGTCATGGATAGGTTACCAACTCCCAACCTGGAAGGTTTGGTAAGAAGTTGGGACAGGATAAGGGGAACCCCATCTTCCTCAAACCCCAGAGTTCCTCCTCCCTTATCCCAAGACCCCGTCTGCACCCCAGGACTCTTAAAACGAACCCTGAGACCGCACAATCCCGGATGGGCGCGACGAATATCTGATGCAGTAACTAAAGTCAATGGACGATGGGGAGTAAATGGCTGCCCCAGACTCGCTGCTTTTTGCCCTAATCCTCCATCCCTCTTACCTGGGACTGGGGAGAATAAGAAACCGAGGAATCCCTTGTATTACCCAGGACAACCGGTTCTAGTGGACTTACCCACTGTGGGACAAATACCTCTAGTACTAAAAGCTTCAAAAAATCTGTATGCATGGGTAGCTACTGATGCCCATGGGAAAGATCATAGAATCCATGCCAGGTGGATCCTCCCTTCCTTTTAGGTCAACAATGTAAAAGGAAGAGGGCACTGGGGAAGAAGACTTGTCTTATGTTGAGCTTGAGTGTCCTCAACGATACTACCTGTGGTAGTTATAACAGTTATTTTTATCATTTTTTGTAATTGTGTGCTGCGATCATAATTAGCTTTATTGTTGAAAACACAACAGCCAAGAATGGCATTCTTAACCTGTGTTGGAAAGATACTTCTTGTCTTAATGTGCTTATATGTGCTATGGCAAACCTACCACCAGAATACACTTCTGGGGCTTGGTATTGTGCCGGCCGAATAGGTGATGGGGCAACCACCTTCTTCAGCCCTCTGGGCAACAGAGATGCAACTTACTTTCAATTCCCACCAGGGATAAACGGGCCATTTGCTCAGGGCATTGGAGCTAAGAAGGGGCATTACTGGATATGCAGGCACACAGCATATACATTTTTACCCACGGGGTGGTTGGGAATTTGTTATATAGGGATTATCAGACCTTTGTTTTTCCTTTTGCCAGAAACAAGTGGACCTCGGTTAGGCATAAAGGTATATGATAACCTTGGAGACAGAAGTGTTGCCTGTAAGACGCGATCCATTAAGGGAAATTTGGGCGGGACGCAAAAATGGGGAAATAATCAGACTACAAGCGGCTCTAGAAATTATTACCAACAAAACCGCTGACACGATAGATCTTCTAACTTGGCAATCCCAACAGATGCGCACGGAATCCTTCAGCACCACATGGTTTTTAGATTACCTGTTAGCTGAAGAGGGAGAAGTGTGTGGGAAATTAAATATTCCTAACTGTTGTTTGGAAATAGATGATGTAGGCGAAGTAGTTCTCCGGTTAACCAAAGATATCAGAAAAATAGCCCACGTCCCCGTCCAAACCTGGAATGGCTGGAGTGGCGATTTGTAGTCCTGGTTACTGGGGGCACCGTGGGTGAAACAGTTAATATTGTATTTGTTAGGTGCAGTTGCCGCCTTAATGTTCTTGTATAATTCCTTGCTTTGTTCAATTAATCGGACATGTTGTGTCAAATATGCAATTTGTTCCTACCACCTTGCCGGACGGCATAAAGAGAATCCGTGCCATCCATTGGCCGTGGCCAACCACAGTACCCATCATTTCCCAGTTTCTCCTGAAGGAGGAAATTGCATATTGACATCCACAGCGCATTTGCCAGCTGTTTTATGCCTATTGTAACAATCCTACCTCATTAACTCAGTTTTGATGTCTGTTTTGTAAAGTTAAATGTTGTTGAAGTTGTTAAAGAATAAGCTTGCATTGAGCAAGACCTCTGTTTAATCACTGTTAAGCACTTTATTTTTTACCCAAACCCATGTTGTTCCCACGACTTCCCCCCCGTCCCTAATTCTCTCTCCTTTCCTTCCTTGCTTGCTTGCTTGCTTTCTCTCTCTCTCTCTCCTGCTGCCAAGCTGCAATGTTGAGACACGGGGTGGTGTAGAGGACCGGTACTAAATGCGGTTTTGTCTTGACATTGCTGCTGCTGCTGCAAAGCTGCCGCTGCCAAGGTGTGTCAGGCAATGCCGCGCTGGCGCCCCCGGGAGCCGTCTGCGAAGTAAACAACCTCGTGCACCTGCACGGGGTAAAAAGGGTGCGAAAAGGGCAGAAGGGCGTCTCTAGGGCACGAACCGAACGTACTCATTTGCCATCTGCGCATGAGCAGGAGACCCCCAGATACCCCAGCCCATTTCTGGAAGGTTCCGAGAGGGCGGACTGCGCATGACGGTTAATCTGCATGGGAAGTGAGGAAGCACCTCCCAGAGGCCGGGCAAGAACCTATAAAAACTGCAGACTGTGTGAATGGGGGGGCTTGCTTGCGACGACTGAAGAACTCAAGCAGAGTCAGCGGAACCAGACGGGAGCTTCCCCCCTCTGCCCCCCCGCCCCGCCGCAAGGACTCCCAAAAGAAGAGGACCAACGGGACGCCGCTGGATCCACGGGTGGTGATATCTTTCTCTCTCTCTTCCCCTTTTCCTCTCTTTTTCCCTAAACGTGTGACGCGGGACATGTCTCGTTAGTTGATTCCATTTTGCCTTAATAAATCTTAAACTGGTTGGCTGGTGTCGTTTTCACCTTAATTGAGTGCAAGGGCATCACGAACTTGGTCGTTGGTCCTAAGGGGAGGGAGGTCGTCCTGAACGACTCCTTTCGGGCCGCGACACGTGTCTGATAGGTCACTGGCAGGCCCATAGCTGCTGGCTGTGCTTGTGAGGTCACAGCAGTCCTATAGCCTGATAGGCCAGTGGGATGGCTCCTGGCTGTTGGCTGTCCTTGTGAGGTCACAGCAGCCTCAGTGCCTGATAGGCCAGTTTGAGGCCAATGACTGCTGGGTGGGCTTGTGAGGTCACAGCAGCCTCAGTGCCTCATAGGCGAGAGAGAGGCCCCTGGCTGCTGGCTGTGTTTGTGAGTGTTAAAGAATAGTGAATTGAAACTGTCTAGAAATAGCTGCTTAGCACAACTTACATAAAACTTGCTTAGCATGAGTGGCTAGATTTGCTGAAGCCTTAGGCTGCATGTGGGAAAAGTAACGAATCTTTACCTAGTTTAATAAAAAATAGTGCCTCAGAGCTCATTCAGGCTGGGAAAATAAGGAAGCCACACGCAGTCTGCGCTCCTGTGTCTCCGACTCCGAGAGGGAAGACGCCAAAACAATTGGGAAAATAAGACCTTGGGAAACAGCCGCCAGACCCAACAAAAACAGAGGTACAACCATCATCAGAGACTGCAAAAAAACAAAAAAAAGGAGAAAACCAGCTTGCCTCAGAAAGATGATGAGACCCAATCAGGAGCAGGAGACCCCAGACCAAAAAATTACTATTGGGCTAACTACCGCGTGAGGGGTGGGAAATGGAAGTCGAAAAGACTATAATTACCCAGGATTTGTTTATGTTAGGGTCCCTCTTAGGAGGCACCCAGCTCGAGCTGTAATTACGGTACGCGCGTGATTAAAATTATCTGATTTGTTTTGATTTGGCTCTGAACTTTACTTGGGGGAACCTAGGGTCGAGCCCTGTTATGGTGGCCGACAGGCCTAATTTCCATAACAGTTTGGCACCCCACATGGGACCCTAGGCGACCACTGTTGGGGCCTCTCATCTCCAAACAATCATCTGGCGCCATCGGGTGAGTTCACCTGGGATCTTTGGCACCGAGAGGCACCGAGAAGGTGAGTCTTAAACTCCCGCCTAAATTCTAAATTCTGGTCTGGTAACAGTGCACTGAAAGGGTACGCGGACTGATCACCGTAAGGCGTACCAGGTGTGTGTGTGGGGTACGCGGGCTGGCCACTGTAAGGCATACCAGGGGGACAGGTAGGAGTCCCATCCCCAGGATTAGAGTGGGTTTTAAGTCCCAGCTCGGTCCGGCCGGAGGAGGGTTGTGCAGCCTGATCAGCATAAGGCGCACTGCAAAACTGTAAGACTGAAATCTAGAGTCACCGTGACTGGTGTGAGTGTAAACAGCACTGTGTGTTTGTGTGTGTGTGTGTGTGTGTGTGTGTGTGTGAGTGCGTGTAGCCTGGGAACCGATTGGGGCACCCGTCGGCTGAGAAGCCGCCTGCTGCGAAGGGACAGCAGTCCTAGCAGTTAAAGACGCGGGTGGTGTGAGTGCAGTTCCCAGAGAGCGAGAGAAAGAGAGGGAGAGAAATAGTGTGTGTGATCACACCAGCTACAGGGACTGGTGTTACCGGGAAGGAAGTGCACTGCCTGATTTGCTTAAGACGCACTTTTCAGGAACTCAGTATGGGAAATAATTTCGGCATAGAAAAGGGAACGCCCTTAGCCGAAATTTTGGTAAACTGGAGTAAGATTGATGGTACCAAAAATTTAGGGAGAAAAAGGTTAGTCCAACTATGTCAGGAGGATTGGCCGTTCCTGACTAAGGAAGGTAATCTGGCAGAGCGATGGCCACCCCAGGGGTCCTTCAGTTACCAGGAACTAACTTTCCTGCGTCATCATTTGCAGAATAGGTTCCCCAGACAAATGGATTACTGGTATGTATGGGACAACTGGGCATTTGCTAGACGAAAGGAGGCGCCTAGGAAAGAGAGACTCTTTCCTCAGAATGCTGTAAGTACCGCAGCTGCTGAAACACTTGTGGAAACTATTCCACCCTATGCGCTACCCTCTGCTTCAGCTTCCCTACACCCCCGCTTGCCTTCCGCCCCCGCCTTTCAAGCTCCTCTGGAAGGCCTTCCTGTGCCAGGAGTGCCCCCACCCGGTCTGGAAGGGGTACCTCGGGTCGCCACAACACGAGTTTACCGACCCTGGAGACCCCAAGATTTAATTATATGGAGTCAACGGCTCCCCAGACTTAGGGATGATCCAGAAAGAGTGTTACAAATCATAAGGGGAATTATGCGGGCGTATGACCCTACCTGGGGAGATGTACAAATGCTCCTTGAATCTGTGTTCACTCCAGATGAAAGGTGCTCAATTTTGGATGCAAACCGCCGTTGGGCAGCAGAGGGGTGTGTTGGGGCTGCTCAAACAGCCTGGCCAGCTGTGGACCCCGGATGGAATCATAATGTAGATGCAGATTACAGGCAGTTGCAATTAGCCAGAGAGGGCTTAGAAGAAGCTATACGTTTGGCAGGACAAAAGACTGCAAATTGGTCTAAAGTAAGGGAGTGTCAGCAACAGGCAGAGGAACACCCCTCGGCTTTCTTTGCTAGGCTAATTAAGCAAGTCAGAATGTATGGGGGAGGACTAGACCCAGAAGCCGAGGCTAACAGGCCGCTAATGATTTCCACATTTGTAGACCAAGCAGCCCCGGACATTAGAAAGTAGTTTTCCAAACATGTTCCTGACTGGCCAGGAAAGCGAATGGATGAAATAATACGTTTAGCCACATTTGTGTATAATAGTCGAGAGGAGGAGAGGGCAAAAGAAAAGAGACAGCAAAAAAAAGAGGAAGTTAGTGTGTTAGCAGCTGTGTTAAGAGATGGATTTAGAGGACCCAGGGGGAGGGGACGTGAAAGAGCCAGGAGAGATAGATGGAACCAAAGTGAACGTGCTGTACAGTCAGGAGTTAATGATGTTTGTTATTATTGTGGGGAACAAGGACACTGGCAGCAGGAGTGCCCAGTGAGGCCCCGTGTAGTTAGGAACAGAGGAACCGGCATGAGACAATCAAACACTAAGGAGGAGACCAGGCGATTCCCAGTCAATCCACAATGAGAGGAAACAGGAGACTCAGAAAATACTGTGGAAATTGGAGTAAATTTATGGGATGTAGATTTGGATTTTGAGGGTCACGTAATGGCAATACAGAAGGTTTAGAAGTTCCCTTTCTAGTAGATACTGGAGCCACCCTTTCCCTTTTAAATTTTGAGCCTAAAGGATGCAAATCATCAGATAAAATAGTGATGCAAGGAGTGATGGGAAAGGGCGAATGAATGTTATCTAAGCCCTTATTACTCACTATTGGGGGTAAAACAGTGTGGGGACATTTTATAATTTCCACAGACGCACCTATATGCCTTTTGGGGAGAGATCTCCTGCAAGCCTTGGATACTCAGATCTGCTTACAGCCGGAAGGGATAAAGCTAATAATTATGGGTTCGTGTGTTCTGGCTAAGACACCAGAACCAGAGTCAACTAATCTGCAAATTCCAACAGGTTTAGAATCAGTTTCTAAAAAATTATGGAGCTCTTCAGGAATGGATGTGGGACTACTGAAATCAGCCAGTCCAGTCTCGATAAAAACAAAGGGGGGATTGCCTCCTGCAGTTAAACAATATCCTATCCCAAAGGAAGCAGAGAAGAATATCCAAAAACAAACTGATCATTATCTGAAAATGGGTATCCTTAGAGTCTGTGAATCCCCATATAACACCCCAATTCTGCCAGTTAAAAAGAACAGGCAAGATGCTGATGGTGATCCAGAGTATCGCTTTGTACAAGACTTCAGGGCTATAAACCAACATGTAGTTGCTCCACATCCAGTAGTCCCCGACCCATCAACCATTTTACTACAGATACCCCACTGGGCAACTTATTTTACTGTGATTGACCTAACAGCAGCCTTTTTTAGTATACCGATAGCTGAAGATAGCCAAGATCTCTTTGCTTTCACTTGGAAGGGACAACAATTAACTTGGACAAGGCTGCCACAGGGATTTACTGGGTCTCCGACTGTTTTTTCGCGTATACTTAAAAATGACCTCTCAGATATCGAACTTCCAGGACATTCTGTATTAATACAATATGTAGATGATTTGTTATTAGCAAGTGAAGATTATGAGACATGTTTGAAAGATACTGTTTCTCTATGTAACGCTCTTGCAGAAAAAGGGCATCGAGCATCTCTGTCTAAACTCCAGCTGTGTCAAAGAGAGGTAAAATATTTGGGTTTTATCTTAAGAGAAGGACACAGGTTAGTTGATCCAGAACGAGTAAAGACAATTCTTGATATGCCTCGTCCTGTAACAAAAAAACAGCTTAGGGGATTTTTAGGAGCTGTAGGATTCTGCCGACCGTGGATTCCGGGGTTAGCAGAACTTACTAAGCCTCTGGTACAGGCAACAAAAAAGGAGGAGATAGAGCCTTTGGCCTGGGGCCCAGAAAGGGAGAAAGCTTTTACATCTGTGAAAAAAGCGTTGGTTTCAGCCCCTGCTCTTGGGTTACCAGATTATAGCAAACTATTTGAATTATTTGTCCATGAGCGACAGGGAGTAGCAAGTGGGGTACTCACCCAAAAACTAGGCCCTCACCGTAGACCAGTGGCCTATTACTCCACGCAACTAGATGAGGTAGCTAAAGGCACTCCAGGACGCATCAGAGCAATAGCAGCTACTGCAGCTCTTACTGAAAAAAACACGACCTGTGGTTTTGGGTCATTCATTGACTGTGTATGTGCCACAATAAGTAGAACTGTTAATGAAGCAATATGCGACTCGAGCACTATCCCCACAGAGAGCTGACCGCTATGAACTGATAATACTGCATGCAGATAATGTGACTTTCAAAAGATGCAATATTTTGAATCCAGCAACCGGTAATTACAGCACATGTGTGATTAAAATTTAATTTGTTTTGATTTGGCTCTGAACTTTACTTGGGGGAACCTAGGGTCGAGCCCTGTTATGGTGGCCGACAAGCCTAATTTCCGTAACAGGCCGATGAGGCTGCAAAAAGGGCAGCATTATCCATGTCAGTGGCAGCATTAGTTCCAGAGAGAATGTTAAAAATGGAAATTCCAGTATACACTGAAAAAGAAAATAAATTAGCAGAAATACTGAAATGCATAAAAACTCCTGAAGGATGGTGGGTGACATCTACTGGACAGTGTGTGGTAACTTTGCCGATAATGAAGAAGCTGATGAAGCAAATACATGGTAGTACCCACATGGGAGCTGAGGCATTGGTTGAAACAGTTAAAAGATTTGCTGTGGGAGTTAGTATGTTAATAATTGCAAAGGGTATTACACAAAAATGTGAAATCTGTCTTAGAAATAATCCCAGGATTCAGAAGAAGCCCCCCCAGGGGAAGTAAAAAGGGGCTTCATGCCTGGGGATTACTGGCAAATTGATTTTTCTGAATTACCAAGATGTAATGGATATAAACATTTGTTGGTAATTGTTGACACCTTTTCAGGATGGCCTGAGGCTTTCCCGTGTCGTACCACTAAAGCAGGGGAGGTAGTGAAAATGTTATTAAAAGAAATCATACCAAGATTTAGGGTACCAGAAGGGTTTTCTTCAGATAGGGGACCTCATTTTATAGCAGAAATAGTACAACAAATCTCAAAAATACTACAAATTAAATGGGACTTACATACCCCCTGGAGGCCACAATCCAGTGGAAAAGTGGAAAGAATGAATCAAACAATTAAGAGACAGGTAGGAAAATTGTGTCAGGAGACTCAGATGAAATGGACTGATGTTTTACCTCTGGCATTATTAAGAACCAGAATAACCCCAAGGGTTAGGGAGAAAGTTAGTCCATTTGAGATTCTGTATGGCAAACCTTACACTGTAAATTTAACTGGAAATGAAATTCAAATGCACGTTAAGTGTGATCAAATTTTAAGTGATTATCTCTTGTCTATGGCAAAGGTTCTTCTCTCCGTAGGTACATCCAGTTATACTTTTAGATTACACCCGAGTGAAAGCAGTACCTCGAGAGACGTGGAAAGCTGAACAAGTTCAACCTCTAAAGTTAAAAATATATAAAGATATATGAGATGTATTAGAAGCGAATCGGTTTTAAATTTAGATTGTATTCAGGGAAAAAATGCTTTAATCTGATTGTTAGGAATAGGGTTAATATTGTTGTTACGGTATCTGTGTAAAAATGATGTTCTCCTTAACAACCAGGGGAGAAATGTGGTGGTTAGTTTTTCTAGGTTACCTGAGCCAAACAATTAAAGGGAATCAGGAAGGATTTTGGAGTCACAATCTCCATTTGGAAGTAATTACGAAATCTATGAAGATAGTTAACCAGAGGGATTGCTGGGTGTGTACCCACTTCCCTGAACTTTCCAACAAGGGCTTCCCACTAATTGGAGTGCCTATGAAACAACCAAACAGGAATGCGAAGTCCAGAGGGTGACAGGAGATTATTATCAATGTATCCAAAGATGTAATAATAGTAATAAATGGTGGGAGAAAACTATACTTTATGGAAAGCAACCGATCAACTGTACTGGAGCCATTAAGGTAGGAGGTCATAAAGATTGCTCTCGGATACCTGAATAGGTTATAAGTGGCCAAGTAAGGAACTAAATGGGTGGCGTGTTCCAAAAGGTAGTGGATGGTATTGGTTGTGTGGAAACAAGGCACGAAAAGTGCTACCTCCTAATTGGTCAGGGACATGTACTTTAGGGGCAATAATCCCTAATGTTACTATAAGAAAAGAATTGAGTAATAAATACCAAAAATCCTGGCTAAGAACATTCATAAGGAGACAAAAGAGGGTCAATAATCCTTTAATAGATCGACCTACTAGGTTGCAGTCATTCGTAAGGTGGCTGTTTCCACAACTGGGAGTGAGTGAACTTGAAAAAGCAATAGTAAATATTTCAGCAGTTATTGAAAAAAATAGGGAATAAAACCTCTGATGCCACTGCAGCTTTACAAGAGGAGGTTTCAGAAATTGCGAAAATAACTACCCAAAACAGGATGGCTCTAGAGATGTTATTGGCATCTCAGGGAGGAGTATGTACAGTAATAAATACTAGTTGCTGTGTATATGTGGATCAAAGCGGGAGAATTTCTACCGATCTAAATGAAATCTGGAAGCAGACTGAAATCTTACATGGGGTTCAGAAAGAGGATACCTCTTTTGGATTTGAAGAAACATGGAAATGGTTGACTTCCTGGTTCCCTGACGTGAGCTCATGGGTTAGAAAGTGTTTAACAATTTTGGGAATGGTGTTAGTAGTTTTTGTATGCGTTTATGTAGTGATTCAATGCATTTGTAGATGTTGTACAAAATTAATATGGGAAAGATTTTAAAAGAGTGAGACTAATATGAAAATGATCATATAAGTCTCAAAGGGGGGAATTGTTACAAGACAACCCTGGGAAGCTCAGAAGGAATGCGTGAACTAGGTAGATTAGGATAACTTCTAACATTAAGTCTGAAGTGGTCTAGAGGTAGCCACTTAGGTAAAACTTGCTTCATGAGTAGCTAAATTTGCTGAAGCCTTAGGCCACACTCCTAGTTCAGTAAGAAAGGGCCCCAGAGCTGGTGCAGGCTGGAAAGATAAGGGAGTTACAAGCAGTTTGCATTCCTGTGCCCCACACTCCGAAAGGGAGGATGTCAAGGCTTTGAAATAAGGCCTGCTTGGGCACCAGGACCTTGGGAAGCAAAACCTCCTCTCACTGCTGAAACAATGTTAATTAAGGGGTCTGGACTATCTCCCCCTTGTCAGGACTTTGGGAGATAACACCTACTGTCCCTGCTGGGGCAGTGTCAATTGATCTCCCCTCATCAGGACCTTGGGAGACAGGGATGGGACCCGGGGAATGAAGAAATCACTAACCAATCAGTGTAAAAGGGAAAATTGCAAATCTGGCAATTTGTTTGTATAAATGCTACTTGAAAAGTTGGGGGGTGGGGGTGTGTGCTTGATTTGTGGGAAACGACCGAGCACCCAGGCTTGTGCAACTCTGAAATAAATAAGCAAATGTCTCTCCTGAGTGTGTAATTATTGGCTTATTGCACACCAGGCAACGAATCCACTTTTCGGACAACAGCAGCAGCCTCAGTGCCTGATATACGAGGGGCAGGCCAGTGCCTGCTGGCTGTGCTTGTGAGGTCACAGCAGCCTCACAGCCACAGTGCTTAATAGGCGAGTGGCAGGATCCTGTAAGCCAGCTTTTTTTGTGAGGTTAGAGCACTCTCATTGCCTCATAGGCCAGTGGCAGACCCCTGTTTGCTGGCTGTGCTTGTGAAGTCAAAGCAGTCCCAGTGCCTGATACACCAGGGGCAGGGCCCTGGCTGCATTCTGTGCTTGTGAGGTCACATTTGTCTCAGTGCTTCACAAGGCAGTGGCAGTCCCCTGGCTGTGCTTGTGAGGTCACAGCAGCCTCCATGCCCTATACGCCAGTGGCAGGCCAATGGATGATGGCTGTGCTTGTGAGGTCACAATAACCTCAGGGCCTGATAGGCCAGTGTCAGCTTCCTGGGTGCTGGCTGTGCTTGTGAAGTCAAAGCAGTCCCAGTGCATCATACACCAGGGGCATCCCCTGGCTGCTGGCGGTGCTTGTGAGGTCACAGCAGCCTCAGTGCCTCCTAGGCCAGTGGCAGGCTCATGGCTGCTGGCTGTGCTTGTGAGGTCACAGCAGCCTCAGTGCCTCCTAGGACAGTGTCAGGCTCATGGCTGCTGGCTGTGCTTGTGAGGTCACAGCAGCCTCAGTGCCTCCTAGGCCAGTGGCATGCTCCTGGCTGCTCGCTGTGCTTGTGAGGTCACAGCAGCCTCCATGCCTCCTAGGCCAGTGGCAAGCTCATGGCTGCTGGCTGAGCTTGTGAGGTCACAGCAACCTCAGTACCTCATAAGCCAGTGGCAGGCCCCTGACTGCTAGCTGTGCTGGTGAGGTCAAAGCAGCCTCCGTGCCTCCTATGGCAGTGGCAGGCTCCTGGCTGCTGGCTGTGCTTGTGAGGTCACAGCAGCCTCAGTGCCTCCTAGGCCACTGGCTAGCTCATGGCTGCTGGCTGAGCTTGTGAGGTTACAGCAACCTCAGTGCCTCAAAGGCCAGTGGCAGGCTCATGGTTGCTGGCTGTGCTTGTGAGGTCACAGCAGCCTCAGTGCCTCCTAGGCCAGTGGCATGCTCATGACTGCTGGCTGTGCTTGTGAGGTCACAGCAGCCTCAGTGCCTCCTAGGCCAGTGGCAGGCTCATGGTTGCTGGCTGTGCTTGTGAGGTCACAGCACCCTCAGTGCCTCATAGGTTAGTGTCCAGCGCCCCCTGCTGGCTGTGCTTGTGATGTCACAGCAGCCTGAGTGCCTCTCAGGCCAGTGTCAGGCTCCTGGCTGCTGGCTGTGCTTGTGAGGTCACAGCAGCCTCAGTGCCTCATAAGTTAGTCTACAGGGCCTCCTGCTGGCTGTGCTTCTGAGTTGACAGCAGCGTCAGCGCCTCCTAGGGCAGTGGGAGGCTAATGGCGGCTGCCTGTGCTTGTGAGGTCACAGCAGCCTCCGTGCTGTATAGGCCAGTGGCAGGCCCATAGCTGCTGGCTGTGCTTGTGAGGTCACAGCAGTCCTATTGCCTGATAGGCTTGTGGCAGGCCCCTGGCTGCTGGCTGTGCTTGTGAGGTCACAGCATCCTCAGTGCCTCATAGGCCAGTGGCAGGCCCATAGCTGCTGGCTGTGCTTGTGAGGTCACAGCAGTCCTATTTCCTGATAGGCCCGTGGGAGGCCCCATCTGCTGGCTGCCTTTTGAGGTCACATTTGTCTCTGTACCTTATAGGGCAATGGCAGGCCTCTGGCTCCTCGCTGTGCTTGTGAGGTCACAGCAGCCTCAGTGCCCTATAGGCCCGTGGCAGGCCCATAGCTGCTGGCTGTGCTTGTGAGGTCACAGCAGTCCTATTGCCTGACAGGCCAGTGGCAGACCCACAGCTGCTGGCTTTGCTTGTGACGTCACAGCAGCCTCAGTGTCTTATAGGGCAGTTGGATGCCCATGCCTGCTGGCCGTGCTTGTGAGGTCACAGCAGCCTCAGTGCCTGATAGGCCAGTTTGAGGCCAATGACTGCTGGGTGGGCTTGTGAGGTCAGAGAAGCCTCAGTGCCCTACAGGGCAGTGGCAGGCCCCTGACTGTTTACTGTGCTTCTGAGTTGACAGCAGTGTCAGCGCCTCATCGGGCAGTGGGAGGCCCCGGCTGCTGCCTGTGCTTGTGAGGTGACATCAGCCTCCGTGCCTCATAGTTCAGTGGCAGGCCCAAAGCTGCTGTCTGTGCTTGTGAGGTCACAGCAGTCCCATGGCCCGATAGGCCAGTGGCAGGCCCATAGCTGCTGGCTGTGCTTGTGAGGTCACAGCAGCCTCCGTTCCCGATAGGCCAGCAGCAGGCCACTGGCTGCTGACTGTGCTTGTGAGGTCACAGCAGCCTCAGTGCCTCATAGGCCAGTGGCAGGCCCATAGCTGCTGGCTGTGCTTGTCAGGTCACAGCAGTGCTATTCCTGATAGGCCCGTGGGAGGCCTCTGTCTGCTGGCTGCCTTTTGAGGTCACATTTGTCTCTGTACCTTATAGTGCAGTGGGAGGCCCCTGGCTGCTGGCTGTGCTTGTGAGGTCATAGCAGCCTCAGTGCCTCATAGGCCAGTGGCAGGCCCATAGCTGCTGGCTGTGCTCGTGAGGTCACAGCAGTCCCATTGCCTGATATGCCAGTGGGATGCCCAAGGCTGTTTGCTGTGCTCGTGAGGTCACAGCAGCCTCTGTGCCCTATAGGGCAGTGGCAGGCTCATGGCTGTTTGCTGTGCTTGTGAGCTCACAGCAGTCCTATTGCCTGATAGGCCAGTGCGAGGCCATTGGCTGCTGGCTGTCCTTTTGAGCTCACAGCAGTCTGAGTGCCTGATAGCCAGTGGCAGACCCACAGCTGCTGGCTGTGCTCGTGAGGTCACAGCAGTCCCAATGCCTGATAGGCCAGTGCGAGGCCATTGGCTGCTGGCTCTCCTTTTGAGGTCACAGCAGTCTGAGTGACTGATAGGCCAGTGGCAGGCCTCTGCGTGCTGGCTGCATTTTGAGGTCACCTTGGTCTCAGTGCCTCATCAGGCAGTGGGATGCCCATAGCTGCTGACTCTGCTTGTGAGCTCACAGAAGTACCAGTGCCTGATAGGCCACTGGCAGGCCCCAGGCGGCTTCCTGTCCTTGTCAGGTCACATCAGCCTCTGTGTCTGATAGGGAAGTGGAAGGTGTTGTAGAGGCCTCTGACTGCCTTTTTTTGTGGCGCAGGGGCCTCCAAGTGCCTTTTCTTGTGGTGTAGGGGCCTCCGAGTGCTGTTATTTTGGGGTGTGTGGTCCTCCATGTATCTTTTTTTTGTGGTGTAGTGGCCCCGAGTGCCTTTTCTTCTGGTGCAGGGCACGCCGAGTGCCTTTCTTTCTGCTGCAGGGGCCTCCGAGTGCCTTTTTTTGCATTGTAGCAGCCCCCAAGTGCCTTTTTTTGTGCTGTAGGGGCCTCCGAGTGCCTTTTTTTGTGCTGTAGGGGCCTCCGAGTGCCTTTTTTTGTGGTGTACGGGCCTCCGAGTGCCTTTTTTTCCAGTGTAGGGGCAGCCGAGTGCCTTTTTTTGTGGTGTACGGGCCTCCGAGTGCCTTTTTTTTTTGTGGTGTCGGAGCCTCTGAGTGCATTTTCTTTTGCGGTGCACTGGCCTCCAAGTGCCCTGTTTTTCAGTGCACTGGCCTCCAAGTGCCTTTTTTTGTGGTGTGGAGGCCTCTGAGTGCATTTTTTTGAGGTGCAGGAGCCTCCGAGTGCCTTTATTTCCAGTGTAGGGGCCTCCGAGTGCCTTTTTTTGCATTGTAGCAGCCCCCAAGTGCCTTTTTTTGTGCTGTAGGGGCCTCCGAGTGCCTTTTTTTCCAGTGTAGGGGCAGCCGAGTGCTTTTTCTTGTGGTGTAGGGGCCTCCGAGTGCATTTTTTTCTGTTGCAGGTGCCTCCGAGTGCGTTTCTCTGTGGTGTAGCGGCCTACGAGTGCCATTTTTTCTGGTGTACAGGCCTGCAAGTGCCTCTTTTTGCAGTGCAGGAGCCTCCGAGTGCCTCTTTTGGTGGTGCTGGGCCCTCCGAGTGCCTTGTTTCACATTGTAGCAGCCGCCGAGTGCCTTTTTTTGCAGTGTAGGGGCCACTGAGTGCCTTTTTCTGGGGTGTAGAGGCCTCCAAGTGCCTGTTTTTCCACTGTAAGGGCAGCTGAGTGCCTTTTTTTGTGCTGCAGGGCCCTCTGAGTGCCTTTCTTTCCGGTGTAGGGGCACCAGAGTGCCTTTTTTTGAGATGCTGGGGCCTCAGGGTGCATTTTTTTGCAGTGTAGTAGCCTCCAAGTGCCTTTTTTTGCAATGTAGGGGCTTCCGAGTGCCTTTTTTGGTGGTGCAGGGGCCTCCGCGTGCCTTCTTTTGTGGTGCAGGAGCCTCCGAGTGCCTTTTTTTTCTGGTGTACAGGCCTGCAAGTGCCTCTTTTTCCAGTGTAGGAGCCTCAGAGTGCCTTTTTTGGTGGTGCAGGGCCCTCCAAGTGCCTTGTTTCACATTGTAGCAGCCCCCGAGTGCCTTTGTTTGTGCTGTCGGGGCCACCCAGTACCTTTTTTTGTGGTGTGGTCCTCCGAGTGCCTTTTTTTTGTGGTGTAGAGGCCTCTGAGTGCCTTTTTTTGCTGTGCAGGGGCCTGTGATTGACTTTTTTGGCAGTGCAGGGGCCACCGAGTGCCTTTTCTTGTGGTGCACTGGCCTCCGAGTACGTTTTATTCCAGTGTAGGGGCCTCTGAGTACCTTTTTTTGCATTGTAGCAGCCCCCAAGTGCCTTTTTTTGTGCTGTAGGGGCCTCCGAGTGCCTTTTTTTCCAGTGTAGGGGCAGCCGAGTGCCTTTTTTTGTGCTGCAGGGCCCTCCGAGCGCCTTTCTTTCCAGTGTAGGGGCCATCGAGTGCCTTTTTTTGCGGTGCAGGGGCCTCAGGGTGCGTTTATTTGCAGTGTAGTAGCCTCCAAGTGCCTTTTTTTGCAATGTGGGGGCCTTTCTTGGTGGTGTAGGGGCCTCTGAGTGCCTTCTTTTGTGGTGCAGGAGCCTCCGAGTGCCTTTTTTTCTGGTGTACAGGCCTGCAAGTGCCTCTTTTTCCAGTGCAGGAGCCTCCGAGTGCCTTTTGTGGTGGTGCCAGGCCCTCCAAGTGCCTTGTTTCACATTGTAGCAGCCCCCAAGAGCCTTTGTTTGTGCTGTAGGGGCCACTGAGTGCCTTTTTTTGTGGTGTACGAGCCTCCGAGTGCCTTTTTTTGCATTGTAGCAGCCTCCAAGTGCCTTTTTTGTGGTGCACTGGCCTCTGAGTGCCTTTTTTTCCAGTACAGGGGCCACCGAGTGCCTTTCTCTACAGTGTAGCAGCCTCCGAGTGCCTTTTTTTGTGGTGCAGGGCCCTCCGAGTGCCTTTTTTCCTGGTGTACAGGCCTGCAAGTGCCTCTTTTTCCAGTGTAGGAGCCTCCGAGTGCCTTTTTTGGTGGTGCAGGGCCCTCCAAGTGCCTTGTTTCACATTGTAGTAGCCCCCGAGTAGCTTTTCTTGTGCTGTAGGGGCCACCGAGTACCTTTTCTTGTGGTTCAGGGGCCTCCGAGTGCCTTTTGTTCCAGTGTAGAGGCCTCCAAGTGCCCTGTTTTTGCAGTGTACTGGCCTCCGAGTGCCTTTTTCTCCAGCATAAGACCCTCCTAGTGCCTTTTCTTTGTGGTGTAGAGGCCTCCAAGTGCCTTTTTTTGGGGTGCACTGGCCTCCGAGTGCCTTTTATTCCAGTGTAGGGGCCTCCGAGTGCCTTTTTTTGCATTGTAGCAGCCCCCGAGTGCCTTTTTCTGTGGTGTAGGGGCCACCAAATGCCTTTTTTTTGCAATGTAGGGGCCTCAGGGTGCCTTTTTTGCAGTGTAGTAGCCTCCAAGTGCCTTTTTTTGCAGTAAAGGGCCCTCCCCTTTTTTTGTGGTGTAGGGGCCACCGAATGCCCTTTTTTGCGGTGCAGGGGCCTCAGGGTGCATTTTTTTGCAGTGTAGTAGCCTCCAAGTGCCTTTTTTTTGTAATGTAGGTGCTTCTGAGTGCCTTCTTTTGTGGTGCAGGGGCCTCCGAGTGCCTTCTTTTGTGGTGCAGGGGCCTCCGAGTGCCTTTTTTTCCAGTGTACAGGCCTGCAAGTGCCTCTTTTTCCAGTGCAGGGGCCTCCGAGTGCCTTTTTTGGTGGTGCAGGGCCCTCCGAGTGCCTTGTTTCACATTGTAGCAGCCCCCGAGTGCCTTTTTTTGTGCTGTAGGAGCCACTGAGTGCCTCTTCTTGTGGTTCAGGGGCCTCCGAGTGCTGTTATTTTGGGGTGTGTGGTCCTCCATGTACCTTTTTTTTTGCGGTGTAGTGGCCCCGAGTGCCTTTTCTTGTGGTTCAGGGGCCTCCGAGTGCCTTCTTTTCTGGTGCAGGGCCCTCCAAGTGCCTTTTTTTTGCATTGTAGCAGCCCCCAAGTGCCTTTTTTTGTGCTGTAGGGGCCCCCAAGTGCCTTTTTTTCCAGTGTAGGGGCAGCCGAGTGCCTTTTTTTGTGGTGTGGTCCTCCAAGTGCCTTTCTTTTGTGGTGTCGGGGCCTCTGAGTGCATTTGTTTTTGCGGTGCACTGGCCTCCAAGTGCCCTGTTTTTCAGTGCACTGGCCTCCGAGTGCCTTTTTTTGCGGTGTGCAGGCCTCCGAGTGCCTTTTTTTGCAGTGCAGGGGCTACTAAGTGCCTTTTTTTGCTGTGCGTGGGCCTCAGGGTGCATTTCTTTGCAGTGTAGTAGCCTCCAAGTGCCTTTTTTTGCAATGTGGGGGCCACCGAGTGCCTTTCTTGGTGGTGTAGGGGCCTCTGAGTGCCTTCTTTTGTGGTGCAGGAGCCTCCGAGTGCCTTTTTTTCTGGTGTACAGGCCTGCAAGTGCCTCTTTTTCCAGTGCAGGAGCCTCCGAGTGCCTTTTGTGGTGGTGCCAGGCCCTCCAAGTGCCTTGTTTCACATTGTAGCAGCCCCCAAGAGCCTTTGTTTGTGCTGTAGGGGCCACTGAGTGTCTTTTTTTGTGGTGTACGAGCCTCCGAGTGCCTTTTTTTGCATTGTAGCAGCCTCCGAGTGCCTTTTTTTGTGGTGCACTGGCCTCTGAGTGCCTTTTTTTCCAGTACAGGGGCCACCGAGTGCCTTTCTCTACAGTGTAGCAGCCTCCGAGTGCCTTTTTTTGTGGTGCAGGGCCCTCCGAGTGCCTTTTTTTCTGGTGTACAGGCCTGCAAGTGCCTCTTTTTCCAGTGCAGGGGCCTCCGAGTGCCTTTTTTGGTGGTGCAGGGCCCTCCGAGTGCCTTGTTTCACATTGTAGCAGCCCCCGAGTGCCTTTTTTTGTGCTGTAGGAGCCACTGAGTGCCTCTTCTTGTGGTTCAGGGGCCTCCGAGTGCTGTTATTTTGGGGTGTGTGGTCCTCCATGTACCTTTTTTTTTGCGGTGTAGTGGCCCCGAGTGCCTTTTCTTGTGGTTCAGGGGCCTCCGAGTGCCTTCTTTTCTGGTGCAGGGCCCTCCAAGTGCCTTTTTTTTGCATTGTAGCAGCCCCCAAGTGCCTTTTTTTGTGCTGTAGGGGCCCCCAAGTGCCTTTTTTTCCAGTGTAGGGGCAGCCGAGTGCCTTTTTTTGTGGTGTGGTCCTCCAAGTGCCTTTCTTTTGTGGTGTCGGGGCCTCTGAGTGCATTTGTTTTTGCGGTGCACTGGCCTCCAAGTGCCCTGTTTTTCAGTGCACTGGCCTCCGAGTGCCTTTTTTTGCGGTGTGCAGGCCTCCGAGTGCCTTTTTTTGCAGTGCAGGGGCTACTAAGTGCCTTTTTTTGCTGTGCGTGGGCCTCAGGGTGCATTTCTTTGCAGTGTAGTAGCCTCCAAGTGCCTTTTTTTGCAATGTGGGGGCCACCGAGTGCCTTTCTTGGTGGTGTAGGGGCCTCTGAGTGCCTTCTTTTGTGGTGCAGGAGCCTGCGAGTGCCTTTTTTTCTGGTGTACAGGCCTGCAAGTGCCTCTTTTTCCAGTGCAGGAGCCTCCGAGTGCCTTTTGTGGTGGTGCCAGGCCCTCCAAGTGCCTTGTTTCACATTGTAGCAGCCCCCAAGAGCCTTTGTTTGTGCTGTAGGGGCCACTGAGTGCCTTTTTTTGTGGTGTACGAGCCTCCGAGTGCCTTTTTTTGCATTGTAGCAGCCTCCGAGTGCCTTTTTTTGTGGTGCACTGGCCTCTGAGTGCCTTTTTTTCCAGTACAGGGGCCACCGAGTGCCTTTCTCTACAGTGTAGCAGCCTCCGAGTGCCTTTTTTTGTGGTGCAGGGCCCTCCGAGTGCCTTTTTTTCTGGTGTACAGGCCTGCAAGTGCCTCTTTTTCCAGTGTAGGAGCCTCCGAGTGCCTTTTTTGGTGGTGCAGGGCCCTCCAAGTGCCTTGTTTCACATTGTAGCAGCCCCCGAGTAGCTTTTCTTGTGCTGTAGGGGCCACCGAGTACCTTTTCTTATGGTTCAGGGGCCTCCGAGTGCCTTTTGTTCCAGTGTAGAGGCCTCCAAGTGCCCTGTTTTTGCAGTGTACTGGCCTCCGAGTGCCTTTTTCTCCAGCATAAGACCCTCCTAGTGCCTTTTCTTTGTGGTGTAGAGGCCTCCAAGTGCCTTTTTTTGGGGTGCACTGGCCTCCGAGTGCCTTTTATTCCAGTGTAGGGGCCTCCGAGTGCCTTTTTTTGCATTGTAGCAGCCCCCGAGTGCCTTTTTCTGTGGTGTAGGGGCCACCAAATGCCTTTTTTTTTGCAATGTAGGGGCCTCAGGGTGCCTTTTTTGCAGTGTAGTAGCCTGCAAGTGCCTTTTTTTGCAGTAAAGGGCCCTCCCCTTTTTTTGTGGTGTAGGGGCCACCGAATGCCCTTTTTTGCGGTGCAGGGGCCTCAGGGTGCATTTTTTTGCAGTGTAGTAGCCTCCAAGTGCCTTTTTTTGCAATGTAGGGGCTTCCGAGTGCCTTTTTTGGTGGTGCAGGGGCCTCCGCGTGCCTTCTTTTGTGGTGCAGGAGCCTCCGAGTGCCTTTTTTTTCTGGTGTACAGGCCTGCAAGTGCCTCTTTTTCCAGTGTAGGAGCCTCAGAGTGCCTTTTTTGGTGGTGCAGGGCCCTCCAAGTGCCTTGTTTCACATTGTAGCAGCCCCCGAGTGCCTTTGTTTGTGCTGTCGGGGCCACCCAGTACCTTTTTTTGTGGTGTGGTCCTCCGAGTGCCTTTTTTTTGTGGTGTAGAGGCCTCTGAGTGCCTTTTTTTGCTGTGCAGGGGCCTGTGATTGACTTTTTTGGCAGTGCAGGGGCCACCGAGTGCCTTTTCTTGTGGTGCACTGGCCTCCGAGTACGTTTTATTCCAGTGTAGGGGCCTCTGAGTACCTTTTTTTGCATTGTAGCAGCCCCCAAGTGCCTTTTTTTGTGCTGTAGGGGCCTCCGAGTGCCTTTTTTTCCAGTGTAGGGGCAGCCGAGTGCCTTTTTTTGTGCTGCAGGGCCCTCCGAGCGCCTTTCTTTCCAGTGTAGGGGCCATCGAGTGCCTTTTTTTGCGGTGCAGGGGCCTCAGGGTGCGTTTATTTGCAGTGTAGTAGCCTCCAAGTGCCTTTTTTTGCAATGTGGGGGCCTTTCTTGGTGGTGTAGGGGCCTCTGAGTGCCTTCTTTTGTGGTGCAGGAGCCTCCGAGTGCCTTTTTTTCTGGTGTACAGGCCTGCAAGTGCCTCTTTTTCCAGTGCAGGAGCCTCCGAGTGCCTTTTGTGGTGGTGCCAGGCCCTCCAAGTGCCTTGTTTCACATTGTAGCAGCCCCCAAGAGCCTTTGTTTGTGCTGTAGGGGCCACTGAGTGCCTTTTTTTGTGGTGTACGAGCCTCCGAGTGCCTTTTTTTGCATTGTAGCAGCCTCCAAGTGCCTTTTTTGTGGTGCACTGGCCTCTGAGTGCCTTTTTTTCCAGTACAGGGGCCACCGAGTGCCTTTCTCTACAGTGTAGCAGCCTCCGAGTGCCTTTTTTTGTGGTGCAGGGCCCTCCGAGTGCCTTTTTTCCTGGTGTACAGGCCTGCAAGTGCCTCTTTTTCCAGTGTAGGAGCCTCCGAGTGCCTTTTTTGGTGGTGCAGGGCCCTCCAAGTGCCTTGTTTCACATTGTAGCAGCCCCCGAGTAGCTTTTCTTGTGCTGTAGGGGCCACCGAGTACCTTTTCTTGTGGTTCAGGGGCCTCCGAGTGCCTTTTGTTCCAGTGTAGAGGCCTCCAAGTGCCCTGTTTTTGCAGTGTACTGGCCTCCGAGTGCCTTTTTCTCCAGCATAAGACCCTCCTAGTGCCTTTTCTTTGTGGTGTAGAGGCCTCCAAGTGCCTTTTTTTGGGGTGCACTGGCCTCCGAGTGCCTTTTATTCCAGTGTAGGGGCCTCCGAGTGCCTTTTTTTGCATTGTAGCAGCCCCCGAGTGCCTTTTTCTGTGGTGTAGGGGCCACCAAATGCCTTTTTTTTGCAATGTAGGGGCCTCAGGGTGCCTTTTTTGCAGTGTAGTAGCCTCCAAGTGCCTTTTTTTGCAGTAAAGGGCCCTCCCCTTTTTTTGTGGTGTAGGGGCCACCGAATGCCCTTTTTTGCGGTGCAGGGGCCTCAGGGTGCATTTTTTTGCAGTGTAGTAGCCTCCAAGTGCCTTTTTTTTGTAATGTAGGTGCTTCTGAGTGCCTTCTTTTGTGGTGCAGGGGCCTCCGAGTGCCTTCTTTTGTGGTGCAGGGGCCTCCGAGTGCCTTTTTTTCCAGTGTACAGGCCTGCAAGTGCCTCTTTTTCCAGTGCAGGGGCCTCCGAGTGCCTTTTTTGGTGGTGCAGGGCCCTCCGAGTGCCTTGTTTCACATTGTAGCAGCCCCCGAGTGCCTTTTTTTGTGCTGTAGGAGCCACTGAGTGCCTCTTCTTGTGGTTCAGGGGCCTCCGAGTGCTGTTATTTTGGGGTGTGTGGTCCTCCATGTACCTTTTTTTTTGCGGTGTAGTGGCCCCGAGTGCCTTTTCTTGTGGTTCAGGGGCCTCCGAGTGCCTTCTTTTCTGGTGCAGGGCCCTCCAAGTGCCTTTTTTTTGCATTGTAGCAGCCCCCAAGTGCCTTTTTTTGTGCTGTAGGGGCCCCCAAGTGCCTTTTTTTCCAGTGTAGGGGCAGCCGAGTGCCTTTTTTTGTGGTGTGGTCCTCCAAGTGCCTTTCTTTTGTGGTGTCGGGGCCTCTGAGTGCATTTGTTTTTGCGGTGCACTGGCCTCCAAGTGCCCTGTTTTTCAGTGCACTGGCCTCCGAGTGCCTTTTTTTGCGGTGTGCAGGCCTCCGAGTGCCTTTTTTTGCAGTGCAGGGGCTACTAAGTGCCTTTTTTTGCTGTGCGTGGGCCTCAGGGTGCATTTCTTTGCAGTGTAGTAGCCTCCAAGTGCCTTTTTTTGCAATGTGGGGGCCACCGAGTGCCTTTCTTGGTGGTGTAGGGGCCTCTGAGTGCCTTCTTTTGTGGTGCAGGAGCCTCCGAGTGCCTTTTTTTCTGGTGTACAGGCCTGCAAGTGCCTCTTTTTCCAGTGCAGGAGCCTCCGAGTGCCTTTTGTGGTGGTGCCAGGCCCTCCAAGTGCCTTGTTTCACATTGTAGCAGCCCCCAAGAGCCTTTGTTTGTGCTGTAGGGGCCACTGAGTGCCTTTTTTTGTGGTGTACGAGCCTCCGAGTGCCTTTTTTTGCATTGTAGCAGCCTCCGAGTGCCTTTTTTTGTGGTGCACTGGCCTCTGAGTGCCTTTTTTTCCAGTACAGGGGCCACCGAGTGCCTTTCTCTACAGTGTAGCAGCCTCCGAGTGCCTTTTTTTGTGGTGCAGGGCCCTCCGAGTGCCTTTTTTTCTGGTGTACAGGCCTGCAAGTGCCTCTTTTTCCAGTGCAGGGGCCTCCGAGTGCCTTTTTTGGTGGTGCAGGGCCCTCCGAGTGCCTTGTTTCACATTGTAGCAGCCCCCGAGTGCCTTTTTTTGTGCTGTAGGAGCCACTGAGTGCCTCTTCTTGTGGTTCAGGGGCCTCCGAGTGCTGTTATTTTGGGGTGTGTGGTCCTCCATGTACCTTTTTTTTTGCGGTTTAGTGGCCCCGAGTGCCTTTTCTTGTGGTTCAGGGGCCTCCGAGTGCCTTCTTTTCTGGTGCAGGGCCCTCCAAGTGCCTTTTTTTTGCATTGTAGCAGCCCCCAAGTGCCTTTTTTTGTGCTGTAGGGGCCCCCAAGTGCCTTTTTTTCCAGTGTAGGGGCAGCCGAGTGCCTTTTTTTGTGGTGTGGTCCTCCAAGTGCCTTTCTTTTGTGGTGTCGGGGCCTCTGAGTGCATTTGTTTTTGCGGTGCACTGGCCTCCAAGTGCCCTGTTTTTCAGTGCACTGGCCTCCGAGTGCCTTTTTTTGCGGTGTGCAGGCCTCCGAGTGCCTTTTTTTGCAGTGCAGGGGCTACTAAGTGCCTTTTTTTGCTGTGCGTGGGCCTCAGGGTGCATTTCTTTGCAGTGTAGTAGCCTCCAAGTGCCTTTTTTTGCAATGTGGGGGCCACCGAGTGCCTTTCTTGGTGGTGTAGGGGCCTCTGAGTGCCTTCTTTTGTGGTGCAGGAGCCTCCGAGTGCCTTTTTTTCTGGTGTACAGGCCTGCAAGTGCCTCTTTTTCCAGTGCAGGAGCCTCCGAGTGCCTTTTGTGGTGGTGCCAGGCCCTCCAAGTGCCTTGTTTCACATTGTAGCAGCCCCCAAGAGCCTTTGTTTGTGCTGTAGGGGCCACTGAGTGCCTTTTTTTGTGGTGTACGAGCCTCCGAGTGCCTTTTTTTGCATTGTAGCAGCCTCCGAGTGCCTTTTTTTGTGGTGCACTGGCCTCTGAGTGCCTTTTTTTCCAGTACAGGGGCCACCGAGTGCCTTTCTCTACAGTGTAGCAGCCTCCGAGTGCCTTTTTTTGTGGTGCAGGGCCCTCCGAGTGCCTTTTTTTCTGGTGTACAGGCCTGCAAGTGCCTCTTTTTCCAGTGTAGGAGCCTCCGAGTGCCTTTTTTGGTGGTGCAGGGCCCTCCAAGTGCCTTGTTTCACATTGTAGCAGCCCCCGAGTAGCTTTTCTTGTGCTGTAGGGGCCACCGAGTACCTTTTCTTATGGTTCAGGGGCCTCCGAGTGCCTTTTGTTCCAGTGTAGAGGCCTCCAAGTGCCCTGTTTTTGCAGTGTACTGGCCTCCGAGTGCCTTTTTCTCCAGCATAAGACCCTCCTAGTGCCTTTTCTTTGTGGTGTAGAGGCCTCCAAGTGCCTTTTTTTGGGGTGCACTGGCCTCCGAGTGCCTTTTATTCCAGTGTAGGGGCCTCCGAGTGCCTTTTTTTGCATTGTAGCAGCCCCCGAGTGCCTTTTTCTGTGGTGTAGGGGCCACCAAATGCCTTTTTTTTTGCAATGTAGGGGCCTCAGGGTGCCTTTTTTGCAGTGTAGTAGCCTGCAAGTGCCTTTTTTTGCAGTAAAGGGCCCTCCCCTTTTTTTGTGGTGTAGGGGCCACCGAATGCCCTTTTTTGCGGTGCAGGGGCCTCAGGGTGCATTTTTTTGCAGTGTAGTAGCCTCCAAGTGCCTTTTTTTTGTAATGTAGGTGCTTCCGAGTGCCTTCTTTTGTGGTGCAGGAGCCTCCGAGTGCCTTCTTTTGTGGTGCAGGGGCCTCCGAGTGCCTTCTTTTGTGGTGCAGGGGCCTCCGAGTGCCTTCTTTTGTGGTGCAGGGGCCTCCGAGTGCCTTCTTTTGTGGTGCAGGGGCCTCCGAGTGCCTTCTTTTGTGGTGCAGGGGCCTCCGAGTGCCTTTTTTTCCAGTGTACAGGCCTGCAAGTGCCTCTTTTTCCAGTCCAGGAGCCTCCGAGTGCCTTTTGTGGTGGTGCCAGGCCCTCCAAGTGACTTTTTTCACATTGTAGCAGCCCCCAAGAGCCTTTGTTTGTGCTGTAGGGGCCACTGAGTGCCTTTTTTTGTGGTGTAGCGCCCTCCGAGTGCCTTTTTTTGCATTGTAGCAGCCTCCAAGTGCCTTTTTTTGTGGTGCACTGGCCTCTGAGTGCCTTTTTTTCCAGTACAGGGGCCACCGAGTGCCTTTCTCTACAGTGTAGCAGCCTCCGAGTGCCTTTTTTTGTGGTGCAGGGCCCTCCGAGTGCCTTTTTTTCTGGTGTACAGGCCTGCAAGTGCCTCTTTTTCCAGTGTAGGAGCCTCCGAGTGCCTTTTTTGGTGGTGCAGGGCCCTCCAAGTGCCTTGTTTCACATTGTAGCAGCCCCCGAGTAGCTTTTCTTGTGCTGTAGGGGCCACCGAGTACCTTTTCTTGTGGTTCAGGGGCCTCCGAGTGCCTTTTGTTCCAGTGTAGAGGCCTCCAAGTGCCCTGTTTTTGCAGTGTACTGGCCTCCGAGTGCCTTTTTTTCCAGCATAAGACCCTCCTAGTGCCTTTTCTTTGTGGTGTAGAGGCCTCCAAGTGCCTTTTTTTGGGGTGCACTGGCCTCCGAGTGCCTTTTATTCCAGTGTAGGGGCCTCCGAGTGCCTTTTTTTGCATTGTAGCAGCCCCCGAGTGCCTTTTTCTGTGGTGTAGGGGCCACCAAATGCCTTTTTTTTGCAATGTAGGGGCCTCAGGGTGCCTTTTTTGCAGTGTAGTAGCCTGCAAGTGCCTTTTTTTGCAGTAAAGGGCCCTCCCCTTTTTTTGTGGTGTAGGGGCCACCGAATGCCCTTTTTTGCGGTGCAGGGGCCTCAGGGTGCATTTTTTTGCAGTGTAGTAGCCTCCAAGTGCCTTTTTTTTGTAATGTAGGTGCTTCCGAGTGCCTTCTTTTGTGGTGCAGGGGCCTCCGAGTGCCTTCTTTTGTGGTGCAGGGGCCTCCGAGTGCCTTTTTTTCCAGTGTACAGGCCTGCAAGTGCCTCTTTTTCCAGTGCAGGGGCCTCCGAGTGCCTTTTTTGGTGGTGCAGGGCCCTCCGAGTGCCTTGTTTCACATTGTAGCAGCCCCCGAGTGCCTTTTTTTGTGCTGTAGGAGCCACTGAGTGCCTCTTCTTGTGGTTCAGGGGCCTCCGAGTGCTGTTATTTTGGGGTGTGTGGTCCTCCATGTACCTTTTTTTTTGCGGTGTAGTGGCCCCGAGTGCCTTTTCTTGTGGTTCAGGGGCCTCCGAGTGCCTTCTTTTCTGGTGCAGGGCCCTCCAAGTGCCTTTTTTTTGCATTGTAGCAGCCCCCAAGTGCCTTTTTTTGTGCTGTAGGGGCCCCCAAGTGCCTTTTTTTCCAGTGTAGGGGCAGCCGAGTGCCTTTTTTTGTGGTGTGGTCCTCCAAGTGCCTTTCTTTTGTGGTGTCGGGGCCTCTGAGTGCATTTGTTTTTGCGGTGCACTGGCCTCCAAGTGCCCTGTTTTTCAGTGCACTGGCCTCCGAGTGCCTTTTTTTGCGGTGTGCAGGCCTCCGAGTGCCTTTTTTTGCAGTGCAGGGGCTACTAAGTGCCTTTTTTTGCTGTGCGTGGGCCTCAGGGTGCATTTCTTTGCAGTGTAGTAGCCTCCAAGTGCCTTTTTTTGCAATGTGGGGGCCACCGAGTGCCTTTCTTGGTGGTGTAGGGGCCTCTGAGTGCCTTCTTTTGTGGTGCAGGAGCCTGCGAGTGCCTTTTTTTCTGGTGTACAGGCCTGCAAGTGCCTCTTTTTCCAGTGCAGGAGCCTCCGAGTGCCTTTTGTGGTGGTGCCAGGCCCTCCAAGTGCCTTGTTTCACATTGTAGCAGCCCCCAAGAGCCTTTGTTTGTGCTGTAGGGGCCACTGAGTGCCTTTTTTTGTGGTGTACGAGCCTCCGAGTGCCTTTTTTTGCATTGTAGCAGCCTCCGAGTGCCTTTTTTTGTGGTGCACTGGCCTCTGAGTGCCTTTTTTTCCAGTACAGGGGCCACCGAGTGCCTTTCTCTACAGTGTAGCAGCCTCCGAGTGCCTTTTTTTGTGGTGCAGGGCCCTCCGAGTGCCTTTTTTTCTGGTGTACAGGCCTGCAAGTGCCTCTTTTTCCAGTGTAGGAGCCTCCGAGTGCCTTTTTTGGTGGTGCAGGGCCCTCCAAGTGCCTTGTTTCACATTGTAGCAGCCCCCGAGTAGCTTTTCTTGTGCTGTAGGGGCCACCGAGTACCTTTTCTTATGGTTCAGGGGCCTCCGAGTGCCTTTTGTTCCAGTGTAGAGGCCTCCAAGTGCCCTGTTTTTGCAGTGTACTGGCCTCCGAGTGCCTTTTTTTCCAGCATAAGACCCTCCTAGTGCCTTTTCTTTGTGGTGTAGAGGCCTCCAAGTGCCTTTTTTTGGGGTGCACTGGCCCCCGAGTGCCTTTTATTCCAGTGTAGGGGCCTCCGAGTGCCTTTTTTTGCATTGTAGCAGCCCCCGAGTGCCTTTTTCTGTGGTGTAGGGGCCACCAAATGCCTTTTTTTTGCAATGTAGGGGCCTCAGGGTGCCTTTTTTGCAGTGTAGTAGCCTGCAAGTGCCTTTTTTTGCAGTAAAGGGCCCTCCCCTTTTTTTGTGGTGTAGGGGCCACCGAATGCCCTTTTTTGCGGTGCAGGGGCCTCAGGGTGCATTTTTTTGCAGTGTAGTAGCCTCCAAGTGCCTTTTTTTTGTAATGTAGGTGCTTCTGAGTGCCTTCTTTTGTGGTGCAGGGGCCTCCGAGTGCCTTCTTTTGTGGTGCAGGGGCCTCCGAGTGCCTTTTTTTCTGGTGTACAGGCCTGCAAGTGCCTCTTTTTCCAGTGCAGGGGCCTCCGAGTGCCTTTTTTGGTGGTGCAGGGCCCTCCGAGTGCCTTGTTTCACATTGTAGCAGCCCCCGAGTGCCTTTTTTTGTGCTGTAGGAGCCACTGAGTGCCTCTTCTTGTGGTTCAGGGGCCTCCGAGTGCTGTTATTTTGGGGTGTGTGGTCCTCCATGTACCTTTTTTTTTGCGGTGTAGTGGCCCCGAGTGCCTTTTCTTGTGGTTCAGGGGCCTCCGAGTGCCTTCTTTTCTGGTGCAGGGCCCTCCAAGTGCCTTTTTTTTGCATTGTAGCAGCCCCCAAGTGCCTTTTTTTGTGGTGCAGGGGCCTCCGAGTGCCTTTTTTGGTGGTGCAGGGCCCTCCAAGTGCCTTTTTTCACATTGTAGCAGCCCCCGAGTGCCTTTGTTTGTGCTGTCGGGGCCACCCAGTACCTTTTTTTGTGGTGTGGTCCTCCGAGTGCCTTTTTTTGCGGTGTGCAGGCCTCCGAGTGCCTTTTTTTGCTGTGCAGGGGCCTGTGATTGACTTTTTTGGCAGTGCAGGGGCCACCGAGTGCCTTTTCTTGTGGTGCACTGGCCTCTGAGTACCTTTTATTCCAGTGTGGGGGCCTCTGAGTGCCTTTTTTTGCATTGTAGCGGCCCCCGAGTGCCTTTTTCTGTGGTGTAGGGGCCACCAAATCCCTTTTTTTCCAGCGTAGGGGCCATCGAGTGCCTTTTTTTGTGGTGTGGTCCTCCGAGTGCGTTTATTTGCAGTGTAGTAGCCTCCAAGTGCCTTTTTTTGCAATGTGGGGGCCACCGAGTGCCTTTCTTGGTGGTGTAGGGGCCTCTGAGTGCCTTCTTTTGTGGTGCAGGAGCCTCCGAGTGCCTTTTTTTCCAGTGTACAGGCCTGCAAGTGCCTCTTTTTCCAGTGTAGGAGCCTCCGAGTGCCTTTTTTGGTGGTGCTGGGCCCTCCGAGTGCCTTGTTTCACATTGTAGCAGCCCCCGAGTGCCTTTTTTTGCAGTGTGGAGGCCTCTGAGTGCCTTTTCTTGTGGTTCAGA
The DNA here is from genome assembly GCF_036370855.1 of Dromaius novaehollandiae. Taxonomy (NCBI): domain Eukaryota; kingdom Metazoa; phylum Chordata; class Aves; order Casuariiformes; family Dromaiidae; genus Dromaius; species Dromaius novaehollandiae. The sequence goes on from NW_026991418.1 coordinate 397,379, forward strand.
GGCCACCAAGTGCCTATTCTTGTGGTGCACTGGCCTCCGAGTGCCTTTTGTTCCAGTGTAGTGGCCTCCGAGTGCCTTCTTTTGCAGTGTAGATGCCCCCTAGTGCCTTTTTTGCCAGCGTAAGGCCCTCCTAATGCCTTTTCATTGTGGTGTAGAGGCCTCCGAGTGCCTTTTTTTGGGGTGCACTGGCCTCCGAGTGCCTTTTTTTGCATTGTAGCAGCCTCCAAGTGCCTTTTTTGGGGTGCACTGGCCTCCGAGTGCCTTTTTTTTCCAGTGCAGGGGCCTCCGAGTGCCTTTCTCTACGGTGTAGCAGCCTCCAAGTGCCTTTTTTGGGGTGCACTGGCCTCCGAGTGCCTTTTTTTTCCAGTGCAGGGGCCTCCGAGTGCCTTTCTCTACGGTGTAGCAGCCTCCGAGTGCCTTATTTTTCCGGTGTAGCAGGATCCGAGTGCCTTTTTTTCGCATTGTAGCAGCCTCCGAGTGCCTTTTTTTGTGCTGTAGGGGCCACTGAGTGCCTTTTTTTGTGCTGTAGGAGCCACAGGGTGCATTTTTTTGCAGTGTACTAGCCTCCAAGTGCGTTTTTTGGTGGTGTAGGGGCTTCCGAGTGCCTTTTTTTGTGGTGCAGGGGACTCCGAGTGCCTTTATTTCCAGTGTACAGGCCTCCGAGTGCCTTTCTCTTTCCAGTGCAGGGGCCTCCAAGTGCCTTTATTTCCAGTGTACAGGCCTGCAAGTGCCTCTTTTTCCAATGCAGGAGCCTCCGAGTGCCTTTTTTGGTGGTGCAGGGCCCTCCGAGTGCCTTGTTTCACATTGTAGCAGCCCCCGAGTGCCTTTTTTTGTGCTGTAGGAGCCACCGAGTGCCTTTTCTTGTGGTTCAGGGACCTCCGAGTGCTGTTATTTTGGGGTGTGTGGTCCTCCATGTACCTTTTTTTGCGGTGTAGTGGCCCCGAGTGCCTTTTCTTGTGGTTCAGGGGCCTCCGAGTGCCTTGTTTCACATTGTAGCAGCCCCCGAGTGCCTTCTTTTGTGCTGTAGGGGCCACCGAGTGCCTTTTTTTGCCGTGCATGGTCCTCCGAGTGCCTTTTTTTTGCAGTGTACTAGCCTCCAAGTGCCTTTTTTTGTGATGTAGGGGCTTCCGAGTGCCTTTTCTTGTGATTCACTGTTGTCCGGGTGCCTTTTTTTGTGGTGCAGGGGCCTCCGAGTGCCTCCTTTTGAGGTGCACTGCTGTCTGAGTGCCTTTTTTTGCAGTGAAGGGGCATCTAAGTGCCTTTTTTTCCAGTCTAGCAGCCTCCAAGTGCCTATTTTTGCGATGCAGGCTCCCAAAGTGCCTTTTTTTCCAGTATAGTGTCCTCCATGTGCATATTTTTTGCAGTGCATGTCCTCCTAGTGCCCTTTTTTCCAGTGCTCAGGCCTCCAAGTGCCTTTTTTCTGTTATGGTCCTTCAACGTTCTGTGTTAGCACTTTACCTGTATTAACCTGTACTGCTTGAAATGATATTGTCAGGCCCACCACTGCTGGATGAGATAGTCATGTCACTTCTGCCTCACGGCCTGGTAGGCCAGTCAGGCCCATCAGTCCTCGCTCTGCTTGTGAGGTTGCTTCTGCCTCTGTGCTTGATAGGCCAGTGGCAGGGCCATGCCTCCTGGCTTTGCTTGTGAGGATACTTGTGTCTCCATGCCAAAAAGGGCAGTGGCAGGCCCATGGTTGCTGGTTGTGTCTTACGATGTCACTTTGACCTGCATGCCATTGCATGCATGGCATGCACTGCCACGCCCATGGCTGCTGGTCTGCTTGGGTGTTCCCTTCTTTCTCCGTGTTTGATGCGCCATGGCAGGCCCAGAGCTGCTGGCTGTGCTTGTGAGGTCCCTTTGACCTCAGTGCCTGATGAGGCACTCAGAGCGCCATGAGTCCTACCTGCGCTTCTGAGCTCACTTCTGCCTCAGTGCCTGATTGGCAAGTGGCAGGCCAATAGCTGCTTGCTGAGGTAGTGAGGTCATTTTTACCAGCAGCCCTAAACTTAGCACTATGGGATGTTCAGAATCCTCCATGACAGCCTCTAAGACTATTGCCAGTGGAAATTCTTTTGGGGAGACCTTTAGCCACAGTGGGCAACTCAGGCTAAAAGCAACCGCTTGGGTGGAGATGAGCGAATTACACTTACAAAAGGCAGGGGAAAAGCTCAGTGGGCCCACTCAGTACCAGGTGGCGTGCAAGCACACGCTATCCAGCCTGGACATAAGGGGTTGGTACAGATAGTCACCTGAAAGTCCGAAGTGCAACCAAATCTCGGGAGGCCCCTACACTGTATTGTTGAGTTCTTATTTCATTGTTAAACTTCCAGGTAAAGAAAATTGGCTCTAGTCAGATGTAAAGCGGCTGAGTGGACCGGAAGCTCTTGGAAGCACCACATGAGCTAAGCCGTACTGGACATTAAATGTTACAAAGTGTGGCGTGTAACACTTGCTTGTGTTGTTAGTTGTTGTCATGACATTTGTGCTTGCACTGGAGTATTGTTTAACCGCCCTAGCAAAAAACCAACCTGCGAGTAAAATGTGTTGTAGCCAAAATCGAGGAGAAGCAATTTGGGAAGCAAATGAGGAACGCTATTGTTCCTACTTGTATCAAATAGCGCATCCACAGAGTTGACAGCATGTTGCAGTGCCTACCACGTTGAAGGTGAGGCAAAAGCCCTGGAGGAGCATCCCATACGGATAGAAATGGGACCAAGACATTACCCAAACTGAGAAGTCCAGTGTGTCACTAACTACAAATTGTAGTGACTCTCGCCTGGTGCCGGAGAGACGATTGCACTGAAAACTTCCGCCTTCCATTGCCCGGGTCCCGGCAGACCCCGGTGATGCGTTCTAACGAACGCTCTTGTAATGGGAGTGTAACTTGTAAGTCTACGCCATTAGTTCTACCCTGCACTCTCAGGAGCAGGCTTTCAACACTCTCTCCTGCTTTAACCACTTCCCCAATGCTCTCCATTTTAACTTTCCCTGCGGTCACTGCAGGAACAGCCCGACCATCTCCGCAGAGCTCCCACGCAGTTAAATCAACCGGAACACAAAAGTTACTGTTGAACCCTTTGTGGTCTCTAAAACCTGTAGCGTTACTCAGGCAAGAGAACATGTCTATGATTAAGCCATCCTGTCTGCCATTTTTAAATATAGCTTACACCACATGGATGGAATGGTTACGCAAGCGGACCTGAAGCGCCAAATGGCGAGAAAGAAAGGATGTCAGTGGTGTTACAGGGCCAGGATTAGGAGTTCTAAATAGCATCGATGCTGAGGCATTAGTGAATAAGCAAGTGCCACAAACAGAGATGTGTCTAGATTAGACAAAGCAAAGCCATTACGATCATCTCTGTTACCTCTTGGACGTAATCAACGGTGCTCCTCTCAGATTTCTACCTCAGTGGGAGCTCAAAGAAGGCAAGCTCATCAGCTTCCTTAGTTGCAGCAGGAGGAGCTCAAACTAATGTTTCTTTGGCGGTCCATTGTATCCAAGCCAAATGGACACAATCCGGACCAGTTGCAACAACTCGGGCAGGTGAGAAAGGGCTCCTACCCAGTGAAATTCGCAAAGCAGGACTCCTTCCAAAGGCGTTCAGTGTTAAGGAATCTTGGACTGCCACCATCTAGAGTTAATCAGAGTCAGGCTAGGGCAGCCCCATGACATTGCCTCCCGCGCCCCTAGTCGACAATAACACCAGGCCTGTTCCCACCTTTCTCCTAAGAGTGTGAAACTGCTCAAACTCTCCCACCTATCAGTTCACATGGATCAGAGGTCTGGGCACACCAGGCTTGCCTCGGGCAATCCCACAAGACATGCCCAATCTCGCCATCCTCCCCTGTGGACACTTACACCACGTCCACTCACAGCTGCCTCCTAAGAATGCCCGCCTGCTCAGCTGCCTGTCCGAACAGCCGACGCTGACAGGCAAGAGCTGTTGCCAAGCAAGCTTGACCTGCATGCGCAGGGCAGCCCCATAGCACTTTCACAGCTGCCTTCCTCGCCGGTTGACACTTACAGCAGGGCTATTCCCTCCGAACGCCTAGGAGTGCCACACTGCTCCAATGCCTCCACTGACAGTCAGGGCTCACAGGCAGGAGCTAGTCCCAGCCAAGCTTCCCCTGCATGCCTAAGGCAGTCCCACAACAGGATAACGGCTTGCCTTCCTTTCCTGTCGACATTAACAGCACCGCTACTCCCGCCTTCCTCCTAGCAATGCCACGTTGCTCAAATGCCTGTCCAACGAGCGAGAGCTGCTAGGCAAGAGCGCAGGTATGCGAAACTAGCCTTGGGCAGCCCCACAAGATGTACCCATCTCGCCTTCCTCCCCCGTCAACAGTTACAGCAGGCGTACTCACAGCTTCCTCCTAAGAATGCCCAACTGCTCAGACGCCTGTCCGAACAGCAAGGGCCGCTAGGCAAGAGCTCTGGGCATGCCAAGCTTCCCTTTGCCAGCCCACAACATATTCCCTGCTCTCTTCTAGGTGAGGGCCTTTTGGCCTTTACACCCTGGCTACTCCCAACTTAGTCCTAAGAATGCCAAAATGCTCAGACGCCTTTGCGAGCAAGCAGGGCTCAAAAGCAAGAGCTCATCCCCACCACACAAAACCTGCTAAGCCACAGCAGGCCCACAACACGTTCACGGTTGCCTTCCTCTCCTGTCCACACTTAAAGGATGCGTACTCACGCCTTGCGAAGAAGGCAAGTCGTGAACGTGTTGTGGAGCTGCCCTAAGCATGCAGTGCAAGCTTGCTGGGGCATCTTTTTTGCCTGTGAGCTCTGGGTGTTCGGACAGTCGTGTGAGCAGTCTGGCATTCTTAGGCAGAAGCTGTGAGTACGCCTGGTGTAATTGTCGACGGGGGGAGGATGGCGAGACGGGCTCATTTTGTTGTGCTCCCAGAGACAAGCATGTCGTGCCCAGCGCTCTTGCCCGTGAGTGCCGGCTGCCAGACAGGTGTCTGAGCAGGCGAGCTTTCTAAAGCGTAAGCCTGGTGTAATTGTCGAAAGGTCTCAGAGGCAAGACAGCTGGACTCCCCCAGAATTGCTCTGCATGCTTAGGGCAGCCCCGCAATGCGTTCACAGCTGCCTTCCTCGCCGGTCGACACTTACAGCAGGGCTATTCCCTCCAGACGCCTAGGCGTGCCACACTGCTCAAGCGCCTCCACCGACAATCAGGGCTCACAGGCGGGAGCTAGTCCAAGCCAAGCTTCCCCTGCATGCCTAAGGCAGTCCCACAACAGGATAACGGCTTGCCTTCTCCTGTCGACATTAACAGCACCGCTACTCCCGCCTTCCTCCTAGCAATGCCACGTTGCTCAAATGCCTGTCCAACGAGCAAGGGCTGCTAGGCAAGACCCCCGGGTAGCCTTGGGCAGCCCCGCAAGACGTACCCATCTCACCTTCCTCCGCCGTCGACAAATACACCATGCGTACTCACAGCTTCCTCCTAAGAATGTCAGCGTGCTCAGACGCCTGAGTGAACAACAAGTGCAGAGAAGTAATAGCTCTGGGCATGCCAAGCTTCCCTTTGGCAGCCCACAAAATATTCCCTTGCCCTCTTCCTAGGTGCGCCCTTTTGGCCCTTTACACCACGGCTGCTCACAAGCCTTATTCCTGAGAATGCCGGCCGGCTCTGACACCCGTCGTGGCAGAAGTGGATTCAGAGGGGAGAGCTCTGGGCACCACAGGCTTGCCTCGGGCAGCCTGACCAAAAACATCCAGGTCTCGCTTTCCTTCCCTGTGGACACTTACAGCAGGACTCTTCCCACCTCACTCCTGGGATAGGCACAGGTAGCACATGTCTCTCCCACTTGTCGGCACTCACAGGCAAGAGCTCTGGGCACCCCAAACTGGCTTCCGACAGCCTCACAAAAAGTCCCCTCTCGCCATCCTCCTCCATTGATAAGAAGACCAGGCCAACTCAAAGCTTCCTCCTAAGAATGCTAGAAGACTCAGACACCTGTCCGAACAGAGAGGGCTCACAGGCAAGTGCTCTTCCCAAGCAAGCTTGATCTTCATCCCTAAGGCCGCCGCACAGCATGTTCACGAGGTGGGCCTTCCTCTCCTGGCGCCACTTACAGCGGCCTTTGCTTGCTCTAATTGTGGCGAGGAGAGGCAGGCAAACAGCAAAATTCTGGTAGGGCTGCCTTAGCTATGCTGATCGAACCTATGAGCTCTGGCTGTTCGGATGGGCCACTGAACAGTCTGTCGTGCTTAGGAAGAAGTTGTGAATACGCCTGGTGTAATTGTCGACGAGGGAGGATGGCGAGACGGTCTCGTCTTGTGGCACTGCCAGAGACAAGCTTGTCGTGCCCAGCTCTCTTGCCCGTGAGTGCTCGCTCTCTGGAGCAGGTTCTGATTAGGCGACATTTCTAAAGAGTTAGTCTGGTGTAATTGTTCATGGGGAGGATGGCGAAAGGCGGACGTCCTGTGGGGATGCCAGAGACAGGCTTGTCCTGTGCCCAGAACGCTCGCCTGTGAATACTGATGGAGAGAAAAGCGTTTGAACAGTGTGGCCTTCCTAGCAGTAGGTTGGAACAGGCAGGCTGTGTCAGCAGGCGAAGACGGCAAACTGTGATCGTGTTGTGGAACTGCCATAAGCATGAAAAGCAAGCTTGGTGGGGGCAGCTTCCTGGCCTGTGAACCCTGGCTGTTCGGAGCGCCAGCTGAGCAATCTGGAAGCGTGAGTACGTCTTGTGGAAACAGGGGAAGATGGCAAGATGGGCTGATTTTGTTGTGCTTCCAGAGACAAGCTTGTCGTGCCCAGTGTTCTTGCCTGTGCTTGCCCACTGTCCGGACAGGCTCCAATTCGGCGAGCTTTCTAAGGCGTAAAACTGATGTAATTGTCAGCAGGGCTCACAGGCAAGAGATACGCCAACCAAGCGTGTTTTCATGCTTACGGCAGCCCACAATGCGTCCACGTCTCGCCTTCTTTGCCTGTCAACACTTACAGCAGGCCTACTCCCACCTTACTGCTCGGAGTGCCACACTGCTCAAATGCTTCGCTCCGCGTCAGTACGCACAAGCAAGAATTCTGGACACCAGCTGGAAAAGAGCTTCTGGCAGCTCCAGAAGACATACCATCGCACCATCCTCCCCAGTCGACAATTACACAAGGCTTGCTCCTAAGAATGCCAGCCTGCTCAGACGCCTGTCCAAAGAGCAGAAATGGGTTCAGAGGGGAGAGCTCTGGGCACGACAGGCTTGCCTCAGGCAGCCTGACCAAAAATCCAGGTCTCGCTTTCCGTCCCTGTGGACACTTATAGCAGGCCTCTTCCCACCTCACTCCTCGGCATGCCACAGGTATCACCCGCCTCTCCCACTTGTCAGCACTCACAGGCAAGAGCTCTGGGCACACCAAACTGGCTTTCGACAGCCTCGCAAAAAGTCCCCCTCTCGTCATCCTCCCCCTCGATAAGACCAGGCCAACTCAAAGCTTCCGCCTAAGAATGCCAGAAGACTCAGATGCCTGTACGAGCAGGCAGGGCTCACAGGCAAGTGCTCTTCCCAAGCAAGCTGGCCCTTCATCCCTAAGGCCACTGCACAGCATGTTGGCGGGGGGGGGGGGGGGCGGGCCTTCCTATCCCGGCGACACATAGATCGGGGCTTGCTGGCTCTGTGGCGAGGAGAGAAGAGGGTAGGCAAAGTGCGAAGCTGTTGTAGAGCCGCCTTAGATATGCATATCAAGTCTGTGAGCTCTGGCTATTCGGAAAGGTGTCAGAGCAGTCTGGCACTCTCAGGAGGAAGTTGTGAGTACGCCTGGTGCAATTGTCAAGGGGAGGATGGTGAGACGGGCTCATCTGATGGGGCTGCGCAAGACAAGCTTGGCGTGCCCAGATCTCCTGTCTGTGCATTCTGACAGGTGGGAGAGGCGTTTAAGCAGTGTAGAACAAATAGGCGTAAGGTGGAAAAGGCCTTGTGTTATCGTCGACAGGCGAATAAGGCGAGACTGGGAATTTTGGCGAAACTGCCTGAAGCAAGCTGTCCTGGCCCAGAGCGCTTGCCTGTAAGCCTTTGCTTTTCGGACAGGTGTCTGAGTATTTTAGCAGTCTTCAGAATAAGGTGCGAGCAGAAGTGGTGTTTCGACCAGGTGGATGTGGGGGTGGTAGTCAAGGGCACGTTCTGCGGGGCTGCCTGAGGAAAGCGTGGCATGCCCAGAGCTCTTTCCTATGAAAGCTTGCTGGTCTCAGACCCCTGTCCCAGCAGCCAGGGCTCCAAGGCAAGAGCTTTTCCCAAGCACGCTTGACTTCCATCCCTAAGGCAGCCGCACGACACAATCAGGAGTGGCCGTCCTCTCCTGGCGGGATTACAGAGGAACTTGCTTGCTCTGTGTTGGGAAACGAGGTAGGCAGACTGCGAAACTGTTGGAGAGCTGGCTTAGCTATGCAGCTCGGGTCTGTGAGCGCTGGCTGTTCGCACAGGCAGATGAGCAGTCTGGCATTCTAAGGAGGAAGCTATGAGGACACCTGGTGTAATTGTCGATGGGGAGGATGGCGAGACGGGTTCGTCTTGTGGAGCGGCCAGAGACAAGCTTGTCAGTTCCAGAGCGCTCGCCTGTGAGTACTGGGGAGGAGAGACGCGTTTGAGCAGTGTGGCACGGCGAGCAGTAAGGTGGGAATAGGCCTGCTGTATGTGCCGACGGGCAAAGAAAGGGAGCCGGGAACGTGTTGTTGGGCTGCCCTGAGCATGCGGAGCAAGCTTGGTGGGGCAGCTCTCTTGCCTGTGAGCGCAGTCGACAGTTACACCAGGCTGACTCCTAAGAAAGTAAGCTTGCTCGGATGCCTGTCCGGAGAGCGGGCACTCATGGGCAAGAGCTCTAGACACACCAAGCTTGTCTCGGGACGGCCCATGGGCAAGGCTGAGTCTCCATCCTCCCTCGTCGACAATTGCACCAGGGGTTCTCACGCCTTCCTCCTAACAATGCCAGCCTGCTCAGCTGCCTGTCTGAACAGCCAGAGCTCACAGGCTTGAGCTGCATATCGAAGGCGGCTCTACAACACGTTTGCACTTTGCCTACCTCCACACAGCGTAAGCAAGCCCCGCTGTAAGTGTCGCCAGGAGAGGGAAGGCCCCCTCGTGAACGGCATGTGCGGCTGCCTTAGGGATGAAGGTCTAGCGTGCTTGGGGAAGAGCTCTTGCCTGTGAACGCTGGCTGTTCGGGCAGGCGTCTGAGCATTTTGGCATTCATAAGAGGAAGCTTTGAATCTGCCTGGTTTTACAATCGAGGGGGAGGATGGCGAGAAAGGGGCGTTTCGCGAGGCTGCCGGAAGCACAATTGGAGTGCCCAGAGTTCTTGCCTCTGAACCCCTTTCTATTCGGAGAGTTGTCTGAGCAGGCTGGCATTCTCAGCAGTAAGGCTTGTATACCTGTCAAACAAGGGTAATATGGGAATTTGGCTCTTCTTCTGGGCTTCCAGATGGAAGCTTGTCCTGCCCAGAGGTCTTGCCTGTGAGCGCTGGCTGTTCGTACAGGCAGCAGAGCAGGCGGGCATTCTTTGGAGGAAGCTGTGAGTGGATGTGGTGTAAATGGCCACGGGAGGATGGCGAGATGGGGAGAGCTTCGAGAGACAAGCTTGTCGTGCCCAGAGCGCTTGACTGTGAGTACTGACAGGGGCGAGAGACACGTTTGAGCAGAGTTGCACGCCTAGCAGTGCCATGCAACTGCAGTGTCGACAGCGTCTGCGAGGCCTGGGTGTTCGGCCAGTTGTCTGAGAAGTCTGGCATTCTTAGAAGGAGGCATTGAGTACGCCTGCTGTAAGTGTCGACGGAGAGCCGGGTTGTCTCGCAGGGCTGCCAGAGACAAGCTTGGCGTGCCCAGACCTCTTGCCCATGAGTGCCGGCTCTCTGGACAGGCGTCCGAGAGGATGGTTTTCTTAGGAGTCAGCCTGGTGTAACTGTCGACTGCACTCACAGGCAAGAGAGCTGCCCCACCAAGCTTGCTCCGCATGCTTAGCCCAGTCCCACAACACGTTCCCGGCTCGCGTTCTTTGCCCGTCGACACATACAGCAGGCCGATTCCACTTTACTGCTCGGAGTGCCACACTGCTCAAACACCTCTCTCCTCGCCAGCACACACAGGCAAGCGCTCTAGGCACGACAAGCTTGTCTCTCGAAGCCCCTCCATCTCGCCCGTCGACAATTGCAACAGTACACGCACAGCTTCTGCCTAAGAATGCCAGGCTGCTCTGATGCCTCTTGGACCAGCAGGCGTTCACAGGCAAGAGCTCTGGGCAGGCCAGCTTGCTTCGAGCAGTCTCGCAAAAAGTTCCCCGTCTCACCTTTCTCCTGTGTTGACAATTACACAGGGCTATGCCCACCTTATTTCTAGGAGTGCCACACTGTTTAAACGTCTCTCCCTTGTCTTTTCCCACAGCCACGAGTCCGTCTCGCCATCCTCCCCATCGAGAATAAGACCAGGCATACTCAAAGCTTCCGCCTAGGAGTGCCAGACTGCTCGGACGGCTGGCCGAACAACCAGAGCTCACAACGTTGATCTGCGGCTCTCCAACAGGTTCGCAGTTTGCCTACCTCTTCTCTCCACACTTAGAACAAGCAAGCCCCGCTTTCCCTGCTGCCAGCAGAGAACGGCCACTCGGGAACGTGCTGTGCGGTGGCCAGAGCCCAGGCTGTTCGGACAGGTGTCTGAGCAGTCTGGCATTCTTAGGAGGCAGCTCTGAGTATGCCTGGTGTAATTGCCGACGGGGAGGAAGGCGAGATGTGGACTTCTTGTGGAGCTGCCAGAAAGAAGCTTGTTGTGTCCAGAGCGCTCGCCTGTGACTGCCGCCAGTCCAGAGAGGCTTCTGAGCAGGCTTGCTTTCTTAAGATTCAGCCTGCTGTAACTGTCGACTGCGCTCACAAGGAAGAGCACTGCCCCAGCAAGCTTGCTCCGCATGCTCAGGGCAGCCCAATTAATACGTTCCCGGGTCCCTTTCTTTGCCTGTCGGCACATATAGCAGGCCTATTCCACCTTACTGCTAGGCGTGCCACACTGCTTAAACGGCTCTCTCCTCGTCAGTACGCACGGGCAAGCGCTCCGGACATGACAAGCTTGTCTCTCGAAGCTCACAAGAAACCTCCACCTCACCCTCCTCCCCTTCGACAATTGCAACAGGCGTACTCAAAACTTCCTCCTAAGAATGCCAGACTGCTCTGACACCTTTCCGAATAACCAGAACTCACAGACCTGAGCTGCATATCTAAGGCGGCTCTACAACAGATGTGCACTTTGCCTGCCTCTCCTCGCCACACTTAGAGCAAGCAAGCCCCGCTGTAAGTGGCGCCAGGAGAGGAAGGCCACTTGCGAACGTGCTGTGCGGTGGCCTTAGGGATGAAGGGCCTGCTTGCTTGGGAAGAGCTCTTGCCTGTGAGCCTTGGCTGTATCTGAGTCTTCTGGCATTCATAGGAGGAAGCTTTGAGTTGGCCTGGTCTTCTTATCGAGGGGAAGGATGGCGAGAGGGGGACTTTTTGCGAGGCTGTCGGAAGCCAATTTGGGGTGCCCAGAGCTCTTGCCTGTGAGTGCTGGCAAGTGGGAGAGACATGTGCTACCTGTGCCTATCCCAGGAGTGAGCTGGGAAGAGTCCTGCTGTAAGTGTCCACAGGGAAGGAAAGCGAGACCTGGACGTTTTTGGTCAGGCTGCCCGAGGCAAGCCTGTGGTGCCCAGAGCTCTCCCCTCTGAATCCACTTCTGCCACGACGGGTGTCGGAGCCGGCCGGCATTCTCAGGAATAAGGCTTGTGAGCAGCCGTGGTGTAAAGGGCCAAAAGGGGCGCACCTAGGAAGAGGGCAAGGGAATATTTTGTGGGCTGCCAAAGGGAAGCTTGGCATGCCCAGAGCTATTACCTCTCTGCACTTGTCGTTCGCTCAGGCGTCTGAGCACTCTGGCATTCTTAGGAGGAAGCTGTGAGTACGCATGCTGTATTTGTCGACGGCGGAGGAAGGTGAGATGGGTACCTCTTGTGGGCTGCTCGAGGCAAGCCCAGCAGCCCTTGCTCGTTGGACAGGCATTTGAGCAATGTGGCATTGCTAGGCGGAAGGTGGATGCTGACGTGCTTTTAATGTCGACAGGAGAAGAAGGCAAGCTGTTATCCTGTTGTGGGACTGCCTTAGGCATGCAGGGGAAGCTTGGCTGGGACTAGCTCCCGCCTGTGAGCCCTGATTGTCGGTGGAGGCGCTTGAGCAGTGTGGCACTCCTAGGCGTCTGGAGGGAATAGCCCTGCTGTAAGTGTCGACCGGCGAGGAAGGCAGCTGTGAATGTGTTGCGGTGCTGCCCTAAGCATGAAAAGGAAGCTTGGTTGGATAGCTCTCCTGCCTGTGCCCCCTGCCGACAATTCTACCATGCTTACTCTTAAGAAAGCTCGTAAGTGTCGACCGGCAAAGGAGGCGAGCCGTGAATGTGCTGTTGGGCTGCCCTAAGCATGCAGAACAATTCTGGGTGGGGGGGGTCCAGCTCTCCTGCCTGTGAGACCTGTCGACAATTACACCAGGCTTACGCTTTAGAAAGCTCGCCTGCTCAGACACCTGTCTGGCAGCCGGCACTCACGGGCAAGAGCGCTGGCCACGACAAGCTTGTCTCTGGGAGCACAACAAAATGAGCCCGTCTCGCCATCCTTCCGCCATCGACATTTGCTTGCCTTCTTCGCCTGCTGACAGTTACAGCGCGCCAATTCCCAACCTACTGCTAGGAGTGGCACACTGCTCAGATGCCTTTCTCCCCTGTCATTACTCACAGGCGAGCGTTCTTGGCATAACAAGCTTGTCTCTGGAAGCCCCACAGGTAGTCACATTTTGCCATCCTCCCCCATGAACAACTACACCATGCTTACTCTTAAGAGGGTGCTCAGAGGCTTCTCCGGAGAGCCGGCACTCATAGGCAAGAGATCTGGGCAGGAGAAGATTGTCTCTGGCAGGGCCACAAAACGAGCCGGGCTCACCATCCTCCCCTGTCGACAGTTACAGCTTCTTCCTAAGCACGACAGACTGCTCCGACGGCTGTCCGAACAGCCAGCGCTCACAGGCTTGAGCTGCATATCTGAGGCAGCTCTACAACAGGTTCGCAGTTTGCCCGCCTCTTCCCTCCACACTTAGAGCGAGCAAGCCCCTCTGTTTTGCCAGGAGAGGATGGCCACTCGGGAACATATTGTGCGGTGGCGTTAGGGATGAAGGCTCTTGCCTGTGAGCCCTGGCTGCTCGGACGCGCCACTGACTATTCTGGCATTCATTGAGGAAGCGCTGAGTACGCCTGGTGTGATCGGCGACACAAGTGAACGGTGAGCTGCGCATATCCTGTGCGGCTGCCAGAAGCTCTTTTCCAGCTCGTGTCCAGAATTCTTGCCTGTGAGGACTGACAGGTGAGAGAGGCGTTTGCGCAATATGGCACTCCTCGGAGTAAGGCGTGAGTACGCAGCCTTTAAGTGTGGACAGGAGAGGAAGGCAACTGTGAACGTGTTGTGGGCCTGCTGTGGCTTAGCAGGTTTTGTGTGGTGGGGATGAGCTCTTGCTTTTGAGCCCTGCTTGCTCGCAAAGGCGTCTGAGCATTTTGGCATTCTTAGGACTAAGTTGGGAGTAGCCGTGATGTAAAGGCCAAAAGGCCCTCACCTAGAAGAGAGCAGGGAATATGCTGTGGGCTGCCAAAGGGAAGCTTGGCATGCCCAGAGCTCTTGCCTAGCGGCCCTTGCTGTTCGGACAGGCGTCTGAGCAGTTGGGCATTCTTAGGAGGAAGCTGTGAGTACGCCTGCTGTAACTGTTGACGGGGGAGGAAGGCGAGATGGGTACATCTTGTGGGGCTGCCCAAGGCTAGTTTCGCATACCTGCGCTCTTGCCCAGCAGCCCTTGCTCGTTGGACAGGCATTTGAGCAACGTGGCATTGCTAGGAGGAAGGCGGGAGTAGCGGTGCTGTTAATGTCGACAGGAAAGGAAGGCAAGCCGTTATCCTGTTGTGGGACTGCCTTAGGCATGCAGGGGAAGCTTGGCTGGGACTAGCTCCTGCCTGTGAGCCCTGACTGTCAGTGGAGGCATTGGAGCAGTGTGGCACTCCTAGGCGTTCGGAGGGAATAGCCCTGCTGTAAGTGTCAACCGGCGAGGAAGGCAGCTGTGAAAGTGCTATGGGGCTGCCCTGCGCATGCAGGTCAAGCTTGCTTGGCAACAGCTCTTGCCTGTCAGCGTCGGCTGTTCGGACAGGCAGCTGAGCAGGCGGGCATTCTTAGGAGGCAGCTGTGAGTGGACGTGGTGTAAGTGTCCACAGGGGAGGATGGCGAGATTGGGCATGTCTTGTGGGATTGCCCGAGGCAAGCCTGGTGTGCCCAGACCTCTGATCCATGTGAACTGATAGGTGGGAGAGTTTGAGCAGTTTCACACTCTTAGGAGAAAGGTGGGAACAGGCCTGGTGTTATTGTCGACCGGGGGTGCGGGAGGCAATGTCATGGGGCTGCCCTAGCCTGACTCTGATTAACTCTAGATGGTGGCAGTCCAAGATTCCTTAACACTGAACTCCTTTGGAAGGAGTCCTGCTTTGCGAATTTCACTGGGTAGGAGCCCTTTCTCACCTGCCCGAGTTGTTGCAACTGGTCCGGATTGTGTCCATTTGGCTTGGATACAATGGACCGCCAAAGAAACATTAGTTTGAGCTCCTCCTGCTGCAACTAAGGAAGCTGATGAGCTTGCCTTCTTTGAGCTCCCACTGAGGTAGAAATCTGAGAGGAGCACCGTTGATTACGTCCAAGAGGTAACAGAGATGATCGTAATGGCTTTGCTTTGTCTAATCTAGACACATCTCTGTTTGTGGCACTTGCTTATTCACTAATGCCTCAGCATCGATGCTATTTAGAACTCCTAATCCTGGCCCTGTAACACCACTGACATCCTTTCTTTCTCGCCATTTGGCGCTTCAGGTCCGCTTGCGTAACCATTCCATCCATGTAGTGTAAGCTATATTTAAAAATGGCAGACAGGATGGCTTAATCATAGACATGTTCTCTTGCCTGAGTAACGCTACAGGTTTTAGAGACCACAAAGGGTTCAACAGTAACTTTTGTGTTCCGGTTGATTTAACTGCGTGGGAGCTCTGCGGAGATGGTCGGGCTGTTCCTGCAGTGACCGCAGGGAAAGTTAAAATGGAGAGCATTGGGGAAGTGGTTAAAGCAGGAGAGAGTGTTGAAAGCCTGCTCCTGAGAGTGCAGGGTAGAACTAATGGCGTAGACTTACAAGTTACACTCCCATTACAAGAGCGTTCGTTAGAACGCATCACCGGGGTCTGCCGGGACCCGGGCAATGGAAGGCGGAAGTTTTCAGTGCAATCGTCTCTCCGGCACCAGGCGAGAGTCACTACAATTTGTAGTTAGTGACACACTGGACTTCTCAGTTTGGGTAATGTCTTGGTCCCATTTCTACTGGCAATAGTCTTAGAGGCTGTCACGGAGGATTCTGAACATCCCGTAGCGCTAAGTTTAGGGCTGCTGGTAAAAATGACCTCACTACCTCAGCAAGCAGCCAGTGGCCTGTCACTTGCCAATCAGGCACTGAGGCAGAAGTGAGCTCAGAAGCGCAGGCAGGACTCATGGCGCTCTGAGTGCCTCATCAGGCACTGAGGTCAAAGGGACCTCACAAGCACAGCCAGCAGCTCTGGGCCTGCCATGGCGCATCAAACACGGAGAAAGAAGGGAACACCCAAGCAGACACAGCCATGGGCGTGGCAGTGCATGCCCATGCATGCCATGCATGCAATGGCATGCAGGTCAAAGTGACATCGTAAGACACAACCAGCAACCATGGGCCTGCCACTGCCCTTTTCGGCATGCAGACACAAGTATCCTCACAAGCAAAGCCAGGTGGCATGACCCTGCCACTGGCCTATCAAGCACAGAGGCAGAAGCAAACTCACAAGCAGAGCGAGGACCTGCACCACAAAAAAAGGCACGCGGAGACCACTGCACAGCAAAAAAGGCACTCAGAAGGACCTGCACCGCAAAAAAAGGGCTCTCGGAGGCCCCACTGCAAAGAAAAAGCACTTGGAAATCACTGCACCATGAAAAAAAGCACTCAGAGGGCCCTGCACCGCCAGGAAAAGGGCCCTCGGATGCCCCTACATATGAAAAAAAGTCACTCGGAGGCCCCTGCACCGCAGAAATAGGCACTTGCAGGCCGCTGCATCACAAAAAAAGGCAATTGGAGGGCGCTACACCACAGACAAAGGCACTCGGAGGCCCCTGCAGAGGAAAAAAAAAAGCCCTCGGAGGCCACTACACTGTAAAAAAAGGCACTCGGTGGCCACTACAGCACAAAAAAAGGTACTCAGAGGACCACACCACAAAAAAAGGTACTGGGTGGCCCCGACAGCACAAAGGCACTCGGGGGCTGCTACAATGCGAACCAAGGCACTCGGAGTGCCCGGCACCACCAAAAGAGGCACTCGGAGGCTCCTGCACTGGAAAAAGAGGCACTTGCAGGCCTGTTCACCAGAAAAAATGGCACTCGGAGGCCCCTACACCACAGAGAAAGGCACTCGGAGGCCCCTACAGCACAAAAAAAGGCACTTGGGGGCTGCTACAATGCAAAAAAAAGGCACTCGGAGGCCCCTACACTGGAAATAAAGGCACTCGGAGGCTCCCGCACCTCAAAAAAAGGCACTCAGAGGCCTCCACACTGCAAAAAAGGGCACTCGGAGGCCAGTGCACTGAAAAAAAGGCACTTGGAGGCTACTACACTGCAAAAAAAATGCACCCTGAGGCCCCTGCACCGGAAAAAAAGGCACTCGCAGGGCCCTGCACCACAAAAAAAGGCACTCGGAGGCTGCTACACTGCAGAGAAAGGCACTCGGAGGCCCCTGTACTGGAAAAAAAGGCACTCGGAGGCCAGTGCACCACAAAAAAGGCACTTGGAGGCTGCTACAATGCAAAAAAAGGCACTCGGAGGGCGCTACACCACAAAAAAAGGCACTCAGTGGCCCCTACAGCACAAACAAAGGCTCTTGGGGGCTGCTACAATGTGAAACAAGGCACTCGGGGGGCCCAGCACCACCAAGAAAGGCACTCGGAGGCTCCTGCACTGGAAAAAGAGGCACTCGGAGGCCTGTACACTGGAAATAAAGGCACTTGGAGGTCCCTGCACCACAAAAAATGCACCCTGAGGACCCTGCACTGCAAAAAAAGGCACTCAGGGGCTGCTACAACGCGAAAAAAAGGCACTTGGAGGCCCCTGCACCACAATAAAAGGCAGTCAGAGGCCTCTACAACACCTTCCACTTCCCTATCAGACACAGAGGCTGATGTGACCTGACAAGGACAGGAAGCCGCCTGGGGCCTGCCAGTGGCCTATCAGGCACTGGTACTTCTGTGAGCTCACAAGCAGAGTCAGCAGCCATGGGCATCCCACTGCCTGATGAGGCACTGAGACCAAGGTGACCTCAAAATGCAGCCAGCACGCAGAGGCCTGCCACTGGCCTATCAGTCACTCAGACTGCTGTGAGCTCAAAAGGAGAGCCAGCAGCCAATGGCCTCGCACTGGCCTATCAGGCATTGGGACTGCTGTGACCTCACGAGCACAGCCAGCAGCTGTGGGTCTGCCACTGGCTATCAGGCACTCAGACTGCTGTGAGCTCAAAAGGACAGCCAGCAGCCAATGGCGTCACACTGGCCTATCAGGCAATGGGACTGCTGTGAGCTCACAAGCACAGCAAACAGCCATGAGCCTGCCACTGCCCTATAGGGCACAGAGGCTGCTGTGACCTCACAAGCACAGCCAGCATCTATGGGCCTGCCACTGGCCTATCAGGCCATGGGACTGCTGTGACCTCACAAGCACAGACAGCAGCTTTGGGCCTGCCACTGGCCTATGAGGCACGGAGGCTGCTGTGACCTCACAAGCACAGGCAGCAGCCAGGGGCCTCCCACTGCCCAATGAGGCGCTGACGCTGCTGTCAACTCAGAAGCACAGTAAACAGTCAGGGGCCTGCCACTGCCCTATAGGGCACTGAGGCTTCTCTGACCTCACAAGCCCACCCAGCAGTCATTGGCCTCGAACTGGTCTATCAGGCACTGAGGCTGCTGTGACCTCACAAGCACGGCCAGCAGGCATGGACATCCAACTGCCCTATAAGACACTGAGGCTGCTGTGACGTCACAAGCAAAGCCAGCAGCTGTGGGTCTGCCACTGGCCTGTCAGGCAATAGGACTGCTGTGACCTGACAAGCACAGCCAGCACCTATGGGCCTGCCACTGGCCTATAGGGCACTGAGGCTGCTGTGACCTCACAAGCACAGCGAGGAGCCAGAGGCCTGCCATTGCCCTATAAGGTACAGAGACAAATGTGACCTCAAAAGGCAGCCAGCAGATGGGGCCTCTCACGGGCCTATCAGGCTGTAGGAGTGTTGTGACCTCACAAGCACAGCCAGCAGCCAAGGGCCTGCCACAAGCCTATCAGGCAATAGGACTGCTGTGACCTCACAAGCACAGCCAGCAGCTATGGGCCTGCCACTGGCCTATACAGCACGGAGGCTGCTGTGACCTCACAAGCACAGGCAGCCGCCATTAGCCTCCCACTGCCCTAGGAGGCGCTGACGCTGATGTCAACTCAGAAGCACAGCCAGCAGGGGGCCCTGTAGACTAACTTATGAGGCACTGAGGCTACTGTGACATCGCAAGCACAGCCAGCAGCCAGGAGCCTGACACTTGCCTAGCAGGCACAGAGGGTGCTGTGACCTCACAAGCATAACCAGCAGGGGGCCCTGTAGAATAACTTATGAGGCACTGAGGCTACTGTGACATCACAAGCACAGCCAGCAGCCATGAGCCTGACACTTGCCTAGCAGGCACAGAGGGTGCTGTGACCTCACAAGCATAACCAGCAGGGGGCCCTGTAGACTAACTTATGAGGCACAGAGGCTGCTGTGACCTCACAAGCACAGCCAGCAGCCAGGAGCCTGACACTGGCCTTAGAGGCACTCAGGCTGCTGTGACACCACAGGCACAGCCAGCAGGGGGCGCTGGACACTAACCTATGAGGCACTGAGGGTGCTGTGACCTCCCAAGCACAGCCAGCAGCCATGAGCCTGACACTGGCCTTAGAGGCACTGAGGCTGCTGTGATATCACAAGCACAGCCAGCAGCCAGGAGCCTGACACTGGCTTGAGAGGCACTGAGGCTGCTGTGACCTCACAAGCACAGCCAGCAGCCAGATGCATGCCCCTGGCCTAGTACGCACTCAGGCTGCTGTGACCAAAAAGCACAGCCATCATCCAGGAGCCTGCTACTCGCCTCGGAGGCACTGAGGCTGCTGTGACGTCACAAGCACAGCCAGCAGCAATGAGCCTGCCACTGGCCTCGGAGGCACTGAGGCTGCTGTGACCTCACAAGCACAGCCAGCAGCCAGGAGCCTGCTACTGGCCTAGGAGGCACTCAGGCTGCTGTGACATCCCAAGCACAGCCAGCAACCATGAGACTGCCACTGGCCTAGGAGCCACTCAGGCTGCTGTGACCTCACAAGCACAGCCAGCAGCCAGGAGCCTGCCGCTGGCCTCACAGGCACTCAGGCTGCTGTGACCTCACAAGCACAGCCAGCAGTTATGAGCATGCCACTGGCCTAGGAGGCACTGAGACTGCTGTGACCTCACAAGCACAGCCAGCAGCGGGCCCTGTAGACTAACCTAGGAGGCACTGAGGCTGCTGTGACCTCAGCAGCACAGCCAGCAGCCATGAGCCTGCTACTGGCCTAGGAGGCACTGAGGCTGCTGTGACCTCACAAGCACAGCCAGCAGCCATGAGCCTGCCACTGGCCTCAGAGGCACTAAGGCTGCTGTGACCTCACCAGCACAGCCAGCAGTCAGGGGCCTGCCAGTGGCTTATGAGGCACTGAGGGTGCTGTGACCTCACAAGCACAGCCAGCAGCCATGAGCCTGCCACTGCCCTATGAGGCACTGAGGGTGCTGTGACCTCACAAACACAGCCAGCAGGGTACGCTGTAGACTAACCTATGAGGCACTCAGGCTGCTGTGACATCACAAGCACAGCCAGCTGGGGGCGCTGTAGACTAACCTATGAGGCACTCAGGCTGCTGTGACCTCACAAGCACAGCCAGCAGTCAGGGGCCTGCCACTGGCTTATGAGGCACTGAGGTTGCTGTGACCTCACAAGCACAGCCAGCAGCCATGATCCTGCCACTGGCCTCAGAGGCACTCAGGCTGCTGTGACCTCAGCAGCACAGCCAGCAGCCATGAGCCTGACACTGGCCTAGGAGGCACTGAGGGTGCTGTGACCTCACAAACACAGCCAGCAGGAGGCGCTGTAGACTAACCTATGAGTCACTGAGGCTGCTGTGACGTCACAAGCACAGCCAGCAGGCAGGAGCCTGCCCCTGGCCTAGGAGGCAGTCAGGCTGCTGTGACCTCACAAGCACAGCCAGCAGCCATGAGCCTGCCACTGGCCTCGGAGGCAATGAGGCTGCTGTGACCTCACAAACACAGCCAGCAGCCAGCAGCCTGCCACTGTCGTAGGAGGCACTGAGGCTGCTGTGACCTCACAAGCACAGCCAGCAGACAGGGGCCTGCCACTGGCCTATCGGGCCATGGGACTGCTGTGACCTCACAAGCACAGACAGCAGCTTTGGGCCTGCCACTGGCCTATGAGGCACGGAGGCTGCTGTGACCTCACAAGCACAGGCAGCAGCCAGGGGCCTCCCACTGCCCAATGAGGCGCTGACGCTGCTGTCATCTCAGAAGCACAGTAAACAGTCAGGGGCCTGCCACTGCCCTATAGGGCACTGAGGCTTCTCTGACCTCACAAGCCCACCCAGCAGTCATTGGCCTCGAACTGGTCTATCAGGCACTGAGGCTGCTGTGACCTCACAAGCACGGCCAGCAGGCATGGACATCCAACTGCCCTATAAGACACTGAGGCTGCTGTGACGTCACAAGCAAAGCCAGCAGCTGTGGGTCTGCCACTGGCCTGTCAGGCAATAGGACTGCTGTGACCTGACAAGCACAGCCAGCAGCTATGGGCCTGCCACTGGCCTATAGGGCACTGAGGCTGCTGTGACCTCACAAGCACAGCGAGGAGCCAGAGGCCTGCCATTGCCCTATAAGGTACAGAGACAAATGTGACCTCAAAAGGCAGCCAGCAGACGGGGCCTCCCACGGGCCTATCAGGCTGTAGGAGTGTTGTGACCTCACAAGCACAGCCAGCAGCCAAGGGCCTGCCACAAGCCTATCAGGCAATAGGACTGCTGTGACCTCACAAGCACAGCCAGCAGCTATGGGCCTGCCACTGGCCTATACAGCACGGAGGCTGCTGTGACCTCACAAGCACAGGCAGCAGCCAAGGGCCTGCCACAAGCCTATCAGGCAATAGGACTGCTGTGACCTCACAAGCACAGCCAGCAGCTATGGGCCTGCCACTGGCCTATACAGCACGGAGGCTGCTGTGACCTCACAAGCACAGGCAGCCGCCATTAGCCTCCCACTGCCCTAGGAGGCGCTGACGCTGATGTCAACTCAGAAGCACAGCCAGCAGGGGACCCTGTAGACTAACTTATGAGGCACTGAGGCTACTGTGACATCGCAAGCACAGCCAGCAGCCAGGAGCCTGACACTTGCCTAGCAGGCACAGAGGGTGCTGTGACCTCACAAGCATAACCAGCAGCGGACCCTGTAGACTAACCTAGGAGGCACTGAGGCTGCTGTGACCTCACAAGCACAGCCAGCAGCCAGGAGCCTGCCGCTGGCCTCACAGGCAGTCAGGCTGCTGTGACCTCACAAGCACAGCCAGCAGTTATGAGCATGCCACTGGCCTAGGAGGCACTGAGGCTGCTGTGACCTCACAAGCACAGCCAGCAGCGGGCCCTGTAGACTAACCTAGGAGGCACTGAGGCTGCTGTGACCTCAGCAGCACAGCCAGCAGCCATGAGCCTGCTACTGGCCTAGGAGGCACTGAGGCTGCTGTGACCTCACAAGCACAGCCAGCAGCCATGAGCCTGCCACTGGCCTCAGAGGCACTAAGGCTGCTGTGACCTCACCAGCACAGCCAGCAGTCAGGGGCCTGCCAGTGGCTTATGAGGCACTGAGGGTGCTGTGACCTCACAAGCACAGCCAGCAGCTATGCGCCTGACACTGGCCTAGGAGGCACTGAGGGTGCTGTGACCTCACAAACACAGCCAGCAGGGTACGCTGTAGACTAACCTATGAGGCACTCAGGCTGCTGTGACATCACAAGCACAGCCAGCTGGGGGCGCTGTAGACTAACCTATGAGGCACTCAGGCTGCTGTGACCTCACAAGCACAGCCAGCAGTCAGGGGCCTGCCACTGGCTTATGAGGCACTGAGGTTGCTGTGACCTCACAAGCACAGCCAGCAGCCATGATCCTGCCACTGGCCTCAGAGGCACTCAGGCTGCTGTGACCTCAGCAGCACAGCCAGCAGCCATGAGCCTGACACTGGCCTAGGAGGCACTGAGGGTGCTGTGACCTCACAAACACAGCCAGCAGGAGGCGCTGTAGACTAACCTATGAGTCACTGAGGCTGCTGTGACATCACAAGCACAGCCAGCAGGCAGGAGCCTGCCACTGGCCTAGGAGGCAGTCAGGCTGCTGTGACCTCACAAGCACAGCCAGCAACCATGAGCCTGCCACTGGCCTAGGAGGCAGTCAGGCTGCTGTGACCTCCCAAGCACAGCCAGCAGCCATGAGCCTGCCACTGGCCTCGGAGGCACTGAGGCTGCTGTGACCTCACAAACACAGCCAGCAGCCAGCAGCCTGCCACTGTCGTAGGAGGCACTGAGGCTGCTGTGACGTCACAAGCACAGCCAGCAGCCAGGAGCCTGCTACTGGCTTATGAGGCACTGAGGCTGCTGTGACCTCACAAGCACAGCCAGCAGCCAGGAGCCTGCTACTGGCCTAGGAAGCACTGAGGCTGCTGTGACCTCACAAGCACAGCCAGCAGTCAGGGGACTGCCAGCGGCTTATGAGGCACTGAGGTTGCTGTGACCTCACAAGCTCAGCCAGCAGCCATGAGCCTGCCACTGGCCTTTGAGGCACGGAGGCTGCTGTGACCTCACAAGCACCGCCAGCAGCCAGGGGATGCCCCTGGTGTATTATGCACTGGGACTGCTTTGACTTCACAAGCACAGCCAGCACCCAGGAAGCTGACACTGGCCTATCAGGCCCTGAGGTTATTGTGACCTTACAAGCACAGCCATCATCCATTGGCCTGCCACTGGCGTATAGGGCATGGAGGCTGCTGTGACCTCACAAGCACAGCCAGGGGACTGCCACTGCCCTGTGAAGCACTGAGATAAATGTGACCTCACAAGCACAGAATGCAGCCAGGGTCCTGCCCCTGGTGTATCAGGCACTGGGACTGCTTTGACTTCACAAGCACAGCCAGCAAACAGGGGTCTGCCACTGGCCTATGAGGCAATGAGAGTGCTCTAACCTCACAAAAAAAGCTGGCTTACAGGATCCTGCCACTCGCCTATTAAGCACTGTGGCTGTGAGGCTGCTGTGAGCTCACAAGCAGAGTCAGCAGCCATGGGCCTCCCACTGCCCTATAAGGTACAGAGACAAATGTGACCTCAAAAGGCAGCCAGCAGACAGAGGCCTGCCACAGGCCTATCAGGCAATAGGACTGCTGTGACGTTACAAGCACAGCCAGCAGGTGTGGGTCTGCCACTGGCTATCAGGCACTCAGACTGCTGTGAGCTCACAAGCACAGCAAACAGCCATGAGCCTGCCACTGCCCTATAGGGCACAGAGGCTGCTGTGACCTCACGAGCACAGCCAGCAGCCAGGAGCCTGCCACTGGCCTGTGAAGCACTGAGACAAATGTGACCTCACAAGCACAGCAAACAGCCTTGGGCATCCCACTGGCATATCAGTCAATGGGACTGCTGTGACCTCACGAGCACAGCCAGCAGCTATGGGCCTGCCACTGGCCTCGGAGGCACTGAGGCTGCTGTGACCTCACAAGCACAGCCAGCAGGCACTGGCCTGCCCCTCGTATATCAGGCACTGAGGCTGCTGCTGTTGTCTGAAAAGCGGATTCGTTGCCCGGTGTGCAATAAGCCAATAATTACACACTCAGGAGAGACATTTGCTTATTTATTTCAGAGTTGCGCAAGCCTGGGTGCTCGGTCGTTTCCCACAAATCAAGCACACCCCCCCCCCCCAACTTTTCAAGTAGCATTTATACAAACAAATTGCCAGATTTGCAATTTTCCCTTTTACACTGATTGGTTAGTGATTTCTTCATTCCCCGGGTCCCACCCCTGTCTCCCAAGGTCCTGATGAGGGGAGATCAATTAACACTGCCCCAGCAGGGACAGTAGGTGTTATCTCCCAAAGTCCTGACAAGGGGGAGATAGTCCAGACCCCTTAATTAACATTGTTTCAGCAGTGAGAGGAGGTTTTGCTTCCCAAGGTCCTGGTGCCCAAGCAGGCCTTATTTCAAAGCCTTGACATCCTCCCTTTCGGAGTGTGGGGCACAGGAATGCAGCCTGCTTGTAACTCCCTTATCTTTCCAGCCTGCACCAGCTCTGGGGCCCTTTCTTACTGAACTAGGAGTGCGGCCTAAGGCTTCAGCAAATTTAGCTACTCATGAAGCAAGTTTTATCTAAGTGGCTACCTCTAGACCACTTCAGACTTAATGTTAGAAGTTATCCTAATCTACCTAGTTCACGCATTCCTTCTGAGCTTCCCAGGGTTGTCTTGTAACAATTCCCCCCTTTGAGACTTATATGATCATTTTCATATTAGTCTCACTCTTTTAAAATCTTTCCCATATTAATTTTGTACAACATCTACAAATGCATTGAATCACTACATAAACGCATACAAAAACTACTAACACCATTCCCAAAATTGTTAAACACTTTTTAACCCATGAGCTCACGTCAGGGAACCAGGAAGTCAACCATTTCCATGTTTCTTCAAATCCAAAAGAGGTATCCTCTTTCTGAACCCCATGTAAGATTTCAGTCTGCTTCCAGATTTCATTTAGATCGGTAGAAATTCTCCCGCTTTGATCCACATATACACAGCAACTAGTATTTATTACTGTACATACTCCTCCCTGAGATGCCAATAACATCTCTAGAGCCATCCTGTTTTGGGTAGTTATTTTAGCAATTTCTGAAACCTCCTCTTGTAAAGCTGCAGTGGCATCAGAGGTTTTATTCCCTATTTTTTTCAATAACTGCTGAAATATTTACTATTGCTTTTTCAAGTTCACTCACTCCCAGTTGTGGAAACAGCCACCTTACGAATGACTGCAACCTAGCAGGTCGATCTATTAAAGGATTATTGACCCTCTTTTGTCTCCTTATGAATGTTCTTAGCCAGGATTTTTGGTATTTATTACTCAATTCTTTTCTTATAGTAACATTAGGGATTATTGCCCCTAAAGTACATGTCCCTGACCAATTAGGAGGTAGCACTTTTCGTGCCTTGTTTCCACACAACCAATACCATCCACTACCTTTTGGAACACGCCACCCATTTAGTTCCTTACTTGGCCACTTATAACCTATTCAGGTATCCGAGAGCAATCTTTATAACCTCCTACCTTAATGGCTCCAGTACAGTTGATCAGTTGCTTTCCATAAAGTATAGTTTTCTCCCACCATTTATTACTATTATTACATCTTTGGATACATTGATAATAATCTCCTGTCACCCTCTGGACTTCCCATTCCTGTTTGGTTGTTTCATAGGCACTCCAATTAGTGGGAAGCCCTTGTTGGAAAGTTCAGGGAAGTGGGTACACACCCAGCAATCCCTCTGGTTAACTATCTTCATAGATTTCGTAATTACTTCCAAATGGAGATTGTGACTCCAAAATCCTTCCTGATTCCCTTTAATTGTTTGGCTCAGGTAACCTAGAAAAACTAACCACCACATTTCTCCCCTGGTTGTTAAGGAGAACATCATTTTTACACAGATACCGTAACAACAATATTAACCCTATTCCTAACAATCAGATTAAAGCATTTTTTCCCTGAATACAATCTAAATTTAAAACCGATTCGCTTCTAATACATCTCATATATCTTTATATATTTTTAACTTTAGAGGTTGAACTTGTTCAGCTTTCCACGTCTCTCGAGGTACTGCTTTCACTTGGGTGTAATCTAAAAGTATAACTGGATGTACCTACGGAGAGAAGAACCTTTGCCATAGACAAGAGATAATCACTTAAAATTTGATCACCCTTAACGTGCATTTGAATTTCATTTCCAGTTAAATTTACAGTGTAAGGTTTGCCATACAGAATCTCAAATGGACTAACTTTCTCCCTAACCCTTGGGGTTATTCTGGTTCTTAATAATGCCAGAGGTAAAACATCAGTCCATTTCATCTGAGTCTCCTGACACAATTTTTCTACCTGTCTCTTAATTGTTTGATTCATTCTTTCCACTTTTCCACTGGATTGTGGCCTCCAGGGGGTATGTAAGTCCCATTTAATTTGTAGTATTTTTGAGATTTGTTGTACTATTTCTGCTATAAAATGAGGTCCCCTATCTGAAGAAAACCCTTCTGGTACCCTAAATCTTGGTATGATTTCTTTTAATAACATTTTCACTACCTCCCCTGCTTTAGTGGTACGACACGGGAAAGCCTCAGGCCATCCTGAAAAGGTGTCAACAATTACCAACAAATGTTTATATCCATTACATCTTGGTAATTCAGAAAAATCAATTTGCCAGTAATCCCCAGGCATGAAGCCCCTTTTTACTTCCCCTGGGGGGGCTTCTTCTGAATCCTGGGATTATTTCTAAGACAGATTTCACATTTTTGTGTAATACCCTTTGCAATTATTAACATACTAACTCCCACAGCAAATCTTTTAACTGTTTCAACCAATGCCTCAGCTCCCATGTGGGTACTACCATGTATTTGCTTCATCAGCTTCTTCATTATCGGCAAAGTTACCACACACTGTCCAGTAGATGTCACCCACCATCCTTCAGGAGTTTTTATGCATTTCAGTATTTCTGCTAATTTATTTTCTTTTTCAGTGTATACTGGAATTTCCATTTTTAACAGTCTCTCTGGAACTAATGCTGCCACTGACATGGATAATGCTGCCCTTTTTGCAGCCTCATCGGCCTGTTACGGAAATTAGGCTTGTCGGCCACCATAACAGGGCTCGACCCTAGGTTCCCCCAAGTAAAGTTCAGAGCCAAATCAAAACAAAGTAAATTTTAATCACACGCGTGCCGTAATTACAGCTCGAGCTGGGTGCCTCCGAAGAGGGACCCTAACATAAACAAATCCTGGGTAATTATAGTCTTTTCGACTTCCATTTCCCACCCCTCACGCGATAGTTAGACCAATAGTAATTTTTTGGTCTGGGGTCTCCTGCTCCTCATTGGGTCTCATCATCTTTCTGAGGCAAGCTGGTTTTCTCCTTATTCTTGTTTTTTTGCAGTCTCTGATGACGGTTGTACTTCTGTTTTTGTTGGGTCTGGCGGTTGCCTCCCAAGGTCTTATTTTCCCCCATTGTTTTGGCGTCTTCCCTCTCGGAGTCGGTGACACAGGTGCGCAGACTGCGTGTGGCTCCCTTATCTTCCCAGCCTGAACGAGCTCTGAGGCACTATTTTTTATTAAACTAAGTAAAGATTCGTTACTTTTCCCACGCACGGCCTAAGGCTTCAGCAAATCTAGCCACTCATGCTAAGCAAGTTTTATGTAAGTTGTGCTAAGCAGCCATTTCTAGACAGTTTCAATTCACTATTCTTTAACAGTTTCCCCCCTTTGTTTTTATGAAGCATCCCTGCTAATATTTTAAACAGAGTTCTCGAAGTCTTTCGAGGCATACTATCACTTTCCATACTCTTATATATAATATGATCGTAAGCAATAGGCATAACACAGTTAAACTGAACACAACTACTACCGGGTGCAATACATGATTATAAATCCCTGTTGTGGTTGGTGACCACCCTAGAAGAGTTTCCCAGCCATGATGTTCTCCGTCCCTTTTTACCCTTTCTAAGATATGATGTATCTCTTTTGCATCATGGTGAACAGTGATTAGAGTTTTCTGTCCACTGTTCCGGATGCGCTCTAGCAGTCGATGCAAATCATCATGTTGCAGTAGTTTCCTTACCAGGGTGAGATTCATCCCAATGGGAGTAGGTAGTAAATTTTGAATTAATGTATAATTAGATTGTAACAATTGATAAGACGTGATAGGAGCTGAATAATTGAAATCACATCCCATGATTTTGGTAAAGCTACAAATACAAATATTTCAATGATTACTCATATCTACTACAATGCCATCTATAACTATAAGACTACAAAAGGTTCTCATACGTACACACCCTCTCCCAATATATACAAGTATAGTTGCAGGTGTTTCATCAGGGTGTATTTCAAAGTGACAAACATTTTGCTCAGTGTCAAGACAAATGTCTTGGGCTTTGATGGTATTACTTTCACAAATAAACCCTTGCTGTTCCTGTACAATACATGCGCTAACGTCCACAGTTTGCCATTTATTTCCATTTCGTTGGGCCCATACTCTGTGTTCCAATGGATAGAGTATAGCTCCATTGTGATTTAATCCTAACGCAATGATTGGATATATTGTATATGTTGGAGCATTACGTATTGTTGAAACAAAGGCTGTGGCCTCAGTGTTGATAGGATCATAAGTAAAATTGACCAGATACCACCAGGATTGGAATTCCTTTTCAAATTCGGTCACATTATCCCAAATTACCTTTCGAATTTCAGTGGGTAAAGTGCCTTCTTCCCCTCCCTTATAATCGCTGCTGCCATAGATTGCATCCACAGTTGAGCTTGGATGCAACTGAGGGCCAGGGAAATATTAATTTGGGCTTCCCCAAGTGCATCCACTATCAAGTGGTGATCTTTTTCATTCATTTTTTCCCACTGAGGTAATATCTCGGATGAAAGCCATTGGTTAGTTCCTAATGCTAATAGAGAAGACCTCAATGGATGTTTTAATCTGTATAAGTCACTTGTTGTTGTGCTCAGTTTATTTACGAGTACTTCAGCATCTATACTGTTTAGGACTCCCAATCCTGTTCCTATGATACCGGTCACATCTCTCCTTGTTCATTTTGGAGAGGTGAGGGTTCGCCTATGTAACCACGCCGTCCATCCCACATAGGACGTACCTAAGAATGGTGAACAGGTCGGTTTGATTGTAGAGATATAATTTGCATTAATAGCTCTACTCGTTTGAGAGACCATGATGGATTAAATAACACTCGTTGTTGGCCTGTATTTCTAATCACATACGGTCCAATTTCAAAGATTTGTGGGGATAAGGTTTTCTTACTCTTCATGGTAACAGAGTTATTTATATTGGTGGAAATAATTGTAGTCAGGGTAGGTATTGCTGTACTGGGCTCAATAATGTCTATTTTAAATTCAAATGATAGTCCCACATTGTGGTGAGCCCACAGGCAAACTATAAAAACAGGTTGTTCTAAGGTAAAATTGTACCAACAATCCAGTTTTTCAGTGGCACAAATTTTCCTTTCTTTTTCATTTGATTTGATTTTAGTGAGAGAGATTTGAGTTGCCTTCTCATGGGTGGACCCGTTGATCACTCGACACCCTATCTTTATTTCCTTTCCTGTCCTTCCCAGGAGTTGGGGAAGTTGGTTAGTATTATCCCAGCTCCATTCATTTTCTGAGTATACTTCAGTTCCATGCATGAGCAGGGTTGAGAGGTTTAAGTTTTTATCAGAACTTAATCCCATACTTCCGGTATACTTAACACGGGCCTGGGACCATGGCCACTCTAAGGTTCTTTGACCACAGGTTACAGAAAGTAGCATCAAGCTTTACGTGGTTGTTTTCACTGTTCTGCTGCAACCTCTGCTGTGTTTGCTTCTTGGACTGTCACTCGTTTCACGTGAGAGTGGTGAATCCAATTCTCTTTTCCTAGAATTTTAACAGCGCAGTAAGAACTTAACAATACAGTATAGGGTCCTTCCCATTTTGGTTCTAGTTTTGTTTTTCGCGAGAATACCTTTATCAACACTTTATCTCCAGGCTGTATAGCATGTGCCTGAATGTCTGATGGCACCGGCTGAAACCACTGAGCCTGATTTTGCAAGGCCTTAAACCGTTCTTGTAAGGCTAGTACCTATTGTGTTACTCGTTCATCTCCGTCTAATAGGCTGGTCTTAGCAGGGATATAAGTCCCTGGTATCGCTAAATGTCTCCCAAAAAGAATTTCTGCTGGTGGTAGTCCTATGGGTTGCCGTGGAGAATTTCGAACATCCCACAGAGCTAAGTTTAATGCCTCTGGCCATTTTAGGCTAGCATGTGTGCATATTCTTGCTATTTTCTCTTTTAATGTTCTATTCATTCTTTCTACTTGTCCTGAAGATTGTGGGTGATAAGGAGCATGTAGGTTTCTTTTTATTCCTAACGATTTACATAACTGATTGATTATGCTTGCTGTAAAATGGGCACCCCTGTCTGAATCAATGGCTTCTGGGACCCCATACCTGGGTATGATTTCCTTCAGTAAGGCTTTTACCATTCCCCCTGTGTCAGCCTTTCTTGTTGGAAAAGCTTCTACCCAGCCTGATAACTGATCTATTATCACTAACAAGTGTTTCTATCCATAGACAGATGGCATATCTGCATAAGCTATTTGCAGCTTCTGGAAAGGGAAGTAAGCCCATGGTCGTCCCCCCCAAATCTGAGCTTGGCTTGTTATTTGAAAACTTCTGGCAGGTCGGGCAGCTATTTGTTATTCTTCTAGCAGCTGCATAGATTCCTGGAGCAGCCCATACTTTCTGTACCTGTTTAGCTATTCCCTCGGCTCCCCCATGAGCTTTATCGTGAAACCACCTAGCTATAGTAATTAAATATTTTTTTGGTAGAATTGGTTTTTCCCCAATTGTCCATATTCCGTCACCATTTTGTTTTGCTTCCCACTGTTCCCATTGTTTTTTCTCTTCCACTGAGCAGTCTTTTTCATACATAGTTTTGGGGTCTATTAAGTTTGGCCACTCACTCTGGTCCATCCTTGGAACTGCCCCCATACATTCTCTCAGAGGTTGTTGAGCTGCAGCCCTCGCAGCAGCGTTGGCTAGAGCATTTCCTCTGCTAATTTCTGTAGTGTCTTTAGTATGGGCTGGGCAGTGTATTACCGCAATTTCTTTGGGCAGTTGAACTGCTTCCAGCAAATTACGTATTTCTTCTCCATTAGCTAATTTCTTTCCTGATGACGGCAAGAATCCTCGTTCTTTCCATAACATCCCTGTTGCATGACACACTCCAAATGCATATTTAGAGTCGGTATAGATATTTACCCGCAAGCTCTTACCTATTTTTTGCTGCTTGGGTCAATGCTATTAATTCTGCTCCTTGAGCACTTACTGATGGAGACAAAGGATTGGCCTCGAGCACCTCAAAGACGTTAGTGACAGCATAGCCGGAGTGACGTCTTCCGTCCAAATAATAGGATGACCCATCTGTAAACAGAACTAAGTCCGGGTTCTCCAAAGGTTCATCTTTAAGGTCCTCCCGGGGCTTGCTCGAGCTGACGACCACCTGCTCACAGGAATGATGTGGCTCTCCGTCCTCCGGTTGAGGCAATAGCGTTGCTGGATTCAAAATATTGCATCTTTTGAAAGTCACATTATCTGCATGCAGTATTATCAGTTCATAGCGGTCAGCTCTCTGTGGGGATAGTGCTTGAGTCGCATATTGCTTCATTAACAGTTCTACTTCATGTGGCACATACACAGTTAATGAATGACCCAAAACCACAGGTCGTGTTTTTTTCAATAAGAGCTGCAGTAGCTGCTATTGCTCTGATGCGTCCTGGAGTGCCTTTAGCTACCTCATCTAGTTGCGTGGAGTAATAGGCCACTGGTCTACGGTGAGGGCCTAGTTTTTGGGTGAGTACCCCACTTGCTACTCCCTGTCGCTCATGGACAAATAATTCAAATAGTTTGCTATAATCTGGTAACCCGAGAGCAGGGGCTGAAACCAACGCTTTTTTCACAGATGTAAAAGCTTTCTCCCTTTCTGGGCCCCAGGCCAAAGGCTCTATTTCCTCCTTTTTTGTTGCCTGTACCAGAGGCTTAGTAAGTTCTGCTAACCCCGGAATCCACGGTCGGCAGAATCCTACAGCTCCTAAAAATCCCCTAAGCTGTTTTTTTGTTACAGTACGAGGCATATCAAGAATTGTCTTTACTCGTTCTGGATCAACTAACCTGTGTCCTTCTCTTAAGATAAAACCCAAATATTTTACCTCTCTTTGACACAGCTGGAGTTTAGACAGAGATGCTCGATGCCCTTTTTCTGCAAGAGCGTTACACAGAGAAACAGTATCTTTCAAACATGTCTCATAATCTTTACTTGCTAATAACAAATCATCTACATATTGTATTAATGCAGAATGTCCTGGAAGTTCGATATCTGAGAGGTCATTTTTAAGTATACGCGAAAAAACAGTCGGAGACCCAGTAAATCCCTGTGGCAGCCTTGTCCAAGTTAATTGTTGTCCCTTCCAAGTGAAAGCAAAGAGATCTTGGCTATCTTCAGCTATCGGTATACTAAAAAAGGCTGCTGTTAGGTCAATCACAGTAAAATAAGTTGCCCAGTGGGGTATCTGTAGTAAAATGGTTGATGGGTCGGGGACTACTGGATGTGGAGCAATTACATGTTGGTTTATAGCCCTTAAGTCTTGTACAAAGCGATACTCTGGATCACCATCAGCATCTTGCCTGTTCTTTTTAACTGGCAGAATTGGGGTGTTATATGGGGATTCACAGACTCTAAGGATACCCATTTTCAGATAATGATCAGTTTGTTTTTGGATACTCTTCTCTGCTTCCTTTGGGATAGGATATTGTTTAACTGCAGGAGGCAATCCCCCCTTTGTTTTTATCGAGACTGGACCGGCTGATTTCAGTAGTCCCACATCCATTCCTGAAGAGCTCCATAATTTTTTAGAAACTGATTCTAAACCTGTTGGAATTTGCAGATTAGTTGACTCTGGTTCTGGTGTCTTAGCCAGAACACATGAACCCATAATTATTAGCTTTATCCCTTCCGGCTGTAAGCAGATCTGAGTATCCAAGGCTTGCAGGAGATCTCTCCCCAAAAGGCATATAGGTGCGTCTGTGGAAATTATAAAATGTCCCCACACTGTTTTACCCTCAATAGTGAGTAATAAGGGCTTAGATAACATTCATTCGCCCTTTCCCATCACTCCTTGCATCGCTATTTTATCTGATGATTTGCATCCTTTAGGCTCAAAATTTAAAAGGGAAAGGGTGGCTCCAGTATCCACTAGAAAGGGAACTTCTAAACCTTCAGTATTGCCATTACGTGACCCTCAAAATCCAAAACTACATCCCATAAATTTACTCCAATTTCCACAGTATTTTCTGAGTCTCCTGTTTCCTCTCATTGTGGATTGACTGGGAATCGCCTGGTCTCCTCCTTAGTGTTTGATTGTCTCATGCCAGTTCCTCTGTTCCTAACTACACGGGGCCTCACTGGGCACTCCTGCTGCCAGTGTCCTTGTTCCCCACAATAATAACAATCATTAACTCCTGACTGTACAGCACGTTCACTTTGGTTCCATCTATCTCTCCTGGCTCTTTCACGTCCCCTCCCCCTGGGTCCTCTAAATCCATCTCTTAACACAGCTGCTAACACACTAACTTCCTCTTTTTTTTGCTGTCTCTTTTCTTTTGCCCTCTCCTCCTCTCGACTATTATACACAAATGTGGCTAAACGTATTATTTCATCCATTCGCTTTCCTGGCCAGTCAGGAACATGTTTGGAAAACTACTTTCTAATGTCCGGGGCTGCTTGGTCTACAAATGTGGAAATCATTAGCGGCCTGTTAGCCTCGGCTTCTGGGTCTAGTCCTCCCCCATACGTTCTGACTTGCTTAATTAGCCTAGCAAAGAAAGCCGAGGGGTGTTCCTCTGCCTGTTGCTGACACTCCCTTACTTGCAGTCTTTTGTCCTGCCAAACGTATAGCTTCTTCTAAGCCCTCTCTGGCTAATTGCAACTGCCTGTAATCTGCATCTACATTATGATTCCATCCGGGGTCCACAGCTGGCCAGGCTGTTTGAGCAGCCCCAACACACCCCTCTCTGCTGCCCAACGGTGGTTTGCATCCAAAATTGAGCACCTTTCATCTGGAGTGAACACAGATTCAAGGAGCATTTGTACATCTCCCCAGGTAGGGTCATACGCCTGCATAATTCCCCTTATGATTTGTAACACTCTTTCTGGATCATCCCTAAGTCTGGGGAGCCGTTGACTCCATATAATTAAATCTTGGGGTCTCCAGGGTCGGTAAACTCGTGTTGTGGCGACCCGAGGTACCCCTTCCAGACCGGGTGGGGGCACTCCTGGCACAGGAAGGCCTTCCAGAGGAGCTTGAAAGGCGGGGGCGGAAGGCAAGCGGGGGTGTAGGGAAGCTGAAGCAGAGGGTAGCGCATAGGGTGGAATAGTTTCCACAAGCGTTTCAGCAGCTGCGGTACTTACAGCATTCTGAGGAAAGAGTCTCTCTTTCCTAGGCGCCTCTTTTCATCTAGCAAATGCCCAGTTGTCCCATACATACCAGTAATCCATTTGTCTGGGGAACCTATTCTGCAAATGATGACGCAGGAAAGTTAGTTCCTGGTAACTGAAGGACCCCTGGGGTGGCCATCGCTCTGCCAGATTACCTTCCTTAGTCAGGAACGGCCAATCCTCCTGACATAGTTGGACTAACCTTTTTCTCCCTAAATTTTTGGTACCATCAATCTTACTCCAGTTTACCAAAATTTCGGCTAAGGGCGTCCCCTTTTCTATGCCGAAATTATTTCCCATATTGAGTTCCTGAAAAGTGCGTCTTAAGCAAATCAGGCAGTGCACTTCCTTCCCGGTAACACCAGTCCCTGTAGCTGGTGTGATCACACACACTATTTCTCTCCCTCTCTTTCTCTCGCTCTCTGGGAACTGCACTCACACCACCCGCGTCTTTAACTGCTAGGACTGCTGTCCCTTCGCAGCAGGCGGCTTCTCAGCCGACGGGTGCCCCAATCAGTTCCCAGGCTACACGCACTCACACACACACACACACACACACACACAAACACACAGTGCTGTTTACACTCACACCAGTCACGGTGACTCTAGATTTCGGTCTTACAGTTTTGCAGTGCGCCTTATGCTGATCAGGCTGCACAACCCTCCTCCGGCCGGACCGAGCTGGGACTTAAAACCCACTCTAACCCTGGGGATGGGACTCCTACCTGTCCCCCTGGTATGCCTTACAGTGGCCAGCCCGCGTACCCCCCACACACACCTGGTACGCCTTACGGTGATCAGTCCGCGTACCCTTTCAGTGCACTGTTACCAGACCAGAGTTTAGAATTTAGGCGGGAGTTTAAGACTCACCTTCTCGGTGCCTCTCGTTGCCAAAGATCCCAGGTGAACTCACCCGATGGCGCCAGATGATTGTTTGGAGATGAGAGGCCCCAACAGTGGTCGCCTAGGGTCCCATCTGGGGTGCCAAACTGTTATGGAAATTAGGCCTGTCGGCCACCATAACAGGGCTCGACCCTAGGTTCCCCCAAGTAAAGTTCAGAGCCAAATCAAAACAAATCAGATAATTTTAATCACGCGCGTACCGTAATTACAGCTCGAGCTGGGTGCCTCCGAAGAGGGACCCTAACATAAACAAATCCTGGGTAATTATAGTCTTTTCGACTTCCATTTCCCACCCCTCACACGGTAGTTAGCCCAATAGTAATTTTTTGGTCTGGGGTCTCCTGCTCCTCATTGGGTCTCATCATCTTTCTGAGGCAAGCTGGTTTTCTCCTTTTTTTTGTTTTTTTTGCAGTCTCTGATGATGGTTGTACCTCTGTTTTTGTTGGGTCTGGCGGCTGTTTCCCAAGGTCTTATTTTCCCAATTGTTTTGGCGTCTTCCCTCTCGGAGTCGGTGACACAGGAGCGCAGACTGCGTGTGGCTTCCTTATTTTCCCAGCCTGAATGAGCTCTGAGGCACTATTTTTTATTAAACTAGGTAAAGATTCGTTACTTTTCCCACATGCAGCCTAAGGCTTCAGCAAATCTAGCCACTCATGCTAAGCAAGTTTTATGTAAGTTGTGCTAAGCAGCTATTTCTAGACAGTTTCAATTCACTATTCTTTAACACTCACAAACACAGCCAGCAGCCAGGGGCCTCTCTCTCGCTTATGAGGCACTGAGGCTGCTGTGACCTCACAAGCCCACCCAGCAGTCATTGGCCTCAAACTGGCCTATCAGGCACTGAGGCTGCTGTGACCTCACAAGCACGGCCAGCAGGCATGGGCATCCAACTGCCCTATAAGACACTGAGGCTGCTGTGACGTCACAAGCAAAGCCAGCAGCTGTGGGTCTGCCACTGGCCTGTCAGGCAATAGGACTGCTGTGACCTGACAAGCACAGCCAGCAGCTATGGGCCTGCCAGTGACCTATCAGACACGTGTCGCGGCCCGAAAGGAGTCGTTCAGGACGACCTCCCTCCCCTTAGGACCAACGACCAAGTTCGTGATGCCCTTGCACTCAATTAAGGTGAAAACGACACCAGCCAACCAGTTTAAGATTTATTAAGGCAAAATGGAATCAACTAACGAGACATGTCCCGCGTCACACGTTTAGGGAAAAAGAGAGGAAAAGGGGAAGAGAGAGAGAGAAAGATATCACCACCCGTGGATCCAGTGGCGTCCCGTTGGTCCTCCTCTTTTGGGAGTCCTTGCGGCGGGGCGGGGGGGCAGAGGGGGGAAGCTCCCGTCTGGTTCCGCTGACTCTGCTCGAGTTCTTCAGTCGTCGCAAGCAAGCCCCCCCATTCACACAGTCTGCAGTTTTTATAGGTTCTTGCCCGGCCTCTGGGAGGTGCTTCCTCGCTTCCCATGCAGATTAACCGTCATGCGCAGTCCGCCCTCTCGGAACCTTCCAGAAATGGGCTGGGGTATCTGGGGGTCTCCTGCTCATGCGCAGATGGCAAATGAGTACGTGCGGTTCGTGCCCTAGAGACGCCCTTCTGCCCTTTTCGCACCCTTTTTACCCCGTGCAGGTGCACGAGGTTGTTTACTTCGCAGACGGCTCCCGGGGGCGCCAGCGCGGCATTGCCTGACACACCTTGGCAGCGGCAGCTTTGCAGCAGCAGCAGCAATGTCAAGACAAAACCGCATTTAGTACCGGTCCTCTACACCACCCCGTGTCTCAACATTGCAGCTTGGCAGCAGGAGAGAAAGCAAGCAAGCAAGCAAGGAAGGAAAGGAGAGAGAATTAGGGACGGGGGGGAAGTCGTGGGAACAACATGGGTTTGGGTAAAAAATAAAGTGCTTAACAGTGATTAAACAGAGGTCTTGCTCAATGCAAGCTTATTCTTTAACAACTTCAACAACATTTAACTTTACAAAACAGACATCAAAACTGAGTTAATGAGGTAGGATTGTTACAATAGGCATAAAACAGCTGGCAAATGCGCTGTGGATGTCAATATGCAATTTCCTCCTTCAGGAGAAACTGGGAAATGATGGGTACTGTGGTTGGCCACGGCCAATGGATGGCACAGATTTTCTTTATGCCGTCCGGCAAGGTGGTAGGAACAAATTGCATATTTGACACAACATGTCCGATTAATTGAACAAAGCAAGGAATTATGCAAGAACATTAAGGCGGCAACTGCACCTAACAAATACAATATTAACTGTTTCACCCACGGTGCCCCCAGTAACCAGGACTACAAATCACCACTCCAGCCATTCCAGGTTTGGACGAGGACGTGGGCTATTTTTCTGATATCTTTGGTTAACTGGAGAACTACTTCGCCTACATCATCTATTTCCAAACAACAGTTAGGAATATTTAATTTCCCACACACTTCTCCCTCTTCAGCTAACAGGTAATCTAAAAACCATGTGGTGCTGAAGGATTGCCGTGCGCATCTGTTGGGATTGCCAAGTTAGAAGATCTATCGTGTCAGCGGTTTTGTTGGTAATAATTTCTAGAGCCGCTTGTAGTCTGATTATTTCCCCATTTTTGCGTCCCGCCCAAATTTCCCTTAATGGATCGCGTCTTACAGGCAACACTTCTGTCTCCAAGGTTATCATATACCTTTATGCCTAACCGAGGTCCACTTGTTTCTGGCAAAAGGAAAAACAAAGGTCTGATAATCCCTATATAACAAATTCCCAACCACCCCGTGGGTAAAAATGTATATGCTGTGTGCCTGCATATCCAGTAATGCCCCTTCTTAGCTCCAATGCCCTGAGCAAATGGCCCGTTTATCCCTGGTGGGAATTGAAAGTAAGTTGCATCTCTGTTGCCCAGAGGGCTGAAGAAGGTGGTTGCCCCATCACCTATTCGGCCGGTACAATACCAAGCCCCAGAAGTGTATTCTGGTGGTAGGTTTGCCATAGCACATATAAGCACATTAAGACAAGAAGTATCTTTCCAACACAAGTTAAGAATGCCATTCTTGGCTGTTGTGTTTTCAACAATAAAGCTAATTATGATCGCAGCACACAATTACAAAAAATGATAAAAATAACTGTTATAACTACCACAGGTAGTATCGTTGAGGACACTCAAGCTCAACATAAGACAAGTCTTCTTCCCCAGTGTCCTCTTCCTTTTACACTGTTGACCTAAAAGGAAGGGAGGATCCACCTGGCATGGATTCTATGATCTTTCCCATGGGCATCAGTAGCTACCCATGCATACAGATTTTTTGAAGCTTTTAGTACTAGAGGTATTTGTCCCACAGTGGGTAAGTCCACTAGAACCGGTTGTCCCGGGTAATACAAGGGATTCCTCGGTTTCTTATTCTCCCCAGTCCCAGGTAAGAGGGATGGAGGATTAGGGCAAAAAGCAGCGAGTCTGGGGC
Source organism: Dromaius novaehollandiae (assembly GCF_036370855.1). Taxonomy (NCBI): domain Eukaryota; kingdom Metazoa; phylum Chordata; class Aves; order Casuariiformes; family Dromaiidae; genus Dromaius; species Dromaius novaehollandiae. The sequence goes on from NW_026991418.1 coordinate 436,251, forward strand.
AGCCATTTACTCCCCATCGTCCATTGACTTTAGTTACTGCATCAGATATTCGTCGCGCCCATCCGGGATTGTGCGGTCTCAGGGTTCGTTTTAAGAGTCCTGGGGTGCAGACGGGGTCTTGGGATAAGGGAGGAGGAACTTTGGGGTTTGAGGAAGATGGGGTTCCCCTTATCCTGTCCCAACTTCTTACCAAACCTTCCAGGTTGGGAGTTGGTAACCTATCCATGACTTCTCTGGGAATTCCCTTTGAAATGCCTTCTGCCCATAATAATTGTCTCCTGCTATCCAACACCCGTACCGGTTTCCCAGGATGTGGGTGTTGCAGTGATTTATATTGCCTCCCACTTTCCTCAACTCTTCTTATTTCTGCTTTATGCTTTGTTTCCCCCTGGCCAGTGAATCCCATACGCCTTCCGTAATTAATTAGCTCCTGTGCCACCTCCCCCCAAGTCATGTTGGGGGGGCCTCCCCTTCGTCTCAGTCGGGGAGTTCGTAATCGGTCTTGCAGCTGAACAGCATCAGGAAGTCCCCTGATCAGAGGATGTAACCTCTCGGGGTCTGCCACACACTGCATGGGGGAGGGCTGCTGCGGAAGCAGCAAACGGTCATGCATCAATTGGAGGCAAGCAGTTTTCTGCACGCTTTCCAGAATGTGGCCCGCTGTGGGTGTTTTAATAGAAAAAGGGTCTCCTCTTTCCATTGGGTCTAATCCTCCTGCCCAGTAGGCTACCCTCTGGGTCAAGGACCATGGTTCCCTGTTATCATTTGTGGTTAGAAAGACTCTGGGTCCCCAATATCCTCTAGCTTCATCTTCGCTCAGCAGAATGCGATCCCCCCCGGTGAGGGAGACTCTCCACACATACTCAGTTTCAGTTTCCCGGGAGCCCCGGGAGTATTTTTCCTGTATTTTAGCCAAGTCCTGAGGGGAATAGGGGATAATACGCGTGGTACGTCGTTGAATACCCCCCTGACCATTATCAGTGGTTTCCGTTTTAATCAAGGGTCTCATTACTACATTCCCATCTCCAGGATAAAAGCAGTTCCTGCTGTCTTCTAATTCTTTAATTGGATATATGGATTTTAGATCAGATGCCTGTTTTCCGTCTAGTTCGGCCAAATTCGAGAATCCCGGTTCACTATCATTAACCCCACGCCTGTTTTCTTCCAATTCAGACCGCAGGATTCTCTCTCGGTCTAGTGAGTCTGATAAGATTATGTGAAGCCGCTGAGTAAGGTTGCGCTCCGCAGTGAGTTGACTTTGCAAGTTTCTTACCTGTTCTTGCAAAGACTCAGCTGTCTCTTTGGCTCGACTCCGGGAGTCTTGCAAGAACTCGATTGTCTCTTTGGCTCGACTCTGGGAGTTTCTTATGTGTTCTCCCAAGGACTCAATGGTCTTTTTATCACCTTGCCTCCCCCACCGGGCAGCAATTAGTGCTGCCCCTAAAACACCACAAACTGTTGCCCGAGCCATGCCAAGAGAGAGCAGGGCTTTATAGCCCTTCAGATTCTCAAAAAGAGGATTATCCTTCATTGTCAGATCCTCTGTACTACAAATTATTCACAAGCACAGCACACTGTCACGGGCCTGCCACTGCCATAAAGGGCACGGAGGCTGCTGTGACCTCACAAGCACAGCCAGCAGCCAGGGGCCTGCCATTGGCCTGTGAAGCACTGAGGCTGCTGTGACCTCACAAGCACAGCCAGCATGTATGGGCCTGAAACTGCCCTATAGGGCACTGAGGCTGCTGTGACCTCACAAGCACAGCCAGCAGCTATGGGCCTCCCACTGGCCTATAGGGCACTGAGGCTTCTCTGACCTCACAGCAGTCATTGGCCTTGAAGTGGCCTATCAGGCAACAGGACTGCTGTGACCTGACAAGCACGGCCAGCAGGCATGGGCATCCAACTGCCCTATGAGGCCCCGAGACAAAAGTGACCTCATAACGCAGCCAGCAGGCATGGAGCTGTCACTGCCCTATCAGGCACTGGTACTTCCGTGACATCACAAGTACAGCCAGCAGCCATGGGCATCCCACTGGCCAATGAGGCACTAAGACAAAGGTGACCTCAAAACGCAGCCAGCAGCCATGGGCCTGCCACTGGCCTATCAGGCAACAGGACTGCTGTGACCTCACAAGCACAGCCAGCAGCCAGCAGCCAGGGCATCGCACTGGCATATGAGGCACTGAGGCTGCTGTGACCTCACAAAATCAGCCAGCAGCCAGAGGCCTGCCACTGGCCTAACAGTCACTCAGACTGCTGTGACCTCACAAGCACAGCCAGCAGCCATTGGCCTGCCACAGACCTATCAGGCAATAGGACTGCTGTGAGCTCACAAGCACAGCCAGCAGCCAGGGGCCTGCCACTGCCTGATGAGGCGCTGACACTGCTGTGAGCTCACAAGCACAGCCAGCACTGAAGGGCCTGCCACTGGCCTATAGGGAACGGAGGCTGATGTGACCTAACAAACACAGCCAGCAGCCATTGGCTTTCCACTGCCCGATGAGGCGCTGACACTGATCTGACCTCACAAGCACAGCACACTGTCGCGAGCCTGCCACTGCCATAAAAGGCACGGAGGCTGCTGTGACCTCACAAGCACAGCCAGCAGCCATGAGCCTGCCACTGCCTGTAAGACACTGAGGCTGCTGTGACGTCACAAGCAAAGCCAGCAGCTGTGGGTCTGCCACTGGCCTACAGGAAAAGGAGGCTGATGTGACCTCACAAGCACAGCGAGTAGCCAGCGGCCTCCCACTGCCCTATAAGGTACAGAGACAAATGTGACCTCAAAAGGCAGCCAGCAGACAGAGGCCTCCCACGGGCCTATCAGGAATAGGACTGCTGTGACCTGACAAGCACAGCCAGCAGCTATGGGCCTGCCACTGGCCTAGGAGGCACTGAGGCTGCTGTGACCTCACAAGCCCAGCCAGCAGCCAGGAGCCTGACACTGGCCTAGGAGGCAGTGAGGCTGCTGTGACCTCACAAGCACAGCCAGCAGCCAGGAGCCTGCCACTGGCCTAGGAGGCACTGAGGCTGCTGTGACCTCACAAGCACAGCCAGCAGCTGTGAGCCTGCTACCGGCCTAGGAGGCACTCAGGCTACTGTGACCTCACAAGCACAGCCAGCAGCCATGAGCCTGCCACTGGCCTAGGAGCCACTGAGGCTGCTGTGACCTCACAAGCACAGCCAGTAGCCATGAGCCTGCCACTGGCCTCGGAGGCACTGAGGCTGCTGTGACCTCACCAGCACAGCCAGCAATCAGGGGCCTGCCACTGGCTTAGGAGGCACTGAGGTTGCTGTGACCTCACAAGCACCGCCAGCAGCCATGAGCTAGCCAGTGACCAAGGAGGCATGGAGGCTGCTGTGACCTCACAAGCACAGAAAGCAGTCATGAGCCTGACACTGGCCTAGGAGGCACTCAGGCTGCTGTGACCTCACAAGCACAGCCAGCAGCTAGGAGCATACAACTGGCCTCAGGGGCACTGAGGCTGCTGTGACCTCACAAGCACAGCCAGCAGTCAGGGGCCTGCCACTGGCTTATAAGGCACTGAAGGTTGCTGTGACCTCACAAGCACCGCCAGCAGCCATGAGCTAGCCAGTGACCTAGGAGGCACTGAGGCTGCTGTGACCTCACAAGCACAGCCAGCAGCCATGAGCCTGCCACTGGCCTAGGGGGCACTGAGGCTGCTGTGACCTCACAAGCACAGCCAGCAGCCATGAGCCTGCCACTGGCCTCGGAGGCAATGAGGCTGCTGTGACCTCACAAGCACAGCCAGCAGGAGGCGCTGTAGACTAACTTATGAGGCACTGAGGCTGCTGTGACCTCACAAGCACAGCCAGCAGCCAGGAGCCTGCCACTGCCATAGGAGGCACTGAGGCTGCTGTGACCTCACAAGCACAGCCAGCAGCCAGGAGCCTGCTACTGGCCTAGGAGGCACTCAGACTGCTGTGACCTCCCAAGCTCAGCCAGCAGCCATGAGCCTGCCACTGGCCTAGGAGGCACTGAGGCTGCTGTGACCTCACAAGCACAGCCAGCAGGAGGCGCTGTAGACTAACTTATGAGGCACTGAGGCTGCTGTGACGTCACCAGCACAGCCAGCAGCCAGGAGCCTGCCACTGCCATAGGAGGCACTGAGGCTGCTGTGACCTCAAAAGCACAACCAGCAGGAAGGGGACTGCCACTGGCCTCAGAGGCACGGAGGCTGCTGTGACCTGACAAGCACAAACAGAAGGGGGCGCTTGCCCCTAACCTATGAGGCCCTGAGGCTGCTGTGACCTCACAAGCCCAGCCAGCAGCCATGAGCTTGCCAGTCGCCTGGGAGGCACTGAGGCTGCTGTGACCTCACAAGCACAGCCAGCAGCCATGAGCCTGCCACTGCCCTATGGGGCACTGAGGGTGCTGTGACCTCACAAGCACAGCCAGCAGCCAAGAGCCTGCCACTGGCCTAGGAGGCACTGAGGCTGCTGTGACCTCACAAGCACAGCCAGTAGCCATGAGCCTGCCACTGGCTTAGGAGGCACTGAGGCTGCTGTGACCTCACCAGCACAGCCAGCAGTCAGGGGCCTGCCACTGGCTTAGGAGGCACTGAGGTTGCTGTGACCTCACAAGCACCGCCAGCAGCCATGAGCTAGCCAGTGGCCAAGGAGGCATGGAGGCTGCTGTGACCTCACAAGCACAGGAGCAGCCAGGAGCATGCCACTGGCCTAGGAGGCACTCAGGCTGCTGTCACCTGACAAGCACAGCCAGCAGCCAGGAGCCTGCCACTGCCCTGAGAAGCACTGAGGCTGCTGTGACCTGACAAGCACAGAAAGCAGCCATGAGCCTGCCACTGGCCTTTGAGGCACGGAGGCTGCTGTGACCTCACAAGCACAGAAAGCAGTCATGAGCCTGCCACTGGCCTCGGAGGCACTGAGGCTGCTGTGACCTCACAAGCACAGCCAGCAGCCAGGATCCTACCACTGCCCTATAAGATACAGAGACAAATATGACCTCAAAAGGCAGTCAGCAGACAGAGGCCTGCCACAGGCCTATCAGGAAATAGGACTGCTGTGACCTTACAAGCACAGCCAGCAGCTGTGGGTCTGTCACTGGCCTAGGAGGCACGGAGGCTGTTGTGACCTGACAAGTACAAACAGAAGGGGGCGCTTGCCCCTAACCTATGAGGCCCTGAGGCTGCTGTGACCTCACAAGCTCGGCCAGCAGCCATGAGCCTGACACTGGCCTAGGAGGCACTGAGGCTACTGTGACCTCACAAGCACACCTAGCAACCATTAGCCTACCAGTGGCTTATCAGGCACGGAGGCTGCTGTGACATCACAAGCCCAGCCAGCAGCCATGAGCTTGCCAGTCGCCTGGGAGGCACTGAGGCTCCTGTGACCTCACAAGCACAGCCAGCAGCCATGAGCCTGCCACTGCCCTATGAGGCACTGAGGGTGCTGTGACCTCACAAGCACAGCCAGCAGCCAAGAGCCTGCCACTGGCCTTGGAGGCACTGAGGCTGCTGTGACCTCACAAACACAGCCAGCAGCCATGAGCCTGCCACTGGCCTAGGAGGCACTGAGGCTGCTGTGACCTCACCAGCACAGCCAGCAGTCAGGGGCCTGCCACTGGCTTAGGAGGCACTGAGGTTGCTGTGACCTCACAAGCACCGCCAGCAGCCATGAGCTAGCCAGTGGCCAAGGAGGCATGGAGGCTGCTGTGACCTCACAAGCACAGGAGCAGCCAGGAGCATGCCACTGGCCTAGGAGGCACTCAGGCTGCTGTCACCTGACAAGCACAGCCAGCAGCCAGGAGCCTGCCACTGCCCTGAGAAGCACTGAGGCTACTGTGACCTGACAAGCACAGAAAGCAGCCATGAGCCTGCCACTGGCCTGTGAAGCACTGAGGCTGCTGTGACCTCACAAACACAGCCAGCAGACAGGGGCCGGCCACTGCCCTATAAGACACTGAGGCTGCTGTGACCTCACAAGCAAAGCCAGCAGCTGTGGGTCTGCCACTTGCCTATCAGGCAATAGGACTGCTGTGACCTGACAAGCACAGCCAGTAGCCAGGGGCCTGCCACTGGCCTAAAGGGAACGGAGGCTGCTGTGACCTCACGAGCCCAGGCAGCAGCCAAGGGCCTGCCACTGCCCTATAGGGCACTGAGGCTGCTGTGACCTCACAAGCACAGCCAGCAGCTATGGGCCTGCCACTGTCCAAACAGGCACTGAGTTTGCTCTGACCTCACCAGCACACCAAGCAGCCATTGGCCTCCCTCTGGCCTACAGGAAAAGGAGGCTGATGGGACCTCACAAGCACAGCGAGGAGCCAGAGGCCTCCCACTGCCCTATAAGGTACAGAGACAAATGTGACCTCAAAAGGCAGCCAGCAGACAGAGGCCTGCCACAAGCCTATCAGGAAATAGGACTGCTGTGACGTTACAAGCACAGCCAGCAGCTTCGGGCCTGCCACTGGCCTATGAGGCACGGAGGCTGCTGTGACCTCAAAAGCACACCAAGCAGACATTGGCCTCCCATGGGCCTGTCAGGCACTGAGGCTGCTGTGACCTCACAAGCACAGCCAGCAGCCATTGGCCTCCAACTGCCTGATGAGGCGCTGACGCTGCTGTCAACTCAGAAGCACAGTAAATAGTCAGGGGCCTGCCACTGCCCTAAAGGGCATGGAGGCTGCTGTGACCTCAGAAGCCCAGTGAGCAGCTATGGGCCTGCCACTGCCCTATAGGGCACTGAGGCTTCTCTGACCTCACAAGCCCACCCAGCAGTCATTGGCCTCGAACTGGCATACCTGGCACTGAAGCTTCTGTAACCTGAAAAGCACAGCCAGCAGCCACGTGCCTGCCACTGGCCTGTGAAGCACTGAGGCTGCTGTGACCTCACAAGCACAGAAAGCAGCCATGAGCCTGCCACTGGCCTATAAGACACTGAGGCTGCTGTGACCTCACAAGCAAAGCCAGCAGCTGTGGGTCTGCCACTGGCCTATCAGGCTGTAGGACTGCTGTGACCTCACAAGCACAGCCAGCAGCTATGGGCCTGCCAGTGACCTATCAGACACGTGTCGCGGCCCGAAAGGAGTCGTTCAGGACGACCTCCCTCCCCTTAGGACCAACGACCAAGTTCGTGATGCCCTTGCACTCAATTAAGGTGAAAACGACACCAGCCAACCAGTTTAAGATTTATTAAGGCAAAATGGAATCAACTAACGAGACATGTCCCGCGTCACACGTTTAGGGAAAAAGAGAGGAAAAGGGGAAGAGAGAGAGAGAAAGATATCACCACCCGTGGATCCAGCGGCGTCCCGTTGGTCCTCTTCTTTTGGGAGTCCTTGCGGCGGGGCGGGGGGGCAGAGGGGGGAAGCTCCCGTCTGGTTCCGCTGACTCTGCTCGAGTTCTTCAGTCGTCGCAAGCAAGCCCCCCCATTCACACAGTCTGCAGTTTTTATAGGTTCTTGCCCGGCCTCTGGGAGGTGCTTCCTCGCTTCCCATGCAGATTAACCGTCATGCGCAGTCCGCCCTCTCGGAACCTTCCAGAAATGGGCTGGGGTATCTGGGGGTCTCCTGCTCATGCGCAGATGGCAAATGAGTACGTGCGGTTCGTGCCCTAGAGACGCCCTTCTGCCCTTTTCGCACCCTTTTTACCCCGTGCAGGTGCACGAGGTTGTTTACTTCGCAGACGGCTCCCGGGGGCGCCAGCGCGGCATTGCCCGACACACCTTGGCAGCGGCAGCTTTGCAGCAGCAGCAGCAATGTCAAGACAAAACCGCATTTAGTACCGGTCCTCTACACCACCCCGTGTCTCAACATTGCAGCTTGGCAGCAGGAGAGAGAGAGAGAGAAAGAAAGCAAGCAAGCAAGGAAGGAAAGGAGAGAGAATTAGGGACGGGGGGGAAGTCGTGGGAACAACATGGGTTTGGGTAAAAAATAAAGTGCTTAACAGTGATTAAACAGAGGTCTTGCTCAATGCAAGCTTATTCTTTAACAACTTCAACAACATTTAACTTTACAAAACAGACATCAAAACTGAGTTAATGAGGTAGGATTGTTACAATAGGCATAAAACAGCTGGCAAATGCGCTGTGGATGTCAATATGCAATTTCCTCCTTCAGGAGAAACTGGGAAATGATGGGTACTGTGGTTGGCCACGGCCAATGGATGGCACGGATTTTCTTTATGCCGTCCGGCAAGGTGGTAGGAACAAATTGCATATTTGACACAACATGTCCGATTAATTGAACAAAGCAAGGAATTATACAAGAACATTAAGGCGGCAACTGCACCTAACAAATACAATATTAACTGTTTCACCCACGGTGCCCCCAGTAACCAGGACTACAAATCGCCACTCCAGCCATTCCATGTTTGGACGGGGACGTGGGCTATTTTTCTGATATCTTTGGTTAACTGGAGAACTACTTCGCCTACATCATCTATTTCCAAACAACAGTTAGGAATATTTAATTTCCCACACACTTCTCCCTCTTCAGCTAACAGGTAATCTAAAAACCATGTGGTGCTGAAGGATTGCCGTGCGCATCTGTTGGGATTGCCAAGTTAGAAGATCTATCGTGTCAGCGGTTTTGTTGGTAATAATTTCTAGAGCCGCTTGTAGTCTGATTATTTCCCCATTTTTGCGTCCCGCCCAAATTTCCCTTAATGGATCGTGTCTTACAGGCAACACTTCTGTCTCCAAGGTTATCATATACCTTTATGCCTAACCGAGGTCCACTTGTTTCTGGCAAAAGGAAAAACAAAGGTCTGATAATCCCTATATAACAAATTCCCAACCACCCCGTGGGTAAAAATGTATATGCTGTGTGCCTGCATATCCAGTAATGCCCCTTCTTAGCTCCAATGCCCTGAGCAAATGGCCCGTTTATCCCTGGTGGGAATTGAAAGTAAGTTGCATCTCTGTTGCCCAGAGGGCTGAAGAAGGTGGTTGCCCCATCACCTATTTGGCCGGTACAATACCAAGCCCCAGAAGTGTATTCTGGTGGTAGGTTTGCCATAGCACATATAAGCACATTAAGACAAGAAGTATCTTTCCAACACAAGTTAAGAATGCCATTCTTGGTTGTTGTGTTTTCAACAATAAAGCTAATTATGATCGCAGCACACAATTACAAAAAATGATAAAAATAACTGTTATAACTACCACAGGTAGTATCGTTGAGGACACTCAAGCTCAACATAAGACAAGTCTTCTTCCCCAGTGTCCTCTTCCTTTTACACTGTTGACCTAAAAGGAAGGGAGGATCCACCTGGCATGGATTCTATGATCTTTCCCATGGGCATCAGTAGCTACCCATGCATACAGATTTTTTGAAGCTTTTAGTACTAGAGGTATTTGTCCCACAGTGGGTAAGTCCACTAGAACTGGTTGTCCCGGGTAATACAAGGGATTCCTCGGTTTCTTATTCTCCCCAGTCCCAGGTAAGAGGGATGGAGGATTAGGGCAAAAAGCAGCGAGTCTGGGGCAGCCATTTACTCCCCATCGTCCATTGACTTTAGTTACTGCATCAGATATTCGTCACGCCCATCCGGGATTGTGCGGTCTCAGGGTTCGTTTTAAGAGTCCTGGGGTGCAGACGGGGTCTTGGGATAAGGGAGGAGGAACTTTGGGGTTTGAGGAAGATGGGGTTCCCCTTATCCTGTCCCAACTTCTTACCAAACCTTCCAGGTTGGGAGTTGGTAACCTATCCATGACTTCTCTGGGAATTCCCTTTGAAATGCCTTCTGCCCATAATAATTGTCTCCTGCTATCCAACACCCGTACCGGTTTCCCAGGATGTGGGTGTTGCAGTGATTTATATTGCCTCCCACTTTCCTCAACTCTTCTTATTTCTGCTTTATGCTTTGTTTCCCCCTGGCCAGTGAATCCCATACGCCTTCCGTAATTAATTAGCTCCTGTGCCACCTCCCCCCAAGTCATGTCGGGGGGGCCTCCCCTTCGTCTCGGTCGGGGAGTTCGTAATCGGTCTTGCAGCTGAACAGCATATTGTTTTAAAGCATCAGGAAGTCCCCTGATCAGAGGATGTAACCTCTCGGGGTCAGCCACACACTGCATGGGGGAGGGCTGCTGCAGAAGCAGCAAACGGTCATGCATCAATTGGAGGCAAGCAGTTTTCTGCACGCTTTCCAGAATGTGGCCCGCTGTGGGTGTTTTAATAGAAAAAGGGTCTCCTCTTTCCATTGGTCTAATCCTCCTGCCCAGTAGGCTACCCTCTGGGTCAAGGACCATGGTTCCCTGTTATCATTTGTGGTTAGAAAGACTCTGGGTCCCCAATATCCTCTAGCTTCATCTTCGCTCAGCAGAATGCGATCCCCCCCCCCGGTGAGGGAGACTCTCCACACATACTCAGTTTCAGTTTCCCGGGAGCCCCGGGAGTATTTTTCCAAAGTCCTGAGGGGAACAGGGGATCATACGCGTGGTACGTCGTTGAATACCCCCCTGACCATTGTCAGTGGTTTCCGTTTTAATCAAGGGTCTCATTACTACATTCCCATCTCCAGGATAAAAGGAGTTCCTGCTGTCTTCTAATTCTTTAATTGGATATATGGATTTTAGATCAGATGCCTGTTTTCCGTCTAGTTCGGCCAAATTCGAGAATCCCGGTTCACTATCATCAACCCCCCGCCTGTTTTCTTCCAATTCAGACCGCAGGATTCTCTCTCGGTCTAGTGAGTCCGATAAGATTATGTGAAGCCGCTGAGTATGGTTGCGCTCCGCAGTGAGTTGACTTTGCAAGTTTCTTACCTGTTCTTGCAAAGACTCAACTGTCTCTTTGGCTCGACTCCGGGAGTCTTGCAAGAACTCGATTGTCTCTTTGGCTCGACTCTGGGAGTTTCTTATGTGTTCTCCCAAGGACTCAATGGTCTTTTTATCACCTTGCCTCCCCCACCGGGCAGCAATTAGTGCCGCCCCTAAAACACCACAAACTGTTGCCTGAGCCATGCCAAGAGAGAGCAGGGCTTTATAGCCCTTCAGATTCTCAAAAGAGGATTATCCTTCATTGTCAGATCCTCTGTACTACAAATTATTCACAAGCACAGCACACTGTCACGGGCCTGCCACTGCCATAAAGGGCACGGAGGCTGCTGTGACCTCACAAGCACAGCCAGCAGCCAGGGGCCTGCCATTGGCCTGTGAAGCACTGAGGCTGCAGTGACCTCACAAATACAGCGAGGAGCAAGAGGCCTGCCATTGCCCTATAAGGTACAGAGACAAATGTGACCTCAAAAGGCAGCCAGCAGACAGAGGCCTGCCATGGGCCTATCAGGAAATAGGACTGCTGTGACCTTACAAGCACAGCCAGCAGCTATGGGCCTGCCACTGGCCTATGAGGCACTGAGGCTGCTATGACCTCAACAAGCACAGTCAGCAGCCAGGGGCCTGCTGCTGGCCTCTCAGGCTGTAGGAGTGTTGTGACCTGACAAGCACAGCCAGCAGCTATGGGCCTGCCACTGTCCAAACAGGCACTGAGGCTGCTTTGACCTAACCAGCACACCAAGCAGCCATTGGCCTCCCTCTGGCCTACAGGAAAAGGAGGCTGCTGTGACCTCACAAGCACAGCCAGCAGCCATTGGCCTTCCACTGCCCGATGAGGCTCTGACCTCACAAGCAGAGTGCACTGTCACGGGGCTGACACTGCCAGAAAGGGCACGGAGGCTGATTTGACCTCACAAGCACAGCCAGCAGCCAGGGGCCTGCCACTGCCCTATAAGACACTGAGGCTGCTGTGACCTCACAAGCAAAGCCAGCAGCTGCGTGCCTGCCACTGGACTGTCAGGCTGTAGGAGTGTTGTGACCTCACAAGCACAGCGAGTAGCCAGGGGCCTGCTAGTGGCCTGTGAAGCCCTGCGGCTGCTGTGACCTCCCAAGCACAGCCAGCAGCTAGGGGCCTGCCACTGCCCTATAGGGCACTGAGGCTGCTGTGACCTCACAAGCACAGCCAACAGCCAAGGGCCTGCCACTAGCCTATACAGCCCGGAGGCTGATTTGACCTCACAAGCACAGGCAGCAGCCATTGGCCTCCAACTGCCCAGTCAGGTGCTGGCGCTGCTGTCAACTCAGAAGCACAATAAACAGTCAGGGGCCTGCCACTGCCCTCAAGGGCATGGAGGCTGCTGTGACCTCACAAGCCCAGGTAGCAGCTATGGGCCTGCCACTGCCCTATAGGGCACTGAGGCTTCTCTGACCTCATAAGCCCACCCAGCAGTCATTGGCCTCGAACTGGCCTATCAGGCAACAGGACTGCTGTGACCTCACAAGCACAGCCAGCAGGCATGGGCTTCCAACTGCCCTATGAGGCCCCGAGACAAACGTGACCTCATAACGCAGCCAGCAGGCGTGGAGCTGTCACTGGCCTATCAGGCACTGGTACTTCCGTGACATCACAAGTACAGCCAGCAGCCAAACAAGAATAAGGAGAAAACCAGCTTGCCTCAGAAAGACGATGAGACCCAATGAGGAGCAGGAGACCCCAGACCAAAACATTACTATTGGTCTAACTATCACGTGAGGGTGGGAAATGGAAGTCGAAAAGACTATAATTACCCAGAATTTGTTTATGTTGGGGTCCCTCTTCGGAGGCACCCAGCTCGAGCTGTAATTACGGCATGCGCATTATTAAAATTATCTAATTTGTTTTGATTTGACTCTGAACTTTTCTGCGGGAACCTAGGGTCGAGCCCTGTTATGGTGGCCGACAAGCCTATTTTCCATAATAGTTTGGCACCCCAGATGGGACCCTAGGCGACGACTGTCGGGCTTCTCATCTCCAAACGATCATCTGGCACCATCGGGTGAGTTCACCTGGGATCTTTGGCAACGAGAGGCACCGAGAAGGTGAGTCTTAAACTCCCGCCTAAATTCTAAATTCTGGTCTGGTAACAGTGCACTGAAGGGGGTATGAGGACTGACCACCATAAGGCGTACCAGGGGGACGGGCGTGAGTCCCATCCCCAGGGTTAGAGTGGGTCTAAGTCCCAGCTCGGTCTGGCTGGAGGAGGGGTGCGCAGCCTGATCAGCATAAGGCGCACTGCAAAACTGTAAGACCGAAATCTAGAGTCACCGTGACTGGTGTGAGTGTAAACAGCACTGTGTGTTTGTGTGTGTGTGTGTGTGTGTGTGAGTGCGTGTAGCCTGGGAACCGATTGGGGCACCCATCGGCTGAAAAGCTGCCCGCTGCCAAGGGACAGTAGTCCTAGCAGTTAAAGACTCGGGTGGTGTGACTGCGGTTCCCAGGGAGCGAGAGAAAAGTGCCCAATTAAGGGGAATTGTGGGGGCGTATGACCCTACCTGGGGAGATGTACAAACGCTCCTTGAATCTGTGTTCACTCCAGATGAAAGGTGCTCAATTTTGGATGCAAACCACCGTTGGGCAGCAGAGAGGGGTGTTGGGGCTGCTCAAACAGCCTGGCCAGCTGTGGACCCCGGATGGAATCATAATGTAGATGCAGATTACAGGCAGTTGCAATTAGCCAGAGAGGGCTTAGAAGAAGCTATACGTTTGGCAGGACAAAAGACTGCAAGTAAGGGAGTGTCAGCAACAGGCAGAGGAACACCCCTCGGCTTTCTTTGCTAGGCTAATTAAGCAAGTCAGAATGTATGGGGGAGGACTAGACCCAGAAGCCGAGGCTAACAGGCCGCTAATGATTTCCACATTTGTAGACCAAGCAGCCCCGGACATTAGAAAGTAGTTTTCCAAACATGTTCCTGACTGGCCAGGAAAGCGAATGGATGAAATAATACGTTTAGCCACATTTGTGTATAATAGTCGAGAGGAGGAGAGGGCAAAAGAAAAGAGACAGCAAAAAAAAGAGGAAGTTAGTGTGTTAGCAGCTGTGTTAAGAGATGGATTTAGAGGACCCAGGGGGAGGGGACGTGAAAGAGCCAGGAGAGATGGAGTCAAAGCGAACATGCTGTACAGTCAGGAGTTAATGATGTTTGTTATTATTGTGGGGAACAAGGACACTGGCAGCAGGAGTGCCCAGTGAGGCCCCGTGTAGTTAGGAACAGAGGAACTGGCATGAGACAATCAAACACTAAGGAGGAGACCAGGCGATTCCCAGTCAATCCACAATGAGAGGAAACAGGAGACTCAGAAAATACTGTGGAAATTGGAGTAAATTTATGGGATGTAGTTTTGGATTTTGAGGGTCACGTAATGGCAATACTGAAGGTTTAGAAGTTCCCTTTCTAGTGGATACTGGAGCCACCCTTTCCCTTTTAAATTTTGAGCCTAAAGGATGCAAATCATCAGATAAAATAGTGATGCAAGGAGTGATGGGAAAGGGCGAATGAATGTTATCTAAGCCCTTATTACTCACTATTGGGGGTAAAACAGTGTGGGGACGTTTTATAATTTCCACAGACGCACCTATATGCCTTTTGGGGAGAGATCTCCTGCAAGCCTTGGATACTCAGATCTGCTTACAGCCGGAAGGGATAAAGCTAATAATTATGGGTTCATGTGTTCTGGCTAAGACACCAGAACCAGAGTCAACTAATCTGCAAATTCCAACAGGTTTAGAATCAGTTTCTAAAAAATTATGGAGCTCTTCAGGAATGGATGTGGGACTACTGAAATCAGCCAGTCCAGTCTCGATAAAAACAAAGGGGGGATTGCCTCCTGCAGTTAAACAATATCCTATCCCAAAGGAAGAGAGAAGAGTATCCAAAAACAAACTGATCATTATCTGAAAATGGGTATCCTTAGAGTCTGTGAATCCCCATATAACACCCCAATTCTGCCAGTTAAAAAGAACAGGCAAGATGCTGATGGTGATCCAGAGTATCGCTTTGTACAAGACTTAAGGGCTATAAACCAACATGTAGTTGCTCCACATCCAGTAGTCCCCGACCCATCAACCATTTTACTACAGATACCCCACTGGGCAACTTATTTTACTGTGATTGACCTAACAGCAGCCTTTTTTAGTATACCGATAGCTGAAGATAGCCAAGATCTCTTTGCTTTCACTTGGAAGGGACAACAATTAACTTGGACAAGGCTGCCACAGGGATTTACTGGGTCTCCGACTGTTTTTTCGCGTATACTTAAAAATGACCTCTCAGATATCGAACTTCCAGGACATTCTGCATTAATACAATATGTAGATGATTTGTTATTAGCAAGTAAAGATTATGAGACATGTTTGAAAGATACTGTTTCTCTGTGTAACGCTCTTGCAGAAAAAGGGCATCGAGCATCTCTGTCTAAACTCCAGCTGTGTCAAAGAGAGGTAAAATATTTGGGTTTTATCTTAAGAGAAGGACACAGGTTAGTTGATCCAGAACGAGTAAAGACAATTCTTGATATGCCTCGTACTGTAACAAAAAAACAGCTTAGGGGATTTTTAGGAGCTGTAGGATTCTGCCGACCGTGGATTCCGGGGTTAGCAGAATTTACTAAGCCTCTGGTACAGGCAACAAAAAAGGAGGAAATAGAGCCTTTGGCCTGGGGCCCAGAAAGGGAGAAAGCTTTTACATCTGTGAAAAAAGCGTTGGTTTCAGCCCCTGCTCTCGGGTTACCAGATTATAGCAAACTATTTGAATTATTTGTCCATGAGCGACAGGGAGTAGCAAGTGGGGTACTCACCCAAAAACTAGGCCCTCACCGTAGACCAGTGGCCTATTACTCCACGCAACTAGATGAGGTAGCTAAAGGCACTCCAGGACGCATCAGAGCAATAGCAGCTACTGCAGCTCTTATTGAAAAAAACACGACCTGTGGTTTTGGGTCATTCATTAACTGTGTATGTGCCACATGAAGTAGAACTGTTAATGAAGCAATATGCGACTCAAGCACTATCCCCACAGAGAGCTGACCGCTATGAACTGATAATACTGCATGCAGATAATGTGACTTTCAAAAGATGCAATATTTTGAATCCAGCAACGCTATTGCCTCAACCGGAGGACGGAGAGCCACATCATTCCTGTGAGCAGGTGGTCGTCAGCTCGAGCAAGCCCCGGGAGGACCTTAAAGATGAACCTTTGGAGAACCCGGACTTAGTTCTGTTTACAGATGGGTCATCCTATTATTTGGACGGAAGACGTCACTCCGGCTATGCTGTCACTAACGTCTTTGAGGTGCTCGAGGCCAATCCTTTGTCTCCATCAGTAAGTGCTCAAGGAGCAGAATTAATAGCATTGACCCAAGCAGCAAAAAATAGGTAAGAGCTTGCGGGTAAATATCTATACCGACTCTAAATATGCATTTGGAGTGTGTCATGCAACAGGGATGTTATGGAAAGAACGAGGATTCTTGCCGTCATCAGGAAAGAAATTAGCTAATGGAGAAGAAATACGTAATTTGCTGGAAGCAGTTCAACTGCCCAAAGAAATTGCGGTAATACACTGCCCAGCCCATACTAAAGACACTACAGAAATTAGCAGAGGAAATGCTCTAGCCAACGCTGCTGCGAGGGCTGCAGCTCAACAACCTCTGAGAGAATGTATGGGGGCAGTTCCAAGGATGGACCAGAGTGAGTGGCCAAACTTAATAGACCCCAAAACTATGTATGAAAAAGACTGCTCAGTGGAAGAGAAAAAACAATGGGAACAGTGGGAAGCAAAACAAAATGGTGACGGAATATGGACAATTGGGGAAAAACCAATTCTACCAAAAAAATATTTAATTACTATAGCTAGGTGGTTTCACGATAAAGCTCATGGGGGAGCCGAGGGAATAGCTAAACAGGTACAGAAAGTATGGGCTGCTCCAGGAATCTATGCAGCTGCTAGAAGAATAACAAATAGCTGCCCGACCTGCCAGAAGTTTTCAAATAACAAGCCAAGCTCAGATTTGGGGGGGACGACCATGGGCTTACTTCCCTTTCCAGAAGCTGCAAATAGCTTATGCAGATATGCCATCTGTCTATGGATAGAAACACTTGTTAGTGATAATAGATCAGTTATCAGGCTGGGTAGAAGCTTTTCCAACAAGAAAGGCTGACACAGGGGGAATGGTAAAAGCCTTACTGAAGGAAATCATACCCAGGTATGGGGTCCCAGAAGCCATTGATTCAGACAGGGGTGCCCATTTTACAGCAAGCATAATCAATCAGTTATGTAAATCGTTAGGAATAAAAAGAAACCTACATGCTCCTTATCACCCACAATCTTCAGGACAAGTAGAAAGAATGAATAGAACATTAAAAGAGAAAATAGCAAGAATATGCACACATGCTAGCCTAAAATGGCCAGAGGCATTAAACTTAGCTCTGTGGGATGTTCGAAATTCTCCACGGCAACCCATAGGACTACCACCAGCAGAAATTCTTTTTGGGAGACATTTAGCGATACCAGGGACTTATATCCCTGCTAAGACCAGCCTATTAGACGGAGATGAACGAGTAACACAATAGGTACTAGCCTTACAAGAACGGTTTAAGGCCTTGCAAAATCAGGCTCAGTGGTTTCAGCCGGTGCCATCAGACATTCAGGCACATGCTATACAGCCT
Source organism: Dromaius novaehollandiae (assembly GCF_036370855.1). Lineage (NCBI taxonomy): Eukaryota > Metazoa > Chordata > Aves > Casuariiformes > Dromaiidae > Dromaius > Dromaius novaehollandiae. The sequence continues at coordinate 453,713 of NW_026991418.1, forward strand.
GGAGATAAAGTGTTGATAAAGGTATTCTCGCGAAAAACAAAACTAGAACCAAAATGGGAAGGACCCTATACTGTATTGTTAAGTTCTTACTGCGCTGTTAAAATTCTAGGAAAAGAGAATTGGATTCACCACTCTCACGTGAAACGAGTGACAGTCCAAGAAGCAAACACAGCAGAGGTTGCAGCAGAACAGTGAAAACAACCACGTAAAGCTTGATGCTACTTTCTGTAACCTGTGGTCAAAGAACCTTAGAGTGGCCATGGTCCCAGGCCCGTGTTAAGTATACCGGAAGTATGAGATTAAGTTCTGATAAAAACTTAAACCTCTCAACCCTGCTCATGCATGGAACTGAAGTATACTCAGAAAATGAATGGAACTGGGATAATACTAACCAACTTCCCCAACTCCTGGGAAGGACAGGAAAGGAAATAAAGATAGGGTGTCGAGTGATCAACGGGTCCACCCATGAGAAGGCAACTCAAATCTCTCTCACTAAAATCAAATCAAATGAAAAAGAAAGGAAAATTTGTGCCACTGAAAAACTGGATTGTTGGTACAATTTTACCTTAGAACAACCTGTTTTTATAGTTTGCCTGTGGGCTCACCACAATGTGGGACTATCATTTGAATTTAAAATAGACATTATTGAGCCCAGTACAGCAATACCTACCCTGACTACAATTATTTCCACCAATATAAATAACTCTGTTACCATGAAGAGTAAGAAAACCTTATCCCCACAAATCTTTGAAATTGGACCGTATGTGATTAGAAATACAGGCCAACAACGAGTGTTATTTAATCCATCATGGTCTCTCAAACGAGTAGAGCTATTAATGCAAATTATATCTCTACAATCAAACCGACCTGTTCACCATTCTTAGGTACGTCCTATGTGGGATGGACGGCGTGGTTACATAGGCGAACCCTCACCTCTCCAAAATGAACAAGGAGAGATGTGACCGGTATCATAGGAACAGGATTGGGAGTCCTAAACAGTATAGATGCTGAAGTACTCGTAAATAAACTGAGCACAACAACAAGTGACTTATACAGATTAAAACATCCATTGAGGTCTTCTCTATTAGCATTAGGAACTAACCAATGGCTTTCATCCGAGATATTACCTCAATGGGAAAAAATGAATGAAAAAGATCACCACTTGATAGTGGATGCACTTGGGGAAGCCCAAATTAATATTTCCCTGGCCCTCAGTTGCATCCAAGCTCAACTGTGGATGCAATCTATGGCAGCAGCGATTATAAGGGAGGGGAAGAAGGCACTTTACCCACTGAAATTCGAAAGGTAATTTGGGATAATGTGACCGAATTTGAAAAGGAATTCCAATCCTGGTGGTATCTGGTCAATTTTACTTATGATCCTATCAACACTGAGGCCACAGCCTTTGTTTCAACAATACGTAATGCTCCAACATATACAATATATCCAATCATTGCGTTAGGATTAAATCACAATGGAGCTATACTCTATCCATTGGAACACAGAGTATGGGCCCAACGAAATGGAAATAAATGGCAAACTGTGGACGTTAGCGCATGTATTGTACAGGAACAGCAAGGGTTTATTTGTGAAAGTAATACCATCAAAGCCCAAGACATTTGTCTTGACACTGAGCAAAATGTTTGTCACTTTGAAATACACCCTGATGAAACACCTGCAACTATACTTGTATATATTGGGAGAGGGTGTGTACGTATGAGAACCTTTTGTAGTCTTATAGTTATAGATGGCATTGTAGTAGATATGAGTAATCATTGAAATATTTGTATTTGTAGCTTTACCAAAATCATGGGATGTGATTTCAATTATTCAGCTCCTATCACGTCTTATCAATTGTTACAATCTAATTATACATTAATTCAAAATTTACTACCTACTCCCATTGGGATGAATCTCACCCTGGTAAGGAAACTACTGCAACATGATGATTTGCATCGACTGCTAGAGCGCATCCGGAACAGTGGACAGAAAACTCTAATCACTGTTCACCATGATGCAAAAGAGATACATCATATCTTAGAAAGGGTAAAAAGGGACGGAGAACATCATGGCTGGGAAACTCTTCTAGGGTGGTCACCAACCACAACAGGGATTTATAATCATGTATTGCACCCGGTAGTAGTTGTGTTCAGTTTAACTGTGTTATGCCTATTGCTTACGATCATATTATATATAAGAGTATGGAAAGTGATAGTATGCCTCGAAAGACTTCAAGAACTCTGTTTAAAATATTAGCAGGGATGCTTCATAAAAACAAAGGGGGGAAACTGTTAAAGAATAGTGAATTGAAACTGTCTAGAAATGGCTGCTTAGCACAACTTACATAAAACTTGCTTAGCATGAGTGGCTAGATTTGCTGAAGCCTTAGGCCGTGCGTGGGAAAAGTAACGAATCTCTACTTAGTTTAATAAAAAATAGTGCCTCAGAGCTCGTTCAGGCTGGGAAGATAAGGGAGCCACACGCAGTCTGCGCACCTGTGTCACCGACTCCGAGAGGGAAGACGCCAAAACAATGGGGGAAAATAAGACCTTGGGAGGCAACCGCCAGACCCAACAAAAACAGAAGTACAACCGTCATCAGAGACTGCAAAAAAACAAGAATAAGGAGAAAACCAGCTTGCCTCAGAAAGACGATGAGACCCAATGAGGAGCAGGAGACCCCAGACCAAAAAATTACTATTGGTCTAACTATCGCGTGAGGGGTGGGAAATGGAAGTCGAAAAGACTATAATTACCCAGGATTTGTTTATGTTAGGGTCCCTCTTCGGAGGCACCCAGCTCGAGCTGTAATTACGGCACGCGTGTGATTAAAATTTACTTTGTTTTGATTTGGCTCTGAACTTTACTTGGGGGAACCTAGGGTCGAGCCCTGTTATGGTGGCCGACAAGCCTAATTTCCGTAACAGGCCGATGAGGCTGCAAAAAGGGCAGCATTATCCATGTCAGTGGCAGCATTAGTTCCAGAGAGACTGTTAAAAATGGAAATTCCAGTATACACTGAAAAAGAAAATAAATTAGCAGAAATACTGAAATGCATAAAAACTCCTGAAGGATGGTGGGTGACATCTACTGGACAGTGTGTGGTAACTTTGCCGATAATGAAGAAGCTGATGAAGCAAATACATGGTAGTACCCACATGGGAGCTGAGGCATTGGTTGAAACAGTTAAAAGATTTGCTGTGGGAGTTAGTATGTTAATAATTGCAAAGGGTATTACACAAAAATGTGAAATCTGTCTTAGAAATAATCCCAGGATTCAGAAGAAGCCCCCCCAGGGGAAGTAAAAAGGGGCTTCATGCCTGGGGATTACTGGCAAATTGATTTTTCTGAATTACCAAGATGTAATGGATATAAACATTTGTTGGTAATTGTTGACACCTTTTCAGGATGGCCTGAGGCTTTCCCGTGTCGTACCACTAAAGCAGGGGAGGTAGTGAAAATGTTATTAAAAGAAATCATACCAAGATTTAGGGTACCAGAAGGGTTTTCTTCAGATAGGGGACCTCATTTTATAGCAGAAATAGTACAACAAATCTCAAAAATACTACAAATTAAATGGGACTTACATACCCCCTGGAGGCCACAATCCAGTGGAAAAGTGGAAAGAATGAATCAAACAATTAAGAGACAGGTAGAAAAATTGTGTCAGGAGACTCAGATGAAATGGACTGATGTTTTACCTCTGGCATTATTAAGAACCAGAATAACCCCAAGGGTTAGGGAGAAAGTTAGTCCATTTGAGATTCTGTATGGCAAACCTTACACTGTAAATTTAACTGGAAATGAAATTCAAATGCACGTTAAGGGTGATCAAATTTTAAGTGATTATCTCTTGTCTATGGCAAAGGTTCTTCTCTCCGTAGGTACATCCAGTTATACTTTTAGATTACACCCGAGTGAAAGCAGTACCTCGAGAGACGTGGAAAGCTGAACAAGTTCAACCTCTAAAGTTAAAAATATATAAAGATATATGAGATGTATTAGAAGCGAATCGGTTTTAAATTTAGATTGTATTCAGGGAAAAAATGCTTTAATCTGATTGTTAGGAATAGGGTTAATATTGTTGTTACGGTATCTGTGTAAAAATGATGTTCTCCTTAACAACCAGGGGAGAAATGTGGTGGTTAGTTTTTCTAGGTTACCTGAGCCAAACAATTAAAGGGAATCAGGAAGGATTTTGGAGTCACAATCTCCATTTGGAAGTAATTACGAAATCTATGAAGATAGTTAACCAGAGGGATTGCTGGGTGTGTACCCACTTCCCTGAACTTTCCAACAAGGGCTTCCCACTAATTGGAGTGCCTATGAAACAACCAAACAGGAATGGGAAGTCCAGAGGGTGACAGGAGATTATTATCAATGTATCCAAAGATGTAATAATAGTAATAAATGGTGGGAGAAAACTATACTTTATGGAAAGCAACCGATCAACTGTACTGGAGCCATTAAGGTAGGAGGTTATAAAGATTGCTCTCGGATACCTGAATAGGTTATAAGTGGCCAAGTAAGGAACTAAATGGGTGGCGTGTTCCAAAAGGTAGTGGATGGTATTGGTTGTGTGGAAACAAGGCACGAAAAGTGCTACCTCCTAATTGGTCAGGGACATGTACTTTAGGGGCAATAATCCCTAATGTTACTATAAGAAAAGAATTGAGTAATAAATACCAAAAATCCTGGCTAAGAACATTCATAAGGAGACAAAAGAGGGTCAATAATCCTTTAATAGATCGACCTACTAGGTTGCAGTCATTCGTAAGGTGGCTGTTTCCACAACTGGGAGTGAGTGAACTTGAAAAAGCAATAGTAAATATTTCAGCAGTTATTGAAAAAAATAGGGAATAAAACCTCTGATGCCACTGCAGCTTTACAAGAGGAGGTTTCAGAAATTGCTAAAATAACTACCCAAAACAGGATGGCTCTAGAGATGTTATTGGCATCTCAGGGAGGAGTATGTACAATAATAAATACTAGTTGCTGTGTATATGTGGATCAAAGCGGGAGAATTTCTACCAATCTAAATGAAATCTGGAAGCAGACTGAAATCTTACATGGGGTTCAGAAAGAGGATACCTCTTTTGGATTTGAAGAAACATGGAAATGGTTGACTTCCTGGTTCCCTGACGTGAGCTCATGGGTTTAAAAGTGTTTAACAGTTTTGGGAATGGTGTTAGTAGTTTTTGTATGCGTTTATGTAGTGATTCAATGCATTTGTAGATGTTGTACAAAATTAATATGGGAAAGATTTTAAAAGAGTGAGACTAATATGAAAATGATCATATAAGTCTCAAAGGGGGGAATTGTTACAAGACAACCCTGGGAAGCTCAGAAGGAATGCGTGAACTAGGTAGATTAGGATAACTTCTAACATTAAGTCTGAAGTGGTCTAGAGGTAGCCACTTAGATAAAACTTGCTTCATGAGTAGCTAAATTTGCTGAAGCCTTAGGCCGCACTCCTAGTTCAGTAAGAAAGGGCCCCAGAGCTGGTGCAGGCTGGAAAGATAAGGGAGTTACAAGCAGGCTGCATTCCTGTGCCCCACACTCCGAAAGGGAGGATGTCAAGGCTTTGAAATAAGGCCTGCTTGGGCACCAGGACCTTGGGAAGCAAAACCTCCTCTCACTGCTGAAACAATGTTAATTAAGGGGTCTGGACTATCTCCCCCTTGTCAGGACTTTGGGAGATAACACCTACTGTCCCTGCTGGGGCAGTGTTAATTGATCTCCCCTCATCAGGACCTTGGGAGACAGGGGTGGGACCCGGGGAATGAAGAAATCACTAACCAATCAGTGTAAAAGGGAAAATTGCAAATCTGGCAATTTGTTTGTATAAATGCTACTTGAAAAGTTGGGGGGGGGGGGGTGTGCTTGATTTGTGGGAAACGACCGAGCACCCAGGCTTGCGCAACTCTGAAATAAATAAGCAAATGTCTCTCCTGAGTGTGTAATTATTGGCTTATTGCACACCGGGCAACGAATCCGCTTTTCAGACAACAGCAGCAGCCTCAGTGCCTGATATACGAGGGGCAGGCCAGTGCCTGCTGGCTGTGCTTGTGAGGTCACAGCAGCCTCAGTGCCTCCGAGGCCAGTGGCAGGCCCATAGCTGCTGGCTGTGCTCGTGAGGTCACAGCAGTCCCATTGACTGATATGCCAGTGGGATGCCCAAGGCTGTTTGCTGTGCTTGTGAGGTCACATTTGTCTCAGTGCTTCACAGGCCAGTGGCAGGCTCCTGGCTGCTGGCTGTGCTCGTGAGGTCACAGCAGCCTCTGTGCCCTATAGGGCAGTGGCAGGCTCATGGCTGTTTGCTGTGCTTGTGAGCTCACAGCAGTCTGAGTGCCTGATAGCCAGTGGCAGACCCACAGCTGCTGGCTGTGCTTGTAACGTCACAGCAGTCCTATTGCCTGATAGGCCTGTGGCAGGCCTCTGTCTGCTGGCTGCCTTTTGAGGTCACATTTGTCTCTGTACCTTATAGGGCAGTGGGAGGCCCATGGCTGCTGACTCTGCTTGTGAGCTCACAGCAGCCTCACAGCCACAGTGCTTAATAGGCGAGTGGCAGGATCCTGTAAGCCAGCTTTTTTTGTGAGGTTAGAGCACTCTCATTGCCTCATAGGCCAGTGGCAGACCCCTGTTTGCTGGCTGTGCTTGTGAAGTCAAAGCAGTCCCAGTGCCTGATACACCAGGGGCAGGACCCTGGCTGCATTCTGTGCTTGTGAGGTCACATTTATCTCAGTGCTTCACAGGGCAGTGGCAGTCCCCTGGCTGTGCTTGTGAGGTCACAGCAGCCTCCATGCCCTATACGCCAGTGGCAGGCCAATGGATGATGGCTGTGCTTGTAAGGTCACAATAACCTCAGGGCCTGATAGGCCAGTGTCAGCTTCCTGGGTGCTGGCTGTGCTTGTGAAGTCAAAGCAGTCCCAGTGCATAATACACCAGGGGCATCCCCTGGCTGCTGGCGGTGCTTGTGAGGTCACAGCAGCCTCCGTGCCTCAAAGGCCAGTGGCAGGCTCATGGCTGCTGGCTGAGCTTGTGAGGTCACAGCAACCTCAGTGCCTCATAAGCCGCTGGCAGTCCCCTGACTGCTGGCTGTGCTTGTGAGGTCACAGCAGCCTCAGTGCTTCCTAGGCCAGTAGCAGGCTCCTGGCTGCTGGCTGTGCTTGTGAGGTCACAGCAGCCTCAGTGCCTCATAAGCCAGTAGCAGGCTCCTGGCTGCTGGCTGTGCTTGTGACGTCACAGCAGCCTCAGTGCCTCCTACGACAGTGGCAGGCTGCTGGCTGCTGGCTGTGTTTGTGAGGTCACAGCACCCTCAGTGCCTCCGAGGCCAGTGGCAGGCTCATGGCTGCTGGCTGTGCTTGGGAGGTCACAGCAGCCTCAGTGCCTGACAGGCCCATGGGCGGCCAATGGCTGCTTGGTGTGCTTTTGAGGTCACAGCAGCCTCCATGCATCATAAGCCAGTGGCAGGCCCATAGCTGCTGGCTGTGCTTGTAACGTCACAGCAGTCCTATTTCCTGATAGGCCCGTGGCAGGCCTCTGTCTGCTGGCTGCCTTTTGAGGTCACATTTGTCTCTGTACCTTATAGTGCAGTGGGAGGCCCCTGGCTGCTGGCTGTGCTTGTGAGGTCACAGCAGCCTCCTTTTCCTGTAGGCCATAGGGAGGCCAATGGCTGCTTGGTGTGCTGGTTAGGTCAAAGCAGCCTCAGTGCCTGTTTGGACAGTGGCAGGCCAATGGCTGCTGGCTGTGCTTGTGAGGTCACATCAGCCTCTGTACCCTATAGGCCAGTGGCAGGCCCATAGCTGCTGGCTGTGCTTGTCAGGTCACAACACTCCTACAGCCTGAGAGGCCAGCAGCAGGCCCCTGGCTGCTGACTGTGCTTGTTGAGGTCATAGCAGCCTCAGTGCCTCATAGGCCAGTGGCAGGCCCATAGCTGCTGGCTGTGCTTGTAAGGTCACAGCAGTCCTATTTCCTGATAGGCCCGTGGCAGGCCTCTGTCTGCTGGCTGCCTTTTGAGGTCACATATGTCTCTGTACCTTATAGGGCAATGGCAGGCCTCTTGCTCCTCGCTGTATTTGTGAGGTCACTGCAGCCTCAGTGCTTCACAGGCCAATGGCAGGCCCCTGGCTGCTGGCTGTGCTTGTGAGGTCACAGCAGCCTCCGTGCCCTTTATGGCAGTGGCAGGCCCGTGACAGTGTGCTGTGCTTGTGAATAATTTGTAGTACAGAGGATCTGACAATGAAGGATAATCCTCTTTTGAGAATCTGAAGGGCTATAAAGCCCTGCTCTCTCTTGGCATGGCTCGGGCAACAGTTTGTGGTGTTTTAGGGGCGGCACTAATTGCTGCCCGGTGGGGGAGGCAAGGTGATAAAAAGACCATTGAGTCCTTGGGAGAACACATAAGAAACTCCCAGAGTCAAGCCAAAGAGACAATCGAGTTCTTGCAAGACTCCCGGAGTCGAGCCAAAGAGACAGTTGAGTCTTTGCAAGAACAGGTAAGAAACTTGCAAAGTCAACTCACTGCGGAGCGCAACCATACTCAGCGGCTTCACATAATCTTATCAGACTCACTAGACCGAGAGAGAATCCTGCGGTCTGAATTGGAAGAAAACAGGCGGGGGGTTGATGATAGTGAACCGGGATTCTCGAATTTGGCCGAACTAGACGGAAAACAGGCATCTGATCTAAAATCCATATATCCAATTAAAGAATTAGAAGACAGCAGGAACTCCTTTTATCCTGGAGATGGGAACGTAGTAATGAGACCCTTGATTAAAACGGAAACCACTGACAATGGTCAGGGGGGTATTCAACGACGTACCACGCGTATGATCCCCTATTCCCCTCAGGACTTTGGAAAAATACTCCCGGGGCTCCCGGGAAACTGAAACTGAGTATGTGTGGAGAGTCTCCCTCACCGGGGGGGATCGCATTCTGCTGAGCGAAGATGAAGCTAGAGGATATTGGGGACCCAGAGTCTTTCTAACCACAAATGATAACAGGGAACCATGGTCCTTGACCCAGAGGGTAGCCTACTGGGCAGGAGGATTAGACCCAATGGAAAGAGGAGACCCTTTTTCTATTAAAACACCCACAGCGGGCCACATTCTGGAAAGCGTGCAGAAAACTGCTTGCTTCCAATTGATGCATGACCGTTTGCTGCTTCTGCAGCAGCCCTCCCCCATGCAGTGTGTGGCAGACCCCGAGAGGTCACATCCTCTGATCAGGGGACTTCCTGATGCTTTAAAACTATATGCTGTTCAGCTGCAAGACCGATTACGAACTCCCCGACCGAGACGAAGGGGAGGCCCCCCCGACATGACTTGGGGGGAGGTGGCACAGGAGCTAATTAATTACGGAAGGCGTATGGGATTCACTGGCCAGGGGGAAACAAAGCATAAAGCAGAAATAAGAAGAGTTGAGGAAAGTGGGAGGCAATATAAATCACTGCAACACCCACATCCTGGGAAACCGGTACGGGTGTTGGATAGCAGGAGACAATTATTATGGGCAGAAGGCATTTCAAAGGGAATTCCCAGAGAAGTCATGGATAGGTTACCAACTCCCAACCTGGAAGGTTTGGTAAGAAGTTGGGACAGGATAAGGGGAACCCCATCTTCCTCAAACCCCAAAGTTCCTCCTCCCTTATCCCAAGACCCCGTCTGCACCCCAGGACTCTTAAAACGAACCCTGAGACCGCACATTCCTGGATGGGCGCGACAAATATCTGATGCAGTAACTAAAGTCAATGGACGATGGGGAGTAAATGGCTGCCCCAGACTCGCTGCTTTTTGCCCTAATCCTCCATCCCTCTTACCTGGGACTGGGGAGAATAAGAAACCGAGGAATCCCTTGTATTACCCGGGACAACCGGTTCTAGTGGACTTACCCACTGTGGGACAAATACCTCTAGTACTAAAAGCTTCAAAAAATCTGTATGCATGGGTAGCTACTGATGCCCATGGGAAAGATCATAGAATCCATGCCAGGTGGATCCTCCCTTCCTTTTAGGTCAACAATGTAAAAGGAAGAGGGCACTGGGGAAGAAGACTTGTCTTATGTTGAGCTTGAGTGTCCTCAACGATACTACCTGTGGTAGTTATAACAGTTATTTTTATCATTTTTTGTAATTGTGTGCTGCGATCATAATTAGCTTTATTGTTGAAAACACAACAGCCAAGAATGGCATTCTTAACTTGTGTTGAAAAGATACTTCTTGTCTTAATGTGCTTATATGTGCTATGGCAAACCTACCACCAGAATACACTTCTGGGGCTTGGTATTGTACCGGCCAAATAGGTGATGGGGCAACCACCTTCTTCAGCCCTCTGGGCAACAGAAGTGCAACTTACTTTCAATTCCCACCAGGGATAAACGGGCCATTTGCTCAGGGCATTGGAGCTAAGAAGGGGCATTACTGGATATGCAGGCACACAGCATATACATTTTTACCCACGGGGTGGTTGGGAATTTGTTATATAGGGATTATCAGACCTTTGTTTTTCCTTTTGCCAGAAACAAGTGGACCTCGGTTAGGCATAAAGGTATATGATAACCTTGGAGACAGAAGTGTTGCCTGTAAGACGCGATCCATTAAGGGAAATTTGGGCGGGACGCAAAAATGGGGAAATAATCAGACTACAAGCGGCTCTAGAAATTATTACCAACAAAACCGCTGACACGATAGATCTTCTAACTTGGCAATCCCAACAGATGCGCACGGCAATCCTTCAGCACCACATGGTTTTTAGATTACCTGTTAGCTGAAGAGGGAGAAGTGTGTGGGAAATTAAATATTCCTAACTGTTGTTTGGAAATAGATGATGTAGGCGAAGTAGTTCTCCAGTTAACCAAAGATATCAGAAAAATAGCCCACGTCCCCGTCCAAACATGGAATGGCTGGAGTGGCAATTTGTAGTCCTGGTTACTGGGGGCACCGTGGGTGAAACAGTTAATATTGTATTTGTTAGGTGCAGTTGCCGCCTTAATGTTCTTGTATAATTCCTTGCTTTGTTCAATTAATCGGACATGTTGTGTCAAATATGCAATTTGTTCCTACCACCTTGCCCGACGGCATAAAGAAAATCCGTGCCATCCATTGGCCGTGGCCAACCACAGTACCCATCATTTCCCAGTTTCTCCTGAAGGAGGAAATTGCATATTGACATCCACAGCGCATTTGCCAGCTGTTTTATGCCTATTGTAACAATCCTACCTCATTAACTCAGTTTTGATGTCTGTTTTGTAAAGTTAACTGTTGTTGAAGTTGTTAAAGAATAAGCTTGCATTGAGCAAGACCTCTGTTTAATCACTGTTAAGCACTTTATTTTTTACCCAAACCCATGTTGTTCCCACGACTTCCCCCCCATCCCTAATTCTCTCTCCTTTCCTTCCTTGCTTGCTTGCTTTCTTTCTCTCTCTCTCTCTCCTGCTGCCAAGCTGCAATGTTGAGACACGGGGTGGTGTAGAGGACCGGTACTAAATGCGGTTTTGTCTTGACATTGCTGCTGCTGCTGCAAAGCTGCCGCTGCCAAGGTGTGTCGGGCAATGCCGCGCTGGCGCCCCCGGGAGCCGTCTGCGAAGTAAACAACCTCGTGCACCTGCACAGGGTAAAAAGGGTGCGAAAAGGGCAGAAGGGCGTCTCTAGGGCACGAACCGCACGTACTCATTTGCCATCTGCGCATGAGCAGGAGACCCCCAGATACCCCAGCCCATTTCTGGAAGGTTCCGAGAGGGCGGACTGCGCATGACGGTTAATCTGCATGGGAAGCGAGGAAGCACCTCCCAGAGGCCGGGCAAGAACCTATAAAAACTGCAGACTGTGTGAATGGGGGGGCTTGCTTGCGACGACTGAAGAACTCGAGCAGAGTCAGCGGAACCAGACGGGAGCTTCCCCCCTCTGCCCCCCCGCCCCGCCGCAAGGACTCCCAAAAGAAGAGGACCAACGGGACGCCGCTGGATCCACGGGTGGTGATATCTTTCTCTCTCTCTCTTCCCCTTTTCCTCTCTTTTTCCCTAAACGTGTGACGCGGGACATGTCTCGTTAGTTGATTCCATTTTGCCTTAATAAATCTTAAACTGGTTGGCTGGTGTCGTTTTCACCTTAATTGAGTGCAAGGGCATCACGAACTTGGTCGTTGGTCCTAAGGGGAGGGAGGTCGTCCTGAACGACTCCTTTCGGGCCGCGACACGTGTCTGATAGGTCACTGGCAGGCCCATAGCTGCTGGCTGTGCTTGTGAGGTCACAGCAGTCCTACAGCCTGATAGGCCAGTGGCAGACCCACAGCTGCTGGCTTTGCTTGTGAGGTCACAGCAGCCTCAGTGTCTTATAGGGCAGTGGCAGGCCCCTGTCTGCTGGCTGTGCTTGTGAGGTCACAGCAGCCTCAGTGCTTCACAGGCCAGTGGCAGGCACGTGGCTGCTGGCTGTGCTTTTCAGGTTACAGAAGCTTCAGTGCCAGGTATGCCAGTTCGAGGCCAATGACTGCTGGGTGGGCTTGTGAGGTCAGAGAAGCCTCAGTGCCCTATAGGGCAGTGGCAGGCCCATAGCTGCTCACTGGGCTTCTGAGGTCACAGCAGCCTCCATGCCCTTTAGGGCAGTGGCAGGCCCCTGACTATTTACTGTGCTTCTGAGTTGACAGCAGCGTCAGCGCCTCATCAGGCAGTTGGAGGCCAATGGCTGCTGGCTGTGCTTGTGAGGTCACAGCAGCCTCAGTGCCTGACAGGCCCATGGGAGGCCAATGTCTGCTTGGTGTGCTTTTGAGGTCACAGCAGCCTCCGTGCCTCATAGGCCAGTGGCAGGCCCGAAGCTGCTGGCTGTGCTTGTAACGTCACAGCAGTCCTATTTCCTGATAGGCTTGTGGCAGGCCTCTGTCTGCTGGCTGCCTTTTGAGGTCACATTTGTCTCTGTACCTTATAGGGCAGTGGGAGGCCTCTGGCTCCTCGCTGTGCTTGTGAGGTCCCATCAGCCTCCTTTTCCTGTAGGCCAGAGGGAGGCCAATGGCTGCTTGGTGTGCTGGTGAGGTCAGAGCAAACTCAGTGCCTGTTTGGACAGTGGCAGGCCAATGGCTGCTGGCTGTGCTTGTGAGGTCACAGCAGCCTCCGTTCCCTATAGGCCAGTGGCAGGCCCATAGCTGCTGGCTGTGCTTGTGAGGTCACAGCAGTCCTAGTTCCTGATAGGGCCGTGGAAGGCCCCTGTGTGCTGGATGCCTTTTGAGGTCACATTTGTCTCTGTACCTTATAGGTCAGTGGGAGGCCCCTGGCTACTCGCTGTGCTTGTGAGGTCCCATCAGCCTCCTTTTCTTGTAGGCCAGTGGCAGACCAAATGCTGCTGGCTGTGCTTGTCAGGTCACAACACTCCTACAGCCTGATTGGCCAGCAGCAGGCCCCTGGCTGCTGGCTGTGCTTGTGAGGTCACAGCAGCCTCAGTGCCTCATAGCACAGTGGCAGGCCCATAGCTGCTGGCTGTGCTTGTGAGGTCACAGCAGCCTCAGTGCCCTATAGGGCAGTGGCAGGCCCTTGGCTGCTGCCTGGGCTCGTGAGGTCACAGCAGCCTCCGTTCCCTTTAGGCCAGTGGCAGGCCCCTGGCTACTGGCTGTGCTTGTGAGGTCACAGCAGTCCTATTGCCTGATAGGCAAGTGGCAGACCCACAGCTGCTGGCTTTGCTTGTGAGGTCACAGCAGCCTCAGTGTCTTATAGGGCAGTGGCAGGCCCCTGTCTGCTGGCTGTGTTTGTGAGGTCACAGCAGCCTCAGTGCTTCACAGGCCAGTGGCAGGCTCATGGCTGCTGGCTGTGCTTGTGAGGTCACAGTAGCCTCAGTGCTTCTCAGGGCAGTGGCAGGCTCCTGGCTGCTGGCTGTGCTTGTCAGGTGACAGCAGCCTGAGTGCCTCCTAGGCCAGTGGCATGCTCCTGGCTGCTCCTGTGCTTGTGAGGTCACAGCAGCCTCCATGCCTCCTTGGCCACTGGCTAGCTCATGGCTGCTGGCGGTGCTTGTGAGGTCACAGCAACCTCAGTGCCTCCTAAGCCAGTGGCAGGCCCCTGACTGCTGGCTGTGCTGGTGAGGTCACAGCAGCCTCAGTGCCTCCTAGGCCAGTGGCAGGCTCCTGGCTACTGGCTGTGCTTGTCAGGTCACAGCAGCCTCAGTGCCTCCTAGGCCAGTGGCAGGCTCATGGCTGCTGTCTGTGCTTGTGAGGTCACAGCAGCCTCAGTGCCCTATAGGGCAGTGGCAGGCCCTTGGCTGCTGCCTGGGCTCGTGAGGTCACAGCAGCCTCCGTTCCCTTTAGGTTAGTGGCAGGCCCCTGGCTACTGGCTGTGCTTGTCAGGTCACAGCAGTCCTATTGCCTGATAGGCAAGTGGCAGACCCACAGCTGCTGGCTTTGCTTGTGAGGTCACAGCAGCCTCAGTGTCTTATAGGGCAGTGGCAGGCCCCTGTCTGCTGTCTGTGCTTGTGAGGTCACAGCAGCCTCAGTGCTTCACAGGCCAGTGGCAGGCCCATAGCTGCTGGCTGTGCTTGTCAGGTCACAGCAGTCCTATTGCCTGATAGGCAAGTGGCAGACCCACAGCTGCTGGCTGTGCTTGTGAGGTCACAGCAGCCTCAGTGTCTTATAGGGCAGTGGCAGGCCCCTGTCTGCTGTCTGTGCTCGTGAGGTCACAGCAGCCTCAGTGCTTCACAGGCCAATGGCAGGCCCCTGTCTGCTGCCTGTGCTTGTGAGGTGACAGCAGCCTCCGTGCCCTTTATGGCAGTGGCAGGCCCGTGACAGTGTGCTGTGCTTGTGAGGTCAGAGCAGTGTCAGCGCCTCATCAGGCAGTGGCAGGCCCCTGGCTGCTGGCTGTGTGTTGTGAGGTCACAGCAGCCTCCATGCCTCCTAGGCCAGTGACAGACCCACAGCTCAGTGCTCCTGAGGCCAGTGGCAGGCTCTTGGCTGCTGGCTGTGCTTGTGAGGTCACAGCACCCTCAGTGCCTCATAGGGCAGTGGCAGGCTCATGGCTGCTGGCTGTGCTTGTGAGGTCACAGCACCCTCAGTGCCTCATAGGGCAGTGGCAAGCTCATGGCTGCTGGCTGGGCTTGTGAGGTCACAGCAGCCTCAGGGCCTCATAAGCCACTCTTAGGCTAATGGTTGCTAGGTGTGCTTGTGAGGTCACAGTAGCCTCAGTACCTCCTAGGGCAGTGTCAAGCCCCTGTCTGCTGGCTGTGCTTGTGACGTCACAGCAGCCTCAGGGCCTCATAGGTTAGGGGCAGGCGCCCCCTTCTGTTTGTGCTTGTCAGGTCACAGCAGCCTCCGTGCCTCCTAGGCCAGTGACAGACCCACAGCTGCTGGCTGTGCTTGTGACGTCACAGCAGTCCTATTGCCTGATAGGTCAGTGGCAGGCCAATGGCTGCTGGCTGTCCTGTTGACGTCACAGCAGTCTGAGTGACTGATAGGCCAGTGGCAGGCCTCTGGGTGCTGGCTGTTTTTGTGACGTCACAGCAGCCTCAGTGCCTCATAGGCCAGTGGTATGCCCTTGCTGCTGGCTGCTGGCTGTGCTTGTGAGGTCATAGCAGGTCTGTTGCCTGATAGGCCACTGGCACGCCTCTGTCGGCTAGCTGCATTTTGAGGTCACCTTTGTCATAGTGCCTCACTGGGCAGTGAGAGCTCCATGCCTGCTGGCTGCGTTATGAGGTCACGTTTGTCTTGGGGCCTCATAGGGCAGTTGGATGCCCATGCCTGCTGGCTGTGCTTGTCAGGTCACAGCAGTCCTATTTCCTGATAGGCCTGTGGCAGGCCTCTGTCTGCTGGCTGCCTTTTGAGGTCATATTTGTCTCTGTATCTTATAGGGCAGTGGCAGGATCCTGGCTGCTGGCTGTGCTTGTGAGGTCACAGCAGCCTCAGTGCCTCCGAGGCCAGTGGCAGGCTCATGGTTGCTGGCTGTGCTGGTGAGGTCACAGCAGCCTCAGTGCCTCCGAGGCCAGTGGCAGGCTCCTGGCTGCTGGCTGTGTTTGTGAGGTCACAGCAGCCTCCGTGTCTCATAGGGCAGTGTCAGGCTCATGGTTGCTGGCTGTGCTTGTGAGGTCACAGCAGCCTCAGTGCCTCCTACGTCACTGGCTAGCTCATGGCTGCTGGCTGTGCTTGTGAGGTCACAGCAGCCTCAGTGCCTCCGAGGCCAGTGTCAGGCTCATGACTGCTTTCTGTGCTTGTGAGGTCACAGCAGCCTCCGTGCCTCAAAGGCCAGTGGCAGGCTCATGGCTGCTTTCTGTGTTTGTGAGGTCACAGCAGCCTCAGTGCTTCTCAGGGCAGTGGCAGGCTCCTGGCTGGTGGCTGTGCTTGTCAGGTGACAGCAGCCTGAGTGCCTCCTAGGCCAGTGGCATGCTCCTGGCTGCTCCTGTGCTTGTGAGGTCACAGCAGCCTCCATGCCTCCTTGGCCACTGGCTAGCTCATGGCTGCTGGCGGTGCTTGTGAGGTCACAGCAACCTCAGTGCCTCCTAAGCCAGTGGCAGGCCCCTGACTGCTGGCTGTGCTGGTGAGGTCACAGCAGCCTCAGTGCCTCCTAAGCCAGTGGCAGGCTCATGGCTGCTGGCTGTGTTTGTGAGGTCACAGCAGCCTCAGTGCCTCCAAGGCCAGTGGCAGGCTCTTGGCTGCTGGCTGTGCTTGTGAGGTCACAGCACCCTCAGTGCCCCATAGGGCAGTGGCAGGCTCCTGGCTACTGGCTGTGCTTGTGAGGTCACAGCAGCCTCAGTGCCTCCTAGGCCAGTGGCAGGCTCATGGCTGCTGGCTGTGCTTGGGAGGTCACAGCAGCCTCATTGCCTCCAAGGCCAGCGGCAGGCTCATGGCTGTTGGATGTGCTTGTGAGGTCACAGCAGCCTCAGTGCCCTGAGGCCAGTTGTAGGCTCCTAGCTGCTGGCTGTGCTGGTGAGGTCACAGCAGCCTCAGTGCCTCCGAGGCCAGTGTCAGGCTCATGACTGCTTTCTGTGCTTGTGAGGTCACAGCAGCCTCCGTGCCTCAAAGGCCAGTGGCAGGCTCATGGCTGCTTTCTGTGTTTGTGAGGTCACAGCAGCCTCAGTGCTTCTCAGGGCAGTGGCAGGCTCCTGGCTGGTGGCTGTGCTTGTCAGGTGACAGCAGCCTGAGTGCCTCCTAGGCCAGTGGCATGCTCCTGGCTGCTCCTGTGCTTGTGAGGTCACAGCAGCCTCCATGCCTCCTTGGCCACTGGCTAGCTCATGGCTGCTGGCGGTGCTTGTGAGGTCACAGCAACCTCAGTGCCTCCTAAGCCAGTGGCAGGCCCCTGACTGCTGGCTGTGCTGGTGAGGTCACAGCAGCCTCAGTGCCTCCTAAGCCAGTGGCAGGCTCATGGCTGCTGGCTGTGTTTGTGAGGTCACAGCAGCCTCAGTGCCTCCAAGGCCAGTGGCAGGCTCTTGGCTGCTGGCTGTGCTTGTGAGGTCACAGCACCCTCAGTGCCCCATAGGGCAGTGGCAGGCTCATGGCTGCTGGCTGTGCTTGTGAGGTCACAGCAGCCTCAGTGCCTCCCAGGCGACTGGCAAGCTCATGGCTGCTGGCTGGGCTTGTGACGTCACAGCAGCCTCAGGGCCTCATACGTTAGGGGCAAGCGCCCCCTTCTCTTTGTGCTTGTCAGGTCACAGCAGCCTCCGTGCCTCGTAGGCCAGTGGCAGTCCCCTGGCTGCTGGTTGTGCTTTTGAGGTCACAGCAGCCTCAGTGCCTCCTATGGCAGTGGCAGGCTCCTGGCTGCTGGCTGTGCTGGTGAGGTCACAGCAGCCTGAGTGCCTCATAAGTTAGTCTACAGCGCCTCCTGCTGGCTGTGCTTGTGAGGTCACAGCAGCCTCAGTGCCTCCGAGGCCAGTGTCAGGCTCATGGCTGCTGGCTGAGCTTGGGAGGTCACAGCAGTCTGAGTGCCTCCTAGGCCAGTAGCAGGCTCCTGGCTGCTGGCTGTGCTTGTGAGGTCACAGCAGCCTCAGTGCCTCCTAGGCCAGTGTCAGGCTCATGGCTGCTGGCTGAGCTTGGGAGGTCACAGCAGTCTGAGTGCCTGCTAGGCCAGTGGCGGGCTCATGGATGTTGGATGTGCTTGGGAGGTCACAGCAGCCTCAGTACCTCCTAGGCCAGTCGCAGGCTCCTGGCTGCTGGCTGTGCTTGTGAGGTCACAGCAGCCTCAGTGCCTCCTAGGCCAGTGGCAGGCTCATGGCTGCTGGCTGTGCTTGTGAGGTCACAGTAGCCTGAGTGCCTGCTAGGCCAGTGGCAGGCTCATGGATGTTGGATGTGCTTGTGAGGTCACAGCAGCCTCAGTACCTCCTAGGCCAGTCGCAGGCTCCTGGCTGCTGGCTGTGCTTGTGAGGTCACAGCAGCCTCAGTGCCTCCTATGGCAGTGGCAGGCTCCTGGCTGCTGGTTGTGCTGGTGAGGTCACAGCAGCCTCAGTGCCTCATAAGTTAGTCTACAGCGCCTCCTGCTGGCTGTGCTTGTGAGGTCACAGCAGCCTCAGTGCCTCTGAGGCCAGTGGCAGGCTCATGGCTGCTGGCTGAGCTTGGGAGGTCACAGCAGTCTGAGTGCCTCCTAGGCCAGTAGCAGGCTCCTGGCTGCTGGCTGTGCTTGTGAGGTGACAGCAGCCTCAGTGCCTCCTAGGCCAGTGGCAGGCTCATGGCTGCTGGCTGTGCTTGGGAGGTCACAGCAGCCTCAGTGCCTCCTAGGTCAGTAACAGGCTGCTGGCTGTGCTTGGGAGGTCACAGCAGCCTGAGTGCCTCCTAGGCCAGTATCAGGCTCATGGATGTTGGATGTGCTTGTGAGGTCACAGCAGCCTCAGTGCCTCCTAGGCCAGTTGCAGGCTCCTGGCTACTGGCTGTGCTTGTGAGGTCACAGCAGCCTCAGTGCTTCACAGGCCAGTGGCAGGCCCATAGCTGCTGGCTGTGCTTGTCAGGTCACAGCAGTCCTATTGCCTGATAGGCAAGTGGCAGACCCACAGCTGCTGGCTGTGCTTGTGAGGTCACAGCAGCCTCAGTGTCTTATAGGGCAGTGGCAGGCCCCTGTCTGCTGTCTGTGCTCGTGAGGTCACAGCAGCCTCAGTGCTTCACAGGCCAATGGCAGGCCCCTGTCTGCTGCCTGTGCTTGTGAGGTGACAGCAGCCTCCGTGCCCTTTATGGCAGTGGCAGGCCCGTGACAGTGTGCTGTGCTTGTGAGGTCAGAGCAGTGTCAGCGCCTCATCAGGCAGTGGCAGGCCCCTGGCTGCTGGCTGTGTGTTGTGAGGTCACAGCAGCCTCCATGCCTCCTAGGCCAGTGACAGACCCACAGCTCAGTGCTCCTGAGGCCAGTGGCAGGCTCTTGGCTGCTGGCTGTGCTTGTGAGGTCACAGCACCCTCAGTGCCTCATAGGGCAGTGGCAGGCTCATGGCTGCTGGCTGTGCTTGTGAGGTCACAGCACCCTCAGTGCCTCATAGGGCAGTGGCAGGCTCATGGCTGCTGGCTGTGCTTGTGAGGTCACAGCAGCCTCAGTGCCTCCCAGGCGACTGGCAAGCTCATGGCTGCTGGCTGGGCTTGTGAGGTCACAGCAGCCTCAGGGCCTCCCAGGCGACTGGCAAGCTCATGGCTGCTGGCTGGGCTTGTGAGGTCACAGCAGCCTCAGGGCCTCATAAGCCACTGGTAGGCTAATGGTTGCTAGGTGTGCTTGTGAGGTCACAGTAGCCTCAGTACCTCCTAGGGCAGTGTCAAGCCCCTGTCTGCTGGCTGTGCTTGTGAGGTCACAGCAGCCTCAGGGCCTCATAGGTTAGGGGCAGGCGCCCCCTTCTGTTTGTGCTTGTCAGGTCACAGCAGCCTCCGTGCCTCCTAGGCCAGTGACAGACCCACAGCTGCTGGCTGTGCTTGTGACGTCACAGCAGTCCTATTGCCTGATAGGTCAGTGGCAGGCCAATGGCTGCTGGCTGTCCTGTTGACGTCACAGCAGTCTGAGTGACTGATAGGCCAGTGGCAGGCCTCTGGGTGCTGGCTGTTTTTGTGACGTCACAGCAGCCTCAGTGCCTCATAGGCCAGTGGTATGCCCTTGCTGCTGGCTGCTGGCTGTGCTTGTGAGGTCATAGCAGGTCTGTTGCCTGATAGGCCACTGGCACGCCTCTGTCGGCTAGCTGCATTTTGAGGTCACCTTTGTCATAGTGCCTCACTGGGCAGTGAGAGCTCCATGCCTGCTGGCTGCGTTATGAGGTCACGTTTGTCTTGGGGCCTCATAGGGCAGTTGGATGCCCATGCCTGCTGGCTGTGCTTGTCAGGTCACAGCAGTCCTATTTCCTGATAGGCCTGTGGCAGGCCTCTGTCTGCTGGCTGCCTTTTGAGGTCATATTTGTCTCTGTATCTTATAGGGCAGTGGCAGGATCCTGGCTGCTGGCTGTGCTTGTGAGGTCACAGCAGCCTCAGTGCCTCCGAGGCCAGTGGCAGGCTCATGGTTGCTGGCTGTGCTGGTGAGGTCACAGCAGCCTCAGTGCCTCCGAGGCCAGTGGCAGGCTCCTGGCTGCTGGCTGTGTTTGTGAGGTCACAGCAGCCTCCGTGTCTCATAGGGCAGTGTCAGGCTCATGGTTGCTGGCTGTGCTTGTGAGGTCACAGCAGCCTCAGTGCCTCCTAGGTCACTGGCTAGCTCATGGCTGCTGGCTGTGCTTGTGAGGTCACAGCAGCCTCAGTGCCTCCGAGGCCAGTGTCAGGCTCATGACTGCTTTCTGTGCTTGTGAGGTCACAGCAGCCTCCGTGCCTCAAAGGCCAGTGGCAGGCTCATGGCTGCTTTCTGTGTTTGTGAGGTCACAGCAGCCTCAGTGCTTCTCAGGGCAGTGGCAGGCTCCTGGCTGGTGGCTGTGCTTGTCAGGTGACAGCAGCCTGAGTGCCTCCTAGGCCAGTGGCATGCTCCTGGCTGCTCCTGTGCTTGTGAGGTCACAGCAGCCTCCATGCCTCCTTGGCCACTGGCTAGCTCATGGCTGCTGGCGGTGCTTGTGAGGTCACAGCAACCTCAGTGCCTCCTAAGCCAGTGGCAGGCCCCTGACTGCTGGCTGTGCTGGTGAGGTCACAGCAGCCTCAGTGCCTCCTAAGCCAGTGGCAGGCTCATGGCTGCTGGCTGTGTTTGTGAGGTCACAGCAGCCTCAGTGCCTCCAAGGCCAGTGGCAGGCTCTTGGCTGCTGGCTGTGCTTGTGAGGTCACAGCACCCTCAGTGCCCCATAGGGCAGTGGCAGGCTCATGGCTGCTGGCTGTGCTTGTGAGGTCACAGCAGCCTCAGTGCCTCCCAGGCGACTGGCAAGCTCATGGCTGCTGGCTGGGCTTGTGACGTCACAGCAGCCTCAGGGCCTCATACGTTAGGGGCAAGCGCCCCCTTCTCTTTGTGCTTGTCAGGTCACAGCAGCCTCCGTGCCTCGTAGGCCAGTGGCAGTCCCCTGGCTGCTGGTTGTGCTTTTGAGGTCACAGCAGCCTCAGTGCCTCCTATGGCAGTGGCAGGCTCCTGGCTGCTGGCTGTGCTGGTGAGGTCACAGCAGCCTGAGTGCCTCATAAGTTAGTCTACAGCGCCTCCTGCTGGCTGTGCTTGTGAGGTCACAGCAGCCTCAGTGCCTCCGAGGCCAGTGTCAGGCTCATGGCTGCTGGCTGAGCTTGGGAGGTCACAGCAGTCTGAGTGCCTCCTAGGCCAGTAGCAGGCTCCTGGCTGCTGGCTGTGCTTGTGAGGTCACAGCAGCCTCAGTGCCTCCTAGGCCAGTGTCAGGCTCATGGCTGCTGGCTGAGCTTGGGAGGTCACAGCAGTCTGAGTGCCTGCTAGGCCAGTGGCGGGCTCAAGGATGTTGGATGTGCTTGGGAGGTCACAGCAGCCTCAGTACCTCCTAGGCCAGTCGCAGGCTCCTGGCTGCTGGCTGTGCTTGTGAGGTCACAGCAGCCTCAGTGCCTCCTAGGCCAGTGGCAGGCTCATGGCTGCTGGCTGTGCTTGTGAGGTCACAGTAGCCTGAGTGCCTGCTAGGCCAGTGGCAGGCTCATGGATGTTGGATGTGCTTGTGAGGTCACAGCAGCCTCAGTGCCTCCTAGGCCAGTCGCAGGCTCCTGGCTGCTGGCTGTGCTTGTGAGGTCACAGCAGCCTCAGTGCCTCCTATGGCAGTGGCAGGCTCCTGGCTGCTGGTTGTGCTGGTGAGGTCACAGCAGCCTCAGTGCCTCATAAGTTAGTCTACAGCGCCTCCTGCTGGCTGTGCTTGTGAGGTCACAGCAGCCTCAGTGCCTCTGAGGCCAGTGGCAGGCTCATGGCTGCTGGCTGAGCTTGGGAGGTCACAGCAGTCTGAGTGCCTCCTAGGCCAGTAGCAGGCTCCTGGCTGCTGGCTGTGCTTGTGAGGTGACAGCAGCCTCAGTGCCTCCTAGGCCAGTGGCAGGCTCATGGCTGCTGGCTGGGCTTGGGAGGTCACAGCAGCCTCAGTGCCTCCTAGGTCAGTAACAGGCTGCTGGCTGTGCTTGGGAGGTCACAGCAGCCTGAGTGCCTCCTAGGCCAGTATCAGGCTCATGGATGTTGGATGTGCTTGTGAGGTCACAGCAGCCTCAGTGCCTCCTAGGCCAGTTGCAGGCTCCTGGCTACTGGCTGTGCTTGTGAGGTCACAGCAGCCTCAGTGCCTCCTAGGCCAGTGGCAGGCTCATGGCTGCTGTCTGTGCTTGTGAGGTCACAGCAGCCTCAGTGCCCTATAGGGCAGTGGCAGGCCCTTGGCTGCTGCCTGGGCTCGTGAGGTCACAGCAGCCTCCGTTCCCTTTAGGTTAGTGGCAGGCCCCTGGCTACTGGCTGTGCTTGTCAGGTCACAGCAGTCCTATTGCCTGATAGGCAAGTGGCAGACCCACAGCTGCTGGCTTTGCTTGTGAGGTCACAGCAGCCTCAGTGTCTTATAGGGCAGTGGCAGGCCCCTGTCTGCTGTCTGTGCTTGTGAGGTCACAGCAGCCTCAGTGCTTCACAGGCCAGTGGCAGGCCCATAGCTGCTGGCTGTGCTTGTCAGGTCACAGCAGTCCTATTGCCTGATAGGCAAGTGGCAGACCCACAGCTGCTGGCTGTGCTTGTGAGGTCACAGCAGCCTCAGTGTCTTATAGGGCAGTGGCAGGCCCCTGTCTGCTGTCTGTGCTCGTGAGGTCACAGCAGCCTCAGTGCTTCACAGGCCAATGGCAGGCCCCTGTCTGCTGCCTGTGCTTGTGAGGTGACAGCAGCCTCCGTGCCCTTTATGGCAGTGGCAGGCCCGTGACAGTGTGCTGTGCTTGTGAGGTCAGAGCAGTGTCAGCGCCTCATCAGGCAGTGGCAGTCCCCTGGTTGCTGGCTGTGTGTTGTGAGGTCACAGCAGCCTCCATGCCTCCTAGGCCAGTGACAGACCCACAGCTCAGTGCTCCTGAGGCCAGTGGCAGGCTCTTGGCTGCTGGCTGTGCTTGTGAGGTCACAGCACCCTCAGTGCCTCATAGGGCAGTGGCAGGCTCATGGCTGCTGGCTGTGCTTGTGAGGTCACAGCACCCTCAGTGCCTCATAGGGCAGTGGCAGGCTCATGGCTGCTGGCTGTGCTTGTGAGGTCACAGCAGCCTCAGTGCCTCCCAGGCGACTGGCAAGCTCATGGCTGCTGGCTGGGCTTGTGAGGTCACAGCAGCCTCAGGGCCTCATAAGCCACTGGTAGGCTAATGGTTGCTAGGTGTGCTTGTGAGGTCACAGTAGCCTCAGTACCTCCTAGGGCAGTGTCAAGCCCCTGTCTGCTGGCTGTGCTTGTGAGGTCACAGCAGCCTCAGGGCCTCATAGGTTAGGGGCAGGCGCCCCCTTCTGTTTGTGCTTGTCAGGTCACAGCAGCCTCCGTGCCTCCTAGGCCAGTGACAGACCCACAGCTGCTGGCTGTGCTTGTGACATCACAGCAGTCCTATTGCCTGATAGGTCAGTGGCAGGCCAATGGCTGCTGGCTGTCCTGTTGACGTCACAGCAGTCTGAGTGACTGATAGGCCAGTGGCAGGCCTCTGGGTGCTGGCTGTTTTTGTGACGTCACAGCAGCCTCAGTGCCTCATAGGCCAGTGGTATGCCCTTGCTGCTGGCTGCTGGCTGTGCTTGTGAGGTCATAGCAGGTCTGTTGCCTGATAGGCCACTGGCACGCCTCTGTCGGCTAGCTGCATTTTGAGGTCACCTTTGTCATAGTGCCTCACTGGGCAGTGAGAGCTCCATGCCTGCTGGCTGCGTTATGAGGTCACGTTTGTCTTGGGGCCTCATAGGGCAGTTGGATGCCCATGCCTGCTGGCTGTGCTTGTCAGGTCACAGCAGTCCTATTTCCTGATAGGCCTGTGGCAGGCCTCTGTCTGCTGGCTGCCTTTTGAGGTCATATTTGTCTCTGTATCTTATCGGGCAGTGGCAGGATCCTGGCTGCTGGCTGTGCTTGTGAGGTCACAGCAGCCTCAGTGCCTCCGAGGCCAGTGGCAGGCTCATGGTTGCTGGCTGTGCTGGTGAGGTCACAGCAGCCTCAGTGCCTCCGAGGCCAGTGGCAGGCTCCTGGCTGCTGGCTGTGTTTGTGAGGTCACAGCAGCCTCCGTGTCTCATAGGGCAGTGTCAGGCTCATGGTTGCTGGCTGTGCTTGTGAGGTCACAGCAGCCTCAGTGCCTCCTAGGTCACTGGCTAGCTCATGGCTGCTGGCTGTGCTTGTGAGGTCACAGCAGCCTCAGTGCCTCCGAGGCCAGTGTCAGGCTCATGACTGCTTTCTGTGCTTGTGAGGTCACAGCAGCCTCCGTGCCTCAAAGGCCAGTGGCAGGCTCATGGCTGCTTTCTGTGTTTGTGAGGTCACAGCAGCCTCAGTGCTTCTCAGGGCAGTGGCAGGCTCCTGGCTGGTGGCTGTGCTTGTCAGGTGACAGCAGCCTGAGTGCCTCCTAGGCCAGTGGCATGCTCCTGGCTGCTCCTGTGCTTGTGAGGTCACAGCAGCCTCCATGCCTCCTTGGCCACTGGCTAGCTCATGGCTACTGGCGGTGCTTGTGAGGTCACAGCAACCTCAGTGCCTCCTAAGCCAGTGGCAGGCCCCTGACTGCTGGCTGTGCTGGTGAGGTCACAGCAGCCTCAGTGCCTCCTAAGCCAGTGGCAGGCTCATGGCTGCTGGCTGTGTTTGTGAGGTCACAGCAGCCTCAGTGCCTCCAAGGCCAGTGGCAGGCTCTTGGCTGCTGGCTGTGCTTGTGAGGTCACAGCACCCTCAGTGCCCCATAGGGCAGTGGCAGGCTCCTGGCTACTGGCTGTGCTTGTGAGGTCACAGCAGCCTCAGTGCCTCCTAGGCCAGTGGCAGGCTCATGGCTGCTGGCTGTGCTTGGGAGGTCACAGCAGCCTCATTGCCTCCAAGGCCAGCGGCAGGCTCATGGCTGTTGGATGTGCTTGTGAGGTCACAGCAGCCTCAGTGCCCTGAGGCCAGTTGTAGGCTCCTAGCTGCTGGCTGTGCTGGTGAGGTCACAGCAGCCTCAGTGCCTCCGAGGCCAGTGTCAGGCTCATGACTGCTTTCTGTGCTTGTGAGGTCACAGCAGCCTCCGTGCCTCAAAGGCCAGTGGCAGGCTCATGGCTGCTTTCTGTGTTTGTGAGGTCACAGCAGCCTCAGTGCTTCTCAGGGCAGTGGCAGGCTCCTGGCTGGTGGCTGTGCTTGTCAGGTGACAGCAGCCTGAGTGCCTCCTAGGCCAGTGGCATGCTCCTGGCTGCTCCTGTGCTTGTGAGGTCACAGCAGCCTCCATGCCTCCTTGGCCACTGGCTAGCTCATGGCTGCTGGCGGTGCTTGTGAGGTCACAGCACCCTCAGTGCCTCCTAAGCCAGTGGCAGGCCCCTGACTGCTGGCTGTGCTGGTGAGGTCACAGCAGCCTCAGTGCCTCCTAAGCCAGTGGCAGGCTCATGGCTGCTGGCTGTGTTTGTGAGGTCACAGCAGCCTCAGTGCCTCCAAGGCCAGTGGCAGGCTCTTGGCTGCTGGCTGTGCTTGTGAGGTCACAGCACCCTCAGTGCCCCATAGGGCAGTGGCAGGCTCATGGCTGCTGGCTGTGCTTGTGAGGTCACAGCAGCCTCAGTGCCTCCCAGGCGACTGGCAAGCTCATGGCTGCTGGCTGGGCTTGTGACGTCACAGCAGCCTCAGGGCCTCATACGTTAGGGGCAAGCGCCCCCTTCTCTTTGTGCTTGTCAGGTCACAGCAGCCTCCGTGCCTCGTAGGCCAGTGGCAGTCCCCTGGCTGCTGGTTGTGCTTTTGAGGTCACAGCAGCCTCAGTGCCTCCTATGGCAGTGGCAGGCTCCTGGCTGCTGGCTGTGCTGGTGAGGTCACAGCAGCCTGAGTGCCTCATAAGTTAGTCTACAGCGCCTCCTGCTGGCTGTGCTTGTGAGGTCACAGCAGCCTCAGTGCCTCCGAGGCCAGTGTCAGGCTCATGGCTGCTGGCTGAGCTTGGGAGGTCACAGCAGTCTGAGTGCCTCCTAGGCCAGTAGCAGGCTCCTGGCTGCTGGCTGTGCTTGTGAGGTCACAGCAGCCTCAGTGCCTCCTAGGCCAGTGTCAGGCTCATGGCTGCTGGCTGAGCTTGGGAGGTCACAGCAGTCTGAGTGTCTGCTAGGCCAGTGGCGGGCTCATGGATGTTGGATGTGCTTGGGAGGTCACAGCAGCCTCAGTACCTCCTAGGCCAGTCGCAGGCTCCTGGCTGCTGGCTGTGCTTGTGAGGTCACAGCAGCCTCAGTGCCTCCTAGGCCAGTGGCAGGCTCATGGCTGCTGGCTGTGCTTGTGAGGTCACAGTAGCCTGAGTGCCTGCTAGGCCAGTGGCAGGCTCATGGATGTTGGATGTGCTTGTGAGGTCACAGCAGCCTCAGTACCTCCTAGGCCAGTCGCAGGCTCCTGGCTGCTGGCTGTGCTTGTGAGGTCACAGCAGCCTCAGTGCCTCCTATGGCAGTGGCAGGCTCCTGGCTGCTGGTTGTGCTGGTGAGGTCACAGCAGCCTCAGTGCCTCATAAGTTAGTCTACAGCGCCTCCTGCTGGCTGTGCTTGTGAGGTCACAGCAGCCTCAGTGCCTCTGAGGCCAGTGGCAGGCTCATGGCTGCTGGCTGAGCTTGGGAGGTCACAGCAGTCTGAGTGCCTCCTAGGCCAGTAGCAGGCTCCTGGCTGCTGGCTGTGCTTGTGAGGTGACAGCAGCCTCAGTGCC
Organism: Dromaius novaehollandiae; assembly: GCF_036370855.1. NCBI lineage: Eukaryota > Metazoa > Chordata > Aves > Casuariiformes > Dromaiidae > Dromaius > Dromaius novaehollandiae. The sequence goes on from NW_026991418.1 coordinate 480,809, forward strand.
TCCTAGGCCAGTGGCAGGCTCATGGCTGCTGGCTGTGCTTGGGAGGTCACAGCAGCCTCAGTGCCTCCTAGGTCAGTAACAGGCTGCTGGCTGTGCTTGGGAGGTCACAGCAGCCTGAGTGCCTCCTAGGCCAGTATCAGGCTCATGGATGTTGGATGTGCTTGTGAGGTCACAGCAGCCTCAGTGCCTCCTAGGCCAGTTGCAGGCTCCTGGCTACTGGCTGTGCTTGTGAGGTCACAGCAGCCTCAGTGCCTCCTAGGCCAGTGGCAGGCTCATGGCTGCTGGCTGTGCTTGGGAGGTCACAGCAGCCTCATTGCCTCCGAGACCAGCGGCAGGCTCATGGCTGTTGGATGTGCTTGTGAGGTCACAGCAGCCTCATTGCCTCCGAGGCCAGCGGCAGGCTCATGGCTGCTGGCTGTGCTTGTGAGGTCACAGCAGCCTCAGTGCCTCCTAGGCCAGTGGCAGGCTCATGGCTGCTGGCTGTGCTTGTGAGGTCACAGTAGCCTCAGTGCCTCCTAGGCCGGTAGCAGGCTCACAGCTGCTGGCTGTGCTTGTGAGGTCACAGCAGCCTCAGTGCCTCCTAGGCCAGTGGCAGGCTCCTGGCTGCTGGCTGTGCTTGTGACGCCACAGCAGCCTGAGTGCCTCCTAGGCCAGTGGCAGGCTCCTGGCTGCTGGCTGTGACTGTGAGGTCACAGCAGCCTCAGTGCCTCCTAGGCCAGTGCCAGGTTCATGGCTGCTGGCTGTGCTTGTGACGTCACAGTAGCCTGAGTGCCTCCTAGGCCGGTAGCAGGCTAATGGCTGCTGGCTGTGCTTGTGAGGTCACAGCAGCCTCAGTGCCTCCTAGGCCAGTGGCAGGCTCCTGGCTGCTGGCTGTGCTTGTGACGTCACAGCAGCCCGAGTGCCTCCTAGGCCAGTGGCAGGCTCCTGGCTGCTGGCTGTGACTGTGAGGTCACAGCAGCCTCACTGCCTCCGAGGCCAGTGTCAGGCTCCTGGCTGCTGGCTGTGCTTGTGAGGTCACAGCAGCCTCAGTGCCTCCTAGGCCAGTGGCAGGCCCTTCACTGCTGGCTGTGCTTGTGAGCTCACAGCAGTGTCAGCGCCTCATCAGGCAGTGGCAGGCCCCTGGCTGCTGGCTGTGCTTGTGAGCTCACAGCAGTCCTATTGCCTGATAGGTCTGTGGCAGGCCAATGGCTGCTGGCTGTGCTTGTGAGGTCACAGCAGTCTGAGTGACTGATAGGCCAGTGGCAGTCCTCTCGCTGCTGGCTGATTTTGTCAGGTCACAGCAGCCTCAGTGCCTCATATGCCAGTGCGATGCCCTGGCTGCTGGCTGCTGGCTGTCCTTGTGAGGTCACAGCAGTCCTGTTGCCTGATAGGCCAGTGGCAGGCCCATGGCTGCTGGCTGCGTTTTGAGGTCACCTTTGTCTTAGTGCCTCATTGGCCAGTGGGATGCCCATGGCTGCTGGCTGTACTTGTGATGTCACGGAAGTACCAGTGCCTGATAGGGCAGTGACAGCTCCATGCCTGCTGGCTGCGTTATGAGGTCACGTTTGTCTCGGGGCCTCATAGGGCAGTTGGATGCCCATGCCTGCTGGCCGTGCTTGTCAGGTCACAGCAGTCCTATTCCTGATAGGCCAGTTCAAGGCCAATGACTGCTGTGAGGTCAGAGAAGCCTCAGTGCCCTATAGGCCAGTGGGAGGCCCATAACTGCTGGCTGTGCTTGTGAGGTCACAGCAGCCTCAGTGCCCTATAGGGCAGTTTCAGGCCCATACATGCTGGCTGTGCTTGTGAGGTCACAGCAGCCTCCGTGCCCTTTATGGCAGTGGCAGGCCCGTGACAGTGTGCTGTGCTTGTGAATAATTTGTAGTACAGAGTATCCGACAATGAAGGATAATCCTCTTTTTGCGAATCTGAAGGGCTATAAAGCCCTGCTCTCTCTTGGCATGGCTCGGGCAACAGTTTGTGGTGTTTTAGGGGCGGCACTGCTGCCCGGTGGGGGAGGCAAGGTGATAAAAAGACCATTGAGTCCTTGGGAGAACACATAAGAAACTCCCAGAGTCGAGCCAAAGAGACAATCGAGTTCTTGCAAGACTCCCGGAGTCGAGCCAAAGAGACAGTTGAGTCTTTGCAAGAACAGGTAAGAAACTTGCAAAGTCAACTCACTGCGGAGCGCAACCATACTCAGCGGCTTCACATAATCTTATCAGACTCACTAGACCGAGAGAGAATCCTGCGGTCTGAATTGGAAGAAAACAGGCGGGGGGTTAATGATAGTGAACCGGGATTCTCGAATTTGGCCGAACTAGACGGAAAACAGGCATCTGATCTAAAATCCATATATCCAATTAAAGAATTAGAAGACAGCAGGAACTGCTTTTATCCTGGAGATGGGAATGTAGTAATGAGACCCTTGATTAAAACGGAAACCACTGATAATGGTCAGGGGGGTATTCAACGACGTACCACGCGTATTATCCCCTATTCCCCTCAGGACTTGGCTAAAATACAGGAAAAATACTCCCGGGGCTCCCGGGAAACTGAAACTGAGTATGTGTGGAGAGTCTCCCTCACCGGGGGGGATCGCATTCTGCTGAGCGAAGATGAAGCTAGAGGATATTGGGGACCCAGAGTCTTTCTAACCACAAATGATAACAGGGAACCATGGTCCTTGACCCAGAGGGTAGCCTACTGGGCAGGAGGATTAGACCCAATGGAAAGAGGAGACCCTTTTTCTATTAAAACACCCACAGCGGGCCACATTCTGGAAAGCGTGCAGAAAACTGCTTGCCTCCAATTGATGCATGACCGTTTGCTGCTTCCGCAGCAGCCCTCCCCCATGCAGTGTGTGGCAGACCCCGAAAGGTTACATCCTCTGATCAGGGGACTTCCTGATGCTGTTCAGCTGCAAGACCGATTACGAACTCCCCGACTGAGACGAAGGGGAGGCCCCCCCAACATGACTTGGGGGGAGGTGGCACAGGAGCTAATTAATTACGGAAGGCGTATGGGATTCACTGGCCAGGGGGAAACAAAGCATAAAGCAGAAATAAGAAGAGTTGAGGAAAGTGGGAGGCAATATAAATCACTGCAACACCCACATCCTGGGAAACCGGTACGGGTGTCGGATAGCAGGAGACAATTATTATGGGCAGAAGGCATTTCAAAGGGAATTCCCAGAGAAGTCATGGATAGGTTACCAACTCCCAACCTGGAAGGTTTGGTAAGAAGTTGGGACAGGATAAGGGGAACCCCATCTTCCTCAAACCCCAAAGTTCCTCCTCCCTTATCCCAAGACCCCGTCTGCACCCCAGGACTCTTAAAACGAACCCTGAGACCGCACAATCCCGGATGGGCGCGACGAATATCTGATGCAGTAACTAAAGTCAATGGACGATGGGGAGTAAATGGCTGCCCCAGACTCGCTGCTTTTTGCCCTAATCCTCCATCCCTCTTACCTGGGACTGGGGAGAATAAGAAACCGAGGAATCCCTTGTATTACCCGGGACAACCGGTTCTAGTGGACTTACCCACTGTGGGACAAATACCTCTAGTACTAAAAGCTTCAAAAAATCTGTATGCATGGGTAGCTACTGATGCCCATGGGAAAGATCATAGAATCCATGCCAGGTGGATCCTCCCTTCCTTTTAGGTCAACAATGTAAAAGGAAGAGGGCACTGGGGAAGAAGACTTGTCTTATGTTGAGCTTGAGTGTCCTCAACGATACTACCTGTGGTAGTTATAACAGTTATTTTTATCATTTTTTGTAATTGTGTGCTGCGATCATAATTAGCTTTATTGTTGAAAACACAACAGCCAAGAATGGCATTCTTAACTTGTGTTGGAAAGATACTTCTTGTCTTAATGTGCTTATATGTGCTATGGCAAACCTACCACCAGAATACACTTCTGGGGCTTGGTATTGTACCGGCCAAATAGGTGATGGGGCAACCACCTTCTTCAGCCCTCTGGGCAAGAGAGATGCAACTTACTTTCAATTCCCACCAGGGATAAACGGGCCATTTGCTCAGGGCATTGGAGCTAAGAAGGGGCATTACTGGATATGCAGGCACACAGCATATACATTTTTACCCACGGGGTGGTTGGGAATTTGTTATATAGGGATTATCAGACCTTTGTTTTTCCTTTTGCCAGAAGCAAGTGGACCTCGGTTAGGCATAAAGGTATATGATAACCTTGGAGACAGAAGTGTTGCCTGTAAGACGCGATCCATTAAGGGAAATTTGGGCGGGACGCAAAAATGGGGAAATAATCAGACTACAAGCGGCTCTAGAAATTATTACCAACAAAACCGCTGACACGATAGATCTTCTAACTTGGCAATCCCAACAGATGCGCACGGCAATCCTTCAGCACCACATGGTTTTTAGATTACCTGTTAGCTGAAGAGGGAGAAGTGTGTGGGAAATTAAATATTCCTAACTGTTGTTTGGAAATAGATGATGTAGGCGAAGTAGTTCTCCAGTTAACCAAAGATATCAGAAAAATAGCCCACGTCCTCGTCCAAACATGGAATGGCTGGAGTGGCAATTTGTAGTCCTGGTTACTGGGGGCACCGTGGGTGAAACAGTTAATATTGTATTTGTTAGGTGCAGTTGCCGCCTTAATGTTCTTGTATAATTCCTTGCTTTGTTCAATTAATCGGACATGTTGTGTCAAATATGCAATTTGTTCCTACCACCTTGCCGGACGGCATAAAGAAAATCCGTGCCATCCATTGGCCGTGGCCAACCACAGTACCCATCATTTCCCAGTTTCTCCTGAAGGAGGAAATTGCATATTGACATCCACAGCGCATTTGCCAGCTGTTTTATGCCTATTGTAACAATCCTACCTCATTAACTCAGTTTTGATGTCTGTTTTGTAAAGTTAAATGTTGTTGAAGTTGTTAAAGAATAAGCTTGCATTGAGCAAGACCTCTGTTTAATCACTGTTAAGCACTTTATTTTTTACCCAAACCCATGTTGTTCCCACGACTTCCCCCCCGTCCCTAATTCTCTCTCCTTTCCTTCCTTGCTTGCTTGCTTGCTTTCTCTCTCTCTCTCTCCTGCTGCCAAGCTGCAATGTTGAGACACGGGGTGGTGTAGAGGACCGGTACTAAATGCGGTTTTGTCTTGACATTGCTGCTGCTGCTGCAAAGCTGCCGCTGCCAAGGTGTGTCGGGCAATGCCGCGCTGGCGCCCCCGGGAGCCGTCTGCGAAGTAAACAACCTCGTGCACCTGCACGGGGTAAAAAGGGTGCGAAAAGGGCAGAAGGGCGTCTCTAGGGCACGAACCGCACGTACTCATTTGCCATCTGCGCATGAGCAGGAGACCCCCAGATACCCCAGCCCATTTCTGGAAGGTTCCGAGAGGGCGGACTGCGCATGACGGTTAATCTGCATGGGAAGCGAGGAAGCACCTCCCAGAGGCCGGGCAAGAACCTATAAAAACTGCAGACTGTGTGAATGGGGGGGCTTGCTTGCGACGACTGAAGAACTCGAGCAGAGTCAGCGGAACCAGACGGGACCTTCCCCCCTCTGCCCCCCCGCCCCGCCGCAAGGACTCCCAAAAGAAGAGGACCAACGGGACGCCGCTGGATCCACGGGTGGTGATATCTTTCTCTCTCTCTCTTCCCCTTTTCCTCTCTTTTTCCCTAAACGTGTGACGCGGGACATGTCTCGTTAGTTGATTCCATTTTGCCTTAATAAATCTTAAACTGGTTGGCTGGTGTCGTTTTCACCTTAATTGAGTGCAAGGGCATCACGAACTTGGTCGTTGGTCCTAAGGGGAGGGAGGTCGTCCTGAACGACTCCTTTCGGGCCGCGACACGTGTCTGATAGGTCACTGGCAGGCCCACAGCTGCTGCCTGTGCTTGTGAAGGCACAGGAGTCCTAGTTCCTCATACACCAGGGGCAGGCCCATGGCTGCTGGCTGTGCTTGTGAGGTCACAGCAGTATGAGTGCCTGATAGCCAGTGCGAGGTCCATAGCTGCTGGTTGTGCTTGTGAGGTCAGAGAAGCCTCAGTGCCTCATAGGCCAGTGGCAGGCCCATAGCTGCTGGCTGTGCTTGTGAGGTCACAGCAGTCCTATTTCCTGATAGGCCCGTGGGAGGCCCCGTCTGCTGGCTGCCTTTTGAGGTCACATTTGTCTCTGTACCTTATAGGGCAATGGCAGGCCTCTGGCTCCTCGCTGTGCTTGTGAGGTCACAGCAGCCTCAGTGCCCTATAGGCCAGTGGCAGGCCCATAGCTGCTGGCTGTGCTTGTCAGGTCACAGCAGTCCTATTGCCTGACAGGCCAGTGGCAGACCCACAGCTGCTGGCTGTGCTTGTGACGTCACAGCAGCCTCAGTGTCTTATAGGGCAGTTGGATGCCCATGCCTGCTGGCCGTGCTTGTGAGGTCACAGCAGCCTCAGTGCCTGATAGGCCAGTTTGAGGCCAATGACTGCTGGGTGGGCTTGTGAGGTCACAGCAGCCTCAGTGCCTCATAGGCGAGAGAGAGGCCCCTGGCTGCTGGCTGTGTTTGTGAGTGTTAAAGAATAGTGAATTGAAACTGTCTAGAAATAGCTGCTTAGCACAACTTACATAAAACTTGCTTAGCATGAGTGGCTAGATTTGCTGAAGCCTTAGGCTGCATGTGGGAAAAGTAACGAATCTTTACCTAGTTTAATAAAAAATAGTGCCTCAGAGCTCATTCAGGCTGGGAAAATAAGGAAGCCACACGCAGTCTGCGCTCCTGTGTCACCGACTCCGAGAGGGAAGACGCCAAAACAATTGGGAAATAAGACCTTGGGAAACAGCCGCCAGACCCAACAAAAACAGAGGTACAACCATCATCAGAGACTGCAAAAAAACAAAAAAAAAGGAGAAAACCAGCTTGCCTCAGAAAGATGATGAGACCCAATCAGGAGCAGGAGACCCCAGACCAAAAAATTACTATTGGGCTAACTACCACGTGAGGGGTGGGAAATGGAAGTCGAAAAGACTATAATTACCCAGGATTTGTTTATGTTAGGGTCCCTCTTCGGAGGCACCCAGCTCGAGCTGTAATTACGGTACGCGCGTGATTAAAATTATCTGATTTGTTTTGATTTGGCTCTGAACTTTACTTGGGGGAACCTAGGGTCGAGCCCTGTTATGGTGGCCGACAGGCCTAATTTCCATAACAGTTTGGCACCCCAGATGGGACCCTAGGCGACCACTGTTGGGGCCTCTCATCTCCAAACAATCATCTGGCGCCATCGGGTGAGTTCACCTGGGATCTTTGGCAACGAGAGGCACCGAGAAGGTGAGTCTTAAACTCCCGCCTAAATTCTAAATTCTGGTCTGGTAACAGTGCACTGAAAGGGTACGCGGACTGATCACCGTAAGGCGTACCAGGTGTGTGTGGGGGGGGGTACGCGGGCTGGCCACTGTAAGGCATACCAGGGGGACAGGTAGGAGTCCCATCCCCAGGGTTAGAGTGGGTTTTAAGTCCCAGCTCGGTCCGGCCGGAGGAGGGTTGTGCAGCCTGATCAGCATAAGGCGCACTGCAAAACTGTAAGACCGAAATCTAGAGTCACCGTGACTGGTGTGAGTGTAAACAGCACTGTGTGTTTGTGTGTGTGTGTGTGTGTGTGTATGAGTGCGTGTAGCCTGGGAACCGATTGGGGCACCCGTCGGCTGAGAAGCCGCCTGCTGCGAAGGGACAGCAGTCCTAGCAGTTAAAGACGCGGGTGGTGTGAGTGCAGTTCCCAGAGAGCGAGAGAAAGAGAGGGAGAGAAATAGTGTGTGTGATCACACCAGCTACAGGGACTGGTGTTACCGGGAAGGAAGTGCACTGCCTGATTTGCTTAAGACGCACTTTTCAGGAACTCAATATGGGAAATAATTTCGGCATAGAAAAGGGGACGCCCTTAGCCGAAATTTTGGTAAACTGGAGTAAGATTGATGGTACCAAAAATTTAGGGAGAAAAAGGTTAGTCCAACTATGTCAGGAGGATTGGCCGTTCCTGACTAAGGAAGGTAATCTGGCAGAGCGATGGCCACCCCAGGGGTCCTTCAGTTACCAGGAACTAACTTTCCTGCGTCATCATTTGCAGAATAGGTTCCCCAGACAAATGGATTACTGGTATGTATGGGACAACTGGGCATTTGCTAGACGAAAGGAGGCGCCTAGGAAAGAGAGACTCTTTCCTCAGAATGCTGTAAGTACCGCAGCTGCTGAAACGCTTGTGGAAACTATTCCACCCTATGCGCTACCCTCTGCTTCAGCTTCCCTACACCCCCGCTTGCCTTCCGCCCCCGCCTTTCAAGCTCCTCTGGAAGGCCTTCCTGTGCCAGGAGTGCCCCCACCCGGTCTGGAAGGGGTACCTCGGGTCGCCACTACACGAGTTTACCGACCCTGGAGACCCCAAGATTTAATTATATGGAGTCAACGGCTCCCCAGACTTAGGGATGATCCAGAAAGAGTGTTACAAATCATAAGGGGAATTATGCGGGCGTATGACCCTACCTGGGGAGATGTACAAATGCTCCTTGAATCTGTGTTCACTCCAGATGAAAGGTGCTCAAGTTTGGATGCAAACCGCCGTTGGGCAGCAGAGGGGTGTGTTGGGGCTGCTCAAACAGCCTGGCCAGCTGTGGACCCCGGATGGAATCATAATGTAGATGCAGATTACAGGCAGTTGCAATTAGCCAGAGAGGGCTTAGAAGAAGCTATACGTTTGGCAGGACAAAAGACTGCAAATTGGTCTAAAGTAAGGGAGTGTCAGCAACAGGCAGAGGAACACCCCTCGGCTTTCTTTGCTAGGCTAATTAAGCAAGTCAGAACGTATGGGGGAGGACTAGACCCAGAAGCCGAGGCTAACAGGCCGCTAATGATTTCCACATTTGTAGACCAAGCAGCCCCGGACATTAGAAAGTAGTTTTCCAAACATGTTCCTGACTGGCCAGGAAAGCGAATGGATGAAATAATACGTTTAGCCACATTTGTGTATAATAGTCGAGAGGAGGAGAGGGCAAAAGAAAAGAGACAGCAAAAAAAAGAGGAAGTTAGTGTGTTAGCAGCTGTGTTAAGAGATGGATTTAGAGGACCCAGGGGGAGGGGACGTGAAAGAGCCAGGAGAGATAGATGAAACCAAAGTGAACGTGCTGTACAGTCAGGAGTTAATGATGTTTGTTATTATTGTGGGGAACAAGGACACTGGCAGCAGGAGTGCCCAGTGAGGCCCCGTGTAGTTAGGAACAGAGGAACCGGCATGAGACAATCAAACACTAAGGAGGAGACCAGGCGATTCCCAGTCAATCCACAATGAGAGGAAACAGGAGACTCAGAAAATACTGTGGAAATTGGAGTAAATTTATGGGATGTAGTTTTGGATTTTGAGGGTCACGTAATGGCAATACTGAAGGTTTAGAAGTTCCCTTTCTAGTGGATACTGGAGCCACCCTTTCCCTTTTAAATTTTGAGCCTAAAGGATGCAAATCATCAGATAAAATAGTGATGCAAGGAGTGATGGGAAAGGGCGAATGAATGTTATCTAAGCCCTTATTACTCACTATTGAGGGTAAAACAGTGTGGGGACATTTTATAATTTCCACAGACGCACCTATATGCCTTTTGGGGAGAGATCTCCTGCAAGCCTTGGATACTCAGATCTGCTTACAGCCGGAAGGGATAAAGCTAATAATTATGGGTTCATGTGTTCTGGCTAAGACACCAGAACCAGAGTCAACTAATCTGCAAATTCCAACAGGTTTAGAATCAGTTTCTAAAAAATTATGGAGCTCTTCAGGAATGGATGTGGGACTACTGAAATCAGCCGGTCCAGTCTCGATAAAAACAAAGGGGGGATTGCCTCCTGCAGTTAAACAATATCCTATCCCAAAGGAAGCAGAGAAGAGTATCCAAAAACAAACTGATCATTATCTGAAAATGGGTATCCTTAGAGTCTGTGAATCCCCATATAACACCCCAATTCTGCCAGTTAAAAAGAACAGGCAAGATGCTGATGGTGATCCAGAGTATCGCTTTGTACAAGACTTAAGGGCTATAAACCAACATGTAGTTGCTCCACATCCAGTAGTCCCCGACCCATCAACCATTTTACTACAGATACCCCACTGGGCAACTTATTTTACTGTGACTGACCTAACAGCAGCCTTTTTTAGTATACCGATAGCTGAAGATAGCCAAGATCTCTTTGCTTTCACTTGGAAGGGACAACAATTAACTTGGACAAGGCTGCCACAGGGATTTACTGGGTCTCCGACTGTTTTTTCGCGTATACTTAAAAATGACCTCTCAGATATCGAACTTCCAGGACATTCTGCATTAATACAATATGTAGATGATTTGTTATTAGCAAGTGAAGATTATGAGACATGTTTGAAAGATACTGTTTCTCTGTGTAACGCTCTTGCAGAAAAAGGGTATCGAGCATCTCTGTCTAAACTCCAGCTGTGTCAAAGAGAGGTAAAATATTTGGGTTTTATCTTAAGAGAAGGACACAGGTTAGTTGATCCAGAACGAGTAAAGACAATTCTTGATATGCCTCGTCCTGTAACAAAAAAACAGCTTAGGGGATTTTTAGGAGCTGTAGGATTCTGCCGACCGTGGATTCCGGGGTTAGCAGAACTTACTAAGCCTCTGGTACAGGCAACAAAAAAGGAGGAAATAGAGCCTTTGGCCTGGGGCCCAGAAAGGGAGAAAGCTTTTACATCTGTGAAAAAAGCGTTGGTTTCAGCCCCTGCTCTCGGGTTACCAGATTATAGCAAACTATTTGAATTATTTGTCCATGAGCGACAGGGAGTAGCAAGTGGGGTACTCACCCAAAAACTAGGCCCTCACCGTAGACCAGTGGCCTATTACTCCACGCAACTAGATGAGGTAGCTAAAGGCACTCCAGGACGCATCAGAGCAATAGCAGCTACTGCAGCTCTTACTGAAAAAAACACGACCTGTGGTTTTGGGTCATTCATTGACTGTGTATGTGCCACATGAAGTAGAACTGTTAATGAAGCAATATGCGACTCAAGCACTATCCCCACAGAGAGCTGACCGCTATGAACTGATAATACTGCATGCAGATAATGTGACTTTCAAAAGATGCAATATTTTGAATCCAGCAACGCTATTGCCTCAACCGGAGGACGGAGAGCCACATCATTCCTGTGAGCAGGTGGTCGTCAGCTCGAGCAAGCCCCGGGAGGACCTTAAAGATGAACCTTTGGAGAACCCGGACTTAGTTCTGTTTACAGATGGGTCATCCTATTATTTGGACGGAAGACGTCACTCCGGCTATGCTGTCACTAACGTCTTTGAGGTGCTCGAGGCCAATCCTTTGTCTCCATCAGTAAGTGCTCAAGGAGCAGAATTAATAGCATTGACCCAAGCAGCAAAAAATAGGTAAGAGCTTGCGGGTAAATATCTATACCGACTCTAAATATGCATTTGGAGTGTGTCATGCAACAGGGATGTTATGGAAAGAACGAGGATTCTTGCCGTCATCAGGAAAGAAATTAGCTAATGGAGAAGAAATACGTAATTTGCTGGAAGCAGTTCAACTGCCCAAAGAAATTGCGGTAATACACTGCCCAGCCCATACTAAAGACACTACAGAAATTAGCAGAGGAAATGCTCTAGCCAACGCTGCTGCGAGGGCTGCAGCTCAACAACCTCTGAGAGAATGTATGGGGGCAGTTCCAAGGATGGACCAGAGTGAGTGGCCAAACTTAATAGACCCCAAAACTATGTATGAAAAAGACTGCTCAGTGGAAGAGAAAAAACAATGGGAACAGTGGGAAGCAAAACAAAATGGTGATGGAATATGGACAATTGGGGAAAAACCAATTCTACCAAAAAAATATTTAATTACTATAGCTAGGTGGTTTCACGATAAAGCTTATGGGGGAGCCGAGGGAATAGCTAAACAGGTACAGAAAGTATGGGCTGCTTCAGGAATCTATGCAGCTGCTAGAAGAATAACAAATAGCTGCCCGACCTGCCAGAAGTTTTCAAATAACAAGCCAAGCTCAGATTTGGGGGGGACGACCATGGGCTTACTTCCCTTTCCAGAAGCTGCAAATAGCTTATGCAGATATGCCATCTGTCTATGGATACAAACACTTGTTAGTGATAATAGATCAGTTATCAGGCTGGGTAGAAGCTTTTCCAACAAGAAAGGCTGACACAGGGGGAATGGTAAAAGCCTTACTGAAGGAAATCATACCCAGGTATGGGGTCCCAGAAGCCATTGATTCAGACAGGGGTGCCCATTTTACAGCAAGCATAATCAATCAGTTATGTAAATCGTTAGGAATAAAAAGAAACCTACATGCTCCTTATCACCCACAATCTTCAGGACAAGTAGAAAGAATGAATAGAACATTAAAAGAGAAAATAGCAAGAATATGCACACATGCTAGCCTAAAATGGCCAGAGGCATTAAACTTAGCTCTGTGGGATGTTCGAAATTCTCCACGGCAACCCATAGGACTACCACCAGCAGAAATTCTTTTTGGGAGACATTTAGCGATACCAGGGACTTATATCCCTGCTAAGACCAGCCTATTAGACGGAGATGAACGAGTAACACAATAGGTACTAGCCTTACAAGAACGGTTTAAGGCCTTGCAAAATCAGGCTCAGTGGTTTCAGCCGGTGCCATCAGACATTCAGGCACATGCTATACAGCCTGGAGATAAAGTGTTGATAAAGGTATTCTCGCGAAAAACAAAACTAGAACCAAAATGGGAAGGACCCTATACTGTATTGTTAAGTTCTTACTGCGCTGTTAAAATTCTAGGAAAAGAGAATTGGATTCACCACTCTCACGTGAAACGAGTGACAGTCCAAGAAGCAAACACAGCAGAGGTTGCAGCAGAACAGTGAAAACAACCACGTAAAGCTTGATGCTACTTTCTGTAACCTGTGGTCAAAGAACCTTAGAGTGGCCATGGTCCCAGGCCCGTGTTAAGTATACCGGAAGTATGGGATTAAGTTCTGATAAAAACTTAAACCTCTCAACCCTGCTCATGCATGGAACTGAAGTATACTCAGAAAATGAATGGAGCTGGGATAATACTAACCAACTTCCCCAACTCCTGGGAAGGACAGGAAAGGAAATAAAGATAGGGTGTCGAGTGATCAACGGGTCCACCCATGAGAAGGCAACTCAAATCTCTCTCACTAAAATCAAATCAAATGAAAAAGAAAGGAAAATTTGTGCCACTGAAAAACTGGATTGTTGGTACAATTTTACCTTAGAACAACCTGTTTTTATAGTTTGCCTGTGGGCTCACCACAATGTGGGACTATCATTTGAATTTAAAATAGACATTATTGAGCCCAGTACAGCAATACCTACCCTGACTACAATTATTTCCACCAATATAAATAACTCTGTTACCATGAAGAGTAAGAAAACCTTATCCCCACAAATCTTTGAAATTGGACCGTATGTGATTAGAAATACAGGCCAACAACGAGTGTTATTTAATCCATCATGGTCTCTCAAACGAGTAGAGCTATTAATGCAAATTATATCTCTACAATCAAACCGACCTGTTCACCATTCTTAGGTACGTCCTATGTGGGATGGACGGCGTGGTTACATAGGCGAACCCTCACCTCTCCAAAATGAACAAGGAGAGATGTGACCGGTATCATAGGAACAGGATTGGGAGTCCTAAACAGTATAGATGCTGAAGTACTCGTAAATAAACTGAGCACAACAACAAGTGACTTATACAGATTAAAACATCCATTGAGGTCTTCTCTATTAGCATTAGGAACTAACCAATGGCTTTCATCCGAGATATTACCTCAGTGGGAAAAAATGAATGAAAAAGATCACCACTTGATAGTGGATGCACTTGGGGAAGCCCAAATTAATATTTCCCTGGCCCTCAGTTGCATCCAAGCTCAACTGTGGATGCAATCTATGGCAGCAGCGATTATAAGGGAGGGGAAGAAGGCACTTTACCCACTGAAATTCGAAAGGTAATTTGGGATAATGTGACCGAATTTGAAAAGGAATTCCAATCCTGGTGGTATCTGGTCAATTTTACTTATGATCCTATCAACACTGAGGCCACAGCCTTTGTTTCAACAATACGTAATGCTCCAACATATACAATATATCCAATCATTGCGTTAGGATTAAATCACAATGGAGCTATACTCTATCCATTGGAACACAGAGTATGGGCCCAACGAAATGGAAATAAATGGCAAACTGTGGACGTTAGCGCATGTATTGTACAGGAACAGCAAGGGTTTATTTGTGAAAATAATACCATCAAAGCCCAAGACATTTGTCTTGACACTGAGCAAAATGTTTGTCACTTTGAAATACACCCTGATGAAACACCTGCAACTATACTTGTATATATTGGGAGAGGGTGTGTATGTATGAGAACCTTTTGTAGTCTTATAGTTATAGATGGCATTGTAGTAGATATGAGTAATCATTGAAATATTTGTATTTGTAGCTTTACCAAAATCATGGGATGTGATTTCAGTTATTCAGCTCCTATCACGTCTTATCAATTGTTACAATCTAATTATACATTAATTCAAAATTTACTACCTACTCCCATTGGGATGAATCTCACCCTGGTAAGGAAACTACTGCAACATGATGATTTGCATCAACTGCTAGAGCGCATCCGGAACAGTGGACAGAAAACTCTAATCACTGTTCACCATGATGCAAAAGAGATACATCATATCTTAGAAAGGGTAAAAAGGGATGGAGAACATCATGGCTGGGAAACTCTTCTAGGGTGGTCACCAACCACAACAGGGATTTATAATCATGTATTGCACCCGGTAGTAGTTGTGTTCAGTTTAACTGTGTTATGCCTATTGCTTACGATCATATTATATATAAGAGTATGGAAAGTGATAGTATGCCTCGAAAGACTTCGAGAACTCTGTTTAAAATATTAGCAGGGATGCTTCATAAAAACAAAGGGGGGAAACTGTTAAAGAATAGTGAATTGAAACTGTCTAGAAATGGCTGCTTAGCACAACTTACATAAAACTTGCTTAGCATGAGTGGCTAGATTTGCTGAAGCCTTAGGCCGTGCGTGGGAAAAGTAACGAATCTTTACTTAGTTTAATAAAAAATAGTGCCTCAGAGCTCGTTCAGGCTGGGAAGATAAGGGAGCCACACGCAGTCTGCGCACCTGTGTCACCGACTCCGAGAGGGAAGACGCCAAAACAATGGGGGAAAATAAGACCTTGGGAGGCAACCGCCAGACCCAACAAAAACAGAAGTACAACCGTCATCAGAGACTGCAAAAAAACAAGAATAAGGAGAAAACCAGCTTGCCTCAGAAAGACGATGAGACCCAATGAGGAGCAGGAGACCCCAGACCAAAAAATTACTATTGGTCTAACTATCGCGTGAGGGGTGGGAAATGGAAGTTGAAAAGACTATAATTACCCAGGATTTGTTTATGTTAGGGTCCCTTTTCGGAGGCACCCAGCTCGAGCTGTAATTACGGCACGCGTGTGATTAAAATTTACTTTGTTTTGATTTGGCTCTGAACTTTACTTGGGGGAACCTAGGGTCGAGCCCTGTTATGGTGGCCGACAAGCCTAATTTCCGTAACAGGCCGATGAGGCTGCAAAAAGGGCAGCATTATCCATGTCAGTGGCAGCATTAGTTCCAGAGAGACTGTTAAAAATGGAAATTCCAGTATACACTGAAAAAGAAAATAAATTAGCAGAAATACTGAAATGCATAAAAACTCCTGAAGGATGGTGGGTGACATCTACTGGACAGTGTGTGGTAACTTTGCCGATAATGAAGAAGCTGATGAAGCAAATACATGGTAGTACCCACATGGGAGCTGAGGCATTGGTTGAAACAGTTAAAAGATTTGCTGTGGGAGTTAGTATGTTAATAATTGCAAAGGGTATTACACAAAAATGTGAAATCTGTCTTAGAAATAATCCCAGGATTCAGAAGCCCCCCCAGGGGAAGTAAAAAGGGGCTTCATGCCTGGGGATTACTGGCAAATTGATTTTTCTGAATTACCAAGATGTAATGGATATAAACATTTGTTGGTAATTGTTGACACCTTTTCAGGATGGCCTGAGGCTTTCCCGTGTCGTACCACTAAAGCAGGGGAGGTAGTGAAAATGTTATTAAAAGAAATCATACCAAGATTTAGGGTACCAGAAGGGTTTTCTTCAGATAGGGGACCTCATTTTATAGCAGAAATAGTACAACAAATCTCAAAAATACTACAAATTAAATGGGACTTACATACCCCCTGGAGGCCACAATCCAGTGGAAAAGTGGAAAGAATGAATCAAACAATTAAGAGACAGGTAGGAAAATTGTGTCAGGAGACTCAGATGAAATGGACTGATGTTTTACCTCTGGCATTATTAAGAACCAGAATAACCCCAAGGGTTAGGGAGAAAGTTAGTCCATTTGAGATTCTGTATGGCAAACCTTACACTGTAAATTTAACTGGAAATGAAATTCAAATACACGTTAAGGGTGATCAAATTTTAAGTGATTATCTCTTGTCTATGGCAAAGGTTCTTCTCTCCGTAGGTACATCCAGTTATACTTTTAGATTACACCCGAGTGAAAGCAGTACCTCGAGAGACGTGGAAAGCTGAACAAGTTCAACCTCTAAAGTTAAAAATATATAAAGATATATGAGATGTATTAGAAGCGAATCGGTTTTAAATTTAGATTGTATTCAGGGAAAAAATGCTTTAATCTGTTTGTTAGGAATAGGGTTAATATTGTTGTTACGGTATCTGTGTAAAAATGATGTTCTCCTTAACAACCAGGGGAGAAATGTGGTGGTTAGTTTTTCTAGGTTACCTGAGCCAAACAATTAAAGGGAATCAGGAAGGATTTTGGAGTCACAATCTCCATTTGGAAGTAATTACGAAATCTATGAAGATAGTTAACCAGAGGGATTGCTGGGTGTGTACCCACTTCCCTGAACTTTCCAACAAGGGCTTCCCACTAATTGGAGTGCCTATGAAACAACCAAACAGGAATGGGAAGTCCAGAGTGTGACAGGAGATTATTATCAATGTATCCAAAGATGTAATAATAGTAATAAATGGTGGGAGAAAACTATACTTTATGGAAAGCAACCGATCAACTGTACTGGAGCCATTAAGGTAGGAGGTTATAAAGATTGCTCTCGGATACCTGAATAGGTTATAAGTGGCCAAGTAAGGAACTAAATGGGTGGCGTGTTCCAAAAGGTAGTGGATGGTATTGGTTGTGTGGAAACAAGGCACGAAAAGTGCTACCTCCTAATTGGTCAGGGACATGTACTTTAGGGGCAATAATCCCTAATGTTACTATAAGAAAAGAATTGAGTAATAAATACCAAAAATCCTGGCTAAGAACATTCATAAGGAGACAAAAGAGGGTCAATAATCCTTTAATAGATCGACCTACTAGGTTGCAGTCATTCGTAAGGTGGCTCTTTCCACAACTGGGAGTGAGTGAACTTGAAAAAGCAATAGTAAATATTTCAGCAGTTATTGAAAAAAATAGGGAATAAAACCTCTGATGCCACTGCAGCTTTACAAGAGGAGGTTTCAGAAATTGCTAAAATAACTACCCAAAACAGGATGGCTCTAGAGATGTTATTGGCATCTCAGGGAGGAGTATGTACAGTAATAAATACTAGTTGCTGTGTATATGTGGATCAAAGCGGGAGAATTTCTACCGATCTAAATGAAATCTGGAAGCAGACTGAAATCTTACATGGGGTTCAGAAAGAGGATACCTCTTTTGGATTTGAAGAAACATGGAAATGGTTGACTTCCTGGTTCCCTGACGTGAGCTCATGGGTTAAAAAGTGTTTAACAATTTTGGGAATGGTGTTAGTAGTTTTTGTATGCGTTTATGTAGTGATTCAATGCATTTGTAGATGTTGTACAAAATTAATATGGGAAAGATTTTAAAAGAGTGAGACTAATATGAAAATGATCATATAAGTCTCAAAGGGGGGAATTGTTACAAGACAACCCTGGGAAGCTCAGAAGGAATGCGTGAACTAGGTAGATTAGGATAACTTCTAACATTAAGTCTGAAGTGGTCTAGAGGTAGCCACTTAGATAAAACTTGCTTCATGAGTAGCTAAATTTGCTGAAGCCTTAGGCCGCACTCCTAGTTCAGTAAGAAAGGGCCCCAGAGCTGGTGCAGGCTGGAAAGATAAGGGAGTTACAAGCAGTTTGCATTCCTGTGCCCCACACTCCGAAAGGGAGGATGTCAAGGCTTTGAAATAAGGCCTGCTTGGGCACCAGGACCTTGGGAAGCAAAACAGCAGCAGCCTCAGTGCCTGATATACGAGGGGCAGGCCAGTGCCTGCTGGCTGTGCTTGTGAGGTCACAGCAGCCTCAGTGCCTCCGAGGCCAGTGGCAGGCCCATAGCTGCTGGCTGTGCTCGTGAGGTCACAGCAGTCCCATTGACTGATATGCCAGTGGGATGCCCAAGGCTGTTTGCTGTGCTTGTGAGGTCACATTTGTCTCAGTGCTTCACAGGCCAGTGGCAGGCCAATGGCTGCTGGCTGTGCTCGTGAGGTCACAGCAGCCTCTGTGCCCTATAGGGCAATGGCAGGCTCATGGCTGTTTGCTGTGCTTATGAGCTCACAGCAGTCTGAGTGCCTGATAGCCAGTGGCAGACCCACAGCTGCTGGCTGTGCTTGTAACGTCACAGCAGTCCTATTGCCTGATAGGCCTGTGGCAGGCCTCTGTCTGCTGGCTGCCTTTTGAGGTCACATTTGTCTCTGTACCTTATAGGGCAGTGGGAGGCCCCTGGCTACTCGCTGTGCTTGTGAGGTCCCATCAGCCTCCTTTTCCTGTAGGCCAGTGGCAGGCCCATAGCTGCTGGCTGTGCTTGTCAGGTCACAACACTCCTACAGCCTGAGAGGCCAGCAGCAGGCCCCTGGCTGCTGACTGTGCTTGTGGGGTCATAGACGCCTCAGTGCATCATAAGCCAGTGGCAGGCCCAAAGCTGCTGGCTGTGCTTGTAAGGTCACAGCAGTCCTGTTTCCTGATAGGCCAGTGGCAGACCTCTGTCTGCCTTTTGAGGTCACATTTGTCTCTGCACCTTATAGTGCAGTGGGAGGCCCCTGGCTGCTGGCTGTGCTTGTGAGGTCACAGCAGCCTCCTTTTCCTGTAGGCCAGAGGGAGGCCAATGGCTACTTGGTGTGCTGGTTAGGTCAAAGCAGCCTCAGTGCCTGTTTGGACAGTGGCAGGCCAATGGCTGCTGCCTGTGCTTGTGAGGTCACATCAGCCTCTGTACCCTATAGGCCAGTGGCAGGCCCATAGCTGCTGGCTGTGCTTGTCAGGTCACAACACTCCTACAGCCTGAGAGGCCAGCAGCAGGCCCCTGGCTGCTGACTGTGCTTGTTGAGGTCATAGCAGCCTCAGTGCCTCATAGGCCAGTGGCAGGCCCATAGCTGCTGGCTGTGCTTGTAAGGTCACAGCAGTCCTATTTCCTGATAGGCCCGTGGCAGGCCTCTGTCTGCTGGCTGCCTTTTGAGGTCACATTTGTCTCTGTACCTTATAGGGCAATGGCAGGCCTCTTGCTCCTCGCTGTATTTGTGAGGTCACTGCAGCCTCAGTGCTTCACAGGCCAATGGCAGGCCCCTGGCTGCTGGCTGTGCTTGTGAGGTCACAGCAGCCTCCGTGCCCTTTATGGCAGTGGCAGGCCCGTGACAGTGTGCTGTGCTTGTGAATAATTTGTAGTACAGAGGATCTGACAATGAAGGATAATCCTCTTTTGAGAATCTGAAGGGCTATAAAGCCCTGCTCTCTCTTGGCATGGCTCAGGCAACAGTTTGTGGTGTTTTAGGGGCGGCACTAATTGCTGCCCGGTGGGGGAGGCAAGGTGATAAAAAGACCATTGAGTCCTTGGGAGAACACATAAGAAACTCCCAGAGTCGAGCCAAAGAGACAATCGAGTTCTTGCAAGACTCCCGGAGTCGAGCCAAAGAGACAGTTGAGTCTTTGCAAGAACAGGTAAGAAACTTGCAAAGTCAACTCACTGCGGAGCGCAACCATACTCAGCGGCTTCACATAATCTTATCGGACTCACTAGACCGAGAGAGAATCCTGCGGTCTGAATTGGAAGAAAACAGGCGGGGGGTTGATGATAGTGAACCGGGATTCTCGAATGTGGCCGAACTAGACGGAAAACAGGCATCTGATCTAAAATCCATATATCCAATTAAAGAATTAGAAGACAGCAGGAACTCCTTTTATCCTGGAGATGGGAACGTAGTAATGAGACCCTTGATTAAAACGGAAACCACTGACAATGGTCAGGGGGGTATTCAACGACGTACCACGCGTATGATCCCCTATTCCCCTCAGGACTTCGGAAAAAATACTCCCGGGGCTCCCGGGAAACTGAAACTGAGGATGTGTGGAGAGTCTCCCTCACCGGGGGGGGATCGCATTCTGCTGAGCGAAGATGAAGCTAGAGGATATTGGGGACCCAGAGTCTTTCTAACCACAAATGATAACAGGGAACCATGGTCCTTGACCCAGAGGGTAGCCTACTGGGCAGGAGGATTAGACCAATGGAAAGAGGAGACCCTTTTTCTATTAAAACACCCACAGCGGGCCACATTCTGGAAAGCGTGCAGAAAACTGCTTGCCTCCAATTGATGCATGACCGTTTGCTGCTTCCGCAGCAGCCCTCCCCCATGCAGTGTGTGGCAGACCCCGAGAGGTCACATCCTCTGATCAGGGGACTTCCTGATGCTTTAAAACAATATGCTGTTCAGCTGCAAGACCGATTACGAACTCCCCGACCGAGACGAAGGGGAGGCCCCCCCGACATGACTTGGGGGGAGGTGGCACAGGAGCTAATTAATTACGGAAGGCGTATGGGATTCACTGGCCAGGGGGAAACAAAGCATAAAGCAGAAATAAGAAGAGTTGAGGAAAGTGGGAGGCAATATAAATCACTGCAACACCCACATCCTGGGAAACCGGTACGGGTGTTGGATAGCAGGAGACAATTATTATGGGCAGAAGGCATTTCAAAGGGAATTCCCAGAGAAGTCATGGATAGGTTACCAACTCCCAACCTGGAAGGTTTGGTAAGAAGTTGGGACAGGATAAGGGGAACCCCATCTTCCTCAAACCCCAAAGTTCCTCCTCCCTTATCCCAAGACCCCGTCTGCACCCCAGGACTCTTAAAACGAACCCTGAGACCGCACATTCCTGGATGGGCGCGACAAATATCTGATGCAGTAACTAAAGTCAATGGACGATGGGGAGTAAATGGCTGCCCCAGACTCGCTGCTTTTTGCCCTAATCCTCCATCCCTCTTACCTGGGACTGGGGAGAATAAGAAACCGAGGAATCCCTTGTATTACCCGGGACAACCGGTTCTAGTGGACTTACCCACTGTGGGACAAATACCTCTAGTACTAAAAGCTTCAAAAAATCTGTATGCATGGGTAGCTACTGATGCCCATGGGAAAGATCATAGAATCCATGCCAGGTGGATCCTCCCTTCCTTTTAGGTCAACAATGTAAAAGGAAGAGGGCACTGGGGAAGAAGACTTGTCTTATGTTGAGCTTGAGTGTCCTCAACGATACTACCTGTGGTAGTTATAACAGTTATTTTTATCATTTTTTGTAATTGTGTGCTGCGATCATAATTAGCTTTATTGTTGAAAACACAACAGCCAAGAATGGCATTCTTAACCTGTGTTGGAAAGATACTTCTTGTCTTAATGTGCTTATATGTGCTATGGCAAACCTACCACCAGAATACACTTCTGGGGCTTGGTATTGTACCGGCCAAATAGGTGATGGGGCAACCACCTTCTTCAGCCCTCTGGGCAACAGAAGTGCAACTTACTTTCAATTCCCACCAGGGATAAACGGGCCATTTGCTCAGGGCATTGGAGCTAAGAAGGGGCATTACTGGATATGCAGGCACACAGCATATACATTTTTACCCACGGGGTGGTTGGGAATTTGTTATATAGGGATTATCAGACCTTTGTTTTTCCTTTTGCCAGAAACAAGTGGACCTCGGTTAGGCATAAAGGTATATGATAACCTTGGAGACAGAAGTGTTGCCTGTAAGACGCGATCCATTAAGGGAAATTTGGGCGGGACGCAAAAATGGGGAAATAATCAGACTACAAGCGGCTCTAGAAATTATTACCAACAAAACCGCTGACACGATAGATCTTCTAACTTGGCAATCCCAACAGATGCGCACGGCAATCCTTCAGCACCACATGGTTTTTAGATTACCTGTTAGCTGAAGAGGGAGAAGTGTGTGGGAAATTAAATATTCCTAACTGTTGTTTGGAAATAGATGATGTAGGCGAAGTAGTTCTCCAGTTAACCAAAGATATCAGAAAAATAGCCCACGTCCCCGTCCAAACATGGAATGGCTGGAGTGGCAATTTGTAGTCCTGGTTACTGGGGGCACCGTGGGTGAAACAGTTAATATTGTATTTGTTAGGTGCAGTTGCCGCCTTAATGTTCTTGTATAATTCCTTGCTTTGTTCAATTAATCAGACATGTTGTGTCAAATATGCAATTTGTTCCTACCACCTTGCCCGACGGCATAAAGAAAATCCGTGCCATCCATTGGCCGTGGCCAACCACAGTACCCATCATTTCCCAGTTTCTCCTGAAGGAGGAAATTGCATATTGACATCCACAGCGCATTTGCCAGCTGTTTTATGCCTATTGTAACAATCCTACCTCATTAACTCAGTTTTGATGTCTGTTTTGTAAAGTTAAATGTTGTTGAAGTTGTTAAAGAATAAGCTTGCATTGAGCAAGACCTCTGTTTAATCACTGTTAAGCACTTTATTTTTTACCCAAACCCATGTTGTTCCCACGACTTCCCCCCTGTCCCTAATTCTTTCTCCTTTCCTTCCTTGCTTGCTTGCTTGCTTTCTCTCTCTCTCTCTCCTGCTGCCAAGCTGCAATGTTGAGACACGGGGTGGTGTAGAGGACCGGTACTAAATGCGGTTTTGTCTTGACATTGCTGCTGCTGCTGCAAAGCTGCCGCTGCCAAGGTGTGTCGGGCAATGCCGCGCTGGCGCCCCCGGGAGCCGTCTGCGAAGTAAACAACCTCGTGCACCTGCACAGGGTAAAAAGGGTGCGAAAAGGGCAGAAGGGCGTCTCTAGGGCACGAACCGCACGTACTCATTTGCCATCTGCGCATGAGCAGGAGACCCCCAGATACCCCAGCCCATTTCTGGAAGGTTCCGAGAGGGCGGACTGCGCATGACGGTTAATCTGCATGGGAAGCGAGGAAGCACCTCCCAGAGGCCGGGCAAGAACCTATAAAAACTGCAGACTGTGTGAATGGGGGGGCTTGCTTGCGACGACTGAAGAACTCGAGCAGAGTCAGCGGAACCAGACGGGAGCTTCCCCCCTCTGCCCCCCCGCCCCGCCGCAAGGACTCCCAAAAGAAGAGGACCAACGGGACGCCGCTGGATCCACGGGTGGTGATATCTTTCTCTCTCTCTCTTCCCCTTTTCCTCTCTTTTTCCCTAAACGTGTGACGCGGGACATGTCTCGTTAGTTGATTCCATTTTGCCTTAATAAATCTTAAACTGGTTGGCTGGTGTCGTTTTCACCTTAATTGAGTGCAAGGGCATCACGAACTTGGTCGTTGGTCCTAAGGGGAGGGAGGTCGTCCTGAACGACTCCTTTCGGGCCGCGACACGTGTCTGATAGGTCACTGGCAGGCCCATAGCTGCTGGCTGTGCTTGTGAGGTCACAGCAGTCCTATAGCCTCATAGGCCAGTGGGATGGCTCCTGGCTGTTGGCTGTCCTTGTGAGGTCATAGCAGCATCAGTGCCTCATAGGCCAAAGGGAGTCCCCTGGCTGCTGGCTTTGCTTGTGAGGTCACAGCAGCCTCAGTGTCTCATAGGGCAGTGGCAGGCCCCTGGCTGCTGGTTGTGCTTGTGAGGCCATGTTTGTCTCCGTGCTTCACAGTTCAGTGGCAGGCCCACAGCTGCTGCCTGTGCTTGTGAAGGCACAGGAGTCCTAGTTCCTCATACACCAGGGGCAGGCCCATGGCTGCTGGCTGTGCTTGTGAGGTCACAGCAGTATGAGTGCCTGATAGCCAGTGCGAGGTCCATAGCTGCTGGTTGTGCTTGTGAGGTCAGAGAAGCCTCAGTGCCTCATAGGCCAGTGGCAGGCCCATAGCTGCTGTCTGTGCTTGTGAGGTCACAGCAGCCTCAGTGCTTCACAGGCCAGTGGCAGGCCCATAGCTGCTGGCTGTGCTTGTGAGGTCACAGCAGTCCTACAGCCTGATAGGCCAGTGGCAGACCCACAGCTGCTGGCTGTGCTTGTGAGGTCACAGCAGCCTCAGTGCTTCAGAGGCCAGTGGCAGGCACGTGGCTGCTGGCTGTGCTTTTCAGGTTACAGAAGCTTCAGTGCCAGGTATGCCAGTTCGAGGCCAATGGCTGCTGGCTGGGCTTGTGAGGTCACAGCAGCCTCAGTGCCTGACAGGCCCATGGGAGGCCAATGTCTGCTTGGTGTGCTTTTGAGGTCACAGCAGCCTCCGTGCCTCATAGGCCAGTGGCAGGCCCGAAGCTGCTGACTGTGCTTGTAACGTCACAGCAGTCCTATTTCCTGATAGGCTTGTGGCAGGCCTCTGTCTGCTGGCTGCCTTTTGAGGTCACATTTGTCTCTGTACCTTATGGGGCAGTGGGAGGCCTCTGGCTCCTCGCTGTGCTTGTGAGGTCCCATCAGCCTCCTTTTCCTGTAGGCCAGAGGGAGGCCAATGGCTGCTTGGTGTGCTGGTTAGGTCAAAGCAGCCTCAGTGCCTGTTTGGACAGTGGCAGGCCAATGGCTGCTGGCTGTGCTTGTGAGGTCACATCAGCCTCCGTTCCCTATAGGCCAGTGGCAGGCCCATAGCTGCTGGCCGTGCTTGTGAGGTCACAGCAGTCCTAGTTCCTGATAGGGCCGTGGAAGGCCCCTGTGTGCTGGATGCCTTTTGAGGTCACATTTGTCTCTGTACCTTATAGGTCAGTGGGAGGCCCCTGGCTACTCGCTGTGCTTGTGAGGTCACAGCAGCCTCAGTGCCTCCTAGGCCAGTGTCAGGCTCATGGCTGCTGGCTGAGCTTGGGAGGTCACAGCAGTCTGATTGCCTCCTAGGCCAGTAGCAGGCTCCTGGCTGCTGGCTGTGCTTGTGAGGTCACAGCAGCCTCAGTGCCTCCTAGGCCAGTGGCAGGCTCACGGCTGCTGGCTGTGCTTGTGAGGTCACAGTAGCCTCAGTGCCTCCTATGTCAGTGGCAGGCTCCTGGCTGCTGGCTGTGCTGGTGAGGTCACAGCAGCCTCAGTGCCTCATAAGTTAGTCTACAGCGCCTCCTGCTGGCTGTGCTTGTGAGGTCACAGCAGCCTCAGTGCCTCCTAGGCCAGTGGCAGGCTCATGGATGTTGGATGTGCTTGTGAGGTCACAGCAGCCTCAGTACCTCCTAGGCCAGTTGCAGGCTCCTGGCTACTGGTTGTGCTTGTGAGGTCACAGCAGCCTCAGTGCCTCCTAGGCCAGTAGCAGGCTCATGGCTGCTGGCTGTGCTTGGGAGGTCACAGCAGCCTCATTGCCTCCGAGGCCAGCGGCAGGCTCATGGCTGTTGGATGTGCTTGTGAGGTCACAGCAGCCTCATTGCCTCCGAGGCCAGCGGCAGGCTCATGGCTGCTGGCTGTGCTTGTGAGGTCACAGCAGCCTCAGTGCCTCCTAGGCCAGTGGCAGGCTCCTGGCTGCTGGCTGTGCTTGTGAGGTCACAGTAGCCTGAGTGCCTCCTAGGCTGGTAGCAGGCTCGTGGCTGTTGGATGTGCTTGTGTGGTCACAGTAGCCTCAGTGCCTGCTAGGCTAGTGGCAGGCTCCTGGCTGCTGGCTGTGCTTGTGACGTCACAGCAGCCTGAGTGCCTCCTAGGCCAGTGGCAGGCTCATGGCTGCTGGCTGTGACTGTGAGGTCACAGCAGGCTCAGTGCCTCCTAGGCCAGTGTCAGACTCCTGGCTGCTGGCTGCGCTTGTGAGGTCACAGCAGCCTCAGTGCCTCCTAGGCCAGTGGCAGGCTCATGGCTGCTGGCTGTGCTTGTGAGGTCACAGTAGCCTGAGTGCCTGCTAGGCCAGTGGCAGGCTCATGGATGTTGGATGTGCTTGTGAGGTCACAGCAGCCTCAGTGCCTCCTAGGCCAGTCGCAGGCTCCTGGCTGCTGGCTGTGCTTGTGAGGTCACAGCACCCTCAGTGCCTCCTATGGCAGTGGCAGGCTCCTGGCTGCTGGTTGTGCTGGTGAGGTCACAGCAGCCTCAGTGCCTCATAAGTTAGTCTACAGCGCCTCCTGCTGGCTGTGCTTGTGAGGTCACAGCAGCCTCAGTGCCTCTGAGGCCAGTGGCAGGCTCATGGCTGCTGGCTGAGCTTGGGAGGTCACAGCAGTCTGAGTGCCGCCTAGGCCAGTAGCAGGCTCCTGGCTGCTGGCTGTGCTTGTGAGGTCACAGCAGCCTCAGTGCCTCCTAGGCCAGTGGCAGGCTCCTGGCTGCTGGCTGTGCTTGTGAGGTCACAGCAGCCTCCGTGCCTCCTAGGTCAGTAACAGGCTGCTGGCTGTGCTTGGGAGGTCACAGCAGCCTCAGTGCCTCCTAGGCCAGTGGCAGGCTCATGGATGTTGGATGTGCTTGTGAGGTCACAGCAGCCTCAGTGCCTCCTAGGCCAGTGGCAGGCTCATGGATGTTGGATGTGCTTGTGAGGTCACAGCAGCCTCAGTGCCTCCTAGGCCAGTTGCAGGCTCCTGGCTACTGGCTGTGCTTGTGAGGTCACAGAAGCCTCAGTGCCTCCTAGGCCAGCGGAAGGCTCATGGCTGTTGGATGTGCTTGTGAGGTCACAGCAGCCTCATTGCCTCCAAGGCCAGCGGCAGGCTCATGGCTGCTGGCTGTGCTTGTGAGGTCACAGCAGCCTCAGTGCCTCCTAGGCCAGTGGCAGGCTCATGGCTGCTGGCTGTGCTTGTGAGGTCACAGCAGCCTCAGTGCCTGCTAGGCCAGTGGCAGGCTCCTGGCTGCTGGCTGTGCTTGTGAGGTCACAGCAGCCTCCGTGCCTCCTAGGCCAGTGGCAGGCTCCTGGCTGCTGGCTGTGACTGTGAGGTCACAGCAGCCTCACTGCCTCCTAGGCCAGTGGCAGGCTCCTGGCTGCTGGCTGTGCTTGTGAGGTCACAGCAGCCTCAGTGCCTCCTAGGCCAGTAGCAGGCTCATGGCTGCTGGCTGTGCTTGGGAGGTCACAGCAGCCTCATTGCCTCCGAGGCCAGCAGCAGGCTCATGGCTGCTGGCTGTGCTTGTGAGGTCACAGCAGCCTCAGTGCCTCTGAGGCCAGTGGCAGGCTCCTGGCTACTGGCTGTGCTTGTGAGGTCACAGCAGCCTCAGTGCCTCCTAGGCCAGTAGCAGGCTCATGGCTGCTGGCTGTGCTTGGGAGGTCACAGCAGCCTCATTGCCTCCGAGGCCAGTGGCAGGCTCATGGCTACTGGCTGTGCTTGTGAGGTCACAGCAGCCTCAGTGCCTCCTAGGCCAGTGGCAGGCTCCTGGCTACTGGCTGTGCTTGTGAGATCACAGCAGCCTCAGTGCCTCCTAGGCCAGTAGCAGGCTCATGGCTGCTGGCTGTGCTTGTGAGGTCACAGCAGCCTCATTGCCTCCGAGGCCAGCGGCAGGCTCATGGCTGTTGGATGTGCTTGTGAGGTCACAGCAGCCTCATTGCCTCCGAGGCCAGCGGCAGGCTCATGGCTGCTGGCTGTGCTTGTGAGGTCACAGCAGCCTCAGTGCCTCCTAGGCCAGTGGCAGGCTCATGGCTGCTGGCCGAGCTTGGGAGGTCACAGCAGCCTCAGTGCCTCCTAGGCCGGTAGCAGGCTCCTGGCTGCTGTCTGTGCTTGTGAGGTCACAGCAGCCTCAGTGCCTCCTAGGCCAGTGGCAGGCTCCTGGCTGCTGGCTGTGCTTGTGAGGTCACAGCAGCCTCCTTTTCCTGTAGGCCAGAGGGAGGCCAATGGCTACTTGGTGTGCTGGTTAGGTCAAAGCAGCCTCAGTGCCTGTTTGGACAGTGGCAGGCCAATGGCTGCTGCCTGTGCTTGTGAGGTCACATCAGCCTCTGTACCCTATAGGCCAGTGGCAGGCCCATAGCTGCTGGCTGTGCTTGTCAGGTCACAACACTCCTACAGCCTGAGAGGCCAGCAGCAGGCCCCTGGCTGCTGACTGTGCTTGTTGAGGTCATAGCAGCCTCAGTGCCTCATAGGCCAGTGGCAGGCCCATAGCTGCTGGCTGTGCTTGTAAGGTCACAGCAGTCCTATTTCCTGATAGGCCCGTGGCAGGCCTCTGTCTGCTGGCTGCCTTTTGAGGTCACATTTGTCTCTGTACCTTATAGGGCAATGGCAGGCCTCTTGCTCCTCGCTGTATTTGTGAGGTCACTGCAGCCTCAGTGCTTCACAGGCCAATGGCAGGCCCCTGGCTGCTGGCTGTGCTTGTGAGGTCACAGCAGCCTCCGTGCCCTTTATGGCAGTGGCAGGCCCGTGACAGTGTGCTGTGCTTGTGAATAATTTGTAGTACAGAGGATCTGACAATGAAGGATAATCCTCTTTTGAGAATCTGAAGGGCTATAAAGCCCTGCTCTCTCTTGGCATGGCTCAGGCAACAGTTTGTGGTGTTTTAGGGGCGGCACTAATTGCTGCCCGGTGGGGGAGGCAAGGTGATAAAAAGACCATTGAGTCCTTGGGAGAACACATAAGAAACTCCCAGAGTCAAGCCAAAGAGACAATCGAGTTCTTGCAAGACTCCCGGAGTCGAGCCAAAGAGACAGTTGAGTCTTTGCAAGAACAGGTAAGAAACTTGCAAAGTCAACTCACTGCGGAGCGCAACCATACTCAGCGGCTTCACATAATCTTATCGGACTCACTAGACCGAGAGAGAATCCTGCGGTCTGAATTGGAAGAAAACAGGCGGGGGGTTGATGATAGTGAACCGGGATTCTCGAATGTGGCCGAACTAGACGGAAAACAGGCATCTGATCTAAAATCCATATATCCAATTAAAGAATTAGAAGACAGCAGGAACTCCTTTTATCCTGGAGATGGGAACGTAGTAATGAGACCCTTGATTAAAACGGAAACCACTGACAATGGTCAGGGGGGTATTCAACGACGTACCACGCGTATGATCCCCTATTCCCCTCAGGACTTCGGAAAAAATACTCCCGGGGCTCCCGGGAAACTGAAACTGAGGATGTGTGGAGAGTCTCCCTCACCGGGGGGGGATCGCATTCTGCTGAGCGAAGATGAAGCTAGAGGATATTGGGGACCCAGAGTCTTTCTAACCACAAATGATAACAGGGAACCATGGTCCTTGACCCAGAGGGTAGCCTACTGGGCAGGAGGATTAGACCAATGGAAAGAGGAGACCCTTTTTCTATTAAAACACCCACAGCGGGCCACATTCTGGAAAGCGTGCAGAAAACTGCTTGCCTCCAATTGATGCATGACCGTTTGCTGCTTCCGCAGCAGCCCTCCCCCATGCAGTGTGTGGCAGACCCCGAGAGGTCACATCCTCTGATCAGGGGACTTCCTGATGCTTTAAAACAATATGCTGTTCAGCTGCAAGACCGATTACGAACTCCCCGACCGAGACGAAGGGGAGGCCCCCCCGACATGACTTGGGGGGAGGTGGCACAGGAGCTAATTAATTACGGAAGGCGTATGGGATTCACTGGCCAGGGGGAAACAAAGCATAAAGCAGAAATAAGAAGAGTTGAGGAAAGTGGGAGGCAATATAAATCACTGCAACACCCACATCCTGGGAAACCGGTACGGGTGTTGGATAGCAGGAGACAATTATTATGGGCAGAAGGCATTTCAAAGGGAATTCCCAGAGAAGTCATGGATAGGTTACCAACTCCCAACCTGGAAGGTTTGGTAAGAAGTTGGGACAGGATAAGGGGAACCCCATCTTCCTCAAACCCCAAAGTTCCTCCTCCCTTATCCCAAGACCCCGTCTGCACCCCAGGACTCTTAAAACGAACCCTGAGACCGCACATTCCTGGATGGGCGCGACAAATATCTGATGCAGTAACTAAAGTCAATGGACGATGGGGAGTAAATGGCTGCCCCAGACTCGCTGCTTTTTGCCCTAATCCTCCATCCCTCTTACCTGGGACTGGGGAGAATAAGAAACCGAGGAATCCCTTGTATTACCCGGGACAACCGGTTCTAGTGGACTTACCCACTGTGGGACAAATACCTCTAGTACTAAAAGCTTCAAAAAATCTGTATGCATGGGTAGCTACTGATGCCCATGGGAAAGATCATAGAATCCATGCCAGGTGGATCCTCCCTTCCTTTTAGGTCAACAATGTAAAAGGAAGAGGGCACTGGGGAAGAAGACTTGTCTTATGTTGAGCTTGAGTGTCCTCAACGATACTACCTGTGGTAGTTATAACAGTTATTTTTATCATTTTTTGTAATTGTGTGCTGCGATCATAATTAGCTTTATTGTTGAAAACACAACAGCCAAGAATGGCATTCTTAACCTGTGTTGGAAAGATACTTCTTGTCTTAATGTGCTTATATGTGCTATGGCAAACCTACCACCAGAATACACTTCTGGGGCTTGGTATTGTACCGGCCAAATAGGTGATGGGGCAACCACCTTCTTCAGCCCTCTGGGCAACAGAGGTGCAACTTACTTTCAATTCCCACCAGGGATAAACGGGCCATTTGCTCAGGGCATTGGAGCTAAGAAGGGGCATTACTGGATATGCAGGCACACAGCATATACATTTTTACCCACGGGGTGGTTGGGAATTTGTTATATAGGGATTATCAGACCTTTGTTTTTCCTTTTGCCAGAAACAAGTGGACCTCGGTTAGGCATAAAGGTATATGATAACCTTGGAGACAGAAGTGTTGCCTGTAAGACGCGATCCATTAAGGGAAATTTGGGCGGGACGCAAAAATGGGGAAATAATCAGACTACAAGCGGCTCTAGAAATTATTACCAACAAAACCGCTGACACGATAGATCTTCTAACTTGGCAATCCCAACAGATGCGCACGGCAATCCTTCAGCACCACATGGTTTTTAGATTACCTGTTAGCTGAAGAGGGAGAAGTGTGTGGGAAATTAAATATTCCTAACTGTTGTTTGGAAATAGATGATGTAGGCGAAGTAGTTCTCCAGTTAACCAAAGATATCAGAAAAATAGCCCACGTCCCCGTCCAAACATGGAATGGCTGGAGTGGCAATTTGTAGTCCTGGTTACTGGGGGCACCGTGGGTGAAACAGTTAATATTGTATTTGTTAGGTGCAGTTGCCGCCTTAATGTTCTTGTATAATTCCTTGCTTTGTTCAATTAATCAGACATGTTGTGTCAAATATGCAATTTGTTCCTACCACCTTGCCCGACGGCATAAAGAAAATCCGTGCCATCCATTGGCCGTGGCCAACCACAGTACCCATCATTTCCCAGTTTCTCCTGAAGGAGGAAATTGCATATTGACATCCACAGCGCATTTGCCAGCTGTTTTATGCCTATTGTAACAATCCTACCTCATTAACTCAGTTTTGATGTCTGTTTTGTAAAGTTAAATGTTGTTGAAGTTGTTAAAGAATAAGCTTGCATTGAGCAAGACCTCTGTTTAATCACTGTTAAGCACTTTATTTTTTACCCAAACCCATGTTGTTCCCACGACTTCCCCCCTGTCCCTAATTCTTTCTCCTTTCCTTCCTTGCTTGCTTGCTTGCTTTCTCTCTCTCTCTCTCCTGCTGCCAAGCTGCAATGTTGAGACACGGGGTGGTGTAGAGGACCGGTACTAAATGCGGTTTTGTCTTGACATTGCTGCTGCTGCTGCAAAGCTGCCGCTGCCAAGGTGTGTCGGGCAATGCCGCGCTGGCGCCCCCGGGAGCCGTCTGCGAAGTAAACAACCTCGTGCACCTGCACAGGGTAAAAAGGGTGCGAAAAGGGCAGAAGGGCGTCTCTAGGGCACGAACCGCACGTACTCATTTGCCATCTGCGCATGAGCAGGAGACCCCCAGATACCCCAGCCCATTTCTGGAAGGTTCCGAGAGGGCGGACTGCGCATGACGGTTAATCTGCATGGGAAGCGAGGAAGCACCTCCCAGAGGCCGGGCAAGAACCTATAAAAACTGCAGACTGTGTGAATGGGGGGGCTTGCTTGCGACGACTGAAGAACTCGAGCAGAGTCAGCGGAACCAGACGGGAGCTTCCCCCCTCTGCCCCCCCGCCCCGCCGCAAGGACTCCCAAAAGAAGAGGACCAACGGGACGCCGCTGGATCCACGGGTGGTGATATCTTTCTCTCTCTCTCTTCCCCTTTTCCTCTCTTTTTCCCTAAACGTGTGACGCGGGACATGTCTCGTTAGTTGATTCCATTTTGCCTTAATAAATCTTAAACTGGTTGGCTGGTGTCGTTTTCACCTTAATTGAGTGCAAGGGCATCACGAACTTGGTCGTTGGTCCTAAGGGGAGGGAGGTCGTCCTGAACGACTCCTTTCGGGCCGCGACACGTGTCTGATAGGTCACTGGCAGGCCCATAGCTGCTGGCTGTGCTTGTGAGGTCACAGCAGTCCTATAGCCTCATAGGCCAGTGGGATGGCTCCTGGCTGTTGGCTGTCCTTGTGAGGTCATAGCAGCATCAGTGCCTCATAGGCCAAAGGGAGTCCCCTGGCTGCTGGCTTTGCTTGTGAGGTCACAGCAGCCTCAGTGTCTCATAGGGCAGTGGCAGGCCCCTGGCTGCTGGTTGTGTTTGTGAGGCCATGTTTGTCTCCGTGCTTCACAGTTCAGTGGCAGGCCCACAGCTGCTGCCTGTGCTTGTGAAGGCACAGGAGTCCTAGTTCCTCATACACCAGGGGCAGGCCCATGGCTGCTGGCTGTGCTTGTGAGGTCACAGCAGTATGAGTGCCTGATAGCCAGTGCGAGGTCCATAGCTGCTGGTTGTGCTTGTGAGGTCAGAGAAGCCTCAGTGCCTCATAGGCCAGTGGCAGGCCCATAGCTGCTGGCTGTGCTTGTGAGGTCACAGCAGTCCTATTTCCTGATAGGCCCGTGGGAGGCCCCGTCTGCTGGCTGCCTTTTGAGGTCACATTTGTCTCTGTACCTTATAGGGCAATGGCAGGCCTCTGGCTCCTCGCTGTGCTTGTGAGGTCACAGCAGCCTCAGTGCCCTATAGGCCAGTGGCAGGCCCATAGCTGCTGGCTGTGCTTGTCAGGTCACAGCAGTCCTATTGCCTGACAGGCCAGTGGCAGACCCACAGCTGCTGGCTTTGCTTGTGACGTCACAGCAGCCTCAGTGTCTTATAGGGCAGTTGGATGCCCATGCCTGCTGGCCGTGCTTGTGAGGTCACAGCAGCCTCAGTGCCTGATAGGCCAGTTTGAGGCCAATGACTGCTGGGTGGGCTTGTGAGGTCACAGCAGCCTCAGTGCCTCATAGGCGAGAGAGAGGCCCCTGGCTGCTGGCTGTGTTTGTGAGTGTTAAAGAATAGTGAATTGAAACTGTCTAGAAATAGCTGCTTAGCACAACTTACATAAAACTTGCTTAGCATGAGTGGCTAGTTTTGCTGAAGCCTTAGGCTGCATGTGGGAAAAGTAACGAATCTTTACCTAGTTTAATAAAAAATAGTGCCTCAGAGCTCATTCAGGCTGGGAAAATAAGGAAGCCACACGCAGTCTGCGCTCCTGTGTCACCGACTCCGAGAGGGAAGACGCCAAAACAATTGGGAAAATAAGACCTTGGGAAACAGCCGCCAGACCCAACAAAAACAGAGGTACAACCATCATCAGAGACTGCAAAAAAACAAAAAAAAAGGAGAAAACCAGCTTGCCTCAGAAAGATGATGAGACCCAATGAGGAGCAGGAGACCCCAGACCAAAAAATTACTATTGGGCTAACTACCGCGTGAGGGGTGGGAAATGGAAGTCGAAAAGACTGTAATTACCCAGGATTTGTTTATGTTAGGGTCCCTCTTCGGAGGCACCCAGCTCGAGCTGTAATTACGGTACGCGCGTGATTAAAATTATCTGATTTGTTTTGATTTGGCTCTGAACTTTACTTGGGGGAACCTAGGGTCGAGCCCTGTTATGGTGGCCGACAGGCCTAATTTCCATAACAGTTTGGCACCCCAGATGGGACCCTAGGCGACCACTGTTGGGGCCTCTCATCTCCAAACAATCATCTGGCGCCATCGGGTGAGTTCACCTGGGATCTTTGGCAACGAGAGGCACCGAGAAGGTGAGTCTTAAACTCCCGCCTAAATTCTAAATTCTGGTCTGGTAACAGTGCACTGAAAGGGTACGCGGACTGATCACCGTAAGGCGTACCAGGTGTGTGGGGGGGGTACGCGGGCTGGCCACTGTAAGGCATACCAGGGGGACAGGTAGGAGTCCCATCCCCAGGGTTAGAGTGGGTTTTAAGTCCCAGCTCGGTCCGGCCGGAGGAGGGTTGTGCAGCCTGATCAGCATAAGGCGCACTGCAAAACTGTAAGACCGAAATCTAGAGTCACCGTGACTGGTGTGAGTGTAAACAGCACTGTGTGTTTGTGTGTGTGTGTGTGTGTGTGTGTGTGTGTATGAGTGCGTGTAGCCTGGGAACCGATTGGGGCACCCGTCGGCTGAGAAGCCGCCTGCTGCGAAGGGACAGCAGTCCTAGCAGTTAAAGACGCGGGTGGTGTGAGTGCAGTTCCCAGAGAGCGAGAGAAAGAGAGGGAGAGAAATAGTGTGTGTGATCACACCAGCTACAGGGACTGGTGTTACCGGGAAGGAAGTGCACTGCCTGATTTGCTTAAGACGCACTTTTCAGGAACTCAATATGGGAAATAATTTCGGCATAGAAAAGGGGACGCCCTTAGCCGAAATTTTGGTAAACTGGAGTAAGATTGATGGTACCAAAAATTTAGGGAGAAAAAGGTTAGTCCAACTATGTCAGGAGGATTGGCCGTTCCTGACTAAGGAAGGTAATCTGGCAGAGCGATGGCCACCCCAGGGGTCCTTCAGTTACCAGGAACTAACTTTCCTGCGTCATCATTTGCAGAATAGGTTCCCCAGACAAATGGATTACTGGTATGTATGGGACAACTGGGCATTTGCTAGACGAAAGGAGGCGCCTAGGAAAGAGAGACTCTTTCCTCAGAATGCTGTAAGTACCGCAGCTGCTGAAACGCTTGTGGAAACTATTCCACCCTATGTGCTACCCTCTGCTTCAGCTTCCCTACACCCCCGCTTGCCTTCCGCCCCCGCCTTTCAAGCTCCTCTGGAAGGCCTTCCTGTGCCAGGAGTGCCCCCACCCGGTCTGGAAGGGGTACCTCGGGTCGCCACTACACGAGTTTACCGACCCTGGAGACCCCAAGATTTAATTATATGGAGTCAACGGCTCCCCAGACTTAGGGATGATCCAGAAAGAGTGTTACAAATCATAAGGGGAATTATGCGGGCGTATGACCCTACCTGGGGAGATGTACAAATGCTCCTTGAATCTGTGTTCACTCCAGATGAAAGGTGCTCAAGTTTGGATGCAAACCGCCGTTGGGCAGCAGAGGGGTGTGTTGGGGCTGCTCAAACAGCCTGGCCAGCTGTGGACCCCGGATGGAATCATAATGTAGATGCAGATTACAGGCAGTTGCAATTAGCCAGAGAGGGCTTAGAAGAAGCTATACGTTTGGCAGGACAAAAGACTGCAAATTGGTCTAAAGTAAGGGAGTGTCAGCAACAGGCAGAGGAACACCCCTCGGCTTTCTTTGCTAGGCTAATTAAGCAAGTCAGAATGTATGGGGGAGGACTAGACCCAGAAGCCGAGGCTAACAGGCCGCTAATGATTTCCACATTTGTAGACCAAGCAGCCCCGGACATTAGAAAGTAGTTTTCCAAACATGTTCCTGACTGGCCAGGAAAGCGAATGGATGAAATAATACGTTTAGCCACATTTGTGTATAATAGTCGAGAGGAGGAGAGGGCAAAAGAAAAGAGACAGCAAAAAAAAGAGGAAGTTAGTGTGTTAGCAGCTGTGTTAAGAGATGGATTTAGAGGACCCAGGGGGAGGGGAGGTGAAAGAGCCAGGAGAGATAGATGGAACCAAAGTGAACGTGCTGTACAGTCAGGAGTTAATGATGTTTGTTATTATTGTGGGGAACAAGGACACTGGCAGCAGGAGTGCCCAGTGAGGCCCCGTGTAGTTAGGAACAGAGGAACCGGCATGAGACAATCAAACACTAAGGAGGAGACCAGGCGATTCCCAGTCAATCCACAATGAGAGGAAACAGGAGACTCAGAAAATACTGTGGAAATTGGAGTAAATTTATGGGATGTAGTTTTGGATTTTGAGGGTCACGTAATGGCAATACTGAAGGTTTAGAAGTTCCCTTTCTAGTGGATACTGGAGCCACCCTTTCCCTTTTAAATTTTGAGCCTAAAGGATGCAAATCATCAGATAAAATAGTGATGCAAGGAGTGATGGGAAAGGGCGAATGAATGTTATCTAAGCCCTTATTACTCACTATTGAGGGTAAAACAGTGTGGGGACATTTTATAATTTCCACAGACGCACCTATATGCCTTTTGGGGAGAGATCTCCTGCAAGCCTTGGATACTCAGATCTGCTTACAGCCGGAAGGGATAAAGCTAATAATTATGGGTTCATGTGTTCTGGCTAAGACACCAGAACCAGAGTCAACTAATCTGCAAATTCCAACAGGTTTAGAATCAGTTTCTAAAAAATTATGGAGCTCTTCAGGAATGGATGTGGGACTACTGAAATCAGCCGGTCCAGTCTCGATAAAAACAAAGGGGGGATTGCCTCCTGCAGTTAAACAATATCCTATCCCAAAGGAAGCAGAGAAGAGTATCCAAAAACAAACTGATCATTATCTGAAAATGGGTATCCTTAGAGTCTGTGAATCCCCATATAACACCCCAATTCTGCCAGTTAAAAAGAACAGGCAAGATGCTGATGGTGATCCAGAGTATCGCTTTGTACAAGACTTAAGGGCTATAAACCAACATGTAATTGCTCCACATCCAGTAGTCCCCGACCCATCAACCATTTTACTACAGATACCCCACTGGGCAACTTATTTTACTGTGACTGACCTAACAGCAGCCTTTTTTAGTATACCGATAGCTGAAGATAGCCAAGATCTCTTTGCTTTCACTTGAAAGGGACAACAATTAACTTGGACAAGGCTGCCACAGGGATTTACTGGGTCTCCGACTGTTTTTTCGCGTATACTTAAAAATGACCTCTCAGATATCGAACTTCCAGGACATTCTGCATTAATACAATATGTAGATGATTTGTTATTAGCAAGTAAAGATTATGAGACATGTTTGAAAGATACTGTTTCTCTGTGTAACGCTCTTGCAGAAAAAGGGCATCGAGCATCTCTGTCTAAACTCCAGCTGTGTCAAAGAGAGGTAAAATATTTGGGTTTTATCTTAAGAGAAGGACACAGGTTAGTTGATCCAGAACGAGTAAAGACAATTCTTGATATGCCTCGTCCTGTAACAAAAAAACAGCTTAGGGGATTTTTAGGAGCTGTAGGATTCTGCCGACCGTGGATTCCGGGGTTAGCAGAACTTACTAAGCCTCTGGTACAGGCAACAAAAAAGGAGGAGATAGAGCCTTTGGCCTGGGGCCCAGAAAGGGAGAAAGCTTTTACATCTGTGAAAAAAGCGTTGGTTTCAGCCCCTGCTCTCGGGTTACCAGATTATAGCAAACTATTTGAATTATTTGTCCATGAGCGACAGGGAGTAGCAAGTGGGGTACTCACCCAAAAACTAGGCCCTCACCGTAGACCAGTGGCCTATTACTCCACGCAACTAGATGAGGTAGCTAAAGGCACTCCAGGACGCATCAGAGCAATAGCAGCTACTGCAGCTCTTACTGAAAAAAACACGACCTGTGGTTTTGGGTCATTCATTGACTGTGTATGTGCCACATGAAGTAGAACTGTTAATGAAGCAATATGCGACTCAAGCACTATCCCCACAGAGAGCTGACCGCTATGAACTGATAATACTGCATGCAGATAATGTGACTTTCAAAAGATGCAATATTTTGAATCCAGCAACGCTATTGCCTCAACCGGAGGACGGAGAGCCACATCATTCCTGTGAGCAGGTGGTCGTCAGCTCGAGCAAGCCCCGGGAGGACCTTAAAGATGAACCTTTGGAGAACCCGGACTTAGTTCTGTTTACAGATGGGTCATCCTATTATTTGGACGGAAGACGTCACTCCGGCTATGCTGTCACTAACGTCTTTGAGGTGCTCGAGGCCAATCCTTTGTCTCCATCAGTAAGTGCTCAAGGAGCAGAATTAATAGCATTGACCCAAGCAGCAAAAAATAGGTAAGAGCTTGCGGGTAAATATCTATACCGACTCTAAATATGCATTTGGAGTGTGTCATGCAACAGGGATGTTATGGAAAGAACGAGGATTCTTGCCGTCATCAGGAAAGAAATTAGCTAATGGAGAAGAAATACGTAATTTGCTGGAAGCAGTTCAACTGCCCAAAGAAATTGCGGTAATACACTGCCCAGCCCATACTAAAGACACTACAGAAATTAGCAGAGGAAATGCTCTAGCCAACGCTGCTGCGAGGGCTGCAGCTCAACAACCTCTGAGAGAATGTATGGGGGCAGTTCCAAGGATGGACCAGAGTGAGTGGCCAAACTTAATAGACCCCAAAACTATGTATGAAAAAGACTGCTCAGTGGAAGAGAAAAAACAATGGGAACAGTGGGAAGCAAAACAAAATGGTGACGGAATATGGACAATTGGGGAAAAACCAATTCTACCAAAAAAATAT
This sequence comes from Dromaius novaehollandiae, assembly GCF_036370855.1. NCBI lineage: Eukaryota > Metazoa > Chordata > Aves > Casuariiformes > Dromaiidae > Dromaius > Dromaius novaehollandiae. The sequence goes on from NW_026991418.1 coordinate 519,614, forward strand.
TTAATTACTATAGCTAGGTGGTTTCACGATAAAGCTTATGGGGGAGCCGAGGGAATAGCTAAACAGGTACAGAAAGTATGGGCTGCTCCAGGAATCTATGCAGCTGCTAGAAGAATAACAAATAGCTGCCCGACCTGCCAGAAGTTTTCAAATAACAAGCCAAGCTCAGATTTGGGGGGGGGGACGACCATGGGCTTACTTCCCTTTCCAGAAGCTGCAAATAGATTATGCAGATATGCCATCTGTCTATGGATACAAACACTTGTTAGTGATAGTAGATCAGTTATCAGGCTGGGTAGAAGCTTTTCCAACAAGAAAGGCTGACACAGGGGGAGTGGTAAAAGCCTTACTGAAGGAAATCATACCCAGGTATGGGGTCCCAGAAGCCATTGATTCAGACAGGGGTGCCCATTTTACAGCAAGCATAATCAATCAGTTATGTAAATCGTTAGGAATAAAAAGAAACCTACATGCTCCTTATCACCCACAATCTTCAGGACAAGTAGAAAGAATGAATAGAACATTAAAAGAGAAAATAGCAAGAATATGCACACATGCTAGCCTAAAATGGCCAGAGGCATTAAACTTAGCTCTGTGGGATGTTCGAAATTCTCCACGGCAACCCATAGGACTACCACCAGCAGAAATTCTTTTTGGGAGACATTTAGCGATACCAGGGACTTATATCCCTCCTAAGACCAGCCTATTAGACGGAGATGAACGAGTAACACAATAGGTACTAGCCTTACAAGAACGGTTTAAGGCCTTGCAAAATCAGGCTCAGTGGTTTCAGCCAGTGCCATCAGACATTCAGGCACATGCTATACAGCCTGGAGATAAAGTGTTGATAAAGGTATTCTCGCGAAAAACAAAACTAGAACCAAAATGGGAAGGACCCTATACTGTATTGTTAAGTTCTTACTGCGCTGTTAAAATTCTAGGAAAAGAGAATTGGATTCACCACTCTCACATGAAACGAGTGACAGTCCAAGAAGCAAACACAGCAGAGGTTGCAGCAGAACAGTGAAAACAACCACGTAAAGCTCGATGGGATACACGACTTCCCCAGGGTAATCTGTTCGGACTCGCCTCACTAACACAAATCTCTTTCCCTTTACTGCACCCTGCTGTTTCAAACCCTGGCAATGCTACTTTCCCTAAGCTGTGGTCAAAGAACCTTAGAGTGGCCATGGTCCCAGGCCCGTGTTAAGTATACCGGAAGTATGGGATTAAGTTCTGATAAAAACTTAAACCTCTCAGCCCTGGTCATGCATGGAACTGAAGTATACTCAGAAAATGAATGGAGCTGGGATAATACTAACCAACTTCCCCAACTCCTGGGAAGGACAGGAAAGGAAATAAAGATAGGGTGTCGAGTGATCAACGGGTCCACCCATGAGAAGGCAACTCAAATCTCTCTCACTAAAATCAAATCAAATGAAAAAGAAAGGAAAATTTGTGCCACTGAAAAACTGGATTGTTGGTACAATTTTACCTTAGAACAACCTGTTTTTATAGTTTGCCTGTGGGCTCACCACAATGTGGGACTGTCATTTAAATTTAAAATAGACATTATTGAGCCCAGTACAGCAATACCTACCCTGACTACAATTATTTCCACCAATATAAATAACTCTGTTACCATGAAGAGTAAGAAAACCTTATCCCCACAAATCTTTGAAATTGGACCGTATGTGATTAGAAATACAGGCCAACAACGAGTGTTATTTAATCCATCATGGTCTCTCAAACGAGTAGAGCTATTAATGCAAATTATATCTCTACAATCAAACCGACCTGTTCACCATTCTTAGGTACGTCCTATGTGGGATGGACGGCGTGGTTACATAGGCGAACCCTCACCTCTCCAAAATGAACAAGGAGAGATGTGACCGGTATCATAGGAACAGGATTGGGAGTCCTAAACAGTATAGATGCTGAAGTACTCGTAAATAAACTGAGCACAACAACAAGTGACTTATACAGATTAAAACATCCATTGAGGTCTTCTCTATTAGCATTAGGAACTAACCAATGGCTTTCATCCGAGATATTACCTCAGTGGGAAAAAATGAATGAAAAAGATCACCACTTGATAGTGGATGCACTTGGGGAAGCCCAAATTAATATTTCCCTGGCCCTCAGTTGCATCCAAGCTCAACTGTGGATGCAATCTATGGCAGCAGCGATTATAAGGGAGGGGAAGAAGGCACTTTACCCACTGAAATTCGAAAGGTAATTTGGGATAATGTGACCGAATTTGAAAAGGAATTCCAATCCTGGTGGTATCTGGTCAATTTTACTTATGATCCTATCAACACTGAGGCCACAGCCTTTGTTTCAACAATACGTAATGCTCCAACATATACAATATATCCAATCATTGCGTTAGGATTAAATCACAATGGAGCTATACTCTATCCATTGGAACACAGAGTATGGGCCCAACGAAATGGAAATAAATGGCAAACTGTGGACGTTAGCGCATGTATTGTACAGGAACAGCAAGGGTTTATTTGTGAAAGTAATACCATCAAAGCCCAAGACATTTGTCTTGACACTGAGCAAAATGTTTGTCACTTTGAAATACACCCTGATGAAACACCTGCAACTATACTTGTATATATTGGGAGAGGGTGTGTATGTATGAGAACCTTTTGTAGTCTTATAGTTATAGATGGCATTGTAGTAGATATGAGTAATCATTGAAATATTTGTATTTGTAGCTTTACCAAAATCATGGGATGTGATTTCAATTATTCAGCTCCTATCACGTCTTATCAATTGTTACAATCTAATTATACATTAATTCAAAATTTACTACCTACTCCCATTGGGATGAATCTCACCCTGGTAAGGAAACTACTGCAACATGATGATTTGCATCAACTGCTAGAGCGCATCCGGAACAGTGGACAGAAAACTCTAATCACTGTTCACCATGATGCAAAAGAGATACATCATATCTTAGAAAGGGTAAAAAGGGATGGAGAACATCATGGCTGGGAAACTCTTCTAGGGTGGTCACCAACCACAACAGGGATTTATAATCATGTATTGCACCCGGTAGTAGTTGTGTTCAGTTTAACTGTGTTATGCCTATTGCTTACGATCATATTATATATAAGAGTATGGAAAGTGATAGTATGCCTCGAAAGACTTCAAGAACTCTGTTTAAAATATTAGCAGGGATGCTTCATAAAAACAAAGGGGGGAAACTGTTAAAGAATAGTGAATTGAAACTGTCTAGAAATGGCTGCTTAGCACAACTTACATAAAACTTGCTTAGCATGAGTGGCTAGATTTGCTGAAGCCTTAGGCCGTGCGTGGGAAAAGTAACGAATCTTTACTTAGTTTAATAAAAAATAGTGCCTCAGAGCTCGTTCAGGCTGGGAAGATAAGGGAGCCACACGCAGTCTGCGCACCTGTGTCACCGACTCCGAGAGGGAAGACGCCAAAACAATGGGGGAAAATAAGACCTTGGGAGGCAACCGCCAGACCCAACAAAAACAGAAGTACAACCGTCATCAGAGACTGCAAAAAAACAAGAATAAGGAGAAAACCAGCTTGCCTCAGAAAGACGATGAGACCCAATGAGGAGCAGGAGACCCCAGACCAAAAAATTACTATTGGTCTAACTATCGCGTGAGGGGTGGGAAATGGAAGTCGAAAAGACTATAATTACCCAGGATTTGTTTATGTTAGGGTCCCTCTTCGGAGGCACCCAGCTCGAGCTGTAATTACGGCACGCGTGTGATTAAAATTTACTTTGTTTTGATTTGGCTCTGAACTTTACTTGGGGGAACCTAGGGTCGAGCCCTGTTATGGTGGCCGACAAGCCTAATTTCCGTAACAGGCCGATGAGGCTGCAAAAAGGGCAGCATTATCCATGTCAGTGGCAGCATTAGTTCCAGAGAGACTGTTAAAAATGGAAATTCCAGTATACACTGAAAAAGAAAATAAATTAGCAGAAATACTGAAATGCATAAAAACTCCTGAAGGATGGTGGGTGACATCTACTGGACAGTGTGTGGTAACTTTGCCGATAATGAAGAAGCTGATGAAGCAAATACATGGTAGTACCCACATGGGAGCTGAGGCATTGGTTGAAACAGTTAAAAGATTTGCTGTGGGAGTTAGTATGTTAATAATTGCAAAGGGTATTACACAAAAATGTGAAATCTGTCTTAGAAATAATCCCAGGATTCAGAAGAAGCCCCCCCCAGGGGAAGTAAAAAGGGGCTTCATGCCTGGGGATTACTGGCAAATTGATTTTTCTGAATTACCAAGATGTAATGGATATAAATATTTGTTGGTAATTGTTGACACCTTTTCAGGATGGCCTGAGGCTTTCCCGTGTCGTACCACTAAAGCAGGGGAGGTAGTGAAAATGTTATTAAAAGAAATCATACCAAGATTTAGGGTACCAGAAGGGTTTTCTTCAGATAGGGGACCTCATTTTATAGCAGAAATAGTACAACAAATCTCAAAAATACTACAAATTAAATGGGACTTACATACCCCCTGGAGGCCACAATCCAGTGGAAAAGTGGAAAGAATGAATCAAACAATTAAGAGACAGGTAGGAAAATTGTGTCAGGAGACTCAGATGAAATGGACTGATGTTTTACCTCTGGCATTATTAAGAACCAGAATAACCCCAAGGGTTAGGGAGAAAGTTAGTCCATTTGAGATTCTGTATGGCAAACCTTACACTGTAAATTTAACTGGAAATGAAATTCAAATGCACGTTAAGGGTGATCAAATTTTAAGTGATTATCTCTTGTCTATGGCAAAGGTTCTTCTCTCCGTAGGTACATCCAGTTATACTTTTAGATTACACCCGAGTGAAAGCAGTACCTCGAGAGACGTGGAAAGCTGAACAAGTTCAACCTCTAAAGTTAAAAATATATAAAGATATATGAGATGTATTAGAAGCGAATCGGTTTTAAATTTAGATTGTATTCAGGGAAAAAATGCTTTAATCTGTTTGTTAGGAATAGGGTTAATATTGTTGTTACGGTATCTGTGTAAAAATGATGTTCTCCTTAACAACCAGGGGAGAAATGTGGTGGTTAGTTTTTCTAGGTTACCTGAGCCAAACAATTAAAGGGAATCAGGAAGGATTTTGGAGTCACAATCTCCATTTGGAAGTAATTACGAAATCTATGAAGATAGTTAAGCAGAGGGATTGCTGGGTGTGTACCCACTTCCCTGAACTTTCCAACAAGGGCTTCCCACTAATTGGAGTGCCTATGAAACAACCAAACAGGAATGGGAAGTCCAGAGGGTGACAGGAGATTATTATCAATGTATCCAAAGATGTAATAATAGTAATAAATGGTGGGAGAAAACTATACTTTATGGAAAGCAACCGATCAACTGTACTGGAGCCATTAAGGTAGGAGGTTATAAAGATTGCTCTCGGATACCTGAATAGGTTATAAGTGGCCAAGTAAGGAACTAAATGGGTGGCGTGTTCCAAAAGGTAGTGGATGGTATTGGTTGTGTGGAAACAAGGCACGAAAAGTGCTACCTCCTAATTGGTCAGGGACATGTACTTTAGGGGCAATAATCCCTAATGTTACTATAAGAAAAGAATTGAGTAATAAATACCAAAAATCCTGGCTAAGAACATTCATAAGGAGACAAAAGAGGGTCAATAATCCTTTAATAGATCGACCTGCTAGGTTGCAGTCATTCGTAAGGTGGCTCTTTCCACAACTGGGAGTGAGTGAACTTGAAAAAGCAATAGTAAATATTTCAGCAGTTATTGAAAAAAATAGGGAATAAAACCTCTGATGCCACTGCAGCTTTACAAGAGGAGGTTTCAGAAATTGCTAAAATAACTACCCAAAACAGGATGGCTCTAGAGATGTTATTGGCATCTCAGGGAGGAGTATGTACAGTAATAAATACTAGTTGCTGTGTATATGTGGATCAAAGCGGGAGAATTTCTACCGATCTAAATGAAATCTGGAAGCAGACTGAAATCTTACATGGGGTTCAGAAAGAGGATACCTCTTTTGGATTTGAAGAAACATGGAAATGGTTGACTTCCTGGTTCCCTGACGTGAGCTCATGGGTTTAAAAGTGTTTAACAATTTTGGGAATGGTGTTAGTAGTTTTTGTATGCGTTTATGTAGTGATTCAATGCATTTGTAGATGTTGTACAAAATTAATATGGGAAAGATTTTAAAAGAGTGAGACTAATATGAAAATGATCATATAAGTCTCAAAGGGGGGAATTGTTACAAGACAACCCTGGGAAGCTCAGAAGGAATGCGTGAACTAGGTAGATTAGGATAACTTCTAACATTAAGTCTGAAGTGGTCTAGAGGTAGCCACTTAGATAAAACTTGCTTCATGAGTAGCTAAATTTGCTGAAGCCTTAGGCCGCACTCCTAGTTCAGTAAGAAAGGGCCCCAGAGCTGGTGCAGGCTGGAAAGATAAGGGAGTTACAAGCAGGCTGCATTCCTGTGCCCCACACTCCGAAAGGGAGGATGTCAAGGCTTTGAAATAAGGCCTGCTTGGGCACCAGGACCTTGGGAAGCAAAACCTCCTCTCACTGCTGAAACAATGTTAATTAAGGGGTCTGGACTATCTCCCCCTTGTCAGGACTTTGGGAGATAACACCTACTGTCCCTGCTGGGGCAGTGTTAATTGATCTCCCCTCATCAGGACCTTGGGAGACAGGGGTGGGACCCGGGGAATGAAGAAATCACTAACCAATCAGTGTAAAAGGGAAAATTGCAAATCTGGCAATTTGTTTGTATAAATGCTACTTGAAAAGTTGGGGGGGGGGGGTGTGCTTGATTTGTGGGAAACGACCGAGCACCCAGGCTTGCGCAACTCTGAAATAAATAAGCAAATGTCTCTCCTGAGTGTGTAATTATTGGCTTATTGCACACCGGGCAACGAATCCGCTTTTCGGACAACAGCAGCAGCCTCAGTGCCTGATATACGAGGGGCAGGCCAGTGCCTGCTGGCTGTGCTTGGGAGGTCACAGCAGCCTCAGTGCCTCCGAGGCCAGTGGCAGGCTCCTGGCTGCTGGCTGTGCTGCTGAGGTCACAGCAGCCTGAGTGCCTCTGAGGCCAGTGGCAGGCTCCTGGCTGCTGGCTGTGCTTGTGAGGTCACAGCAGCCTCAGTGCCTCCGAGGACAGTGGCAGGCTCATTGCTGCTGGCTGTGCTTGTGAGGTCACATCAGCCTGAGTGGCTCCTAGGCCAGTGGCAGGCTCATGGTTGCTGGCTGTGCTTGTGAGGTCACAGCAGCCTCAGTGCCTCCTATGGCAGTGGCATGCTCATGACTGCTGGCTGTGCTTGTGAGGTCACAGCAGCCTGAGTGCCTCATAGGTTAGTTTCCAGCGCCCCCTGCTGGCTGTGCTGGTGAGGTCACAGCAGCCTCAGTGCCTCATAAGTTAGTCTACAGGGCCCCCTGCTGGCTGTGCTTCTGAGTTGACAGCAGCGTCAGCGCCTCCTAGGGCAGTGGGAGGCTAATGGCGGCTGCCTGTGCTTGTGAGGTCACAGCAGCCTCTGTGCTGTATAGGCCAGTGGCAGGCCCATAGCTGCTGGCTGTGCTTGTGAGGTCACAACACTCCTACAGCCTGATAGGCCAGCAGCAGGCCCCTGGCTGCTGGCTATGCTTGTGAGGTCACAGCAGCCTCAGTGCCTCATAGGCCAGTGGCAGGCCCATAGCTGCTGGCTGTGCTTGTCAGGTCACAACACTCCTACAGCCTGATAGGCCAGCAGCAGGCCCCTGGCTGCTGGCTGTGCTTGTGAGGTCACAGCAGCCTCCGTGCTGTATAGGCCAGTGGCAGGCCCATAGCTGCTGGCTGTGCTTGTGAGGTCACAACACTCCTACAGCCTGATAGGCCCGTGGGAAGCCCCATCTGCTGGCTGCCTTTTGAGGTCACATTTGTCTCTGTACCTTATAGGGCAATGGCAGGCCTCTGGCTCCTTGCTGTGCTTGTGAGGTCACAGCAGCCTCAGTGCCCTATAGGCCAGTGGCAGGCCCATAGCTGCTGGCTGTGCTTGTCAGGTCACAGCAGTCTTATTGCCTGACAGGTCAGTGGCAGACCCACTGCTGCTGGCTTTGCTTGTGACATCACAGCAGCCTCAGTGTCTTATAGGGCAGTTGGATGCCCATGCCTGCTGGCCATGCTTGTGAGGTCACAGCAGCCTCAGTGCCCTATAGGCCAGTGGCAGGCCCATAGCTGCTGGCTGTGCTTGTCAGGTCACAGCAGTCCTATTGCCTGACAGGCCGGTGGCAGACCCACAGCTGCTGGCTTTGCTTGTGACGTCACAGCAGCCTCAGTGTCTTATAGGGCAGTTGGATGCCCATGCCTGCTGGCCGTGCTTGTGAGGTCACAGCAGCCTCAGTGCCCTATAGGCCAGTGGCAGGCCCATAGCTGCTGGCTGTGCTTGTCAGGTCACAGCAGCCTCCGTTCCCGATAGGCCAGCAGCAGGCCAGTGGCTGCTGACTGTGCTTGTGAGGTCACAGCAGCCTCAGTGCCTCATAGGCCAGTGGCAGGCCCATGGCTGCTGGCTGTGCTTGTGAGGTAACATTTGTCTCTGTACCTTATAGTGCAGTGGGAGGCCCCTGGCTGCTGGCTGTGCTCGTGAGGTCACAGCAGCCTCTGTGCCCTATAGGGCAGTGGCAGGCTCATGGCTGTTTGCTGTCCTTGTGAGCTCACAGCAGTCCCATTGCCTGATAGGCCAGTGCGAGGCCATTGGCTGCTGGCTGTCCTTTTAAGCTCACAGCAGTCTGAGTGCCTGATAGCCAGTGGCAGACCCACAGCTGCTGGCTGTGCTCGTGAGGTCACAGCAGTCCCATTGCCTGATAGGCCAGTGCGAGGCCATTGGCTGCTGGCTGTCCTTTTGAGCTCACAGCAGTCTGAGTGACTGATAGGCCAGTGGCAGGCCTCTGCGTGCTGGCTGCATTTTGAGGTCACCTTGGTCTCAGTGCCTCATCAGGCAGTGGGATGCCCATGGCTGCTGACTCTGCTTGTGAGCTCACAGAAGTACCAGTGCCTGATAGGCCACTGGCAGGCCCCAGGCGGCTTCCTGTCCTTGTCAGGTCACATCAGCCTCTGTGTCTGATAGGGAAGTGGAAGGTGTTGTAGAGGCCTCTGAGTGCCTTTTTTTGTGGTGCAGGGGCCTCCAAGTGCCTTTTTTGTGGTGCAGGGGCCTCCAAGTGCCTTGTTTCACATTGTAGCAGCCCTGAAGTGCCTTTTCTTGTGGTGTAGGGGCCTCCGAGTGCTGTTATTTTGGGGTGTGTGGTCCTCCATGTATCTTTTTTTGTGGTGTAGTGGCCCCGAGTGCCTTTTCTTCTGGTGCAGGGCACGCCGAGTGCCTTTCTTTCTGCTGCAGGGGCCTCCGAGTGCCTTTTTTTGCATTGTAGCAGCCCCCAAGTGCCTTTTTTTGTGCTGTAGGGGGCTCCGAGTGCCTTTTTTTGTGGTGTATGGGCCTCCGAGTGCCTTTTTTTCCAGTGTAGGGGCAGCCGAGTGCCTTTTTTTGCATTGTAGCAGCCCCCAAATGCCTTTTTTTGTGTTGTACGGGCCTCCGAGTGCCTTTTTTTCCAGTGTAGGGGCAGCCGAGTGCTTTTTCTTGTGGTGTAGGGGCCTCTGAGTGCATTTTTTCCAGTGTACAGGCCTGCAAGTGCCTCTTTTTGCAGTGCAGGAGCCTCCGAGTGCCTTTTTTGGTGGTGCTGGGCCCTCCGAGTGCCTTGTTTCACATTGTAGCAGCCGCCGAGTGCCTTTTTTTGCAGTGTAGGGGCCACCGAGTGCCTTTTTCTGGGGTGTAGAGGCCTCCAAGTGCCTGTTTTTCCACTGTAAGGGCAGCTGAGTGCCTTTTTTTGTGCTGCAGGGCCCTCTGAGTGCCTTTCTTTCCAGTGTAGGGGCACCGGAGTGCCTTTTTTTGAGGTGCTGGGGCCTCAGGGTGCATTTTTTGCAGTGTAGTAGCCTCCAAGTGCCTTTTTTTGCAATGTGGGGGCCTCTGAGTGCCTTTTTTTGTGGTGCAGGGGCCTCCGAGTGCCTTTTTTGGTGGTGCAGGGCCCTCCAAGTGCCTTTTTTCACATTGTAGCAGCCCCCGAGTGCCTTTGTTTGTGCTGTCGGGGCCACCCAGTACCTTTTTTTGTGGTGTGGTCCTCCGAGTGCCTTTTTTTGCATTGTAGCAGCCTCTGAGTGCCTTTTTTTGCTGTGCAGGGGCCTGTGATTGACTTTTTTGGCAGTGCAGGGGCCACCGAGTGCCTTTTCTTGTGGTGCACTGGCCTCTGAGTACCTTTTATTCCAGTGTAGGGGCCTCTGAGTGCCTTTTTTTGCATTGTAGCGGCCCCCGAGTGCCTTTTTCTGTGGTGTAGGGGCCACCAAATCCCTTTTTTTCCAGCGTAGGGGCCATCGAGTGCCTTTTTTTGTGGTGTGGTCCTCCGAGTGCGTTTATTTGCAGTGTAGTAGCCTCCAAGTGCCTTTTTTTGCAATGTGGGGGCCACCGAGTGCCTTTCTTGGTGGTGTAGGGGCCTCTGAGTGCCTTCTTTTGTGGTGCAGGAGCCTCCGAGTGCCTTTTTTTCCAGTGTACAGGCCTGCAAGTGCCTCTTTTTCCAGTGTAGGAGCCTCCGAGTGCCTTTTGTGGTGGTGCTGGGCCCTCCGAGTGCCTTGTTTCACATTGTAGCAGCCCCCGAGTGCCTTTTTTTGCAGTGTGGAGGCCTCTGAGTGCCTTTTCTTGTGGTTCAGAGGCCACCAAGTGCCTATTCTTGTGGTGCACTGGCCTCCGAGTGCCTTTTGTTCCAGTGTAGTGGCCTCCGAGTGCCTTCTTTTGCAGTGTAGATGCCCCCTAGTGCCTTTTTTGCCAGCGTAAGGCCCTCCTAATGCCTTTTCATTGTGGTGTAGAGGCCTCCGAGTGCCTTTTTTTGGGGTGCACTGGCCTCCGAGTGCCTTTTTTTGCATTGTAGCAGCCTCCAAGTGCCTTTTTTGGGGTGCACTGGCCTCCGAGTGCCTTTTTTTTCCAGTGCAGGGGCCTCCGAGTGCCTTTCTCTACGGTGTAGCAGCCTCCAAGTGCCTTTTTTGGGGTGCACTGGCCTCCGAGTGCCTTTTTTTTCCAGTGCAGGGGCCTCCGAGTGCCTTTCTCTACGGTGTAGCAGCCTCCGAGTGCCTTATTTTTCCGGTGTAGCAGGATCCGAGTGCCTTTTTTTCGCATTGTAGCAGCCTCCGAGTGCCTTTTTTTGTGCTGTAGGGGCCACTGAGTGCCTTTTTTTGTGCTGTAGGAGCCACAGGGTGCATTTTTTTGCAGTGTACTAGCCTCCAAGTGCGTTTTTTGGTGGTGTAGGGGCTTCCGAGTGCCTTTTTTTGTGGTGCAGGGGACTCCGAGTGCCTTTATTTCCAGTGTACAGGCCTCCGAGTGCCTTTCTCTTTCCAGTGCAGGGGCCTCCAAGTGCCTTTATTTCCAGTGTACAGGCCTGCAAGTGCCTCTTTTTCCAATGCAGGAGCCTCCGAGTGCCTTTTTTGGTGGTGCAGGGCCCTCCGAGTGCCTTGTTTCACATTGTAGCAGCCCCCGAGTGCCTTTTTTTGTGCTGTAGGAGCCACCGAGTGCCTTTTCTTGTGGTTCAGGGACCTCCGAGTGCTGTTATTTTGGGGTGTGTGGTCCTCCATGTACCTTTTTTTGTGGTGTAGTGGCCCCAAGTGCCTTTTCTTGTGGTTCAGGGGCCTCCGAGTGCCTTGTTTCACATTGTAGCAGCCCCCGAGTGCCTTCTTTTGTGCTGTAGGGGCCACCGAGTGCCTTTTTTTGCCGTGCATGGTCCTCCGAGTGCCTTTTTTTTGCAGTGTACTAGCCTCCAAGTGCCTTTTTTTGTGATGTAGGGGCTTCCGAGTGCCTTTTCTTGTGATTCACTGTTGTCCGGGTGCCTTTTTTTGTGGTGCAGGGGCCTCCGAGTGCCTCCTTTTGAGGTGCACTGCTGTCTGAGTGCCTTTTTTTGCAGTGAAGGGGCATCTAAGTGCCTTTTTTTCCAGTCTAGCAGCCTCCAAGTGCCTATTTTTGCGATGCAGGCTCCCAAAGTGCCTTTTTTTCCAGTATAGTGTCCTCCATGTGCATATTTTTTGCAGTGCATGTCCTCCTAGTGCCCTTTTTTCCAGTGCTCAGGCCTCCAAGTGCCTTTTTTCTGTTATGGTCCTTCAACGTTCTGTGTTAGCACTTTACCTGTATTAACCTGTACTGCTTGAAATGATATTGTCAGGCCCACCACTGCTGGATGAGATAGTCATGTCACTTCTGCCTCACGGCCTGGTAGGCCAGTCAGGCCCATCAGTCCTCGCTCTGCTTGTGAGGTTGCTTCTGCCTCTGTGCTTGATAGGCCAGTGGCAGGGCCATGCCTCCTGGCTTTGCTTGTGAGGATACTTGTGTCTCCATGCCAAAAAGGGCAGTGGCAGGCCCATGGTTGCTGGTTGTGTCTTACGATGTCACTTTGACCTGCATGCCATTGCATGCATGGCATGCACTGCCACGCCCATGGCTGCTGGTCTGCTTGGGTGTTCCCTTCTTTCTCCGTGTTTGATGCGCCATGGCAGGCCCAGAGCTGCTGGCTGTGCTTGTGAGGTCCCTTTGACCTCAGTGCCTGATGAGGCACTCAGAGCGCCATGAGTCCTACCTGCGCTTCTGAGCTCACTTCTGCCTCAGTGCCTGATTGGCAAGTGGCAGGCCAATAGCTGCTTGCTGAGGTAGTGAGGTCATTTTTACCAGCAGCCCTAAACTTAGCACTATGGGATGTTCAGAATCCTCCATGACAGCCTCTAAGACTATTGCCAGTGGAAATTCTTTTGGGGAGACCTTTAGCCACAGTGGGCAACTCAGGCTAAAAGCAACCGCTTGGGTGGAGATGAGCGAATTACACTTACAAAAGGCAGGGGAAAAGCTCAGTGGGCCCACTCAGTACCAGGTGGCGTGCAAGCACACGCTATCCAGCCTGGACATAAGGGGTTGGTACAGATAGTCACCTGAAAGTCCGAAGTGCAACCAAATCTCGGGAGGCCCCTACACTGTATTGTTGAGTTCTTATTTCATTGTTAAACTTCCAGGTAAAGAAAATTGGCTCTAGTCAGATGTAAAGCGGCTGAGTGGACCGGAAGCTCTTGGAAGCACCACATGAGCTAAGCCGTACTGGACATTAAATGTTACAAAGTGTGGCGTGTAACACTTGCTTGTGTTGTTAGTTGTTGTCATGACATTTGTGCTTGCACTGGAGTATTGTTTAACCGCCCTAGCAAAAAACCAACCTGCGAGTAAAATGTGTTGTAGCCAAAATCGAGGAGAAGCAATTTGGGAAGCAAATGAGGAACGCTATTGTTCCTACTTGTATCAAATAGCGCATCCACAGAGTTGACAGCATGTTGCAGTGCCTACCACGTTGAAGGTGAGGCAAAAGCCCTGGAGGAGCATCCCATACGGATAGAAATGGGACCAAGACATTACCCAAACTGAGAAGTCCAGTGTGTCACTAACTACAAATTGTAGTGACTCTCGCCTGGTGCCGGAGAGACGATTGCACTGAAAACTTCCGCCTTCCATTGCCCGGGTCCCGGCAGACCCCGGTGATGCGTTCTAACGAACGCTCTTGTAATGGGAGTGTAACTTGTAAGTCTACGCCATTAGTTCTACCCTGCACTCTCAGGAGCAGGCTTTCAACACTCTCTCCTGCTTTAACCACTTCCCCAATGCTCTCCATTTTAACTTTCCCTGCGGTCACTGCAGGAACAGCCCGACCATCTCCGCAGAGCTCCCACGCAGTTAAATCAACCGGAACACAAAAGTTACTGTTGAACCCTTTGTGGTCTCTAAAACCTGTAGCGTTACTCGGGCAAGAGAACATGTCTATGATTAAGCCATCCTGTCTGCCATTTTTAAATATAGCTTACACCACATGGATGGAATGGTTACGCAAGCGGACCTGAAGCGCCAAATGGCGAGAAAGAAAGGATGTCAGTGGTGTTACAGGGCCAGGATTAGGAGTTCTAAATAGCATCGATGCTGAGGCATTAGTGAATAAGCAAGTGCCACAAACAGAGATGTGTCTAGATTAGACAAAGCAAAGCCATTACGATCATCTCTGTTACCTCTTGGACGTAATCAACGGTGCTCCTCTCAGATTTCTACCTCAGTGGGAGCTCAAAGAAGGCAAGCTCATCAGCTTCCTTAGTTGCAGCAGGAGGAGCTCAAACTAATGTTTCTTTGGCGGTCCATTGTATCCAAGCCAAATGGACACAATCCGGACCAGTTGCAACAACTCGGGCAGGTGAGAAAGGGCTCCTACCCAGTGAAATTCGCAAAGCAGGACTCCTTCCAAAGGCGTTCAGTGTTAAGGAATCTTGGACTGCCACCATCTAGAGTTAATCAGAGTCAGGCTAGGGCAGCCCCATGACATTGCCTCCCGCGCCCCTAGTCGACAATAACACCAGGCCTGTTCCCACCTTTCTCCTAAGAGTGTGAAACTGCTCAAACTCTCCCACCTATCAGTTCACATGGATCAGAGGTCTGGGCACACCAGGCTTGCCTCGGGCAATCCCACAAGACATGCCCAATCTCGCCATCCTCCCCTGTGGACACTTACACCACGTCCACTCACAGCTGCCTCCTAAGAATGCCCGCCTGCTCAGCTGCCTGTCCGAACAGCCGACGCTGACAGGCAAGAGCTGTTGCCAAGCAAGCTTGACCTGCATGCGCAGGGCAGCCCCATAGCACTTTCACAGCTGCCTTCCTCGCCGGTTGACACTTACAGCAGGGCTATTCCCTCCGAACGCCTAGGAGTGCCACACTGCTCCAATGCCTCCACTGACAGTCAGGGCTCACAGGCAGGAGCTAGTCCCAGCCAAGCTTCCCCTGCATGCCTAAGGCAGTCCCACAACAGGATAACGGCTTGCCTTCCTTTCCTGTAGACATTAACAGCACCGCTACTCCCGCCTTCCTCCTAGCAATGCCACGTTGCTCAAATGCCTGTCCAACGAGCGAGAGCTGCTAGGCAAGAGCGCAGGTATGCGAAACTAGCCTTGGGCAGCCCCACAAGATGTACCCATCTCGCCTTCCTCCCCCGTCAACAGTTACAGCAGGCGTACTCACAGCTTCCTCCTAAGAATGCCCAACTGCTCAGACGCCTGTCCGAACAGCAAGGGCCGCTAGGCAAGAGCTCTGGGCATGCCAAGCTTCCCTTTGCCAGCCCACAACATATTCCCTGCTCTCTTCTAGGTGAGGGCCTTTTGGCCTTTACACCCTGGCTACTCCCAACTTAGTCCTAAGAATGCCAAAATGCTCAGACGCCTTTGCGAGCAAGCAGGGCTCAAAAGCAAGAGCTCATCCCCACCACACAAAACCTGCTAAGCCACAGCAGGCCCACAACACGTTCACGGTTGCCTTCCTCTCCTGTCCACACTTAAAGGATGCGTACTCACGCCTTGCGAAGAAGGCAAGTCGTGAACGTGTTGTGGAGCTGCCCTAAGCATGCAGTGCAAGCTTGCTGGGGCATCTTTTTTGCCTGTGAGCTCTGGGTGTTCGGACAGTCGTGTGAGCAGTCTGGCATTCTTAGGCAGAAGCTGTGAGTACGCCTGGTGTAATTGTCGACGGGGGGAGGATGGCGAGACGGGCTCATTTTGTTGTGCTCCCAGAGACAAGCATGTCGTGCCCAGCGCTCTTGCCCGTGAGTGCCGGCTGCCAGACAGGTGTCTGAGCAGGCGAGCTTTCTAAAGCGTAAGCCTGGTGTAATTGTCGAAAGGTCTCAGAGGCAAGACAGCTGGACTCCCCCAGAATTGCTCTGCATGCTTAGGGCAGCCCCGCAATGCGTTCACAGCTGCCTTCCTCGCCGGTCGACACTTACAGCAGGGCTATTCCCTCCAGACGCCTAGGCGTGCCACACTGCTCAAGCGCCTCCACCGACAATCAGGGCTCACAGGCGGGAGCTAGTCCAAGCCAAGCTTCCCCTGCATGCCTAAGGCAGTCCCACAACAGGATAACGGCTTGCCTTCTCCTGTCGACATTAACAGCACCGCTACTCCCGCCTTCCTCCTAGCAATGCCACGTTGCTCAAATGCCTGTCCAACGAGCAAGGGCTGCTAGGCAAGACCCCCGGGTAGCCTTGGGCAGCCCCGCAAGACGTACCCATCTCACCTTCCTCCGCCGTCGACAAATACACCATGCGTACTCACAGCTTCCTCCTAAGAATGTCAGCGTGCTCAGACGCCTGAGTGAACAACAAGTGCAGAGAAGTAATAGCTC
This sequence comes from Dromaius novaehollandiae, assembly GCF_036370855.1. NCBI lineage: Eukaryota > Metazoa > Chordata > Aves > Casuariiformes > Dromaiidae > Dromaius > Dromaius novaehollandiae. Next base: position 535,859 of record NW_026991418.1, read on the forward strand.
TGGGCATGCCAAGCTTCCCTTTGGCAGCCCACAAAATATTCCCTTGCCCTCTTCCTAGGTGCGCCCTTTTGGCCCTTTACACCACGGCTGCTCACAAGCCTTATTCCTGAGAATGCCGGCCGGCTCTGACACCCGTCGTGGCAGAAGTGGATTCAGAGGGGAGAGCTCTGGGCACCACAGGCTTGCCTCGGGCAGCCTGACCAAAAACATCCAGGTCTCGCTTTCCTTCCCTGTGGACACTTACAGCAGGACTCTTCCCACCTCACTCCTGGGATAGGCACAGGTAGCACATGTCTCTCCCACTTGTCGGCACTCACAGGCAAGAGCTCTGGGCACCCCAAACTGGCTTCCGACAGCCTCACAAAAAGTCCCCTCTCGCCATCCTCCTCCATTGATAAGAAGACCAGGCCAACTCAAAGCTTCCTCCTAAGAATGCTAGAAGACTCAGACACCTGTCCGAACAGAGAGGGCTCACAGGCAAGTGCTCTTCCCAAGCAAGCTTGATCTTCATCCCTAAGGCCGCCGCACAGCATGTTCACGAGGTGGGCCTTCCTCTCCTGGCGCCACTTACAGCGGCCTTTGCTTGCTCTAATTGTGGCGAGGAGAGGCAGGCAAACAGCAAAATTCTGGTAGGGCTGCCTTAGCTATGCTGATCGAACCTATGAGCTCTGGCTGTTCGGATGGGCCACTGAACAGTCTGTCGTGCTTAGGAAGAAGTTGTGAATACGCCTGGTGTAATTGTCGACGAGGGAGGATGGCGAGACGGGCTCGTCTTGTGGCACTGCCAGAGACAAGCTTGTCGTGCCCAGCTCTCTTGCCCGTGAGTGCTCGCTCTCTGGAGCAGGTTCTGATTAGGCGACATTTCTAAAGAGTTAGTCTGGTGTAATTGTTCATGGGGAGGATGGCGAAAGGCGGACGTCCTGTGGGGATGCCAGAGACAGGCTTGTCCTGTGCCCAGAACGCTCGCCTGTGAATACTGATGGAGAGAAAAGCGTTTGAACAGTGTGGCCTTCCTAGCAGTAGGTTGGAACAGGCAGGCTGTGTCAGCAGGCGAAGACGGCAAACTGTGATCGTGTTGTGGAACTGCCATAAGCATGAAAAGCAAGCTTGGTGGGGGCAGCTTCCTGGCCTGTGAACCCTGGCTGTTCGGAGCGCCAGCTGAGCAATCTGGAAGCGTGAGTACGTCTTGTGGAAACAGGGGAAGATGGCAAGATGGGCTGATTTTGTTGTGCTTCCAGAGACAAGCTTGTCGTGCCCAGTGTTCTTGCCTGTGCTTGCCCACTGTCCGGACAGGCTCCAATTCGGCGAGCTTTCTAAGGCGTAAAACTGATGTAATTGTCAGCAGGGCTCACAGGCAAGAGATACGCCAACCAAGCGTGTTTTCATGCTTACGGCAGCCCACAATGCGTCCACGTCTCGCCTTCTTTGCCTGTCAACACTTACAGCAGGCCTACTCCCACCTTACTGCTCGGAGTGCCACACTGCTCAAATGCTTCGCTCCGCGTCAGTACGCACAAGCAAGAATTCTGGACACCAGCTGGAAAAGAGCTTCTGGCAGCTCCAGAAGACATACCATCGCACCATCCTCCCCAGTCGACAATTACACAAGGCTTGCTCCTAAGAATGCCAGCCTGCTCAGACGCCTGTCCAAAGAGCAGAAATGGGTTCAGAGGGGAGAGCTCTGGGCACGACAGGCTTGCCTCAGGCAGCCTGACCAAAAATCCAGGTCTCGCTTTCCGTCCCTGTGGACACTTATAGCAGGCCTCTTCCCACCTCACTCCTCGGCATGCCACAGGTATCACCCGCCTCTCCCACTTGTCAGCACTCACAGGCAAGAGCTCTGGGCACACCAAACTGGCTTTCGACAGCCTCGCAAAAAGTCCCCCTCTCGTCATCCTCCCCCTCGATAAGACCAGGCCAACTCAAAGCTTCCGCCTAAGAATGCCAGAAGACTCAGATGCCTGTACGAGCAGGCAGGGCTCACAGGCAAGTGCTCTTCCCAAGCAAGCTGGCCCTTCATCCCTAAGGCCACTGCACAGCATGTTGGCGGGGGGGGGGGGCGGGCCTTCCTATCCCGGCGACACATAGATCGGGGCTTGCTGGCTCTGTGGCGAGGAGAGAAGAGGGTAGGCAAAGTGCGAAGCTGTTGTAGAGCCGCCTTAGATATGCATATCAAGTCTGTGAGCTCTGGCTATTCGGAAAGGTGTCAGAGCAGTCTGGCACTCTCAGGAGGAAGTTGTGAGTACGCCTGGTGCAATTGTCAAGGGGAGGATGGTGAGACGGGCTCATCTGATGGGGCTGCGCAAGACAAGCTTGGCGTGCCCAGATCTCCTGTCTGTGCATTCTGACAGGTGGGAGAGGCGTTTAAGCAGTGTAGAACAAATAGGCGTAAGGTGGAAAAGGCCTTGTGTTATCGTCGACAGGCGAATAAGGCGAGACTGGGAATTTTGGCGAAACTGCCCGAAGCAAGCTGTCCTGGCCCAGAGCGCTTGCCTGTAAGCCTTTGCTTTTCGGACAGGTGTCTGAGTATTTTAGCAGTCTTCAGAATAAGGTGCGAGCAGAAGTGGTGTTTCGACCAGGTCGATGTGGGGTGGTAGTCAAGGGCACGTTCTGCGGGGCTGCCTGAGGAAAGCGTGGCATGCCCAGAGCTCTTTCCTATGAAAGCTTGCTGGTCTCAGACCCCTGTCCCAGCAGCCAGGGCTCCAAGGCAAGAGCTTTTCCCAAGCACGCTTGACTTCCATCCCTAAGGCAGCCGCAGGACACAATCAGGAGTGGCCGTCCTCTCCTGGCGGGATTACAGAGGAACTTGCTTGCTCTGTGTTGGGAAACGAGGTAGGCAGACTGCGAAACTGTTGGAGAGCTGGCTTAGCTATGCAGCTCGGGTCTGTGAGCGCTGGCTGTTCGCACAGGCAGATGAGCAGTCTGGCATTCTAAGGAGGAAGCTATGAGGACACCTGGTGTAATTGTCGATGGGGAGGATGGCGAGACGGGTTCGTCTTGTGGAGCGGCCAGAGACAAGCTTGTCAGTTCCAGAGCGCTCGCCTGTGACTACTGGGGAGGAGAGACGCGTTTGAGCAGTGTGGCACGGCGAGCAGTAAGGTGGGAATAGGCCTGCTGTATGTGCCGACGGGCAAAGAAAGGGAGCCGGGAAGGTGTTGTTGGGCTGCCCTGAGCATGCGGAGCAAGCTTGGTGGGGCAGCTCTCTTGCCTGTGAGCGCAGTCGACAGTTACACCAGGCTGACTCCTAAGAAAGTAAGCTTGCTCGGATGCCTGTCCGGAGAGCGGGCACTCATGGGCAAGAGCTCTAGACACACCAAGCTTGTCTCGGGACGGCCCATGGGCAAGGCTGAGTCTCCATCCTCCCTCGTCGACAATTGCACCAGGGGTTCTCACGCCTTCCTCCTAACAATGCCAGCCTGCTCAGCTGCCTGTCTGAACAGCCAGAGCTCACAGGCTTGAGCTGCATATCGAAGGCGGCTCTACAACACGTTTGCACTTTGCCTACCTCCACACAGCGTAAGCAAGCCCCGCTGTAAGTGTCGCCAGGAGAGGGAAGGCCCCCTCGTGAACGGCATGTGCGGCTGCCTTAGGGATGAAGGTCTAGCGTGCTTGGGGAAGAGCTCTTGCCTGTGAACGCTGGCTGTTCGGGCAGGCGTCTGAGCATTTTGGCATTCATAAGAGGAAGCTTCGAATCTGCCTGGTTTTACAATCGAGGGGGAGGATGGCGAGAAAGGGGCGTTTCGCGAGGCTGCCGGAAGCACAATTGGAGTGCCCAGAGTTCTTGCCTCTGAACCCCTTTCTATTCGGAGAGTTGTCTGAGCAGGCTGGCATTCTCAGCAGTAAGGCTTGTATACCTGTCAAACAAGGGTAATATGGGAATTTGGCTCTTCTTCTGGGCTTCCAGATGGAAGCTTGTCCTGCCCAGAGGTCTTGCCTGTGAGCGCTGGCTGTTCGTACAGGCAGCAGAGCAGGCGGGCATTCTTTGGAGGAAGCTGTGAGTGGATGTGGTGTAAATGGCCACGGGGGAGGATGGCGAGATGGGGAGAGCTTCGAGAGACAAGCTTGTCGTGCCCAGAGCGCTTGACTGTGAGTACTGACAGGGGCGAGAGACACGTTTGAGCAGAGTTGCACGCCTAGCAGTGCCATGCAACTGCAGTGTCGACAGCGTCTGCGAGGCCTGGGTGTTCGGCCAGTTGTCTGAGAAGTCTGGCATTCTTAGAAGGAGGCATTGAGGACGCCTGCTGTAAGTGTCGACGGAGAGCCGGGTTGTCTCGCAGGGCTGCCAGAGACAAGCTTGGCGTGCCCAGACCTCTTGCCCATGAGTGCCGGCTCTCTGGACAGGCGTCCGAGAGGATGGTTTTCTTGGGTGTCAGCCTGTGTAACTGTCGACTGCACTCACAGGCAAGAGAGCTGCCCCACCAAGCTTGCTCCGCATGCTTAGCCCAGTCCCACAACACGTTCCCGGCTCGCGTTCTTTGCCCGTCGACACATACAGCAGGCCGATTCCACTTTACTGCTCGGAGTGCCACACTGCTCAAACACCTCTCTCCTCGCCAGCACACACAGGCAAGCGCTCTAGGCACGACAAGCTTGTCTCTCGAAGCCCCTCCATCTCGCCCGTCGACAATTGCAACAGTACACGCACAGCTTCTGCCTAAGAATGCCAGGCTGCTCTGATGCCTCTTGGACCAGCAGGCGTTCACAGGCAAGAGCTCTGGGCAGGCCAGCTTGCTTCGAGCAGTCTCGCAAAAAGTTCCCCGTCTCACCTTTCTCCTGTGTTGACAATTACACAGGGCTATGCCCACCTTATTTCTAGGAGTGCCACACTGTTTAAACGTCTCTCCCTTGTCTTTTCCCACAGCCACGAGTCCGTCTCGCCATCCTCCCCATCGAGAATAAGACCAGGCATACTCAAAGCTTCCGCCTAGGAGTGCCAGACTGCTCGGACGGCTGGCCGAACAACCAGAGCTCACAACGTTGATCTGCGGCTCTCCAACAGGTTCGCAGTTTGCCTACCTCTTCTCTCCACACTTAGAACAAGCAAGCCCCGCTTTCCCTGCTGCCAGCAGAGAACGGCCACTCGGGAACGTGCTGTGCGGTGGCCAGAGCCCAGGCTGTTCGGACAGGTGTCTGAGCAGTCTGGCATTCTTAGGAGGCAGCTCTGAGTATGCCTGGTGTAATTGCCGACGGGGAGGAAGGCGAGATGTGGACTTCTTGTGGAGCTGCCAGAAAGAAGCTTGTTGTGTCCAGAGCGCTCGCCTGTGACTGCCGCCAGTCCAGAGAGGCTTCTGAGCAGGCTTGCTTTCTTAAGATTCAGCCTGCTGTAACTGTCGACTGCGCTCACAAGGAAGAGCACTGCCCCAGCAAGCTTGCTCCGCATGCTCAGGGCAGCCCAATTAATACGTTCCCGGCTCCCTTTCTTTGCCTGTCGGCACGTATAGCAGGCCTATTCCACCTTACTGCTAGGCGTGCCACACTGCTTAAACGGCTCTCTCCTCGTCAGTACGCACGGGCAAGCGCTCCGGACATGACAAGCTTGTCTCTCGAAGCTCACAAGAAACCTCCACCTCACCCTCCTCCCCTTCGACAATTGCAACAGGCGTACTCAAAACTTCCTCCTAAGAATGCCAGACTGCTCTGACACCTTTCCGAATAACCAGAACTCACAGACCTGAGCTGCATATCTAAGGCGGCTCTACAACAGATGTGCACTTTGCCTGCCTCTCCTCGCCACACTTAGAGCAAGCAAGCCCCGCTGTAAGTGGCGCCAGGAGAGGAAGGCCACTTGCGAACGTGCTGTGCGGTGGCCTTAGGGATGAAGGGCCTGCTTGCTTGGGAAGAGCTCTTGCCTGTGAGCCTTGGCTGTATCTGAGTCTTCTGGCATTCATAGGAGGAAGCTTTGAGTTGGCCTGGTCTTCTTATCGAGGGGAAGGATGGCGAGAGGGGGACTTTTTGCGAGGCTGTCGGAAGCCAATTTGGGGTGCCCAGAGCTCTTGCCTGTGAGTGCTGGCAAGTGGGAGAGACATGTGCTACCTGTGCCTATCCCAGGAGTGAGCTGGGAAGAGTCCTGCTGTAAGTGTCCACAGGGAAGGAAAGCGAGACCTGGACGTTTTTGGTCAGGCTGCCCGAGGCAAGCCTGTGGTGCCCAGAGCTCTCCCCTCTGAATCCACTTCTGCCACGACGGGTGTCGGAGCCGGCCGGCATTCTCAGGAATAAGGCTTGTGAGCAGCCGTGGTGTAAAGGGCCAAAAGGGGCGCACCTAGGAAGAGGGCAAGGGAATATTTTGTGGGCTGCCAAAGGGAAGCTTGGCATGCCCAGAGCTATTACCTCTCTGCACTTGTCGTTCGCTCAGGCGTCTGAGCACTCTGGCATTCTTAGGAGGAAGCTGTGAGTACGCATGCTGTATTTGTCGACGGCGGAGGAAGGTGAGATGGGTACCTCTTGTGGGCTGCTCGAGGCAAGCCCAGCAGCCCTTGCTCGTTGGACAGGCATTTGAGCAATGTGGCATTGCTAGGCGGAAGGTGGATGCTGACGTGCTTTTAATGTCGACAGGAGAAGAAGGCAAGCTGTTATCCTGTTGTGGGACTGCCTTAGGCATGCAGGGGAAGCTTGGCTGGGACTAGCTCCCGCCTGTGAGCCCTGATTGTCGGTGGAGGCGCTTGAGCAGTGTGGCACTCCTAGGCGTCTGGAGGGAATAGCCCTGCTGTAAGTGTCGACCGGCGAGGAAGGCAGCTGTGAATGTGTTGCGGTGCTGCCCTAAGCATGAAAAGGAAGCTTGGTTGGATAGCTCTCCTGCCTGTGCCCCCTGCCGACAATTCTACCATGCTTACTCTTAAGAAAGCTCGTAAGTGTCGACCGGCAAAGGAGGCGAGCCGTGAATGTGCTGTTGGGCTGCCCTAAGCATGCAGAACAATTCTGGGTGGGGGGGGTCCAGCTCTCCTGCCTGTGAGACCTGTCGACAATTACACCAGGCTTACGCTTTAGAAAGCTCGCCTGCTCAGACACCTGTCTGGCAGCCGGCACTCACGGGCAAGAGCGCTGGCCACGACAAGCTTGTCTCTGGGAGCACAACAAAATGAGCCCGTCTCGCCATCCTTCCGCCATCGACATTTGCTTGCCTTCTTCGCCTGCTGACAGTTACAGCGCGCCAATTCCCAACCTACTGCTAGGAGTGGCACACTGCTCAGATGCCTTTCTCCCCTGTCATTACTCACAGGCGAGCGTTCTTGGCATAACAAGCTTGTCTCTGGAAGCCCCACAGGTAGTCACATTTTGCCATCCTCCCCCATGAACAACTACACCATGCTTACTCTTAAGAGGGTGCTCAGAGGCTTCTCCGGAGAGCCGGCACTCATAGGCAAGAGATCTGGGCAGGAGAAGATTGTCTCTGGCAGGGCCACAAAACGAGCCGGGCTCACCATCCTCCCCTGTCGACAGTTACAGCTTCTTCCTAAGCACGACAGACTGCTCCGACGGCTGTCCGAACAGCCAGCGCTCACAGGCTTGAGCTGCATATCTGAGGCAGCTCTACAACAGGTTCGCAGTTTGCCCGCCTCTTCCCTCCACACTTAGAGCGAGCAAGCCCCTCTGTTTTGCCAGGAGAGGATGGCCACTCGGGAACATATTGTGCGGTGGCGTTAGGGATGAAGGCTCTTGCCTGTGAGCCCTGGCTGCTCGGACGCGCCACTGACTATTCTGGCATTCATTGAGGAAGCGCTGAGTACGCCTGGTGTGATCGGCGACACAAGTGAACGGTGAGCTGCGCATATCCTGTGCGGCTGCCAGAAGCTCTTTTCCAGCTCGTGTCCAGAATTCTTGCCTGTGAGGACTGACAGGTGAGAGAGGCGTTTGCGCAATATGGCACTCCTCGGAGTAAGGCGTGAGTACGCAGCCTTTAAGTGTGGACAGGAGAGGAAGGCAACTGTGAACGTGTTGTGGGCCTGCTGTGGCTTAGCAGGTTTTGTGTGGTGGGGATGAGCTCTTGCTTTTGAGCCCTGCTTGCTCGCAAAGGCGTCTGAGCATTTTGGCATTCTTAGGACTAAGTTGGGAGTAGCCGTGATGTAAAGGCCAAAAGGCCCTCACCTAGAAGAGAGCAGGGAATATGCTGTGGGCTGCCAAAGGGAAGCTTGGCATGCCCAGAGCTCTTGCCTAGCGGCCCTTGCTGTTCGGACAGGCGTCTGAGCAGTTGGGCATTCTTAGGAGGAAGCTGTGAGTACGCCTGCTGTAACTGTTGACGGGGGAGGAAGGCGAGATGGGTACATCTTGTGGGGCTGCCCAAGGCTAGTTTCGCATACCTGCGCTCTTGCCCAGCAGCCCTTGCTCGTTGGACAGGCATTTGAGCAACGTGGCATTGCTAGGAGGAAGGCGGGAGTAGCGGTGCTGTTAATGTCGACAGGAAAGGAAGGCAAGCCGTTATCCTGTTGTGGGACTGCCTTAGGCATGCAGGGGAAGCTTGGCTGGGACTAGCTCCTGCCTGTGAGCCCTGACTGTCAGTGGAGGCATTGGAGCAGTGTGGCACTCCTAGGCGTTCGGAGGGAATAGCCCTGCTGTAAGTGTCAACCGGCGAGGAAGGCAGCTGTGAAAGTGCTATGGGGCTGCCCTGCGCATGCAGGTCAAGCTTGCTTGGCAACAGCTCTTGCCTGTCAGCGTCGGCTGTTCGGACAGGCAGCTGAGCAGGCGGGCATTCTTAGGAGGCAGCTGTGAGTGGACGTGGTGTAAGTGTCCACAGGGGAGGATGGCGAGATTGGGCATGTCTTGTGGGATTGCCCGAGGCAAGCCTGGTGTGCCCAGACCTCTGATCCATGTGAACTGATAGGTGGGAGAGTTTGAGCAGTTTCACACTCTTAGGAGAAAGGTGGGAACAGGCCTGGTGTTATTGTCGACCGGGGGTGCGGGAGGCAATGTCATGGGGCTGCCCTAGCCTGACTCTGATTAACTCTAGATGGTGGCAGTCCAAGATTCCTTAACACTGAACTCCTTTGGAAGGAGTCCTGCTTTGCGAATTTCACTGGGTAGGAGCCCTTTCTCACCTGCCCGAGTTGTTGCAACTGGTCCGGATTGTGTCCATTTGGCTTGGATACAATGGACCGCCAAAGAAACATTAGTTTGAGCTCCTCCTGCTGCAACTAAGGAAGCTGATGAGCTTGCCTTCTTTGAGCTCCCACTGAGGTAGAAATCTGAGAGGAGCACCGTTGATTACGTCCAAGAGGTAACAGAGATGATCGTAATGGCTTTGCTTTGTCTAATCTAGACACATCTCTGTTTGTGGCACTTGCTTATTCACTAATGCCTCAGCATCGATGCTATTTAGAACTCCTAATCCTGGCCCTGTAACACCACTGACATCCTTTCTTTCTCGCCATTTGGCGCTTCAGGTCCGCTTGCGTAACCATTCCATCCATGTGGTGTAAGCTATATTTAAAAATGGCAGACAGGATGGCTTAATCATAGACATGTTCTCTTGCCTGAGTAACGCTACAGGTTTTAGAGACCACAAAGGGTTCAACAGTAACTTTTGTGTTCCGGTTGATTTAACTGCGTGGGAGCTCTGCGGAGATGGTCGGGCTGTTCCTGCAGTGACCGCAGGGAAAGTTAAAATGGAGAGCATTGGGGAAGTGGTTAAAGCAGGAGAGAGTGTTGAAAGCCTGCTCCTGAGAGTGCAGGGTAGAACTAATGGCGTAGACTTACAAGTTACACTCCCATTACAAGAGCGTTCGTTAGAACGCATCACCGGGGTCTGCCGGGACCCGGGCAATGGAAGGCGGAAGTTTTCAGTGCAATCGTCTCTCCGGCACCAGGCGAGAGTCACTACAATTTGTAGTTAGTGACACACTGGACTTCTCAGTTTGGGTAATGTCTTGGTCCCATTTCTACTGGCAATAGTCTTAGAGGCTGTCACGGAGGATTCTGAACATCCCGTAGCGCTAAGTTTAGGGCTGCTGGTAAAAATGACCTCACTCTACCTCAGCAAGCAGCCAGTGGCCTGTCACTTGCCAATCAGGCACTGAGGCAGAAGTGAGCTCAGAAGCGCAGGCAGGACTCATGGCGCTCTGAGTGCCTCATCAGGCACTGAGGTCAAAGGGACCTCACAAGCACAGCCAGCAGCTCTGGGCCTGCCATGGCGCATCAAACACGGAGAAAGAAGGGAACACCCAAGCAGACCAGCAGCCATGGGCGTGGCAGTGCATGCCCATGCATGCCATGCATGCAATGGCATGCAGGTCAAAGTGACATCGTAAGACACAACCAGCAACCATGGGCCTGCCACTGCCCTTTTCGGCATGCAGACACAAGTATCCTCACAAGCAAAGCCAGGTGGCATGACCCTGCCACTGGCCTATCAAGCACAGAGGCAGAAGCAAACTCACAAGCAGAGCGAGGACCTGCACCACAAAAAAAGGCACGCGGAGACCACTGCACAGCAAAAAAGGCACTCAGAAGGACCTGCACCGCAAAAAAAGGGCTCTCGGAGGCCCCACTGCAAAGAAAAAGCACTTGGAAATCACTGCACCATGAAAAAAAGCACTCAGAGGGCCCTGCACCGCCAGGAAAAGGGCCCTCGGATGCCCCTACATATGAAAAAAAGTCACTCGGAGGCCCCTGCACCGCAGAAATAGGCACTTGCAGGCCGCTGCATCACAAAAAAAGGCAATTGGAGGGCGCTACACCACAGACAAAGGCACTCGGAGGCCCCTGCAGAGGAAAAAAAAAAGCCCTCGGAGGCCACTACACTGTAAAAAAAGGCACTCGGTGGCCACTACAGCACAAAAAAAGGCACTCAGAGGACCACACCACAAAAAAAGGTACTGGGTGGCCCCGACAGCACAAAGGCACTCGGGGGCTGCTACAATGCGAACCAAGGCACTCGGAGTGCCCGGCACCACCAAAAGAGGCACTCGGAGGCTCCTGCACTGGAAAAAGAGGCACTTGCAGGCCTGTTCACCAGAAAAAATGGCACTCGGAGGCCCCTACACCACAGAGAAAGGCACTCGGAGGCCCCTACAGCACAAAAAAAGGCACTTGGGGGCTGCTACAATGCAGAAAAAAGGCACTCGGAGGCCCCTACACTGGAAATAAAGGCACTCGGAGGCTCCCGCACCTCAAAAAAAGGCACTCAGAGGCCTCCACACTGCAAAAAAGGGCACTCGGAGGCCAGTGCACTGAAAAAAAGGCACTTGGAGGCTACTACACTGCAAAAAAAATGCACCCTGAGGCCCCTGCACCGGAAAAAAAGGCACTCGCAGGGCCCTGCACCACAAAAAAAGGCACTCGGAGGCTGCTACACTGCAGAGAAAGGCACTCGGAGGCCCCTGTACTGGAAAAAAAGGCACTCGGAGGCCAGTGCACCACAAAAAAGGCACTTGGAGGCTGCTACAATGCAAAAAAAGGCACTCGGAGGGCGCTACACCACAAAAAAAGGCACTCAGTGGCCCCTACAGCACAAACAAAGGCTCTTGGGGGCTGCTACAATGTGAAACAAGGCACTCGGGGGGCCCAGCACCACCAAGAAAGGCACTCGGAGGCTCCTGCACTGCAAAAAGAGGCACTCGGAGGCCTGTACACTGGAAATAAAGGCACTTGGAGGTCCCTGCACCACAAAAAATGCACCCTGAGGACCCTGCACTGCAAAAAAAGGCACTCAGGGGCTGCTACAACACGAAAAAAAGGCACTTGGAGGCCCCTGCACCACAATAAAAGGCAGTCAGAGGCCTCTACAACACCTTCCACTTCCCTATCAGACACAGAGGCTGATGTGACCTGACAAGGACAGGAAGCCACCTGGGGCCTGCCAGTGGCCTATCAGGCACTGGTACTTCTGTGAGCTCACAAGCAGAGTCAGCAGCCATGGGCATCCCACTGCCTGATGAGGCACTGAGACCAAGGTGACCTCAAAATGCAGCCAGCACGCAGAGGCCTGCCACTGGCCTATCAGTCACTCAGACTGCTGTGAGCTCAAAAGGACAGCCAGCAGCCAATGGCCTCGCACTGGCCTATCAGGCATTGGGACTGCTGTGACCTCACGAGCACAGCCAGCAGCTGTGGGTCTGCCACTGGCTATCAGGCACTCAGACTGCTGTGAGCTCAAAAGGACAGCCAGCAGCCAATGGCGTCACACTGGCCTATCAGGCAATGGGACTGCTGTGAGCTCACAAGCACAGCAAACAGCCATGAGCCTGCCACTGCCCTATAGGGCACAGAGGCTGCTGTGACCTCACAAGCACAGCCAGCAGCCAAGGGCCTGCCACAAGCCTATCAGGCAATAGGACTGCTGTGACCTCACAAGCACAGCCAGCAGCTATGGGCCTGCCACTGGCCTATACAGCACGGAGGCTGCTGTGACCTCACAAGCACAGGCAGCCGCCATTAGCCTCCCACTGCCCTAGGAGGCGCTGACGCTGATGTCAACTCAGAAGCACAGCCAGCAGGGGGCCCTGTAGACTAACTTATGAGGCACTGAGGCTACTGTGACATCGCAAGCACAGCCAGCAGCCAGGAGCCTGACACTTGCCTAGCAGGCACAGAGGGTGCTGTGACCTCACAAGCACAGCCAGCAGGGGGCCCTGTAGAATAACTTATGAGGCACTGAGGCTACTGTGACATCACAAGCACAGCCAGCAGCCATGAGCCTGACACTTGCCTAGCAGGCACAGAGGGTGCTGTGACCTCACAAGCATAACCAGCAGGGGGCCCTGTAGACTAACTTATGAGGCACAGAGGCTGCTGTGACCTCACAAGCACAGCCAGCAGCCAGGAGCCTGACACTGGCCTTAGAGGCACTCAGGCTGCTGTGACACCACAGGCACAGCCAGCAGGGGGCGCTGGACACTAACCTATGAGGCACTGAGGGTGCTGTGACCTCCCAAGCACAGCCAGCAGCCATGAGCCTGACACTGGCCTTAGAGGCACTGAGGCTGCTGTGATATCACAAGCACAGCCAGCAGCCAGGAGCCTGACACTGGCTTGAGAGGCACTGAGGCTGCTGTGACCTCACAAGCACAGCCAGCAGCCAGGAGCATGCCCCTGGCCTAGTACGCACTCAGGCTGCTGTGACCAAAAAGCACAGCCATCATCCAGGAGCCTGCCACTGGCCTCGGAGGCACTGAGGCTGCTGTGACCTCACAAGCACAGCCAGCAGCCAGGAGCCTGCTACTGGCCTAGGAGTCACTCAGGCTGCTGTGACATCCCAAGCACAGCCAGCAACCATGAGACTGCCACTGGCCTAGGAGCCACTCAGGCTGCTGTGACCTCACAAGCACAGCCAGCAGCCAGGAGCCTGCCGCTGGCCTCACAGGCAGTCAGGCTGCTGTGACCTCACAAGCACAGCCAGCAGTTATGAGCATGCCACTGGCCTAGGAGGCACTGAGGCTGCTGTGACCTCACAAGCACAGCCAGCAGCGGGCCCTGTAGACTAACCTAGGAGGCACTGAGGCTGCTGTGACCTCAGCAGCACAGCCAGCAGCCATGAGCCTGCTACTGGCCTAGGAGGCACTGAGGCTGCTGTGACCTCACAAGCACAGCCAGCAGCCATGAGCCTGCCACTGGCCTCAGAGGCACTAAGGCTGCTGTGACCTCACCAGCACAGCCAGCAGTCAGGGGCCTGCCAGTGGCTTATGAGGCACTGAGGGTGCTGTGACCTCACAAGCACAGCCAGCAGCTATGCGCCTGACACTGGCCTAGGAGGCACTGAGGGTGCTGTGACCTCACAAACACAGCCAGCAGGGTACGCTGTAGACTAACCTATGAGGCACTCAGGCTGCTGTGACATCACAAGCACAGCCAGCTGGGGGCGCTGTAGACTAACCTATGAGGCACTCAGGCTGCTGTGACCTCACAAGCACAGCCAGCAGTCAGGGGCCTGCCACTGGCTTATGAGGCACTGAGGTTGCTGTGACCTCACAAGCACAGCCAGCAGCCATGATCCTGCCACTGGCCTCAGAGGCACTCAGGCTGCTGTGACCTCAGCAGCACAGCCAGCAGCCATGAGCCTGACACTGGCCTAGGAGGCACTGAGGCTGCTGTGACCTCACAAACACAGCCAGCAGGAGGCGCTGTAGACTAACCTATGAGTCACTGAGGCTGCTGTGACGTCACAAGCACAGCCAGCAGGCAGGAGCCTGCCACTGGCCTAGGAGGCAGTCAGGCTGCTGTGACCTCCCAAGCACAGCCAGCAGCCATGAGCCTGCCACTGGCCTCGGAGGCACTGAGGGTGCTGTGACCTCACAAACACAGCCAGCAGCCAGCAGCCTGCCACTGTCGTAGGAGGCACTGAGGCTGCTGTGACGTCACAAGCACAGCCAGCAGCCAGGAGCCTGCTACTGGCTTATGAGGCACTGAGGCTGCTGTGACCTCACAAGCACAGCCAGCAGCCAGGAGCCTGCTACTGGCCTAGGAAGCACTGAGGCTGCTGTGACCTCACAAGCACAGCCAGCAGTCAGGGGACTGCCAGCGGCTTATGAGGCACTGAGGTTGCTGTGACCTCACAAGCTCAGCCAGCAGCCATGAGCCTGCCACTGGCCTTTGAGGCACGGAGGCTGCTGTGACCTCACAAGCACCGCCAGCAGCCAGGGGATGCCCCTGGTGTATTATGCACTGGGACTGCTTTGACTTCACAAGCACAGCCAGCACCCAGGAAGCTGACACTGGCCTATCAGGCCCTGAGGTTATTGTGACCTTACAAGCACAGCCATCATCCATTGGCCTGCCACTGGCGTATAGGGCATGGAGGCTGCTGTGACCTCACAAGCACAGCCAGGGGACTGCCACTGCCCTGTGAAGCACTGAGATAAATGTGACCTCACAAGCACAGAATGCAGCCAGGGTCCTGCCCCTGGTGTATCAGGCACTGGGACTGCTTTGACTTCACAAGCACAGCCAGCAAACAGGGGTCTGCCACTGGCCTATGAGGCAATGAGAGTGCTCTAACCTCACAAAAAAAGCTGGCTTACAGGATCCTGCCACTCGCCTATTAAGCACTGTGGCTGTGAGGCTGCTGTGAGCTCACAAGCAGAGTCAGCAGCCATGGGCCTCCCACGGCCCTATAAGGTACAGAGACAAATGTGACCTCAAAAGGCAGCCAGCAGACAGAGGCCTGCCACAGGCCTATCAGGCAATAGGACTGCTGTGACGTTACAAGCACAGCCAGCAGCTGTGGGTCTGCCACTGGCTATCAGGCACTCAGACTGCTGTGAGCTCACAAGCACAGCAAACAGCCATGAGCCTGCCACTGCCCTATAGGGCACAGAGGCTGCTGTGACCTCACGAGCACAGCCAGCAGCCAGGAGCCTGCCACTGGCCTGTGAAGCACTGAGACAAATGTGACCTCACAAGCACAGCAAACAGCCTTGGGCATCCCACTGGCATATCAGTCAATGGGACTGCTGTGACCTCACGAGCACAGCCAGCAGCTATGGGCCTGCCACTGGCCTCGGAGGCACGGAGGCTGCTGTGACCTCACAAGCACAGCCAGCAGGCACTGGCCTGCCCCTCGTATATCAGGCACTGAGGCTGCTGCTGTTGTCTGAAAAGCGGATTCGTTGCCCGGTGTGCAATAAGCCAATAATTACACACTCAGGAGAGACATTTGCTTATTTATTTCAGAGTTGCGCAAGCCTGGGTGCTCGGTCGTTTCCCACAAATCAAGCACACCCCCCCCCCCCAACTTTTCAAGTAGCATTTATACAAACAAATTGCCAGATTTGCAATTTTCCCTTTTACACTGATTGGTTAGTGATTTCTTCATTCCCCGGGTCCCACCCCTGTCTCCCAAGGTCCTGATGAGGGGAGATCAATTAACACTGCCCCAGCAGGGACAGTAGGTGTTATCTCCCAAAGTCCTGACAAGGGGGAGATAGTCCAGACCCCTTAATTAACATTGTTTCAGCAGTGAGAGGAGGTTTTGCTTCCCAAGGTCCTGGTGCCCAAGCAGGCCTTATTTCAAAGCCTTGACATCCTCCCTTTCGGAGTGTGGGGCACAGGAATGCAGCCTGCTTGTAACTCCCTTATCTTTCCAGCCTGCACCAGCTCTGGGGCCCTTTCTTACTGAACTAGGAGTTCGGCCTAAGGCTTCAGCAAATTTAGCTACTCATGAAGCAAGTTTTATCTAAGTGGCTACCTCTAGACCACTTCAGACTTAATGTTAGAAGTTATCCTAATCTACCTAGTTCACGCATTCCTTCTGAGCTTCCCAGGGTTGTCTTGTAACAATTCCCCCCTTTGAGACTTATATGATCATTTTCATATTAGTCTCACTCTTTTAAAATCTTTCCCATATTAATTTTGTACAACATCTACAAATGCATTGAATCACTACATAAACGCATACAAAAACTACTAACACCATTCCCAAAATTGTTAAACACTTTTTAACCCATGAGCTCACGTCAGGGAACCAGGAAGTCAACCATTTCCATGTTTCTTCAAATCCAAAAGAGGTATCCTCTTTCTGAACCCCATGTAAGATTTCAGTCTGCTTCCAGATTTCATTTAGATCGGTAGAAATTCTCCCGCTTTGATCCACATATACACAGCAACTAGTATTTATTACTGTACATACTCCTCCCTGAGATGCCAATAACATCTCTAGAGCCATCCTGTTTTGGGTAGTTATTTTAGCAATTTCTGAAACCTCCTCTTGTAAAGCTGCAGTGGCATCAGAGGTTTTATTCCCTATTTTTTTCAATAACTGCTGAAATATTTACTATTGCTTTTTCAAGTTCACTCACTCCCAGTTGTGGAAACAGCCACCTTACGAATGACTGCAACCTAGCAGGTCGATCTATTAAAGGATTATTGACCCTCTTTTGTCTCCTTATGAATGTTCTTAGCCAGGATTTTTGGTATTTATTACTCAATTCTTTTCTTATAGTAACATTAGGGATTATTGCCCCTAAAGTACATGTCCCTGACCAATTAGGAGGTAGCACTTTTCGTGCCTTGTTTCCACACAACCAATACCATCCACTACCTTTTGGAACACGCCACCCATTTAGTTCCTTACTTGGCCACTTATAACCTATTCAGGTATCCGAGAGCAATCTTTATAACCTCCTACCTTAATGGCTCCAGTACAGTTGATCGGTTGCTTTCCATAAAGTATAGTTTTCTCCCACCATTTATTACTATTATTACATCTTTGGATACATTGATAATAATCTCCTGTCACCCTCTGGACTTCCCATTCCTGTTTGGTTGTTTCATAGGCACTCCAATTAGTGGGAAGCCCTTGTTGGAAAGTTCAGGGAAGTGGGTACACACCCAGCAATCCCTCTGCTTAACTATCTTCATAGATTTCGTAATTACTTCCAAATGGAGATTGTGACTCCAAAATCCTTCCTGATTCCCTTTAATTGTTTGGCTCAGGTAACCTAGAAAAACTAACCACCACATTTCTCCCCTGGTTGTTAAGGAGAACATCATTTTTACACAGATACCGTAACAACAATATTAACCCTATTCCTAACAATCAGATTAAAGCATTTTTTCCCTGAATACAATCTAAATTTAAAACCGATTCGCTTCTAATACATCTCATATATCTTTATATATTTTTAACTTTAGAGGTTGAACTTGTTCAGCTTTCCACGTCTCTTGAGGTACTGCTTTCACTCGGGTGTAATCTAAAAGTATAACTGGATGTACCTACGGAGAGAAGAACCTTTGCCATAGACAAGAGATAATCACTTAAAATTTGATCACCCTTAACGTGCATTTGAATTTCATTTCCAGTTAAATTTACAGTGTAAGGTTTGCCATACAGAATCTCAAATGGACTAACTTTCTCCCTAACCCTTGGGGTTATTCTGGTTCTTAATAATGCCAGAGGTAAAACATCAGTCCATTTCATCTGAGTCTCCTGACACAATTTTCCTACCTGTCTCTTAATTGTTTGATTCATTCTTTCCACTTTTCCACTGGATTGTGGCCTCCAGGGGGTATGTAAGTCCCATTTAATTTGTAGTATTTTTGAGATTTGTTGTACTATTTCTGCTATAAAATGAGGTCCCCTATCTGAAGAAAACCCTTCTGGTACCCTAAATCTTGGTATGATTTCTTTTAATAACATTTTCACTACCTCCCCTGCTTTAGTGGTACGACACGGGAAAGCCTCAGGCCATCCTGAAAAGGTGTCAACAATTACCAACAAATGTTTATATCCATTACATCTTGGTAATTCAGAAAAATCAATTTGCCAGTAATCCCCAGGCATGAAGCCCCTTTTTACTTCCCCTGGGGGGGCTTCTTCTGAATCCTGGGATTATTTCTAAGACAGATTTCACATTTTTGTGTAATACCCTTTGCAATTATTAACATACTAACTCCCACAGCAAATCTTTTAACTGTTTCAACCAATGCCTCAGCTCCCATGTGGGTACTACCATGTATTTGCTTCATCAGCTTCTTCATTATCGGCAAAGTTACCACACACTGTCCAGTAGATGTCACCCACCATCCTTCAGGAGTTTTTATGCATTTCAGTATTTCTGCTAATTTATTTTCTTTTTCAGTGTATACTGGAATTTCCATTTTTAACAGTCTCTCTGGAACTAATGCTGCCACTGACATGGATAATGCTGCCCTTTTTGCAGCCTCATCGGCCTGTTACGGAAATTAGGCTTGTCGGCCACCATAACAGGGCTCGACCCTAGGTTCCCCCAAGTAAAGTTCAGAGCCAAATCAAAACAAAGTAAATTTTAATCACACGCGTGCCGTAATTACAGCTCGAGCTGGGTGCCTCCGAAGAGGGACCCTAACATAAACAAATCCTGGGTAATTATAGTCTTTTCAACTTCCATTTCCCACCCCTCACGCGATAGTTAGACCAATAGTAATTTTTTGGTCTGGGGTCTCCTGCTCCTCATTGGGTCTCATCATCTTTCTGAGGCAAGCTGGTTTTCTCCTTATTCTTGTTTTTTTGCAGTCTCTGATGACGGTTGTACTTCTGTTTTTGTTGGGTCTGGCGGTTGCCTCCCAAGGTCTTATTTTCCCCCATTGTTTTGGCGTCTTCCCTCTCGGAGTCGGTGACACAGGTGCGCAGACTGCGTGTGGCTCCCTTATCTTCCCAGCCTGAACGAGCTCTGAGGCACTATTTTTTATTAAACTAAGTAAAGATTCGTTACTTTTCCCACGCACGGCCTAAGGCTTCAGCAAATCTAGCCACTCATGCTAAGCAAGTTTTATGTAAGTTGTGCTAAGCAGCCATTTCTAGACAGTTTCAATTCACTATTCTTTAACAGTTTCCCCCCTTTATTTTTATGAAGCATCCCTGCTAATATTTTAAACAGAGTTCTCGAAGTCTTTCGAGGCATACTATCACTTTCCATACTCTTATATATAATATGATCGTAAGCAATAGGCATAACACAGTTAAACTGAACACAACTACTACCGGGTGCAATACATGATTATAAATCCCTGTTGTGGTTGGTGACCACCCTAGAAGAGTTTCCCAGCCATGATGTTCTCCGTCCCTTTTTACCCTTTCTAAGATATGATGTATCTCTTTTGCATCATGGTGAACAGTGATTAGAGTTTTCTGTCCACTGTTCCGGATGCGCTCTAGCAGTCGATGCAAATCATCATGTTGCAGTAGTTTCCTTACCAGGGTGAGATTCATCCCAATGGGAGTAGGTAGTAAATTTTGAATTAATGTATAATTAGATTGTAACAATTGATAAGACGTGATAGGAGCTGAATAATTGAAATCACATCCCATGATTTTGGTAAAGCTACAAATACAAATATTTCAATGATTACTCATATCTACTACAATGCCATCTATAACTATAAGACTACAAAAGGTTCTCATACATACACACCCTCTCCCAATATATACAAGTATAGTTGCAGGTGTTTCATCAGGGTGTATTTCAAAGTGACAAACATTTTGCTCAGTGTCAAGACAAATGTCTTGGGCTTTGATGGTATTACTTTCACAAATAAACCCTTGCTGTTCCTGTACAATACATGCGCTAACGTCCACAGTTTGCCATTTATTTCCATTTCGTTGGGCCC
Source organism: Dromaius novaehollandiae (assembly GCF_036370855.1). NCBI lineage: Eukaryota > Metazoa > Chordata > Aves > Casuariiformes > Dromaiidae > Dromaius > Dromaius novaehollandiae. The sequence continues at coordinate 555,869 of NW_026991418.1, forward strand.
ATACTCTGTGTTCCAATGGATAGAGTATAGCTCCATTGTGATTTAATCCTAACGCAATGATTGGATATATTGTATATGTTGGAGCATTACGTATTGTTGAAACAAAGGCTGTGGCCTCAGTGTTGATAGGATCATAAGTAAAATTGACCAGATACCACCAGGATTGGAATTCCTTTTCAAATTCGGTCACATTATCCCAAATTACCTTTCGAATTTCAGTGGGTAAAGTGCCTTCTTCCCCTCCCTTATAATCGCTGCTGCCATAGATTGCATCCACAGTTGAGCTTGGATGCAACTGAGGGCCAGGGAAATATTAATTTGGGCTTCCCCAAGTGCATCCACTATCAAGTGGTGATCTTTTTCATTCATTTTTTCCCACTGAGGTAATATCTCGGATGAAAGCCATTGGTTAGTTCCTAATGCTAATAGAGAAGACCTCAATGGATGTTTTAATCTGTATAAGTCACTTGTTGTTGTGCTCAGTTTATTTACGAGTACTTCAGCATCTATACTGTTTAGGACTCCCAATCCTGTTCCTATGATACCGGTCACATCTCTCCTTGTTCATTTTGGAGAGGTGAGGGTTCGCCTATGTAACCACGCCGTCCATCCCACATAGGACGTACCTAAGAATGGTGAACAGGTCGGTTTGATTGTAGAGATATAATTTGCATTAATAGCTCTACTCGTTTGAGAGACCATGATGGATTAAATAACACTCGTTGTTGGCCTGTATTTCTAATCACATACGGTCCAATTTCAAAGATTTGTGGGGATAAGGTTTTCTTACTCTTCATGGTAACAGAGTTATTTATATTGGTGGAAATAATTGTAGTCAGGGTAGGTATTGCTGTACTGGGCTCAATAATGTCTATTTTAAATTCAAATGATAGTCCCACATTGTGGTGAGCCCACAGGCAAACTATAAAAACAGGTTGTTCTAAGGTAAAATTGTACCAACAATCCAGTTTTTCAGTGGCACAAATTTTCCTTTCTTTTTCATTTGATTTGATTTTAGTGAGAGAGATTTGAGTTGCCTTCTCATGGGTGGACCCGTTGATCACTCGACACCCTATCTTTATTTCCTTTCCTGTCCTTCCCAGGAGTTGGGGAAGTTGGTTAGTATTATCCCAGTTCCATTCATTTTCTGAGTATACTTCAGTTCCATGCATGAGCAGGGTTGAGAGGTTTAAGTTTTTATCAGAACTTAATCTCATACTTCCGGTATACTTAACACGGGCCTGGGACCATGGCCACTCTAAGGTTCTTTGACCACAGGTTACAGAAAGTAGCATCAAGCTTTACGTGGTTGTTTTCACTGTTCTGCTGCAACCTCTGCTGTGTTTGCTTCTTGGACTGTCACTCGTTTCACGTGAGAGTGGTGAATCCAATTCTCTTTTCCTAGAATTTTAACAGCGCAGTAAGAACTTAACAATACAGTATAGGGTCCTTCCCATTTTGGTTCTAGTTTTGTTTTTCGCGAGAATACCTTTATCAACACTTTATCTCCAGGCTGTATAGCATGTGCCTGAATGTCTGATGGCACCGGCTGAAACCACTGAGCCTGATTTTGCAAGGCCTTAAACCGTTCTTGTAAGGCTAGTACCTATTGTGTTACTCGTTCATCTCCGTCTAATAGGCTGGTCTTAGCAGGGATATAAGTCCCTGGTATCGCTAAATGTCTCCCAAAAAGAATTTCTGCTGGTGGTAGTCCTATGGGTTGCCGTGGAGAATTTCGAACATCCCACAGAGCTAAGTTTAATGCCTCTGGCCATTTTAGGCTAGCATGTGTGCATATTCTTGCTATTTTCTCTTTTAATGTTCTATTCATTCTTTCTACTTGTCCTGAAGATTGTGGGTGATAAGGAGCATGTAGGTTTCTTTTTATTCCTAACGATTTACATAACTGATTGATTATGCTTGCTGTAAAATGGGCACCCCTGTCTGAATCAATGGCTTCTGGGACCCCATACCTGGGTATGATTTCCTTCAGTAAGGCTTTTACCATTCCCCCTGTGTCAGCCTTTCTTGTTGGAAAAGCTTCTACCCAGCCTGATAACTGATCTATTATCACTAACAAGTGTTTCTATCCATAGACAGATGGCATATCTGCATAAGCTATTTGCAGCTTCTGGAAAGGGAAGTAAGCCCATGGTCGTCCCCCCCAAATCTGAGCTTGGCTTGTTATTTGAAAACTTCTGGCAGGTCGGGCAGCTATTTGTTATTCTTCTAGCAGCTGCATAGATTCCTGGAGCAGCCCATACTTTCTGTACCTGTTTAGCTATTCCCTCGGCTCCCCCATGAGCTTTATCGTGAAACCACCTAGCTATAGTAATTAAATATTTTTTTGGTAGAATTGGTTTTTCCCCAATTGTCCATATTCCGTCACCATTTTGTTTTGCTTCCCACTGTTCCCATTGTTTTTTCTCTTCCACTGAGCAGTCTTTTTCATACATAGTTTTGGGGTCTATTAAGTTTGGCCACTCACTCTGGTCCATCCTTGGAACTGCCCCCATACATTCTCTCAGAGGTTGTTGAGCTGCAGCCCTCGCAGCAGCGTTGGCTAGAGCATTTCCTCTGCTAATTTCTGTAGTGTCTTTAGTATGGGCTGGGCAGTGTATTACCGCAATTTCTTTGGGCAGTTGAACTGCTTCCAGCAAATTACGTATTTCTTCTCCATTAGCTAATTTCTTTCCTGATGACGGCAAGAATCCTCGTTCTTTCCATAACATCCCTGTTGCATGACACACTCCAAATGCATATTTAGAGTCGGTATAGATATTTACCCGCAAGCTCTTACCTATTTTTTGCTGCTTGGGTCAATGCTATTAATTCTGCTCCTTGAGCACTTACTGATGGAGACAAAGGATTGGCCTCGAGCACCTCAAAGACGTTAGTGACAGCATAGCCGGAGTGACGTCTTCCGTCCAAATAATAGGATGACCCATCTGTAAACAGAACTAAGTCCGGGTTCTCCAAAGGTTCATCTTTAAGGTCCTCCCGGGGCTTGCTCGAGCTGACGACCACCTGCTCACAGGAATGATGTGGCTCTCCGTCCTCCGGTTGAGGCAATAGCGTTGCTGGATTCAAAATATTGCATCTTTTGAAAGTCACATTATCTGCATGCAGTATTATCAGTTCATAGCGGTCAGCTCTCTGTGGGGATAGTGCTTGAGTCGCATATTGCTTCATTAACAGTTCTACTTCATGTGGCACATACACAGTTAATGAATGACCCAAAACCACAGGTCGTGTTTTTTTCAATAAGAGCTGCAGTAGCTGCTATTGCTCTGATGCGTCCTGGAGTGCCTTTAGCTACCTCATCTAGTTGCGTGGAGTAATAGGCCACTGGTCTACGGTGAGGGCCTAGTTTTTGGGTGAGTACCCCACTTGCTACTCCCTGTCGCTCATGGACAAATAATTCAAATAGTTTGCTATAATCTGGTAACCCGAGAGCAGGGGCTGAAACCAACGCTTTTTTCACAGATGTAAAAGCTTTCTCCCTTTCTGGGCCCCAGGCCAAAGGCTCTATTTCCTCCTTTTTTGTTGCCTGTACCAGAGGCTTAGTAAATTCTGCTAACCCCGGAATCCACGGTCGGCAGAATCCTACAGCTCCTAAAAATCCCCTAAGCTGTTTTTTTGTTACAGGACGAGGCATATCAAGAATTGTCTTTACTCGTTCTGGATCAACTAACCTGTGTCCTTCTCTTAAGATAAAACCCAAATATTTTACCTCTCTTTGACACAGCTGGAGTTTAGACAGAGATGCTCGATGCCCTTTTTCTGCAAGAGCGTTACACAGAGAAACAGTATCTTTCAAACATGTCTCATAATCTTTACTTGCTAATAACAAATCATCTACATATTGTATTAATGCAGAATGTCCTGGAAGTTCGATATCTGAGAGGTCATTTTTAAGTATACGCGAAAAAACAGTCGGAGACCCAGTAAATCCCTGTGGCAGCCTTGTCCAAGTTAATTGTTGTCCCTTCCAAGTGAAAGCAAAGAGATCTTGGCTATCTTCAGCTATCGGTATACTAAAAAAGGCTGCTGTTAGGTCAATCACAGTAAAATAAGTTGCCCAGTGGGGTATCTGTAGTAAAATGGTTGATGGGTCGGGGACTACTGGATGTGGAGCAACTACATGTTGGTTTATAGCCCTTAAGTCTTGTACAAAGCGATACTCTGGATCACCATCAGCATCTTGCCTGTTCTTTTTAACTGGCAGAATTGGGGTGTTATATGGGGATTCACAGACTCTAAGGATACCCATTTTCAGATAATGATCAGTTTGTTTTTGGATACTCTTCTCTGCTTCCTTTGGGATAGGATATTGTTTAACTGCAGGAGGCAATCCCCCCTTTGTTTTTATCGAGACTGGACCGGCTGATTTCAGTAGTCCCACATCCATTCCTGAAGAGCTCCATAATTTTTTAGAAACTGATTCTAAACCTGTTGGAATTTGCAGATTAGTTGACTCTGGTTCTGGTGTCTTAGCCAGAACACATGAACCCATAATTATTAGCTTTATCCCTTCCGGCTGTAAGCAGATCTGAGTATCCAAGGCTTGCAGGAGATCTCTCCCCAAAAGGCATATAGGTGCGTCTGTGGAAATTATAAAATGTCCCCACACTGTTTTACCCTCAATAGTGAGTAATAAGGGCTTAGATAACATTCATTCGCCCTTTCCCATCACTCCTTGCATCGCTATTTTATCTGATGATTTGCATCCTTTAGGCTCAAAATTTAAAAGGGAAAGGGTGGCTCCAGTATCCACTAGAAAGGGAACTTCTAAACCTTCAGTATTGCCATTACGTGACCCTCAAAATCCAAAACTACATCCCATAAATTTACTCCAATTTCCACAGTATTTTCTGAGTCTCCTGTTTCCTCTCATTGTGGATTGACTGGGAATCGCCTGGTCTCCTCCTTAGTGTTTGATTGTCTCATGCCGGTTCCTCTGTTCCTAACTACACGGGGCCTCACTGGGCACTCCTGCTGCCAGTGTCCTTGTTCCCCACAATAATAACAATCATTAACTCCTGACTGTACAGCACGTTCACTTTGGTTCCATCTATCTCTCCTGGCTCTTTCACGTCCCCTCCCCCTGGGTCCTCTAAATCCATCTCTTAACACAGCTGCTAACACACTAACTTCCTCTTTTTTTTGCTGTCTCTTTTCTTTTGCCCTCTCCTCCTCTCGACTATTATACACAAATGTGGCTAAACGTATTATTTCATCCATTCGCTTTCCTGGCCAGTCAGGAACATGTTTGGAAAACTACTTTCTAATGTCCGGGGCTGCTTGGTCTACAAATGTGGAAATCATTAGCGGCCTGTTAGCCTCGGCTTCTGGGTCTAGTCCTCCCCCATACATTCTGACTTGCTTAATTAGCCTAGCAAAGAAAGCCGAGGGGTGTTCCTCTGCCTGTTGCTGACACTCCCTTACTTGCAGTCTTTTGTCCTGCCAAACGTATAGCTTCTTCTAAGCCCTCTCTGGCTAATTGCAACTGCCTGTAATCTGCATCTACATTATGATTCCATCCGGGGTCCACAGCTGGCCAGGCTGTTTGAGCAGCCCCAACACACCCCTCTCTGCTGCCCAACGGTGGTTTGCATCCAAAATTGAGCACCTTTCATCTGGAGTGAACACAGATTCAAGGAGCATTTGTACATCTCCCCAGGTAGGGTCATACGCCTGCATAATTCCCCTTATGATTTGTAACACTCTTTCTGGATCATCCCTAAGTCTGGGGAGCCGTTGACTCCATATAATTAAATCTTGGGGTCTCCAGGGTCGGTAAACTCGTGTTGTGGCGACCCGAGGTACCCCTTCCAGACCGGGTGGGGGCACTCCTGGCACAGGAAGGCCTTCCAGAGGAGCTTGAAAGGCGGGGGCGGAAGGCAAGCGGGGGTGTAGGGAAGCTGAAGCAGAGGGTAGCGCATAGGGTGGAATAGTTTCCACAAGCGTTTCAGCAGCTGCGGTACTTACAGCATTCTGAGGAAAGAGTCTCTCTTTCCTAGGCGCCTCTTTTCATCTAGCAAATGCCCAGTTGTCCCATACATACCAGTAATCCATTTGTCTGGGGAACCTATTCTGCAAATGATGACGCAGGAAAGTTAGTTCCTGGTAACTGAAGGACCCCTGGGGTGGCCATCGCTCTGCCAGATTACCTTCCTTAGTCAGGAACGGCCAATCCTCCTGACATAGTTGGACTAACCTTTTTCTCCCTAAATTTTTGGTACCATCAATCTTACTCCAGTTTACCAAAATTTCGGCTAAGGGCGTCCCCTTTTCTATGCCGAAATTATTTCCCATATTGAGTTCCTGAAAAGTGCGTCTTAAGCAAATCAGGCAGTGCACTTCCTTCCCGGTAACACCAGTCCCTGTAGCTGGTGTGATCACACACACTATTTCTCTCCCTCTCTTTCTCTCGCTCTCTGGGAACTGCACTCACACCACCCGCGTCTTTAACTGCTAGGACTGCTGTCCCTTCGCAGCAGGCGGCTTCTCAGCCGACGGGTGCCCCAATCAGTTCCCAGGCTACACGCACTCACACACACACACACACACACACACAAACACACAGTGCTGTTTACACTCACACCAGTCACGGTGACTCTAGATTTCGGTCTTACAGTTTTGCAGTGCGCCTTATGCTGATCAGGCTGCACAACCCTCCTCCGGCCGGACCGAGCTGGGACTTAAAACCCACTCTAACCCTGGGGATGGGACTCCTACCTGTCCCCCTGGTATGCCTTACAGTGGCCAGCCCGCGTACCCCCCACACACACCTGGTACGCCTTACGGTGATCAGTCCGCGTACCCTTTCAGTGCACTGTTACCAGACCAGAGTTTAGAATTTAGGCGGGAGTTTAAGACTCACCTTCTCGGTGCCTCTCGGTGCCAAAGATCCCAGGTGAACTCACCCGATGGCGCCAGATGATTGTTTGGAGATGAGAGGCCCCAACAGTGGTCGCCTAGGGTCCCATCTGGGGTGCCAAACTGTTATGGAAATTAGGCCTGTCGGCCACCATAACAGGGCTCGACCCTAGGTTCCCCCAAGTAAAGTTCAGAGCCAAATCAAAACAAATCAGATAATTTTAATCACGCGCGTACCGTAATTACAGCTCGAGCTGGGTGCCTCCGAAGAGGGACCCTAACATAAACAAATCCTGGGTAATTATAGTCTTTTCAACTTCCATTTCCCACCCCTCACGCGGTAGTTAGCCCAATAGTAATTTTTTGGTCTGGGGTCTCCTGCTCCTCATTGGGTCTCATCATCTTTCTGAGGCAAGCTGGTTTTCTCCTTTTTTTTGTTTTTTTGCAGTCTCTGATGATGGTTGTACCTCTGTTTTTGTTGGGTCTGGCGGCTGTTTCCCAAGGTCTTATTTTCCCAATTGTTTTGGCGTCTTCCCTCTCGGAGTCGGTGACACAGGAGCGCAGACTGCGTGTGGCTTCCTTATTTTCCCAGCCTGAATGAGCTCTGAGGCACTATTTTTTATTAAACTAGGTAAAGATTCGTTACTTTTCCCACATGCAGCCTAAGGCTTCAGCAAATCTAGCCACTCATGCTAAGCAAGTTTTATGTAAGTTGTGCTAAGCAGCTATTTCTAGACAGTTTCAATTCACTATTCTTTAACACTCACAAACACAGCCAGCAGCCAGGGGCCTCTCTCTCGCTTATGAGGCACTGAGGCTGCTGTGACCTCACAAGCCCACCCAGCAGTCATTGGCCTCAAACTGGCCTATCAGGCACTGAGGCTGCTGTGACCTCACAAGCACGGCCAGCAGGCATGGGCATCCAACTGCCCTATAAGACACTGAGGCTGCTGTGACGTCACAAGCACAGCCAGCAGCTGTGGGTCTGCCACTGGCCTGTCAGGCAATAGGACTGCTGTGACCTGACAAGCACAGCCAGCAGCTATGGGCCTGCCAGTGACCTATCAGACACGTGTCGCGGCCCGAAAGGAGTCGTTCAGGACGACCTCCCTCCCCTTAGGACCAACGACCAAGTTCGTGATGCCCTTGCACTCAATTAAGGTGAAAACGACACCAGCCAACCAGTTTAAGATTTATTAAGGCAAAATGGAATCAACTAACGAGACATGTCCCGCGTCACACGTTTAGGGAAAAAGAGAGGAAAAGGGGAAGAGAGAGAGAGAAAGATATCACCACCCGTGGATCCAGTGGCGTCCCGTTGGTCCTCTTCTTTTGGGAGTCCTTGCGGCGGGGCGGGGGGGCAGAGGGGGGAAGCTCCCGTCTGGTTCCGCTGACTCTGCTCGAGTTCTTCAGTCGTCGCAAGCAAGCCCCCCCATTCACACAGTCTGCAGTTTTTATAGGTTCTTGCCCGGCCTCTGGGAGGTGCTTCCTCGCTTCCCATGCAGATTAACCGTCATGCGCAGTCCGCCCTCTCGGAACCTTCCAGAAATGGGCTGGGGTATCTGGGGGTCTCCTGCTCATGCGCAGATGGCAAATGAGTACGTGCGGTTCGTGCCCTAGAGACGCCCTTCTGCCCTTTTCGCACCCTTTTTACCCCGTGCAGGTGCACGAGGTTGTTTACTTCGCAGACGGCTCCCGGGGGCGCCAGCGCGGCATTGCCCGACACACCTTGGCAGCGGCAGCTTTGCAGCAGCAGCAGCAATGTCAAGACAAAACCGCATTTAGTACCGGTCCTCTACACCACCCCGTGTCTCAACATTGCAGCTTGGCAGCAGGAGAGAAAGCAAGCAAGCAAGGAAGGAAGGAAAGGAGAGAGAATTAGGGACGGGGGGGAAGTCGTGGGAACAACATGGGTTTGGGTAAAAAATAAAGTGCTTAACAGTGATTAAACAGAGGTCTTGCTCAATGCAAGCTTATTCTTTAACAACTTCAACAACATTTAACTTTACAAAACAGACATCAAAACTGAGTTAATGAGGTAGGATTGTTACAATAGGCATAAAACAGCTGGCAAATGCGCTGTGGATGTCAATATGCAATTTCCTCCTTCAGGAGAAACTGGGAAATGATGGGTACTGTGGTTGGCCACGGCCAATGGATGGCACGGATTTTCTTTATGCCGTCCGGCAAGGTGGTAGGAACAAATTGCATATTTGACACAACATGTCCGATTAATTGAACAAAGCAAGGAATTATGCAAGAACATTAAGGCGGCAACTGCACCTAACAAATACAATATTAACTGTTTCACCCACGGTGCCCCCAGTAACCAGGACTACAAATTGCCACTCCAGCCATTCCAGGTTTGGACGAGGACGTGGGCTATTTTTCTGATATCTTTGGTTAACTGGAGAACTACTTCGCCTACATCATCTATTTCCAAACAACAGTTAGGAATATTTAATTTCCCACACACTTCTCCCTCTTCAGCTAACAGGTAATCTAAAAACCATGTGGTGCTGAAGGATTGCCGTGCGCATCTGTTGGGATTGCCAAGTTAGAAGATCTATCGTGTCAGCGGTTTTGTTGGTAATAATTTCTAGAGCCGCTTGTAGTCTGATTATTTCCCCATTTTTGCGTCCCGCCCAAATTTCCCTTAATGGATCGCGTCTTACAGGCAACACTTCTGTCTCCAAGGTTATCATATACCTTTATGCCTAACCGAGGTCCACTTGTTTCTGGCAAAAGGAAAAACAAAGGTCTGATAATCCCTATATAACAAATTCCCAACCACCCCGTGGGTAAAAATGTATATGCTGTGTGCCTGCATATCCAGTAATGCCCCTTCTTAGCTCCAATGCCCTGAGCAAATGGCCCGTTTATCCCTGGTGGGAATTGAAAGTAAGTTGCATCTCTGTTGCCCAGAGGGCTGAAGAAGGTGGTTGCCCCATCACCTATTTGGCCGGTACAATACCAAGCCCCAGAAGTGTATTCTGGTGGTAGGTTTGCCATAGCACATATAAGCACATTAAGACAAGAAGTATCTTTCCAACACAAGTTAAGAATGCCATTCTTGGCTGTTGTGTTTTCAACAATAAAGCTAATTATGATCGCAGCACACAATTACAAAAAATGATAAAAATAACTGTTATAACTACCACAGGTAGTATCGTTGAGGACACTCAAGCTCAACATAAGACAAGTCTTCTTCCCCAGTGTCCTCTTCCTTTTACATTGTTGACCTAAAAGGAAGGGAGGATCCACCTGGCATGGATTCTATGATCTTTCCCATGGGCATCAGTAGCTACCCATGCATACAGATTTTTTGAAGCTTTTAGTACTAGAGGTATTTGTCCCACAGTGGGTAAGTCCACTAGAACCGGTTGTCCCGGGTAATACAAGGGATTCCTCGGTTTCTTATTCTCCCCAGTCCCAGGTAAGAGGGATGGAGGATTAGGGCAAAAAGCAGCGAGTCTGGGGCAGCCATTTACTCCCCATCGTCCATTGACTTTAGTTACTGCATCAGATATTCGTCGCGCCCATCCGGGATTGTGCGGTCTCAGGGTTCGTTTTAAGAGTCCTGGGGTGCAGACGGGGTCTTGGGATAAGGGAGGAGGAACTTTGGGGTTTGAGGAAGATGGGGTTCCCCTTATCCTGTCCCAACTTCTTACCAAACCTTCCAGGTTGGGAGTTGGTAACCTATCCATGACTTCTCTGGGAATTCCCTTTGAAATGCCTTCTGCCCATAATAATTGTCTCCTGCTATCCAACACCCGTACCGGTTTCCCAGGATGTGGGTGTTGCAGTGATTTATATTGCCTCCCACTTTCCTCAACTCTTCTTATTTCTGCTTTATGCTTTGTTTCCCCCTGGCCAGTGAATCCCATACGCCTTCCGTAATTAATTAGCTCCTGTGCCACCTCCCCCCAAGTCATGTTGGGGGGGCCTCCCCTTCGTCTCAGTCGGGGAGTTCGTAATCGGTCTTGCAGCTGAACAGCATCAGGAAGTCCCCTGATCAGAGGATGTAACCTCTCGGGGTCTGCCACACACTGCATGGGGGAGGGCTGCTGCGGAAGCAGCAAACCGTCATGCATCAATTGGAGGCAAGCAGTTTTCTGCACGCTTTCCAGAATGTGGCCCGCTGTGGGTGTTTTAATAGAAAAAGGGTCTCCTCTTTCCATTGGGTCTAATCCTCCTGCCCAGTAGGCTACCCTCTGGGTCAAGGACCATGGTTCCCTGTTATCATTTGTGGTTAGAAAGACTCTGGGTCCCCAATATCCTCTAGCTTCATCTTCGCTCAGCAGAATGCGATCCCCCCCGGTGAGGGAGACTCTCCACACATACTCAGTTTCAGTTTCCCGGGAGCCCCGGGAGTATTTTTCCTGTATTTTAGCCAAGTCCTGAGGGGAATAGGGGATAATACGCGTGGTACGTCGTTGAATACCCCCCTGACCATTGTCAGTGGTTTCCGTTTTAATCAAGGGTCTCATTACTACATTCCCATCTCCAGGATAAAAGCAGTTCCTGCTGTCTTCTAATTCTTTAATTGGATATATGGATTTTAGATCAGATGCCTGTTTTCCGTCTAGTTCGGCCAAATTCGAGAATCCCGGTTCACTATCATTAACCCCACGCCTGTTTTCTTCCAATTCAGACCGCAGGATTCTCTCTCGGTCTAGTGAGTCTGATAAGATTATGTGAAGCCGCTGAGTAAGGTTGCGCTCCGCAGTGAGTTGACTTTGCAAGTTTCTTACCTGTTCTTGCAAAGACTCAGCTGTCTCTTTGGCTCGACTCCGGGAGTCTTGCAAGAACTCGATTGTCTCTTTGGCTCGACTCTGGGAGTTTCTTATGTGTTCTCCCAAGGACTCAATGGTCTTTTTATCACCTTGCCTCCCCCACCGGGCAGCAATTAGTGCTGCCCCTAAAACACCACAAACTGTTGCCCGAGCCATGCCAAGAGAGAGCAGGGCTTTATAGCCCTTCAGATTCTCAAAAAGAGGATTATCCTTCATTGTCAGATCCTCTGTACTACAAATTATTCACAAGCACAGCACACTGTCACGGGCCTGCCACTGCCATAAAGGGCACGGAGGCTGCTGTGACCTCACAAGCACAGCCAGCAGCCAGGGGCCTGCCATTGGCCTGTGAAGCACTGAGGCTGCTGTGACCTCACAAGCACAGCCAGCATGTATGGGCCTGAAACTGCCCTATAGGGCACTGAGGCTGCTGTGACCTCACAAGCACAGCCAGCAGCTATGGGCCTCCCACTGGCCTATAGGGCACTGAGGCTTCTCTGACCTCACAGCAGTCATTGGCCTTGAACTGGCCTATCAGGCAACAGGACTGCTGTGACCTGACAAGCACGGCCAGCAGGCATGGGCATCCAACTGCCCTATGAGGCCCCGAGACAAAAGTGACCTCATAACGCAGCCAGCAGGCATGGAGCTGTCACTGCCCTATCAGGCACTGGTACTTCCGTGACATCACAAGTACAGCCAGCAGCCATGGGCATCCCACTGGCCAATGAGGCACTAAGACAAAGGTGACCTCAAAACGCAGCCAGCAGCCATGGGCCTGCCACTGGCCTATCAGGCAACAGGACTGCTGTGACCTCACAAGCACAGCCAGCAGCCAGCAGCCAGGGCATCGCACTGGCATATGAGGCACTGAGGCTGCTGTGACCTCACAAAATCAGCCAGCAGCCAGAGGCCTGCCACTGGCCTAACAGTCACTCAGACTGCTGTGACCTCACAAGCACAGCCAGCAGCCATTGGCCTGCCACAGACCTATCAGGCAATAGGACTGCTGTGAGCTCACAAGCACAGCCAGCAGCCAGGGGCCTGCCACTGCCTGATGAGGCGCTGACACTGCTGTGAGCTCACAAGCACAGCCAGCAGTGAAGGGCCTGCCACTGGCCTATAGGGAACGGAGGCTGATGTGACCTAACAAACACAGCCAGCAGCCATTGGCCTTCCACTGCCTGATGAGGCGCTGACACTGATCTGACCTCACAAGCACAGCACACTGTCGCGAGCCTGCCACTGCCATAAAAGGCACTGAGGCTGCTGTGACCTCACAAGCACAGCCAGCAGCCATGAGCCTGCCACTGCCTGTAAGACACTGAGGCTGCTGTGACGTCACAAGCAAAGCCAGCAGCTGTGGGTCTGCCACTGGCCTACAGGAAAAGGAGGCTGATGTGACCTCACAAGCACAGCGAGTAGCCAGCGGCCTCCCACTGCCCTATAAGGTACAGAGACAAATGTGACCTCAAAAGGCAGCCAGCAGACAGAGGCCTCCCACGGGCCTATCAGGAATAGGACTGCTGTGACCTGACAAGCACAGCCAGCAGCTATGGGCCTGCCACTGGCCTAGGAGGCACTGAGGCTGCTGTGGCCTCACAAGCGCAGCCAGCAGCCAGGAGCCTGACACTGGCCTAGGAGGCAGTGAGGCTGCTGTGACCTCACAAGCACAGCCAGCAGCCAGGAGCCTGCCACTGGCCTAGGAGGCACTGAGGCTGCTGTGACCTCACAAGCACAGCCAGCAGCTGTGAGCCTGCTACCGGCCTAGGAGGCACTCAGGCTACTGTGACCTCACAAGCACAGCCAGCAGCCATGAGCCTGCCACTGGCCTAGGAGGCACTGAGGCTGCTGTGACCTCACAAGCACAGCCAGCAGCCATGAGCCTGCCGCTGGCCTCGGAGGCAATGAGGCTGCTGTGACCTCACAAGCACATCCAACAGCCATGAGCCTGCCGCTGGCCTCGGAGGCAATGAGGCTGCTGTGACCTCCCAAGCACAGCCAGCAGCCAGGAGCCTGTTTCTGACCTAGCAGGCACTGAGGCTGCTGTGACCTCACAAGCACAGCCAGCAGCCATGATCCTGCCACTGGCCTAGGAGGCACTGAGGCTGCTGTGACCTCACAAGCACAGCCAGCAGCCAGGAGCCTGTTTCTGACCTAGGAGGCACTCAGGCTCCTGTGACCTCCCAAGCTCGGCCAGCAGCCATGAGCCTGACACTGGCCTCGGAGGCACTGAGGCTGCTGTGACCTCACAAGCACAGCCAGCAGCCAGGAGCCTGCCACTGCCGTAGGAGGCACTGAGGCTGCTGTGACCTCACAAGCACAGCCAGCAGCCAGGAGCCTGCTACTGGCCTAGGAGGCACTCAGACTGCTGTGACCTCCCAAGCTCAGCCAGCAGCCATGAGCCTGACACTGGCCTCGGAGGCACTGAGGCTGCTGTGACGTCACAAGCACAGCCAGCAGGAGGCGCTGTAGACTAACTTATGAGGCACTCAGGCTGCTGTGACCTCACCAGCACAGCCAGCAGCCAGGAGCCTGCCACTGCCATAGGAGGCACTGAGGCTGCTGTGACCTCAAAAGCACAACCAGCAGGAAGGGGACTGCCACTGGCCTACGAGGCACGGAGGCTGCTGTGACCTGACAAGCACAAACAGAAGGGAGCGCTTGCCCCTAACCTATGAGGCCCTGAGGCTGCTGTGACCTCACAAGCCCAGCCAGCAGCCATGAGCTTGCCAGTCGCCTGGGAGGCACTGAGGCTGCTGTGACCTCACAAGCACAGCCAGCAGCCATGAGCCTGCCACTGTCCTATGGGGCACTGAGGGTGCTGTGACCTCACAAGCGCAGCCAGCAGCCAAGAGCCTGCCACTGGCCTAGGAGCCACTGAGGCTGCTGTGACCTCACAAGCACAGCCAGTAGCCATGAGCCTGCCACTGGCCTCGGAGGCACTGAGGCTGCTGTGACCTCACCAGCACAGCCAGCAGTCAGGGGCCTGCCACTGGCTTAGGAGGCACTGAGGTTGCTGTGACCTCACAAGCACCGCCAGCAGCCATGAGCTAGCCAGTGGCCAAGGATGCATGGAGGCTGCTGTGACCTCACAAGCACAGAAAGCAGTCATGAGCCTGCCACTGGCCTAGGAGGCACTGAGGCTGCTGTGACCTCACAAGCACAGCCAGCAGCTAGGAGCATACAACTGGCCTCAGGGGCACTGAGGCTGCTGTGACCTCACAAACACAGCCAGCAGTCAGGGGCCTGCCACTGGCTTATAAGGCACTGAAGGTTGCTGTGACCTCACAAGCACCGCCAGCAGCCATGAGCTAGCCAGTGACCTAGGAGGCACTCAGGCTGCTGTGACCTCACAAGCACAGCCAGCAGCCATGAGCCTGCCACTGGCCTAGGGGGCACTGAGGCTGCTGTGACCTCACAAGCACAGCCAGCAGCCATGAGCCTGCCACTGGCCTCGGAGGCAATGAGGCTGCTGTGACCTCACAAGCACAGCCAGCAGGAGGCGCTGTAGACTAACTTATGAGGCACTGAGGCTGCTGTGACCTCACAAGCACAGCCAGCAGCCAGGAGCCTGCCGCTGCCATAGGAGGCACTGAGGCTGCTGTGACCTCACAAGCACAGCCAGCAGCCAGGAGCCTGCTACTGGCCTAGGAGGCACTCAGACTGCTGTGACCTCCCAAGCTCAGCCAGCAGCCATGAGCCTGACACTGGCCTAGGAGGCACTGAGGCTGCTGTGACCTCACAAGCACAGCCAGCAGGAGGCGCTGTAGACTAACTTATGAGGCACTCAGGCTGCTGTGACCTCACCAGCACAGCCAGCAGCCAGGAGCCTGCCACTGCCATAGGAGGCACTGAGGCTGCTGTGACCTCAAAAGCACAACCAGCAGGAAGGGGACTGCCACTGGCCTACGAGGCACGGAGGCTGCTGTGACCTGACAAGCACAAACAGAAGGGGGCGCTTGCCCCTAACCTATGAGGCCCTGAGGCTGCTGTGACCTCACAAGCCCAGCCAGCAGCCATGAGCTTGCCAGTCGCCTGGGAGGCACTGAGGCTGCTGTGACCTCACAAGCACAGCCAGCAGCCATGAGCCTGCCACTGCCCTATGGGGCACTGAGGGTGCTGTGACCTCACAAGCACAACCAGCAGCCAAGAGCCTGCCACTGGCCTAGGAGGCACTGAGGCTGCTGTGACCTCACAAGCACAGCCAGTAGCCATGAGCCTGCCACTGGCTTAGGAGGCACTGAGGCTGCTGTGACCTCACCAGCACAGCCAGCAGTCAGGGGCCTGCCACTGGCTTAGGAGGCACTGAGGTTGCTGTGACCTCACAAGCACCGCCAGTAGCCATGAGCTAGCCAGTGGCCAAGGAGGCATGGAGGCTGCTGTGACCTCACAAGCACAGGAGCAGCCAGGAGCATGCCACTGGCCTAGGAGGCACTCAGGCTGCTGTCACCTGACAAGCACAGCCAGCAGCCAGGAGCCTGCCACTGCCCTGAGAAGCACTGAGGCTGCTGTGACCTGACAAGCACAGAAAGCAGCCATGAGCCTGCCACTGGCCTTTGAGGCACGGAGGCTGCTGTGACCTCACAAGCACAGAAAGCAGTCATGAGCCTGCCACTGGCCTCGGAGGCACTGAGGCTGCTGTGACCTCACAAGCACAGCCAGCAGCCAGGATCCTACCACTGCCCTATAAGATACAGAGACAAATATGACCTCAAAAGGCAGTCAGCAGACAGAGGCCTGCCACAGGCCTATCAGGAAATAGGACTGCTGTGACCTTACAAGCACAGCCAGCAGCTGTGGGTCTGTCACTGGCCTAGGAGGCACGGAGGCTGTTGTGACCTCACAAGTACAAACAGAAGGGGGCGCTTGCCCCTAACCTATGAGGCCCTGAGGCTGCTGTGACCTCACAAGCTCAGCCAGCAGCCATGAGCCTGACACTGGCCTAGGAGGCACTGAGGCTACTGTGACCTCACAAGCACACCTAGCAACCATTAGCCTACCAGTGGCTTATCAGGCACGGAGGCTGCTGTGACATCACAAGCCCAGCCAGCAGCCATGAGCTTGCCAGTCGCCTGGGAGGCACTGAGGCTCCTGTGACCTCACAAGCACAGCCAGCAGCCATGAGCCTGCCACTGCCCTATGAGGCACTGAGGGTGCTGTGACCTCACAAGCACAGCCAGCAGCCAAGAGCCTGCCACTGGCCTTGGAGGCACTGAGGCTGCTGTGACCTCACAAACACAGCCAGCAGCCATGAGCCTGCCACTGGCCTAGGAGGCACTGAGGCTGCTGTGACCTCACCAGCACAGCCAGCAGTCAGGGGCCTGCCACTGGCTTAGGAGGCACTGAGGTTGCTGTGACCTCACAAGCACCGCCAGCAGCCATGAGCTAGCCAGTGGCCAAGGAGGCATGGAGGCTGCTGTGACCTCACAAGCACAGGAGCAGCCAGGAGCATGCCACTGGCCTAGGAGGCACTCAGGCTGCTGTCACCTGACAAGCACAGCCAGCAGCCAGGAGCCTGCCACTGCCCTGAGAAGCACTGAGGCTACTGTGACCTCACAAGCACAGCCAGCAGCCATGAGCCTGCCACTGGCCTGTGAAGCACTGAGGCTGCTGTGACCTCACAAACACAGCCAGCAGACAGGGGCCTGCCACTGCCCTATAAGACACTGAGGCTGCTGTGACCTCACAAGCAAAGCCAGCAGCTGTGGGTCTGCCACTTGCCTATCAGGCAATAGGACTGCTGTGACCTGACAAGCACAGCCAGTAGCCAGGGGCCTGCCACTGGCCTAAAGGGAACGGAGGCTGCTGTGACCTCACGAGCCCAGGCAGCAGCCAAGGGCCTGCCACTGCCCTATAGGGCACTGAGGCTGCTGTGACCTCACAAGCACAGCCAGCAGCTATGGGCCTGCCACTGTGCTATGAGGCACTGAGGCTGCTGTGACCTCACAAGCACAGCCAGCAGCCAGGGGCCTGCTGCTGGCCAATCAGGCTGTAGGAGTGTTGTGACCTGACAAGCACAGCCAGCAGCATTTGGTCTGCCACTGGCCTACAAGAAAAGGAGGCTGATGGGACCTCACAAGCACAGCGAGTAGCCAGGGGCCTCCCACTGACCTATAAGGTACAGAGACAAATGTGACCTCAAAAGGCATCCAGCACACAGGGGCCTTCCACGGCCCTATCAGGAACTAGGACTGCTGTGACCTCACAAGCACAGCCAGCAGCTATGGGCCTGCCACTGGCCTATAGGGAACGGAGGCTGATGTGACCTCACAAGCACAGCCAGCAGCCATTGGCCTGCCACTGTCCAAACAGGCACTGAGTTTGCTCTGACCTCACCAGCACACCAAGCAGCCATTGGCCTCCCTCTGGCCTACAGGAAAAGGAGGCTGATGGGACCTCACAAGCACAGCGAGGAGCCAGAGGCCTCCCACTGCCCTATAAGGTACAGAGACAAATGTGACCTCAAAAGGCAGCCAGCAGACAGAGGCCTGCCACAAGCCTATCAGGAAATAGGACTGCTGTGACGTTACAAGCACAGCCAGCAGCTTCGGGCCTGCCACTGGCCTATGAGGCACGGAGGCTGCTGTGACCTCAAAAGCACACCAAGCAGACATTGGCCTCCCATGGGCCTGTCAGGCACTGAGGCTGCTGTGACCTCACAAGCACAGCCAGCAGCCATTGGCCTCCAACTGCCTGATGAGGCGCTGACGCTGCTGTCAACTCAGAAGCACAGTAAATAGTCAGGGGCCTGCCACTGCCCTAAAGGGCATGGAGGCTGCTGTGACCTCAGAAGCCCAGTGAGCAGCTATGGGCCTGCCACTGCCCTATAGGGCACTGAGGCTTCTCTGACCTCACAAGCCCACCCAGCAGTCATTGGCCTCGAACTGGCATACCTGGCACTGAAGCTTCTGTAACCTGAAAAGCACAGCCAGCAGCCACGTGCCTGCCACTGGCCTGTGAAGCACTGAGGCTGCTGTGACCTCACAAGCACAGAAAGCAGCCATGAGCCTGCCACTGGCCTATAAGACACTGAGGCTGCTGTGACCTCACAAGCAAAGCCAGCAGCTGTGGGTCTGCCACTGGCCTATCAGGCTGTAGGACTGCTGTGACCTCACAAGCACAGCCAGCAGCTATGGGCCTGCCAGTGACCTATCAGACACGTGTCGCGGCCCGAAAGGAGTCGTTCAGGACGACCTCCCTCCCCTTAGGACCAACGACCAAGTTCGTGATGCCCTTGCACTCAATTAAGGTGAAAACGACACCAGCCAACCAGTTTAAGATTTATTAAGGCAAAATGGAATCAACTAACGAGACATGTCCCGCGTCACACGTTTAGGGAAAAAGAGAGGAAAAGGGGAAGAGAGAGAGAGAAAGATATCACCACCCGTGGATCCAGCGGCGTCCCGTTGGTCCTCTTCTTTTGGGAGTCCTTGCGGCGGGGCGGGGGGGCAGAGGGGGGAAGCTCCCGTCTGGTTCCGCTGACTCTGCTCGAGTTCTTCAGTCGTCGCAAGCAAGCCCCCCCATTCACACAGTCTGCAGTTTTTATAGGTTCTTGCCCGGCCTCTGGGAGGTGCTTCCTCGCTTCCCATGCAGATTAACCGTCATGCGCAGTCCGCCCTCTCGGAACCTTCCAGAAATGGGCTGGGGTATCTGGGGGTCTCCTGCTCATGCGCAGATGGCAAATGAGTACGTGCGGTTCGTGCCCTAGAGACGCCCTTCTGCCCTTTTCGCACCCTTTTTACCCCGTGCAGGTGCACGAGGTTGTTTACTTCGCAGACGGCTCCCGGGGGCGCCAGCGCGGCATTGCCCGACACACCTTGGCAGCGGCAGCTTTGCAGCAGCAGCAGCAATGTCAAGACAAAACCGCATTTAGTACCGGTCCTCTACACCACCCCGTGTCTCAACATTGCAGCTTGGCAGCAGGAGAGAGAGAGAGAGAAAGCAAGCAAGCAAGCAAGGAAGGAAAGGAGAGAGAATTAGGGACGGGGGGGAAGTCGTGGGAACAACATGGGTTTGGGTAAAAAATAAAGTGCTTAACAGTGATTAAACAGAGGTCTTGCTCAATGCAAGCTTATTCTTTAACAACTTCAACAACATTTAACTTTACAAAACAGACATCAAAACTGAGTTAATGAGGTAGGATTGTTACAATAGGCATAAAACAGCTGGCAAATGCGCTGTGGATGTCAATATGCAATTTCCTCCTTCAGGAGAAACTGGGAAATGATGGGTACTGTGGTTGGCCACGGCCAATGGATGGCACGGATTTTCTTTATGCCGTCGGGCAAGGTGGTAGGAACAAATTGCATATTTGACACAACATGTCCGATTAATTGAACAAAGCAAGGAATTATACAAGAACATTAAGGCGGCAACTGCACCTAACAAATACAATATTAACTGTTTCACCCACGGTGCCCCCAGTAACCAGGACTACAAATTGCCACTCCAGCCATTCCATGTTTGGACGGGGACGTGGGCTATTTTTCTGATATCTTTGGTTAACTGGAGAACTACTTCGCCTACATCATCTATTTCCAAACAACAGTTAGGAATATTTAATTTCCCACACACTTCTCCCTCTTCAGCTAACAGGTAATCTAAAAACCATGTGGTGCTGAAGGATTGCCGTGCGCATCTGTTGGGATTGCCAAGTTAGAAGATCTATCGTGTCAGCGGTTTTGTTGGTAATAATTTCTAGAGCCGCTTGTAGTCTGATTATTTCCCCATTTTTGCGTCCCGCCCAAATTTCCCTTAATGGATCGTGTCTTACAGGCAACACTTCTGTCTCCAAGGTTATCATATACCTTTATGCCTAACCGAGGTCCACTTGTTTCTGGCAAAAGGAAAAACAAAGGTCTGATAATCCCTATATAACAAATTCCCAACCACCCCGTGGGTAAAAATGTATATGCTGTGTGCCTGCATATCCAGTAATGCCCCTTCTTAGCTCCAATGCCCTGAGCAAATGGCCCGTTTATCCCTGGTGGGAATTGAAAGTAAGTTGCATCTCTGTTGCCCAGAGGGCTGAAGAAGGTGGTTGCCCCATCACCTATTTGGCCGGTACAATACCAAGCCCCAGAAGTGTATTCTGGTGGTAGGTTTGCCATAGCACATATAAGCACATTAAGACAAGAAGTATCTTTCCAACACAAGTTAAGAATGCCATTCTTGGCTGTTGTGTTTTCAACAATAAAGCTAATTATGATCGCAGCACACAATTACAAAAAATGATAAAAATAACTGTTATAACTACCACAGGTAGTATCGTTGAGGACACTCAAGCTCAACATAAGACAAGTCTTCTTCCCCAGTGTCCTCTTCCTTTTACACTGTTGACCTAAAAGGAAGGGAGGATCCACCTGGCATGGATTCTATGATCTTTCCCATGGGCATCAGTAGCTACCCATGCATACAGATTTTTTGAAGCTTTTAGTACTAGAGGTATTTCTCCCACAGTGGGTAAGTCCACTAGAACTGGTTGTCCCGGGTAATACAAGGGATTCCTCGGTTTCTTATTCTCCCCAGTCCCAGGTAAGAGGGATGGAGGATTAGGGCAAAAAGCAGCGAGTCTGGGGCAGCCATTTACTCCCCATCGTCCATTGACTTTAGTTACTGCATCAGATATTCGTCGCGCCCATCCGGGATTGTGCGGTCTCAGGGTTCGTTTTAAGAGTCCTGGGGTGCAGACGGGGTCTTGGGATAAGGGAGGAGGAACTTTGGGGTTTGAGGAAGATGGGGTTCCCCTTATCCTGTCCCAACTTCTTACCAAACCTTCCAGGTTGGGAGTTGGTAACCTATCCATGACTTCTCTGGGAATTCCCTTTGAAATGCCTTCTGCCCATAATAATTGTCTCCTGCTATCCAACACCCGTACCGGTTTCCCAGGATGTGGGTGTTGCAGTGATTTATATTGCCTCCCACTTTCCTCAACTCTTCTTATTTCTGCTTTATGCTTTGTTTCCCCCTGGCCAGTGAATCCCATACGCCTTCCGTAATTAATTAGCTCCTGTGCCACCTCCCCCCAAGTCATGTTGGGGGGGCCTCCCCTTCGTCTCAGTCGGGGAGTTCGTAATCGGTCTTGCAGCTGAACAGCATCAGGAAGTCCCCTGATCAGAGGATGTAACCTCTCGGGGTCTGCCACACACTGCATGGGGGAGGGCTGCTGCGGAAGCAGCAAACCGTCATGCATCAATTGGAGGCAAGCAGTTTTCTGCACGCTTTCCAGAATGTGGCCCGCTGTGGGTGTTTTAATAGAAAAAGGGTCTCCTCTTTCCATTGGGTCTAATCCTCCTGCCCAGTAGGCTACCCTCTGGGTCAAGGACCATGGTTCCCTGTTATCATTTGTGGTTAGAAAGACTCTGGGTCCCCAATATCCTCTAGCTTCATCTTCGCTCAGCAGAATGCGATCCCCCCCGGTGAGGGAGACTCTCCACACATACTCAGTTTCAGTTTCCCGGGAGCCCCGGGAGTATTTTTCCTGTATTTTAGCCAAGTCCTGAGGGGAATAGGGGATAATACGCGTGGTACGTCGTTGAATACCCCCCTGACCATTGTCAGTGGTTTCCGTTTTAATCAAGGGTCTCATTACTACATTCCCATCTCCAGGATAAAAGCAGTTCCTGCTGTCTTCTAATTCTTTAATTGGATATATGGATTTTAGATCAGATGCCTGTTTTCCGTCTAGTTCGGCCAAATTCGAGAATCCCGGTTCACTATCATTAACCCCACGCCTGTTTTCTTCCAATTCAGACCGCAGGATTCTCTCTCGGTCTAGTGAGTCTGATAAGATTATGTGAAGCCGCTGAGTAAGGTTGCGCTCCGCAGTGAGTTGACTTTGCAAGTTTCTTACCTGTTCTTGCAAAGACTCAGCTGTCTCTTTGGCTCGACTCCGGGAGTCTTGCAAGAACTCGATTGTCTCTTTGGCTCGACTCTGGGAGTTTCTTATGTGTTCTCCCAAGGACTCAATGGTCTTTTTATCACCTTGCCTCCCCCACCGGGCAGCAATTAGTGCTGCCCCTAAAACACCACAAACTGTTGCCCGAGCCATGCCAAGAGAGAGCAGGGCTTTATAGCCCTTCAGATTCTCAAAAAGAGGATTATCCTTCATTGTCAGATCCTCTGTACTACAAATTATTCACAAGCACAGCACACTGTCACGGGCCTGCCACTGCCATAAAGGGCACGGAGGCTGCTGTGACCTCACAAGCACAGCCAGCAGCCAGGGGCCTGCCATTGGCCTGTGAAGCACTGAGGCTGCTGTGACCTCACAAGCACAGCCAGCATGTATGGGCCTGAAACTGCCCTATAGGGCACTGAGGCTGCTGTGACCTCACAAGCACAGCCAGCAGCTATGGGCCTCCCACTGGCCTATAGGGCACTGAGGCTTCTCTGACCTCACAGCAGTCATTGGCCTTGAACTGGCCTATCAGGCAACAGGACTGCTGTGACCTGACAAGCACGGCCAGCAGGCATGGGCATCCAACTGCCCTATGAGGCCCCGAGACAAAAGTGACCTCATAACGCAGCCAGCAGGCATGGAGCTGTCACTGCCCTATCAGGCACTGGTACTTCCGTGACATCACAAGTACAGCCAGCAGCCATGGGCATCCCACTGGCCAATGAGGCACTAAGACAAAGGTGACCTCAAAACGCAGCCAGCAGCCATGGGCCTGCCACTGGCCTATCAGGCAACAGGACTGCTGTGACCTCACAAGCACAGCCAGCAGCCAGCAGCCAGGGCATCGCACTGGCATATGAGGCACTGAGGCTGCTGTGACCTCACAAAATCAGCCAGCAGCCAGAGGCCTGCCACTGGCCTAACAGTCACTCAGACTGCTGTGACCTCACAAGCACAGCCAGCAGCCATTGGCCTGCCACAGACCTATCAGGCAATAGGACTGCTGTGAGCTCACAAGCACAGCCAGCAGCCAGGGGCCTGCCACTGCCTGATGAGGCGCTGACACTGCTGTGAGCTCACAAGCACAGCCAGCAGTGAAGGGCCTGCCACTGGCCTATAGGGAACGGAGGCTGATGTGACCTAACAAACACAGCCAGCAGCCATTGGCCTTCCACTGCCTGATGAGGCGCTGACACTGATCTGACCTCACAAGCACAGCACACTGTCGCGAGCCTGCCACTGCCATAAAAGGCACTGAGGCTGCTGTGACCTCACAAGCACAGCCAGCAGCCATGAGCCTGCCACTGCCTGTAAGACACTGAGGCTGCTGTGACGTCACAAGCAAAGCCAGCAGCTGTGGGTCTGCCACTGGCCTACAGGAAAAGGAGGCTGATGTGACCTCACAAGCACAGCGAGTAGCCAGCGGCCTCCCACTGCCCTATAAGGTACAGAGACAAATGTGACCTCAAAAGGCAGCCAGCAGACAGAGGCCTCCCACGGGCCTATCAGGAATAGGACTGCTGTGACCTGACAAGCACAGCCAGCAGCTATGGGCCTGCCACTGGCCTAGGAGGCACTGAGGCTGCTGTGGCCTCACAAGCGCAGCCAGCAGCCAGGAGCCTGACACTGGCCTAGGAGGCAGTGAGGCTGCTGTGACCTCACAAGCACAGCCAGCAGCCAGGAGCCTGCCACTGGCCTAGGAGGCACTGAGGCTGCTGTGACCTCACAAGCACAGCCAGCAGCTGTGAGCCTGCTACCGGCCTAGGAGGCACTCAGGCTACTGTGACCTCACAAGCACAGCCAGCAGCCATGAGCCTGCCACTGGCCTAGGAGGCACTGAGGCTGCTGTGACCTCACAAGCACAGCCAGCAGCCATGAGCCTGCCGCTGGCCTCGGAGGCAATGAGGCTGCTGTGACCTCACAAGCACATCCAACAGCCATGAGCCTGCCGCTGGCCTCGGAGGCAATGAGGCTGCTGTGACCTCCCAAGCACAGCCAGCAGCCAGGAGCCTGTTTCTGACCTAGCAGGCACTGAGGCTGCTGTGACCTCACAAGCACAGCCAGCAGCCATGATCCTGCCACTGGCCTAGGAGGCACTGAGGCTGCTGTGACCTCACAAGCACAGCCAGCAGCCAGGAGCCTGTTTCTGACCTAGGAGGCACTCAGGCTCCTGTGACCTCCCAAGCTCGGCCAGCAGCCATGAGCCTGACACTGGCCTCGGAGGCACTGAGGCTGCTGTGACCTCACAAGCACAGCCAGCAGCCAGGAGCCTGCCACTGCCGTAGGAGGCACTGAGGCTGCTGTGACCTCACAAGCACAGCCAGCAGCCAGGAGCCTGCTACTGGCCTAGGAGGCACTCAGACTGCTGTGACCTCCCAAGCTCAGCCAGCAGCCATGAGCCTGACACTGGCCTCGGAGGCACTGAGGCTGCTGTGACGTCACAAGCACAGCCAGCAGGAGGCGCTGTAGACTAACTTATGAGGCACTCAGGCTGCTGTGACCTCACCAGCACAGCCAGCAGCCAGGAGCCTGCCACTGCCATAGGAGGCACTGAGGCTGCTGTGACCTCAAAAGCACAACCAGCAGGAAGGGGACTGCCACTGGCCTACGAGGCACGGAGGCTGCTGTGACCTGACAAGCACAAACAGAAGGGAGCGCTTGCCCCTAACCTATGAGGCCCTGAGGCTGCTGTGACCTCACAAGCCCAGCCAGCAGCCATGAGCTTGCCAGTCGCCTGGGAGGCACTGAGGCTGCTGTGACCTCACAAGCACAGCCAGCAGCCATGAGCCTGCCACTGTCCTATGGGGCACTGAGGGTGCTGTGACCTCACAAGCGCAGCCAGCAGCCAAGAGCCTGCCACTGGCCTAGGAGCCACTGAGGCTGCTGTGACCTCACAAGCACAGCCAGTAGCCATGAGCCTGCCACTGGCCTCGGAGGCACTGAGGCTGCTGTGACCTCACCAGCACAGCCAGCAGTCAGGGGCCTGCCACTGGCTTAGGAGGCACTGAGGTTGCTGTGACCTCACAAGCACCGCCAGCAGCCATGAGCTAGCCAGTGGCCAAGGATGCATGGAGGCTGCTGTGACCTCACAAGCACAGAAAGCAGTCATGAGCCTGACACTGGCCTAGGAGGCACTCAGGCTGCTGTGACCTCACAAGCACAGCCAGCAGCTAGGAGCATACAACTGGCCTCAGGGGCACTGAGGCTGCTGTGACCTCACAAACACAGCCAGCAGTCAGGGGCCTGCCACTGGCTTATAAGGCACTGAAGGTTGCTGTGACCTCACAAGCACCGCCAGCAGCCATGAGCTAGCCAGTGACCTAGGAGGCACTCAGGCTGCTGTGACCTCACAAGCACAGCCAGCAGCCATGAGCCTGCCACTGGCCTAGGGGGCACTGAGGCTGCTGTGACCTCACAAGCACAGCCAGCAGCCATGAGCCTGCCACTGGCCTCGGAGGCAATGAGGCTGCTGTGACCTCACAAGCACAGCCAGCAGGAGGCGCTGTAGACTAACTTATGAGGCACTGAGGCTGCTGTGACCTCACAAGCACAGCCAGCAGCCAGGAGCCTGCCGCTGCCATAGGAGGCACTGAGGCTGCTGTGACCTCACAAGCACAGCCAGCAGCCAGGAGCCTGCTACTGGCCTAGGAGGCACTCAGACTGCTGTGACCTCCCAAGCTCAGCCAGCAGCCATGAGCCTGACACTGGCCTAGGAGGCACTGAGGCTGCTGTGACCTCACAAGCACAGCCAGCAGGAGGCGCTGTAGACTAACTTATGAGGCACTCAGGCTGCTGTGACCTCACCAGCACAGCCAGCAGCCAGGAGCCTGCCACTGCCATAGGAGGCACTGAGGCTGCTGTGACCTCAAAAGCACAACCAGCAGGAAGGGGACTGCCACTGGCCTACGAGGCACGGAGGCTGCTGTGACCTGACAAGCACAAACAGAAGGGGGCGCTTGCCCCTAACCTATGAGGCCCTGAGGCTGCTGTGACCTCACAAGCCCAGCCAGCAGCCATGAGCTTGCCAGTCGCCTGGGAGGCACTGAGGCTGCTGTGACCTCACAAGCACAGCCAGCAGCCATGAGCCTGCCACTGCCCTATGGGGCACTGAGGGTGCTGTGACCTCACAAGCACAGCCAGCAGCCAAGAGCCTGCCACTGGCCTAGGAGGCACTGAGGCTGCTGTGACCTCACAAGCACAGCCAGTAGCCATGAGCCTGCCACTGGCTTAGGAGGCACTGAGGCTGCTGTGACCTCACCAGCACAGCCAGCAGTCAGGGGCCTGCCACTGGCTTAGGAGGCACTGAGGTTGCTGTGACCTCACAAGCACCGCCAGTAGCCATGAGCTAGCCAGTGGCCAAGGAGGCATGGAGGCTGCTGTGACCTCACAAGCACAGGAGCAGCCAGGAGCATGCCACTGGCCTAGGAGGCACTCAGGCTGCTGTCACCTGACAAGCACAGCCAGCAGCCAGGAGCCTGCCACTGCCCTGAGAAGCACTGAGGCTGCTGTGACCTGACAAGCACAGAAAGCAGCCATGAGCCTGCCACTGGCCTTTGAGGCACGGAGGCTGCTGTGACCTCACAAGCACAGAAAGCAGTCATGAGCCTGCCACTGGCCTCGGAGGCACTGAGGCTGCTGTGACCTCACAAGCACAGCCAGCAGCCAGGATCCTACCACTGCCCTATAAGATACAGAGACAAATATGACCTCAAAAGGCAGTCAGCAGACAGAGGCCTGCCACAGGCCTATCAGGAAATAGGACTGCTGTGACCTTACAAGCACAGCCAGCAGCTGTGGGTCTGTCACTGGCCTAGGAGGCACGGAGGCTGTTGTGACCTCACAAGTACAAACAGAAGGGGGCGCTTGCCCCTAACCTATGAGGCCCTGAGGCTGCTGTGACCTCACAAGCTCAGCCAGCAGCCATGAGCCTGACACTGGCCTAGGAGGCACTGAGGCTACTGTGACCTCACAAGCACACCTAGCAACCATTAGCCTACCAGTGGCTTATCAGGCACGGAGGCTGCTGTGACATCACAAGCCCAGCCAGCAGCCATGAGCTTGCCAGTCGCCTGGGAGGCACTGAGGCTCCTGTGACCTCACAAGCACAGCCAGCAGCCATGAGCCTGCCACTGCCCTATGAGGCACTGAGGGTGCTGTGACCTCACAAGCACAGCCAGCAGCCAAGAGCCTGCCACTGGCCTTGGAGGCACTGAGGCTGCTGTGACCTCACAAACACAGCCAGCAGCCATGAGCCTGCCACTGGCCTAGGAGGCACTGAGGCTGCTGTGACCTCACCAGCACAGCCAGCAGTCAGGGGCCTGCCACTGGCTTAGGAGGCACTGAGGTTGCTGTGACCTCACAAGCACCGCCAGCAGCCATGAGCTAGCCAGTGGCCAAGGAGGCATGGAGGCTGCTGTGACCTCACAAGCACAGGAGCAGCCAGGAGCATGCCACTGGCCTAGGAGGCACTCAGGCTGCTGTCACCTGACAAGCACAGCCAGCAGCCAGGAGCCTGCCACTGCCCTGAGAAGCACTGAGGCTACTGTGACCTCACAAGCACAGCCAGCAGCCATGAGCCTGCCACTGGCCTGTGAAGCACTGAGGCTGCTGTGACCTCACAAACACAGCCAGCAGACAGGGGCCTGCCACTGCCCTATAAGACACTGAGGCTGCTGTGACCTCACAAGCAAAGCCAGCAGCTGTGGGTCTGCCACTTGCCTATCAGGCAATAGGACTGCTGTGACCTGACAAGCACAGCCAGTAGCCAGGGGCCTGCCACTGGCCTAAAGGGAACGGAGGCTGCTGTGACCTCACGAGCCCAGGCAGCAGCCAAGGGCCTGCCACTGCCCTATAGGGCACTGAGGCTGCTGTGACCTCACAAGCACAGCCAGCAGCTATGGGCCTGCCACTGTGCTATGAGGCACTGAGGCTGCTGTGACCTCACAAGCACAGCCAGCAGCCAGGGGCCTGCTGCTGGCCAATCAGGCTGTAGGAGTGTTGTGACCTGACAAGCACAGCCAGCAGCATTTGGTCTGCCACTGGCCTACAAGAAAAGGAGGCTGATGGGACCTCACAAGCACAGCGAGTAGCCAGGGGCCTCCCACTGACCTATAAGGTACAGAGACAAATGTGACCTCAAAAGGCATCCAGCACACAGGGGCCTTCCACGGCCCTATCAGGAACTAGGACTGCTGTGACCTCACAAGCACAGCCAGCAGCTATGGGCCTGCCACTGGCCTATAGGGAACGGAGGCTGCTGTGACCTCACAAGCACAGCCAGCAGCCATTGGCCTGCCACTGTCCAAACAGGCACTGAGTTTGCTCTGACCTCACCAGCACACCAAGCAGCCATTGGCCTCCCTCTGGCCTACAGGAAAAGGAGGCTGATGGGACCTCACAAGCACAGCGAGGAGCCAGAGGCCTCCCACTGCCCTATAAGGTACAGAGACAAATGTGACCTCAAAAGGCAGCCAGCAGACAGAGGCCTGCCACAAGCCTATCAGGAAATAGGACTGCTGTGACGTTACAAGCACAGCCAGCAGCTTCGGGCCTGCCACTGGCCTATGAGGCACGGAGGCTGCTGTGACCTCAAAAGCACACCAAGCAGACATTGGCCTCCCATGGGCCTGTCAGGCACTGAGGCTGCTGTGACCTCACAAGCACAGCCAGCAGCCATTGGCCTCCAACTGCCTGATGAGGCGCTGACGCTGCTGTCAACTCAGAAGCACAGTAAATAGTCAGGGGCCTGCCACTGCCCTAAAGGGCATGGAGGCTGCTGTGACCTCAGAAGCCCAGTGAGCAGCTATGGGCCTGCCACTGCCCTATAGGGCACTGAGGCTTCTCTGACCTCACAAGCCCACCCAGCAGTCATTGGCCTCGAACTGGCATACCTGGCACTGAAGCTTCTGTAACCTGAAAAGCACAGCCAGCAGCCACGTGCCTGCCACTGGCCTGTGAAGCACTGAGGCTGCTGTGACCTCACAAGCACAGAAAGCAGCCATGAGCCTGCCACTGGCCTATAAGACACTGAGGCTGCTGTGACCTCACAAGCAAAGCCAGCAGCTGTGGGTCTGCCACTGGCCTATCAGGCTGTAGGACTGCTGTGACCTCACAAGCACAGCCAGCAGCTATGGGCCTGCCAGTGACCTATCAGACACGTGTCGCGGCCCGAAAGGAGTCGTTCAGGACGACCTCCCTCCCCTTAGGACCAACGACCAAGTTCGTGATGCCCTTGCACTCAATTAAGGTGAAAACGACACCAGCCAACCAGTTTAAGATTTATTAAGGCAAAATGGAATCAACTAACGAGACATGTCCCGCGTCACACGTTTAGGGAAAAAGAGAGGAAAAGGGGAAGAGAGAGAGAGAAAGATATCACCACCCGTGGATCCAGCGGCGTCCCGTTGGTCCTCTTCTTTTGGGAGTCCTTGCGGCGGGGCGGGGGGGCAGAGGGGGGAAGCTCCCGTCTGGTTCCGCTGACTCTGCTCGAGTTCTTCAGTCGTCGCAAGCAAGCCCCCCCATTCACACAGTCTGCAGTTTTTATAGGTTCTTGCCCGGCCTCTGGGAGGTGCTTCCTCGCTTCCCATGCAGATTAACCGTCATGCGCAGTCCGCCCTCTCGGAACCTTCCAGAAATGGGCTGGGGTATCTGGGGGTCTCCTGCTCATGCGCAGATGGCAAATGAGTACGTGCGGTTCGTGCCCTAGAGACGCCCTTCTGCCCTTTTCGCACCCTTTTTACCCCGTGCAGGTGCACGAGGTTGTTTACTTCGCAGACGGCTCCCGGGGGCGCCAGCGCGGCATTGCCCGACACACCTTGGCAGCGGCAGCTTTGCAGCAGCAGCAGCAATGTCAAGACAAAACCGCATTTAGTACCGGTCCTCTACACCACCCCGTGTCTCAACATTGCAGCTTGGCAGCAGGAGAGAGAGAGAGAGAGAAAGCAAGCAAGCAAGCAAGGAAGGAAAGGAGAGAGAATTAGGGACGGGGGGGAAGTCGTGGGAACAACATGGGTTTGGGTAAAAAATAAAGTGCTTAACAGTGATTAAACAGAGGTCTTGCTCAATGCAAGCTTATTCTTTAACAACTTCAACAACATTTAACTTTACAAAACAGACATCAAAACTGAGTTAATGAGGTAGGATTGTTACAATAGGCATAAAACAGCTGGCAAATGCGCTGTGGATGTCAATATGCAATTTCCTCCTTCAGGAGAAACTGGGAAATGATGGGTACTGTGGTTGGCCACGGCCAATGGATGGCACGGATTTTCTTTATGCCGTCGGGCAAGGTGGTAGGAACAAATTGCATATTTGACACAACATGTCCGATTAATTGAACAAAGCAAGGAATTATACAAGAACATTAAGGCGGCAACTGCACCTAACAAATACAATATTAACTGTTTCACCCACGGTGCCCCCAGTAACCAGGACTACAAATTGCCACTCCAGCCATTCCATGTTTGGACGGGGACGTGGGCTATTTTTCTGATATCTTTGGTTAACTGGAGAACTACTTCGCCTACATCATCTATTTCCAAACAACAGTTAGGAATATTTAATTTCCCACACACTTCTCCCTCTTCAGCTAACAGGTAATCTAAAAACCATGTGGTGCTGAAGGATTGCCGTGCGCATCTGTTGGGATTGCCAAGTTAGAAGATCTATCGTGTCAGCGGTTTTGTTGGTAATAATTTCTAGAGCCGCTTGTAGTCTGATTATTTCCCCATTTTTGCGTCCCGCCCAAATTTCCCTTAATGGATCGTGTCTTACAGGCAACACTTCTGTCTCCAAGGTTATCATATACCTTTATGCCTAACCGAGGTCCACTTGTTTCTGGCAAAAGGAAAAACAAAGGTCTGATAATCCCTATATAACAAATTCCCAACCACCCCGTGGGTAAAAATGTATATGCTGTGTGCCTGCATATCCAGTAATGCCCCTTCTTAGCTCCAATGCCCTGAGCAAATGGCCCGTTTATCCCTGGTGGGAATTGAAAGTAAGTTGCATCTCTGTTGCCCAGAGGGCTGAAGAAGGTGGTTGCCCCATCACCTATTTGGCCGGTACAATACCAAGCCCCAGAAGTGTATTCTGGTGGTAGGTTTGCCATAGCACATATAAGCACATTAAGACAAGAAGTATCTTTCCAACACAAGTTAAGAATGCCATTCTTGGCTGTTGTGTTTTCAACAATAAAGCTAATTATGATCGCAGCACACAATTACAAAAAATGATAAAAATAACTGTTATAACTACCACAGGTAGTATCGTTGAGGACACTCAAGCTCAACATAAGACAAGTCTTCTTCCCCAGTGTCCTCTTCCTTTTACACTGTTGACCTAAAAGGAAGGGAGGATCCACCTGGCATGGATTCTATGATCTTTCCCATGGGCATCAGTAGCTACCCATGCATACAGATTTTTTGAAGCTTTTAGTACTAGAGGTATTTCTCCCACAGTGGGTAAGTCCACTAGAACTGGTTGTCCCGGGTAATACAAGGGATTCCTCGGTTTCTTATTCTCCCCAGTCCCAGGTAAGAGGGATGGAGGATTAGGGCAAAAAGCAGCGAGTCTGGGGCAGCCATTTACTCCCCATCGTCCATTGACTTTAGTTACTGCATCAGATATTCGTCACGCCCATCCGGGATTGTGCGGTCTCAGGGTTCGTTTTAAGAGTCCTGGGGTGCAGACGGGGTCTTGGGATAAGGGAGGAGGAACTTTGGGGTTTGAGGAAGATGGGGTTCCCCTTATCCTGTCCCAACTTCTTACCAAACCTTCCAGGTTGGGAGTTGGTAACCTATCCATGACTTCTCTGGGAATTCCCTTTGAAATGCCTTCTGCCCATAATAATTGTCTCCTGCTATCCAACACCCGTACCGGTTTCCCAGGATGTGGGTGTTGCAGTGATTTATATTGCCTCCCACTTTCCTCAACTCTTCTTATTTCTGCTTTATGCTTTGTTTCCCCCTGGCCAGTGAATCCCATACGCCTTCCGTAATTAATTAGCTCCTGTGCCACCTCCCCCCAAGTCATGTCGGGGGGGCCTCCCCTTCGTCTCGGTCGGGGAGTTCGTAATCGGTCTTGCAGCTGAACAGCATATTGTTTTAAAGCATCAGGAAGTCCCCTGATCAGAGGATGTGACCTCTCGGGGTCTGCCACACACTGCATGGGGGAGGGCTGCTGCGGAAGCAGCAAACGGTCATGCATCAATTGGAGGCAAGCAGTTTTCTGCACGCTTTCCAGAATGTGGCCCGCTGTGGGTGTTTTAATAGAAAAAGGGTCTCCTCTTTCCATTGGTCTAATCCTCCTGCCCAGTAGGCTACCCTCTGGGTCAAGGACCATGGTTCCCTGTTATCATTTGTGGTTAGAAAGACTCTGGGTCCCCAATATCCTCTAGCTTCATCTTCGCTCAGCAGAATGCGATCCCCCCCCCGGTGAGGGAGACTCTCCACACATACTCAGTTTCAGTTTCCCGGGAGCCCCGGGAGTATTTTTTCCGAAGTCCTGAGGGGAATAGGGGATCATACGCGTGGTACGTCGTTGAATACCCCCCTGACCATTGTCAGTGGTTTCCGTTTTAATCAAGGGTCTCATTACTACGTTCCCATCTCCAGGATAAAAGGAGTTCCTGCTGTCTTCTAATTCTTTAATTGGATATATGGATTTTAGATCAGATGCCTGTTTTCCGTCTAGTTCGGCCACATTCGAGAATCCCGGTTCACTATCATCAACCCCCCGCCTGTTTTCTTCCAATTCAGACCGCAGGATTCTCTCTCGGTCTAGTGAGTCCGATAAGATTATGTGAAGCCGCTGAGTATGGTTGCGCTCCGCAGTGAGTTGACTTTGCAAGTTTCTTACCTGTTCTTGCAAAGACTCAACTGTCTCTTTGGCTCGACTCCGGGAGTCTTGCAAGAACTCGATTGTCTCTTTGGCTTGACTCTGGGAGTTTCTTATGTGTTCTCCCAAGGACTCAATGGTCTTTTTATCACCTTGCCTCCCCCACCGGGCAGCAATTAGTGCCGCCCCTAAAACACCACAAACTGTTGCCTGAGCCATGCCAAGAGAGAGCAGGGCTTTATAGCCCTTCAGATTCTCAAAAGAGGATTATCCTTCATTGTCAGATCCTCTGTACTACAAATTATTCACAAGCACAGCACACTGTCACGGGCCTGCCACTGCCATAAAGGGCACGGAGGCTGCTGTGACCTCACAAGCACAGCCAGCAGCCAGGGGCCTGCCATTGGCCTGTGAAGCACTGAGGCTGCAGTGACCTCACAAATACAGCGAGGAGCAAGAGGCCTGCCATTGCCCTATAAGGTACAGAGACAAATGTGACCTCAAAAGGCAGCCAGCAGACAGAGGCCTGCCACGGGCCTATCAGGAAATAGGACTGCTGTGACCTTACAAGCACAGCCAGCAGCTATGGGCCTGCCACTGGCCTATGAGGCACTGAGGCTGCTATGACCTCAACAAGCACAGTCAGCAGCCAGGGGCCTGCTGCTGGCCTCTCAGGCTGTAGGAGTGTTGTGACCTGACAAGCACAGCCAGCAGCTATGGGCCTGCCACTGTCCAAACAGGCACTGAGGCTGCTTTGACCTAACCAGCACACCAAGCAGCCATTGGCCTCCCTCTGGCCTACAGGAAAAGGAGGCTGCTGTGACCTCACAAGCACAGCCAGCAGCCATTGGCCTTCCGCTGCCCGATGAGGCTCTGACCTCACAAGCAGAGTGCACTGTCACGGGGCTGACACTGCCAGAAAGGGCACGGAGGCTGATTTGACCTCACAAGCACAGCCAGCAGCCAGGGGCCTGCCACTGCCCTATAAGACACTGAGGCTGCTGTGACCTCACAAGCAAAGCCAGCAGCTGCGTGCCTGCCACTGGACTGTCAGGCTGTAGGAGTGTTGTGACCTCACAAGCACAGCGAGTAGCCAGGGGCCTGCTAGTGGCCTGTGAAGCCCTGCGGCTGCTGTGACCTCCCAAGCACAGCCAGCAGCTAGGGGCCTGCCACTGCCCTATAGGGCACTGAGGCTGCTGTGACCTCACAAGCACAGCCAACAGCCAAGGGCCTGCCACTAGCCTATACAGCCCGGAGGCTGATTTGACCTCACAAGCACAGGCAGCAGCCATTGGCCTCCAACTGCCCAGTCAGGTGCTGGCGCTGCTGTCAACTCAGAAGCACAATAAACAGTCAGGGGCCTGCCACTGCCCTCAAGGGCATGGAGGCTGCTGTGACCTCACAAGCCCAGGTAGCAGCTATGGGCCTGCCACTGCCCTATAGGGCACTGAGGCTTCTCTGACCTCATAAGCCCACCCAGCAGTCATTGGCCTCGAACTGGCCTATCAGGCAACAGGACTGCTGTGACCTCACAAGCACAGCCAGCAGGCATGGGCTTCCAACTGCCCTATGAGGCCCCGAGACAAACGTGACCTCATAACGCAGCCAGCAGGCGTGGAGCTGTCACTGGCCTATCAGGCACTGGTACTTCCGTGACATCACAAGTACAGCCAGCAGCCAAACAAGAATAAGGAGAAAACCAGCTTGCCTCAGAAAGACGATGAGACCCAATGAGGAGCAGGAGACCCCAGACCAAAACATTACTATTGGTCTAACTATCACGTGAGGGTGGGAAATGGAAGTCGAAAAGACTATAATTACCCAGAATTTGTTTATGTTGGGGTCCCTCTTCGGAGGCACCCAGCTCGAGCTGTAATTACGGCATGCGCATTATTAAAATTATCTAATTTGTTTTGATTTGACTCTGAACTTTACTTGGGGGAACCTAGGGTCGAGCCCTGTTATGGTGGCCGACAAGCCTATTTTCCATAATAGTTTGGCACCCCAGATGGGACCCTAGGCGACGACTGTCGGGCTTCTCATCTCCAAACGATCATCTGGCACCATCGGGTGAGTTCACCTGGGATCTTTGGCAACGAGAGGCACCGAGAAGGTGAGTCTTAAACTCCCGCCTAAATTCTAAATTCTGGTCTGGTAACAGTGCACTGAAGGGGGTATGAGGACTGACCACCATAAGGCGTACCAGGGGGACGGGCGTGAGTCCCATCCCCAGGGTTAGAGTGGGTCTAAGTCCCAGCTCGGTCTGGCTGGAGGAGGGGTGCGCAGCCTGATCAGCATAAGGCGCACTGCAAAACTGTAAGACCGAAATCTAGAGTCACCGTGACTGGTGTGAGTGTAAACAGCACTGTGTGTTTGTGTGTGTGTGTGTGTGTGTGTGAGTGCGTGTAGCCTGGGAACCGATTGGGGCACCCATCGGCTGAAAAGCTGCCCGCTGCCAAGGGACAGTAGTCCTAGCAGTTAAAGACTCGGGTGGTGTGACTGCGGTTCCCAGGGAGCGAGAGAAAAGTGCCCAATTAAGGGGAATTGTGGGGGCGTATGACCCTTCCTGGGGAGATGTACAAACGCTCCTTGAATCTGTGTTCACTCCAGATGAAAGGTGCTCAATTTTGGATGCAAACCGCCATTGGGCAGCAGAGAGGGGTGTTGGGGCTGCTCAAACAGCCTGGCCAGCTGTGGACCCCGGATGGAATCATAATGTAGATGCAGATTACAGGCAGTTGCAATTAGCCAGAGAGGGCTTAGAAGAAGCTATACGTTTGGCAGGACAAAAGACTGCAAGTAAGGGAGTGTCAGCAACAGGCAGAGGAACACCCCTTGGCTTACTTTGCTAGGCTAATTAAGCAAGTCAGAACGTATGGGGGAGGACTAGACCCAGAAGCCGAGGCTAACAGGCCGCTAATGATTTCCACATTTGTAGACCAAGCAGCCCCGGACATTAGAAAGTAGTTTTCCAAACATGTTCCTGACTGGCCAGGAAAGCGAATGGATGAAATAATACGTTTAGCCACATTTGTGTATAATAGTCGAGAGGAGGAGAGGGCAAAAGAAAAGAGACAGCAAAAAAAAGAGGAAGTTAGTGTGTTAGCAGCTGTGTTAAGAGATGGATTTAGAGGACCCAGGGGGAGGGGACGTGAAAGAGCCAGGAGAGATAGATGAAACCAAAGTGAACGTGCTGTACAGTCAGGAGTTAATGATGTTTGTTATTATTGTGGGGAACAAGGACACTGGCAGCAGGAGTGCCCAGTGAGGCCCCGTGTAGTTAGGAACAGAGGAACCGGCATGAGACAATCAAACACTAAGGAGGAGACCAGGCGATTCCCAGTCAATCCACAATGAGAGGAAACAGGAGACTCAGAAAATACTGTGGAAATTGGAGTAAATTTATGGGATGTAGTTTTGGATTTTGAGGGTCACGTAATGGCAATACTGAAGGTTTAGAAGTTCCCTTTCTAGTGGATACTGGAGCCACCCTTTCCCTTTTAAATTTTGAGCCTAAAGGATGCAAATCATCAGATAAAATAGCGATGCAAGGAGTGATGGGAAAGGGCGAATGAATGTTATCTAAGCCCTTATTACTCACTATTGGGGGTAAAACAGTGTGGGGACGTTTTATAATTTCCACAGACGCACCTATATGCCTTTTGGGGAGAGATCTCCTGCAAGCCTTGGATACTCAGATCTGCTTACAGCCGGAAGGGATAAAGCTAATAATTATGGGTTCATGTGTTCTGGCTAAGACACCAGAACCAGAGTCAACTAATCTGCAAATTCCAACAGGTTTAGAATCAGTTTCTAAAAAATTATGGAGCTCTTCAGGAATGGATGTGGGACTACTGAAATCAGCCAGTCCAGTCTCGATAAAAACAAAGGGGGGATTGCCTCCTGCAGTTAAACAATATCCTATCCCAAAGGAAGAGAGAAGAGTATCCAAAAACAAACTGATCATTATCTGAAAATGGGTATCCTTAGAGTCTGTGAATCCCCATATAACACCCCAATTCTGCCAGTTAAAAAGAACAGGCAAGATGCTGATGGTGATCCAGAGTATCGCTTTGTACAAGACTTAAGGGCTATAAACCAACATGTAGTTGCTCCACATCCAGTAGTCCCCGACCCATCAACCATTTTACTACAGATACCCCACTGGGCAACTTATTTTACTGTGATTGACCTAACAGCAGCCTTTTTTAGTATACCGATAGCTGAAGATAGCCAAGATCTCTTTGCTTTCACTTGGAAGGGACAACAATTAACTTGGACAAGGCTGCCACAGGGATTTACTGGGTCTCCGACTGTTTTTTCGCGTATACTTAAAAATGACCTCTCAGATATCGAACTTCCAGGACATTCTGTATTAATACAATATGTAGATGATTTGTTATTAGCAAGTAAAGATTATGAGACATGTTTGAAAGATACTGTTTCTCTGTGTAATGCTCTTGCAGAAAAAGGGCATCGAGCATCTCTGTCTAAACTCCAGCTGTGTCAAAGAGAGGTAAAATATTTGGGTTTTATCTTAAGAGAAGGACACAGGTTAGTTGATCCAGAACGAGTAAAGACAATTCTTGATATGCCTCGTACTGTAACAAAAAAACAGCTTAGGGGATTTTTAGGAGCTGTAGGATTCTGCCGACCGTGGATTCCGGGGTTAGCAGAATTTACTAAGCCTCTGGTACAGGCAACAAAAAAGGAGGAAATAGAGCCTTTGGCCTGGGGCCCAGAAAGGGAGAAAGCTTTTACATCTGTGAAAAAAGCGTTGGTTTCAGCCCCTGCTCTCGGGTTACCAGATTATAGCAAACTATTTGAATTATTTGTCCATGAGCGACAGGGAGTAGCAAGTGGGGTACTCACCCAAAAACTAGGCCCTCACCGTAGACCAGTGGCCTATTACTCCACGCAACTAGATGAGGTAGCTAAAGGCACTCCAGGACGCATCAGAGCAATAGCAGCTACTGCAGCTCTTATTGAAAAAAACACGACCTGTGGTTT
The DNA here is from genome assembly GCF_036370855.1 of Dromaius novaehollandiae. Classification (NCBI taxonomy): domain Eukaryota; kingdom Metazoa; phylum Chordata; class Aves; order Casuariiformes; family Dromaiidae; genus Dromaius; species Dromaius novaehollandiae. Next base: position 594,296 of record NW_026991418.1, read on the forward strand.
TGGGTCATTCATTAACTGTGTATGTGCCACATGAAGTAGAACTGTTAATGAAGCAATATGCGACTCAAGCACTATCCCCACAGAGAGCTGACCGCTATGAACTGATAATACTGCATGCAGATAATGTGACTTTCAAAAGATGCAATATTTTGAATCCAGCAACGCTATTGCCTCAACCGGAGGACGGAGAGCCACATCATTCCTGTGAGCAGGTGGTCGTCAGCTCGAGCAAGCCCCGGGAGGACCTTAAAGATGAACCTTTGGAGAACCCGGACTTAGTTCTGTTTACAGATGGGTCATCCTATTATTTGGACGGAAGACGTCACTCCGGCTATGCTGTCACTAACGTCTTTGAGGTGCTCGAGGCCAATCCTTTGTCTCCATCAGTAAGTGCTCAAGGAGCAGAATTAATAGCATTGACCCAAGCAGCAAAAAATAGGTAAGAGCTTGCGGGTAAATATCTATACCGACTCTAAATATGCATTTGGAGTGTGTCATGCAACAGGGATGTTATGGAAAGAACGAGGATTCTTGCCGTCATCAGGAAAGAAATTAGCTAATGGAGAAGAAATACGTAATTTGCTGGAAGCAGTTCAACTGCCCAAAGAAATTGCGGTAATACACTGCCCAGCCCATACTAAAGACACTACAGAAATTAGCAGAGGAAATGCTCTAGCCAACGCTGCTGCGAGGGCTGCAGCTCAACAACCTCTGAGAGAATGTATGGGGGCAGTTCCAAGGATGGACCAGAGTGAGTGGCCAAACTTAATAGACCCCAAAACTATGTATGAAAAAGACTGCTCAGTGGAAGAGAAAAAACAATGGGAACAGTGGGAAGCAAAACAAAATGGTGACGGAATATGGACAATTGGGGAAAAACCAATTCTACCAAAAAAATATTTAATTACTATAGCTAGGTGGTTTCACGATAAAGCTCATGGGGGAGCCGAGGGAATAGCTAAACAGGTACAGAAAGTATGGGCTGCTCCAGGAATCTATGCAGCTGCTAGAAGAATAACAAATAGCTGCCCGACCTGCCAGAAGTTTTCAAATAACAAGCCAAGCTCAGATTTGGGGGGGACGACCATGGGCTTACTTCCCTTTCCAGAAGCTGCAAATAGCTTATGCAGATATGCCATCTGTCTATGGATAGAAACACTTGTTAGTGATAATAGATCAGTTATCAGGCTGGGTAGAAGCTTTTCCAACAAGAAAGGCTGACACAGGGGGAATGGTAAAAGCCTTACTGAAGGAAATCATACCCAGGTATGGGGTCCCAGAAGCCATTGATTCAGACAGGGGTGCCCATTTTACAGCAAGCATAATCAATCAGTTATGTAAATCGTTAGGAATAAAAAGAAACCTACATGCTCCTTATCACCCACAATCTTCAGGACAAGTAGAAAGAATGAATAGAACATTAAAAGAGAAAATAGCAAGAATATGCACACATGCTAGCCTAAAATGGCCAGAGGCATTAAACTTAGCTCTGTGGGATGTTCGAAATTCTCCACGGCAACCCATAGGACTACCACCAGCAGAAATTCTTTTTGGGAGACATTTAGCGATACCAGGGACTTATATCCCTCCTAAGACCAGCCTATTAGACGGAGATGAACGAGTAACACAATAGGTACTAGCCTTACAAGAACGGTTTAAGGCCTTGCAAAATCAGGCTCAGTGGTTTCAGCCGGTGCCATCAGACATTCAGGCACATGCTATACAGCCTGGAGATAAAGTGTTGATAAAGGTATTCTCGCGAAAAACAAAACTAGAACCAAAATGGGAAGGACCCTATACTGTATTGTTAAGTTCTTACTGCGCTGTTAAAATTCTAGGAAAAGAGAATTGGATTCACCACTCTCACGTGAAACGAGTGACAGTCCAAGAAGCAAACACAGCAGAGGTTGCAGCAGAACAGTGAAAACAACCACGTAAAGCTTGATGCTACTTTCTGTAACCTGTGGTCAAAGAACCTTAGAGTGGCCATGGTCCCAGGCCCGTGTTAAGTATACCGGAAGTATGAGATTAAGTTCTGATAAAAACTTAAACCTCTCAACCCTGCTCATGCATGGAACTGAAGTATACTCAGAAAATGAATGGAACTGGGATAATACTAACCAACTTCCCCAACTCCTGGGAAGGACAGGAAAGGAAATAAAGATAGGGTGTCGAGTGATCAACGGGTCCACCCATGAGAAGGCAACTCAAATCTCTCTCACTAAAATCAAATCAAATGAAAAAGAAAGGAAAATTTGTGCCACTGAAAAACTGGATTGTTGGTACAATTTTACCTTAGAACAACCTGTTTTTATAGTTTGCCTGTGGGCTCACCACAATGTGGGACTATCATTTGAATTTAAAATAGACATTATTGAGCCCAGTACAGCAATACCTACCCTGACTACAATTATTTCCACCAATATAAATAACTCTGTTACCATGAAGAGTAAGAAAACCTTATCCCCACAAATCTTTGAAATTGGACCGTATGTGATTAGAAATACAGGCCAACAACGAGTGTTATTTAATCCATCATGGTCTCTCAAACGAGTAGAGCTATTAATGCAAATTATATCTCTACAATCAAACCGACCTGTTCACCATTCTTAGGTACGTCCTATGTGGGATGGACGGCGTGGTTACATAGGCGAACCCTCACCTCTCCAAAATGAACAAGGAGAGATGTGACCGGTATCATAGGAACAGGATTGGGAGTCCTAAACAGTATAGATGCTGAAGTACTCGTAAATAAACTGAGCACAACAACAAGTGACTTATACAGATTAAAACATCCATTGAGGTCTTCTCTATTAGCATTAGGAACTAACCAATGGCTTTCATCCGAGATATTACCTCAGTGGGAAAAAATGAATGAAAAAGATCACCACTTGATAGTGGATGCACTTGGGGAAGCCCAAATTAATATTTCCCTGGCCCTCAGTTGCATCCAAGCTCAACTGTGGATGCAATCTATGGCAGCAGCGATTATAAGGGAGGGGAAGAAGGCACTTTACCCACTGAAATTCGAAAGGTAATTTGGGATAATGTGACCGAATTTGAAAAGGAATTCCAATCCTGGTGGTATCTGGTCAATTTTACTTATGATCCTATCAACACTAAGGCCACAGCCTTTGTTTCAACAATACGTAATGCTCCAACATATACAATATATCCAATCATTGCGTTAGGATTAAATCACAATGGAGCTATACTCTATCCATTGGAACACAGAGTATGGGCCCAACGAAATGGAAATAAATGGCAAACTGTGGACGTTAGCGCATGTATTGTACAGGAACAGCAAGGGTTTATTTGTGAAAGTAATACCATCAAAGCCCAAGACATTTGTCTTGACACTGAGCAAAATGTTTGTCACTTTGAAATACACCCTGATGAAACACCTGCAACTATACTTGTATATATTGGGAGAGGGTGTGTACGTATGAGAACCTTTTGTAGTCTTATAGTTATAGATGGCATTGTAGTAGATATGAGTAATCATTGAAATATTTGTATTTGTAGCTTTACCAAAATCATGGGATGTGATTTCAATTATTCAGCTCCTATCACGTTTTATCAATTGTTACAATCTAATTATACATTAATTCAAAATTTACTACCTACTCCCATTGGGATGAATCTCACCCTGGTAAGGAAACTACTGCAACATGATGATTTGCATCGACTGCTAGAGCGCATCCGGAACAGTGGACAGAAAACTCTAATCACTGTTCACCATGATGCAAAAGAGATACATCATATCTTAGAAAGGGTAAAAAGGGGCGGAGAACATCATGGCTGGGAAACTCTTCTAGGGTGGTCACCAACCACAACAGGGATTTATAATCATGTATTGCACCCGGTAGTAGTTGTGTTCAGTTTAACTGTGTTATGCCTATTGCTTACGATCATATTATATATAAGAGTATGGAAAGTGATAGTATGCCTCGAAAGACTTCAAGAACTCTGTTTAAAATATTAGCAGGGATGCTTCATAAAAACAAAGGGGGGAAACTGTTAAAGAATAGTGAATTGAAACTGTCTAGAAATGGCTGCTTAGCACAACTTACATAAAACTTGCTTAGCATGAGTGGCTAGATTTGCTGAAGCCTTAGGCCGTGCGTGGGAAAAGTAACGAATCTCTACTTAGTTTAATAAAAAATAGTGCCTCAGAGCTCGTTCAGGCTGGGAAGATAAGGGAGCCACACGCAGTCTGCGCACCTGTGTCACCGACTCCGAGAGGGAAGACGCCAAAACAATGGGGAAAAATAAGACCTTGGGAGGCAACCGCCAGACCCAACAAAAACAGAAGTACAACCGTCATCAGAGACTGCAAAAAAACAAGAATAAGGAGAAAACCAGCTTGCCTCAGAAAGACGATGAGACCCAATGAGGAGCAGGAGACCCCAGACCAAAAAATTACTATTGGTCTAACTATCGCGTGAGGGGTGGGAAATGGAAGTCGAAAAGACTATAATTACCCAGGATTTGTTTATGTTAGGGTCCCTCTTCGGAGGCACCCAGCTCGAGCTGTAATTACGGCACGCGTGTGATTAAAATTTACTTTGTTTTGATTTGGCTCTGAACTTTACTTGGGGGAACCTAGGGTCGAGCCCTGTTATGGTGGCCGACAAGCCTAATTTCCGTAACAGGCCGATGAGGCTGCAAAAAGGGCAGCATTATCCATGTCAGTGGCAGCATTAGTTCCAGAGAGACTGTTAAAAATGGAAATTCCAGTATACACTGAAAAAGAAAATAAATTAGCAGAAATACTGAAATGCATAAAAACTCCTGAAGGATGGTGGGTGACATCTACTGGACAGTGTGTGGTAACTTTGCCGATAATGAAGAAGCTGATGAAGCAAATACATGGTAGTACCCACATGGGAGCTGAGGCATTGGTTGAAACAGTTAAAAGATTTGCTGTGGGAGTTAGTATGTTAATAATTGCAAAGGGTATTACACAAAAATGTGAAATCTGTCTTAGAAATAATCCCAGGATTCAGAAGAAGCCCCCCCCAGGGGAAGTAAAAAGGGGCTTCATGCCTGGGGATTACTGGCAAATTGATTTTTCTGAATTACCAAGATGTAATGGATATAAATATTTGTTGGTAATTGTTGACACCTTTTCAGGATGGCCTGAGGCTTTCCCGTGTCGTACCACTAAAGCAGGGGAGGTAGTGAAAATGTTATTAAAAGAAATCATACCAAGATTTAGGGTACCAGAAGGGTTTTCTTCAGATAGGGGACCTCATTTTATAGCAGAAATAGTACAACAAATCTCAAAAATACTACAAATTAAATGGGACTTACATACCCCCTGGAGGCCACAATCCAGTGGAAAAGTGGAAAGAATGAATCAAACAATTAAGAGACAGGTAGGAAAATTGTGTCAGGAGACTCAGATGAAATGGACTGATGTTTTACCTCTGGCATTATTAAGAACCAGAATAACCCCAAGGGTTAGGGAGAAAGTTAGTCCATTTGAGATTCTGTATGGCAAACCTTACACTGTAAATTTAACTGGAAATGAAATTCAAATGCACGTTAAGGGTGATCAAATTTTAAGTGATTATCTCTTGTCTATGGCAAAGGTTCTTCTCTCCGTAGGTACATCCAGTTATACTTTTAGATTACACCCGAGTGAAAGCAGTACCTCGAGAGACGTGGAAAGCTGAACAAGTTCAACCTCTAAAGTTAAA